>NC_062556.1:44575263-45175263 GCF_016906955.1 Phacochoerus africanus | reverse complement strand
GTAGGTCACAGACGAGGCTCAGATCCCGAGTTGTTGTGGCTCTGGAATAGGCCGGCGGCTACAGCTCCGATTGGACCCCTAGCCTAGGAACCTCCATACACTGTGGGTTTGGCCCTAAAAGCAAAAACAAACAAAAGATGAGGAACTAAGGCTCAGAGAGGCTGAGTGATCACACATCCAGCAAGAGATGATGAAATATGGAACTGGAATATGGATGTAGAAAATGGATTACTTTTATTCATTATGGCTCCAAGAGCAAATTAATGTAGCTGAATAGGGTCAAAGAATTGACGGACAGTCAACAAAATAACTGACGTGTACTTTTTAAAAATATCAGTGTCCTAAAAGACAAAGAAAGATTGAGGAACCACTCTGGATTCACAGAGGTTTAAGAGATACCACAACTGGAGTTCCCTTTGGGGCTGAGTGGTTAAAGAAACCCGACTAGGAACTATGAGGATGTGGGTATGATCCCTGGCCTCGATCAGTGGGTTAAGGATCTGGTGTTGCCGTGAGCTGTGGTCACAGATGCAGCTCGGATCCCACGTTGCTGTGGATGTGGTGTAGGCCGGCTCCTGTAGCTCCAATTGAACCCTCAGCCTGGGAACTTCCAAATCGGTTGGGCGTGGCCCTTAAAAAAAAAAAATAGAGAGAGAGAGATATACCACGACTGAATGCAATGAACCATTGGAGATTTTCCTTGGCATAAAGGCCATTATTGGGACAATTGGTGAAATCTGAATAAGGTCTTTAGATCAGATAACAGTATTGTATCAATGTTAATTTCCTGATTTTGATCATTGTCCTGGGCTTATGTAAAAGAAAGTCCTTGTTCTTAGGAAATGCTCACTGAAACTTTTGGCAGCAAAGGGAAATCCTATCTTCAAAGTACTCTCGAAAGGTTCAGAAAGACCACAAAAAGAGAGAGACTCGAGAAAAGGACAAAGCAAATCCTTTTCACCGGTGGTAAAATGTTAACATTTGGATAATCTGGGTAAAGTATAAATGAGAATTATTTGCAATATTCTTGCAACTTCTCTGTAAGCCTGCAATTATGTCATAATTTCCATATGCCAAGAGTGTGACCCTAAAAATAAAGAAAAATTTCAAAGAATTAAAAAAAAAATCTAGGGCATTGAAAAAAATAAAATCTGAGGAAACATTCTGTAGACAAGTGATAACATAGGTCTGGAAGTCTCTAGGGATTATAAGAGGTGAGAGGATTTGAAAGTTACATGCTAGAAAAGATGAGAGTAATTGATTCATTCTTTTCATTCATTCAGAAAAATACTTTTCAGGGAGTTCCCGTCATGGCTCAGCGGTTAAGGAACCTGACTAGTATCCATGAGGATGCCAGTTTGATCCCTGGCCTTGCTCAGTGGGTTAAGGATCCTGCATTGCCATGAGCTGTGGTGTAGGTCTCAGATGTGGCTGAAATCCCGCATCGACGTGGCTGTGGCTGTGACTGTGGTCGGCAGCTACAGCTCTGATTTGACCCCGAGCCTGGGAACCTGTATATGCCGTGGGAGCAGCCCTAAAAAGGCAAAAAAAAAAAAAGGAAAAATACTTTTCATCATTTGGGACTTAAAAAAAAAACCAGAGTTTACCCACATCTTTATTTCCAAAGTGATAAAAAATAAATGTTCAAATAATTTAGCCTTCATGAAACACACAAAGTTCTATGTGTTTGGACATGAGAAAGGTATCTCAGGAAAAGAAAAGTTTAAAAAAGCCATTTTATACATATTGAGATATGAGCACACAAATTTCAGTTCTAAAAAATCTGAAAAATTGTGCAGATGTGAGAGGCTCAATAAGTAATACCTTTCTTCCCAGGCATGGTCTTAACAAATACATTAGGGAGACAAATTAGAGATTTAAAACGCCATCTTCAGGGAGTTCCCGTTGTGGCTCAGTGGAAATGCATCTGATTAGCAACCATGAGGTTGCAGGTTCGATCCCTGGTCTCACTCAGTAGGTTAAGGATCTGGCTTTCTGTGAACTGTGGTGTAGGTCACAGATGCATCTCAGATCTGGCCTTGCTGCAGCTGTCGAGTAGGCAGGCAGCTCTAGCTCCGATTAGACCCCTAGCCTGGGAACCTCCCTATGCCGTGGGTGCAGCCCTAAAAAAAAGCAAAAAAAAAAAGCCATCTTCCTTAGTAATGAATGTTATAATGGAGAACATAGTTGAATGTTAAGGTCATGGGCACTTAATCTCCCCCACTGTACCTTGTGACTTACCCTCTCGGTCTCAAGGTGATGGTTATGACTTGGAACCAGAGGAGCAGAGAACTGTCCCAGAAATAAAAAAAAAGTGGTTCCTTTGTAGAAAAAGAAAAAAAAAAAATAGAAAGAGGAAAAACTATACAAGCACAATTCTGCAGGCTAAATGTACCAATCAGAGAGTCAGGAGGTGGAAAGAGGCAGCAGCATTTGGGAAAACTCCTCCTCATAGGAAACACATAGTATGGGGTGGGAGGGAGGTGGTGGGCTTACATTTATTTCCCAACAATACTTTCTGTGCTCCAAGGAGAGCGGTGAAAAACAAAACAAGACATGGGATTTATGACTGAACATGGAGGAGTGACTGTACCCAAGGGGTGAGAGAGAGAAGAACATTTAGACAGGACGTAGTGAGAGACAGAGGCTTAGAAATTCAAAACAGGGAGTTCCCGTCATGGCACAGAGGTTAACGAATCTGACTAGGAACCATGAGGTTGCAGGTTCAATCCCTGGCCTTGCTAAGTGGGTTAAGGATCTGGCGTTGCCGTGAGCTGTGGTGTAGGTTGCAGATGCGGCTCGGATCCCCTGTTGCTGTGGCTCTGGTGTAGGCTGGTGGCTACAGCTCTGATTGGACCCCTAGCCTGGGAACCTCCACATGCCGAGGGAGCGGCCCTAGAAAATGCAAAAAAACAAAAAAACAAACAAACAAAAAAAGAAATTCAAAACAGGAGGTGCAATGTGAGTCTGGAGACAAAGGTTTCAATTTGGGGATTTGGGTAGAATCCCCATTGCAAGGGGGCAAATGAGGGGGAAGGAGGTTTGCTTTCTTGTTTTTGTTTTGTTTTGTTCTTCTTTGTCTTTTCCTCAAAGGTGGGTACTTTGTCTTGGGCCCTCTGCATTTCTCACTCCTCACTTTTCCCAGATTGTCTGCTCACCCGTGGATGTCAATCTAAGGGAAAGAGTATGCGTATGATGGGGTTAACCTTCAAAAGGAGAAACGCTTCTTCTTTTAAGATCAGGGGAAAAAAAGATATTAAGATACAGAGATGGAAAAGGACTTGTTTTTCTGTGTAAAATGGAAAAAAAAAGGGCTAATTAGTTATTAACATTTTTTTCTGCTCTACGCTGAATGTTTTCCCCCCAAATTCAAATGTTGAACCATGCTGGTATTTGGAAGTAGGGGACTTTAGGTCATGAGGGTGGAGCCCTCTTGAGTGGGATTAGTGCCCTTATAAAATAGTCCCTGGAGTTCCTGCTGTGGTTCAGCGGTAATGAACCTGACTAGTATCCATGAGAACTTGGGTTTGATCCCTGGCCTCACTCAGTGGGTTAAGGATCCGGCGTTGCGTGAGCAGTGGTATAGGTCATAAAAACAGCTCAGATCCCATGTTGCTGTGGCTGGGGCATAGGCTGGCAGCTACAGCTCCAATTCGACCCCTAGCCTAGGAACTTCCATGTGCCCAAGGTGCAGCTCTAAAAAGACAAAAAAAAAAAGAAAGAAAAAGAAAAGAAAAGAAAAAAGAAAAAAAGAGAGAGAGAGAGAAAGACCCTCCAGAGTTCCTTTTGGCCCTCACCAAACATCGAATCTGCTGGCACCTTTAACCTTGGACTTCTAGCCTCCAGAATTGAGAAATAAATTTCTGGTATGTACAAGCCATCCAGCCTGATATTTTGTTAGAATAGCCCAAATGGACTGACATTTTCCAACAAAAATTCAATTAAAAAGAAATCAGGAAGCAAATACCATTTCTTTTTTTCCTTACTTTCTTCCTATCATTCAACAAAATTTTGAGGGGCAATTTTTCTGTGTCAGCCTCTGTGCTAGATGCTGGGGATATAGCAGTGTCAGGTAAGATCGTCTGCCTTCCTGGAAGGTATATTCTATTTGGGAGGAAGAGGCAATGAGCAAACAAGAAAATAAATAAGAATTTCACATATTGCTATAAAGAAAATAATACAAAGGGAATGCAGCATGTGTGCGGGGAGGGCAGAATGTGTGAGGAGGAAAGGGCTGAACCCTAAATTATGTATCCATATACTGAATAAGTTATAAAATTCAGATTTTTTTTTTTTAGGGCTGCATCCTTGGCATATGGAAGTTTCCAGGCTAGGGGCTGAATCAGAGCTATAGCTGCAGGCCTCTGTCATAGCCACAGCAACATGGGATCCGAGCTATGTCTGTGATCTATACCACAGCTCATGGAAATGCTGGCTCCTTAACCCACTGAGTGAGGCCATGGATACTAGTTGGGTTCGTTACCACTGAGCTATGACAGGAACTCCTAAAATCCAGGTATTTAAAAAATATTCAAGAGTATCTGGCATTCCCGTTGTGGCACAGCAGAAACAAATCTGACTAGGAACCATGAGATTGCAGGTTCAGTCCCTGGCCTTGCTCAGTGGATTAAGGATCCGGCATTGCCATGAGATGTGGTGTAGGTCACGGATATGGCTCGGATCCTGCATTGCTGTGGCTCTGGCATAGGCCAGCAGCAACAGCTCCGATTAGATCCCTAGCCTGGGAACCTCCATATGCCATGGGCATGGCCCTAAAAGGACAAAAGACAAAAACAACAACAAAAAACCCCCAACAAAAATGAATAAACAAAAAAGAGAGTATCTGGAGTTCCCTGGTGGCTTGACAGGTTAAGGATCCAGTGTTATCACTTTTGTGGTTTGGGTTGCTGCTGGGGTGCTGGTTCCATCTCTGACCCCAGAACTTTCCAATGCCATGGGTGCGGTCAAAAAGAAAAAAAAGACTATTTAGGAGGCCAAAGAATTTTTTTTTTTGGTCTTTTTGCCATTTCTTGGGCCGCTCCTGCGGCATATGGAGGTTCCCAGGCTAGGGGTCGAATCGGAGCTGAGCTGCCAGCCTACGCCAGAGCCACAGCAACACAGGATCTGAGCCACGTCTGCAACCTACACCACAGCTCACGGCAACGCCGGATCCTTAACCCACTGAGCAAGGCCAGGGACCGAACCCGCAACCTCATGGTTCCTAGTTGGATTCGTTAACCACTGCTCCACGACGGGAACTCCGAGGAGGCCAAAGAAATATTATCAACATTTTGCATACTGCTGCCAGAACCGTTGACTCCTGATTCTATAAAACAGAAACAAATATCATTTGAGAAGAAAAGCATCAAACTCAATTCACCTGTCCACCTGAAGATTTGCTAGAACAATTACTTGCTAAATTTTACTTCATCTTCATTGAAGCAAGAGGCGAAGAAACTGTGACTGAAGGTCCCACACACACAAACAAATTGTGATGTACTCAGCCATAAAATTCATTTTGATCAGTTGGACGGACACACCAGTTAATTCTACAGTTAATGAATATACATACATATTTGCATGGAGTCAGTGCCAAACAAGACATGGCTGTTGTCTCTGCTTGTGCAGAAATTCATTGACTCAGCATCCTATATCGAATCCTTTTTGTGTGCAGGGTATCATTCTAAGCCCTGAGGACACCAGCAGAGTATATGCCCTCCTGAAGTCCTTTGTCCTCCTAAAGTTTGCCCTAGTGGCCATCGTGTTTTATCCTTTACTCACCAAAGGTAACAGGAATTACATAAATGTTTTTCTTATCTGTTCTGTGTTCCTAAGGTCACAGCTTTGTTCTAGCTCCTAGCGGGCGTATTTTCAATAGATATTTCTAATCAATATATTAATTAATTACTGTATTTATTTTTTGCCTTTTGTCTTTTAGGGCTGCCCTCTCGGCCTATGGAGGTTCCCAGGCTAGGGATCAAACTGGAGCTGTAGCCGAAGGCCTACGCCACAGCCACAACCCCAGCAACGAGGGATCTGAACCACATCTACGACCTACACCACAGCTCATGGCAACACCAGATCCTTAACCCACTGAGCGAGACCAGGGATTGATCCCGAGTCCTCATGGAGCTAGTTGGGTTTGCTAACGGCTGGGCCATAAGGGGAACTCCTCAATAGATATTTTTAGAAGATACCAGAAGAAAATAAAAGTGAGGTAACATTTGATAGAATGGGTAGTATATTCCTGGAACTGTGCTAGTAACCAGTAATGATAATGATCCAATCATGCTAATAATAGTAAATCAAGAAGGTCCTACCGAAAATAAATGGAAGGAACTGAAAGTAAAAGAGGCAGATTTATGACTCTGATTGCAGTATTAGATACAAGTGAGCAGAGGAATGAGAGCAAAATCAGCAGCAGTTTAGAATGTCTACACATATTTCAGAGCATAGTTTTTTAATGTTAGTGACATTTCTGCTATGTAACATTAACAACTTGCTTAACAAAGCACTAACAGAAGGCCCTCGGGGAGTTACATATGCTGTGGACTTTGAAGGTTTAGGGGACAGGCATTTAATTTTGGATTCTCAATATATGTTTTAATTGTTCTATGGTTATTAAAGGGAGGATAAAGCATGAGTAGATACAGAAAAAATATATATTCAATAAATACCCGCTACAAAGTATCAGATCAAAGAACACACAAAAATAGGTGCATGATTCTGATTCAGGTCCACTATTCTGATTCAATTTACTTATTAAAGGAAATGAAAACTTTTCAAAAAAAAAAAAAGAAAAAAAGAAAGCTCAGAGGGAGAGGGAGCGGCGTGAAGGTGGAAGTGGGGGAGAAAGGAAGTCTTAACAAATATATGGCCAAGGAGAATTTCATAGTCCTTTCCTGAAAATGACATCATTGGAAATATGCACCAGTAGTAGAAATAAATTCTATTACATGAAGACAATGTTCATTAGGCGATGAAAGTGACTTTCGCATTTCAATTGTATTGAAATGACTTAGGTAAGGCATGAGGTACAATCTTTGAAAGAGGGACGTTAAAACGTTAGAAGTCTGAACAATGCCTTCACAATCACAGGGCAGAAGCGATGCTGGAAACACATGAAATGCAACTTGTGTCGCTGGCATGAGGCGCCAAGGTATTGCGGCACCTGAGGATAAAGCAATCCCCAGAGTGCCACAAAAATCACCAGTTACTGGATTAGAGCAGAGATGTGCACAGTCACCTAGAAGGCAGGTTCTGAGGCTCCCAGACAGCACAGGACCAGAGGGTAACTAGAAAGTAAATCACACAGGTATAGATAATGTGTTAAAGGCAGAGGTGGGGTCAGCACTGTTAACCTAAAACTTGCAAAATCCGAGTCTGGAGGGCAATGCCCATTCTAGTACTGTCTAGGGCAGTGGCATTAAGGCTGTTTTTTAAAGCACTGCACTACACTTTATATCATGATCTAAGTTCTCGCTTAGTGTGGAGTGGAGCGGAAGTCCTGGATCCCAAGGTCACCCAGGGAGGAGGCGGATACAGTATTCTAGGCAGAGGAGGCAGCACGTGCTGAAGATCCCGAGGGGAGGAAGAGCTGAGAAAATTAAGGCCACTGAGCAATGTAATGGGTAGTTCAAAAGCAGCTTGAAAAAAAAGCAGGGTTGCTTGGAGTTCCCCTCGTGGCACAGTGGTTAACGAATCCGACTAGGAACCATGAGGTTGCGGGTTCGGTCCCTGGCCTTGCTCAGTGGGTTAAGGATCCAGTGTTGCTGTGAGCTGTGGAGTAGGTTGGGTCCCGTGTTGCTGTGGCTCTGGCATAGGCTGGCGGCTACAGCTCTGATTCAACCCCTAGCCTGGGAACCTCCATATGCCACGAGAGTGGCCCCAGAAATGGCAAAAAAAAAAAAAAAAAAAGCCTAAAAAACCTTTCTGCTAGTAAGTGAGTGATACATAAGCATTTCTATTAGGAGAAAAGAGAAGAACTATTTTATAGCGCATCCGGGTTAAGAGGACATTTTTGTTCTGTTCCATTCCATTCTGTCTGGAGGCAATATGTTAGATTCTAAACTGCTTGATACAGTTGACAGCATGTATTATTGGTCAGAGAATTGAATGTATTAGGTAGTGTTAGCTTTTTGAACTAGAAAGTGCCGAATTATAAAATAAGAGAAAAACCAGCAAAGAAGAAATAATGTGTCAAAAGGTAGTTTAATTTAAAAGAAATTGAGGTCTATACTCAATATTGCAAGGGAAAAGAATCTGAAAAAGAATATATATATGTATATAGAATTGAACCACTTTGCTATACATTTGAGACTAATACAACACTGTAAATCAACTATACTTCAAATTAAAAAATAAATTTATGAAGATTTTTTGAAGCTATAGGTACTCTGAATATAAAGGAAATGCAGCATACCTCTAGCACAAGAACTAAAAGAATTGGCTTCTATAGTTTGGGAGTAATAAAATATGTTTTTACCCTTCTATTTAGAAGCATTTATCTTGATAATGCCAGCACAGAAGTCTTTAAGTTAAGGTAATTCTTAACTTCTCATCCGGGAAGGTGGCAAGTTAAATGCCTTTTAGCAACTATTGCAGACAAATATTAGAGTTATGATCAATATAGCCAATAATTTTCAAATTTGACGATGATGTACAATTTTATGTCTAAAATTGCCATATTTCATGAAATGAAAAATAAAATTATTCTCTACTTCACATAAAGAAAAATATTTTACATGGATTTAGGAAAGAGTAAGGCTATCTGGTCATTAAAATTTTTAAATTATATGTATTGAAACATGATATCTTTTCAGCTTACCTCAATTGCAATTTGTTCTATTTTCTAAGTTCTTCTCCTGTAATTACCTTGTGTAAACTGTAGATTAAAACTCTAAATAAAAAATTGCAGTGTTAGAAAAAAGGAAAAAGGGTTCTATGTGCTTTGTGCCTCTGTGGAGAATGGTTTGGAGAGAGGCATGAGTAGATTTAGGGAGATGGTTAGGAGACTACTAACATAAACCTAGGGAAGAAGACATGAGGGTTTGAATTAAGGTGGTGATAGAAATTCACAATCAGAAATGACATACAAAGTATCAAATCAAAGAAGTTAAAAAAAAGGTCTGAAATCACCATTGGATATATGGGTAGGAACTCCTGATATCCCCCCCACCCCCGATTTAAAAAAAAAAACACGTTTCATAGCTCTGTCTACTGAAAAAGCCTTGAAATATTGAGGGCTTAGGAGTTCCCTGGTGACTTAACAGTTAAGTATTTGGCATTTTCACTGCTGTGGCTCGGGTCACTACTGTGGCACAGGTTCAGTCCCTGGCCTGGGAACTTCCTCATGCCAAGAGCAGGGCAAAAAAAAAAGAAAAAAAAAAAGGAAGAGAGAGAGAGGTGAGAGAGGGAGAGGGCCTAGAAACAGTTGACCATTCCCAATGCCCAGAATGATTCCTTCTTTGTGGTGTCGTTAAGCTTGGTCTATTTCTTGTTTTGTCCATAGAGTGGAAGCGAGACACGGTCTATTTCTTGTTTTGTCCATAGAGTGGAAGCGAGACACGAAGATTTAAGTTGATTCAGGTTAATTTTTTTTTTTTTGGCAAGGAACCTGTATAGATGTTGTTTTATACTTTATAGTACATCACATCAAGAGGCACATAAATCAACATAACCTATAAGGTCGATTGGAGAATTTAGGTGGTTATGTCCTGATAAACATTCCTTGATATCCTTCACCTAATTGCTTTAGCATACATTGATGACTGATGCCTGAATCACTTCATCATGTGTTACTAAATGGTGATTTTTCTAACTCTTTTCTTCTTCCTTTTAAACATCTTTATTGAGGTGTAACTGACATACAATAAACTGCACATTTAAAAAATGTAGAATCTGATCAACATTTTATGCATATACACCCACAAAACCAACACCATAATCAAATCAGTGAACATACCCATCACTGTAAGATTTGTTTTGCCTTTTTATATATTGGAAAATTTCTTTTTTTTTTCTTTTTTCTTTTTCAGCTACACCCAAGGCATATGGAGGTTCCCAGGCTAGGAGTCAAATCAGAGCTACAGCTGCCAGCTTATGCCACAGCCACAGCCACACCAGATCTGAGCTGCATCATGACCTACACCATCACGGGAATGCCTGATCCTTAACCCACTGAGTGAGGCCAGGGATCGAACCCGCAACCTCATGGTTCCTAGTTGGATTCGTTTCCGCTGTGCCACGATGGGAACTCCTGGAACATCTCATAATCAAAAGTTTTTACAAAAAGGAAACTATGAGGCAGATCAATCGGGCGTAGTAATTGAAGCTGGGGTTAATGAGAAAAAGGTCTAGGAATGATTTGTAGGTTTGTAATGCTAGCCACTAAATAGCTGCTGATATGAGCCATTTATTGAAATTGGGAACACTGGAGAAGAAAGCTGGTGAATTCAGTTTTGTACATGTTATGTTTGAGGTCACAATGGGACATTCGGTAGAGATGTCAAGAAGGCAGGTGTTATGTTAAAGGACTCCAGCTTGGATTAGAGATAACGACTTGGGAATACTGGCATTTGGTAAGTGAAGCCAGGGAGCAGAAATGATCAAGAGTACGTTCAGAATGGAAAAAAGACTTCAGGAGGAAAAGAAACTCTGAAAATTCCAATGTCTTATGATCAACTAGAAGAGGAGCAAGGGGGAAAATGATGAGTGTACAGTAACACAGAAGCCAAGGAAAAATAGGGCGGGAGTTCCCGTCGTGGCACAGTGGTTAACGAATCCGACTAGGAACCATGAGGTTGCAGGTTCTATCCCTGGCCTTGCTCAGTGGGTTAAGGATCCGGTGTTGCTGTGAGCTGTGGTGTAGGTTGCAGACGTGGCTCAGATCCTGTGTTGCTGTGGCTCTGGCGTAGGCAGGTGGCTACAGCTCTGATTCGACCCCTAGCCTGGGAATCTCCATATGCCGAGGGAGTGGCCCAAGAAATGGCAAAAAGACAAAAAAAAAAAAAAAATAGGGCAAGAGTGCTTATGCCGGGAAGTATATTGTGTAATAGTTTTACTTTTCACTCGCAACTGATACTTTATGATTTATACACCATATAAATCATGAAGTTTGGGCATATTCCTGAAAAATATTTCATCTTTAGTTCATTAATAGAATTACATATCTGAGTCTGCAAGGCTGAGGATTGGACCATGGACTCTGTAAATCAACCCCAGGTAAACAATACCTTGGAGGAATTTTTTTTTTCTTTTTTTTTTAAGGGCTGCACCTGTAGCATGTAGACATTCCCAGACCAGGGGTTCTAATTGTGGAATCTGAGCCACATCTGTATTCTAAACCACTACATCATGGCAATGCTAAGGCCAGGTATCAAATCTGCATCCTCATGGATACTAGTCGGATAATTAACCTGCTGAGACAAAATGCGAACTCCCCTTTGGAAGAATCTTGATAGCTTGGTAGGACGTCTTTCTTTGAAGCATTTACAGTACTATTTACTTTTTAAAATAAGACTTTAAAACTCTTTTCTTTGGCATATCATTAGCCTCTGAGGATCTTAAAATAAAAGGGACTTTGGCTCATTAATAGGAACTTTGGCTTCCCCTAAAGGTGGGAATCTTGCCTAAGACTTCCTGATGGTTATCCAACCACTGCTTGATAGGGGTGAGAGAAAGGGGAATCATTTAATGGGGACAGAGTACCAGAGGAAAACGTTTGAGAGACTGGTTGTACAACAACGTGAATACACTCAATATAATGGACTCTACCCTTAAAAATGAGTAGGTGGTAAATTTTATGTTAGGTGGTTTTTTTTACTGCAACTGCAACTGCAACTGCAAAAAAAAAAGTAGAAAAAGAAAAAGTGAAAGTCTGGTAATTTAGAGAGAAGGCAAGGTTGTAGTCATATTAAGAAACAAGCTAGTGGAGTTCCCATCGTGGCTCAGTGGTTAATGAATCCGACTAGGAACCATGAGGTTGTGGGTTTGATCCCTGGCCTTGCTCAGTGGGTTAAGGATCCGGCGTTGCCGTGAGCTGTGGTGTAGGCTGCAGACGAGGCTCAGATCCTGTGTTGCTGTGGCCCTGGCGGCTACAGCTCCGATTAGACCCCTTGCCTGGGAACCTCCATATGCAGCTGGAGTGGCCCTAGAAAAGGCAGAAAGACAAAAAAAAAAAAACAACAACAAAAAAAACCAAGCTAGAATAGGAGTTCTCTTGTGGCACAGTGGGTTAAGGATCCCATATTGTTACTGCAGTGGCTTGGGTTGGGTTTGATCCTTGATCCAGGAAATTCCACATGCCATAGGCACAGCCAAAACAAACAAAAACAACCCCCAAAAACAAAAAGAGAAAAAAAGAATAAGCTAGAATAGATTCTATGATGTTAAAAAATCCTAATTTATAATATATATAAAAAGTTACATCATTGTATCTCATCTCTGCCCAAATTCATCAAATAAACATTTACATCTTAAATTCAAGACAGAGTGCTTAATACTGAAGACCAAAAAATGCATAAGAAACAATTCTTGCCTTCAAAGAAACGGACAAGTAAACAATTATATGGCAAGGAGAAGTAGAGATATAAAGCACAGACGACATAATACAGATTATTATGGTAGACCAGATAGAACTTTCTGGAAGGAGTGGCGTCTGAATTAGAAATTCACAAAGCTTTTATATCATAATCTAGCTCTGAGGTTTATTAATGGTAGGACATGATAGAAAGAACTTTTTTTTTTAAAAGAGTAATTCATATCTAGAAATGAAAGAAAGAGGGAAAAAAATAGGGATTTAGAGGAAGTCTTCCTCATTTCTTTACCACTGTATTTTCTTTCTTTTCTTTCTTCTTTCCTTCCTTCCTTCCTTCCTTTCTTTTTTTCTTTCTTTTTTTTTTTTTGCTATTTCTTGGGCTGCTCCTGCGGCATATGGAGGTTCCCGGGCTAGGGGTCTAATCGGACCTGTAGCCACCGGCCTATGCCAGAGCCACAGCAACGCGGGATCCGAGTGGTGTCTGCAACCTACACCACAGCTCACGGCAACGCCAGATCATTAACCCACTGAGCAAGGGCAGGGACCGAACCCGCAACCTCATGGTTCCTAGTTGGATTCGTTAACCACTGCGCAACGACCGGAACTCCTCTTTTTTTTCCTTTTTCTTTTCTTTCTTTTCTTTTTTCTTTCTTTCTTTCTTTCTTTCTTTCTTTCTTTCTTTCTTTCTTTCTTTTTTCTTTCTATCGTCTCCTCCTCTCTCTCTCTCTCTCTCTCTCTCTCTCTCTCCTCTCTCTCTCTCTCTCTCTCTCTCTCTTTCTTTCTTTCTTTCTTTCTCCTCTTCCTTCCTTCCTTCTTTGTCTTTTCTAGGGCTGCACCCATGGCATATAGAGGCTCCCAGGCTAGGGGTCTAATCAGAGCTATAGTTGCTGGCCTACGCCAGAGCCATAGCAACACGGGATCCGAGTGCATCTGCAACCTACACTGCAGCTTACGGCAATGCCGGATCCTTAACCCACTGAGCGAGGCCAGGGAATGAACCAGCATCCTCATGGATACTAGCCAGATTCGTTATCACTGAGCCACAATGGGAACTCCCAACACTGTATTTTCTATTTTTAAAATTAGGTTAAATATTTCTGTGCTTTTGTCCACACCATTACTTTAACTTGGATAATCGGTATTCCTTTATATTAAAATATATACATATAACAAAGGAGGTTAACTGAACTAGATTATAAAATGCTTTTAGATTAATAACTAGAGTTGAAAATAAGACATTTTAGCATCTTAGAAGAAAACAAATTATGTATGTTAGTTTTTTTTTTTTTGGTCTTTTTAGGGCCGCACTTGTGGCACATGGAGGTTCCCAGGCTAGGAGTCCAACTGGAGCTAAGCCGCCGGCCTATGCCACAGGCACAGCAACTCTGGATCCAAGCCAAGACTGTGGCCTATACCACAGCTCATGGCATCGCCGGATCCTTAACCTGAGCAAGCCCAGGGATCGAACCTGCAACCTCATGGTTCCTAGTTGGATTCGCTAACCACTGAGCCACGACAGGAGCTCCTGTAAGTTTAGTTTTAATGAATAAGGGTATCTGAATTTAAAATGCATGCCTGAGAAAGGCCATTTTCACAAACCTGTGTTGCAGAAAGTCATATATTAGATGTATTCAAATGAAATAAAAGGGAAGGATGATTAGAGTTTTTAGGCCAACAGTAGATTTATAAGTATATATTATTATCAAAGGCTTTTTCTGTTCTCTCACACTCAGCTAACAGCTTATGACATTGTAAACTTCCAAAGAACACAGTGATCAGGAAGATTCTTTCATATCTACAATGATAACCATGGATATCATTGATATTGTTATATTGATTCTTCATTAGGAGGTGGGGGGTGACCTTTCACCCCAAGGGACAGAGAGAGTTTTGATTGTCACAGCTGGGGGGAGGGGGTGTGCTACTGGCATCTAGAGCGCAGAGATGGGGATAAACATCCCACAAGGCAAAAAACTGCCCCCCACCCCCAGCCTGAATTCAAGAATTATCCAGCCTCTATGTCAACAGTGGTTGAGAACATACTACATAAAAAAACATATTCTTTTCCATTTCTTTTTTTTCTTGCACCTCTCTTCTTTTAAGTAACTCTTGGAAGGAGAAATGGAGCATATTTTATGACAAGAAAAAGAGAAAATACGACTGAGTTTTTCTTACTGACTAAAAATTTGGTCCATGCTGCATCTGAGGCAGCATTGTTTTGACCAATGTCAAGTGTCTTTTGACAAGACACTTTCCACCAAATTTTTACTTGACCAACGGAATAACAGACTTTGTACCAGATTTTATTGATTAATTAAAATATGAAATATAAGAAAAAACAGAGCCTGAAGAAAGAATCAGCAATTTATATCCATTTACATGATATCTGACCACCATTACTGGGCACTGGAAGTGCTTTCTCGTAGACTTCACAAATGATTATTACTTTAAAAACTGAAAGGTGTCTTGGTATTTGTGTTATGACATTTAAAGTCAAAATTTATACAGTTAGAGAAATACCAATAATAACAACTAACCAAAATATAAGCCACACATTTAAAATGCCTTGGAGAATTATGAAAGCTCCAAAATGTAAATCACAGAGTATACAATTTTATAACAAAATAGATAAAACCAAATATATTTTTATTATGATGATAAAATTTGTCAATTTAACATTCAGGTAAAATAAAATTTTAAGTTAGCTATTCAAAAATTGCCAAGGACATGATTAAGATAAACTTTCTGTTCATCAGAAAAAGAACTTCAGGAATGAATAAAGATACAGCAAATCTGTCCAAAACACTAGGTCTTCATCTTTTGTGTCTTAGACCACTCAGGAGCTTCTTTTTTGGTCTGTTAAAAAAAAATAATATAAAATAAAATAAAGAAAAAGAAAAGAAAAAATTAAGTAAAATGCTTATAAAGGAAGACAAGAGAAGCAATTCAGAGAACTAAGTATCTATATACATTGGGCCTTTTCATGTAAAATTATAGTAAATAATTGCTTTTTGTAATTCAGAAGTATACTTAAAGGCAGAGATTTTGTCTTTTGTCTCCTGTCTGGTATGTCTACAGAAAAAATACACAGCTGTGTTTTCTAGCTTAAAGCCTATATATTTAATATATTCTACAGATATGAGTATTTTATGAACTGATTCTACTTTCAAAGAAAATTATTAAGAAAATCAAGGATACAGCTTCCTTTTAGTTGTCTTAGCTATCTAGAGATAGATAGCTCATTCACTCAGTAGATAATTTAGTAAAGAATTTCTAGATCCAAATCATTGTGCTTCGGGCATTCTGAATCGCTGTTTACCAGAATACTTCTTGCGTGTACTGCTCAATCATTTCAGTCCCGAAGAGCCTGGGTATACAGAGTTGTAACAGAAAAGCAGGGGAGGTGGGCTATTATAGAAGAAAGCACTCGGAATTCTCTACATAAGGTACTGATTCCAATCAAAACATCTTCATTTATATAATACATCAAATTTGCATCACTCCTTTCCCACTTCCATCTCCTTGAAACTGTGAAGAACCACATCCTTACATATACGCACATGCACGTACACTGGCATATAGATAAGTATAATAACATACATGTTTATAATTTTTATATGCTAGAGCTGATGCAGAAAATGTTAGAAGTGTCATCAATGATCAGCTCCTCTTGACCTCAGCGATGCCCCTGTCCAGCTTCGATCACCACCAAATAACACAGTAGACCCCTCCCCGCCTCCTCCAACCCTACCTGTATACCATAGGTCTAACTTGAGCTACGAGTACTTTCACGTTATGGTCCCCAAAGGCAACAGAAGTTTCACTGTGTCAAAACGAACTCCCCGAATCCTGCATATCCTCTGTCTTGGTGAACGGTACCATACTTTGTTTAGCCATCTAAACCAAAAATGTTTGATTGCTTTTCATCTTAGATTTCTCCTTCTTTTCACTTGCTTCATCAGTTCTAAACAGTTCCCAACATTGGTTGACATAACTTTGAAACTCCTTATTCTACTTTGATCTTGACCCTAAAAAACTTACCTCGTCCCTCTCATCATTCCCAGCTTCATTCCTGCAAGCATTTCCTAAATCTGATGTGGCTTTCTCTTCTATTCTGTTCATCACCCGCAGTCCTTCCAAGCTTATCTCTCTAAAATGCAATCTGCATTAAAATACTTTCATAGTTTTTCTTTAATAGAAAGTCCAGAGTCCTCAGTATAAAGGTGAAAGAAGCTTCCAGGGTAAACTAAGGAAACCACAGGGAAAAGCCAAGCGCTATCTTCCAAGAGAATTCAAAGGTGACAGAGGTTAACCAAATCCAAAAGAAACCAAAGTACAAATCAGAATGCTAGTTTATCTGTCAGAGAAGGAGTAGGTTTCATTTTGAGAAACTGTGATCTTCACTAGGTCACAGTGTAAACTGGTTAACTGGTTCCTTCCTTCCTTCCTTCCTTTCTTTCTCTCTCTTTCTTCCTTCCTTCCTTTCTTTCTTTGTCTTTCTTTTTTTTTGTCTTTTTTTGCCATTTCTTGGGCTGCTCCAGGGGCATATGCAGGTTCCCAGGCTAGGGTTGAATCGGAGCTGTAGCCACCGGCCTACGCCAGAGCCACAGCAACGCGGGATCTGAGCCTCATCTGCAACCTACACCACAGCTCATGGCAACGCCGGATCGTTAACCCACTGAGCAAGGCCAGGGGTCGAACCTGCAACCTCATGGTTCCTAGGTGGATTCGTTAACCACTGTGCCAGGATGGGAACTCCCTTTCTTTGTCTTTTTAGGGCCACACCCTCGGCATGTGGAGATTCCCTGGCTAGAGGTCCCATCAGAGCAGTAGCTGCCGTTCTACACCACGGCCACAGCAACGTGGGATACGAGCCGCATCTATGACCTACACTACAGGTCATGGCAAAGCCAGATCCTTAACCCACTGGGCAAGACCAGGGATCCAACCTGTGTCCTTATGGATACAATTCGGGTTCGTTAACTGCTGAGCCACAACGGGAACTCCTAAACTGGTTTTCTTAACTGTGGATCGTGGACAAAAAGCATGAACATAACTTTTATAGACCAAGCTACAGGTCCTAAAGATTATAGCAAGAAATACAGAATTTGTACATTATGCATTTTCTCAATCAACTGATACTAAAAGTTTTTTGCTACTAGGTCTATATGGGGAGAAAGTAGAAACCCCCCTCTTTTTTTTTTTTTTTAATTAGGGCTGTGCCTGTGGCATATGGAAGTTCCTGGGTTAGGGGTCTAATTGGAGCTTCAGCTGAGGCCTACGCCACAGCCAAAGCAACACCAGATCCAGGCTGTGTCTGCGATCTATGCTGCAGCTTCCTGCAACACTGGATCCTTAACCCACTGAATAAGTCCAGGGATCAAACCGCATCCACACTGAGACTATGTCGGGTTCTTAACCCCCCTGAGTCACAATGGGAACTCCAAAAAGAACACTTTTGATATTCAAAACTCCTTTAGGAGTTCCCATTGTGGTGCAGCAAAAACAATCTGACTAGTATCCATGAGGATGTAGGTTCGATGCCTGGCCTTGCTCAGTGGGTTAAGGATCTGGCGTTGCCGTGAGCTGTAGTATAGGTCTCAGAAATGGCTTGGATGGGGCGGGGGTTTCAGTGGCTGTGGCTGAGGCGAAGGCTGGCAGCTGTAGCTCTAGTTTGACTCCTAGCCTGGGAACCTCCATGTGCAGCGGGTGTAGCCCTAAAAAGCATTAAAAAAAAAAAAAAACCCCAACAAACAAACAAAAATCCCCTCCTTTAATCTATGTCTCTTCCAATAAAGACCATCCTCCCTCCAACCCCTCCTCAATTCCTATTCTTCAGATGTGTTAATGAAGCAGCTTTGCCACAGTTGAGTGTACCTCTGTCCTGAGGAGTAAGCTGTTTTTCCATTTCATAAACTGACTTTTCAGTTCTTTGGTCATAACCTTTTAAAATTAATTTCACAGCCTGCTCCCACTGGATGAATGTATGCTTCTTACTCCTAGGTTATTTGGGGGGAACTTCAGTATCACTGTCAAGTTCAAACTATATTTAACTTAGAAGACAGGGCCCTTTAGGATCTGGTCCACACTTACTTCTCTAATCATGTCCATTGACACTCTACTGCATGAACTAAAGTATCTGTAGCTGAGCAGTTCCCACTGCAGCTCAGCAGAAAAGAATCTGACTAGTATCCATGAAGATGTAGGTTCGATCCCTGGCCTTGATCAGTGGGTTAAGGATTTGGTGTTGCCTTGAGCTGTGGTGTAGATTACAGACATGGCTCGGGTCTGGTGTGGCTATGGCTGTGGCGTACACCAGTGGCTACAGCTCTGATTTGACCCCTAGCCTGGGAACGTTCATATGCCACAGCTGTGGCCCTAAAAAGACAGGGAAAAAAAAAATTATCTGTAGCTGAGACTAGTTTTATAGTAATTTATTAAACACCTACAATGTACCAGGTCTTTAGTTAGGCTGTACAGATCTAAAAATGAGTAAGACCCTATGCTTGTTGCCTAGATTACTTCTAATTTCTCCTTTTTAATAACAGAACTCTGATTTTATTATGACAGTAATGGGCTCATCCAGTGAAAAAGTACATTTTATCATCCTCCTTTGCTGCCAGGTGTGGCCATGAGACTAAATTCTGACCCATGGAATATAAATAGAAGATCTTGGGTAGAACTTACAGAAAAATGACTTTAGAAAAGGAGATGGTATTTTCCTTCATTTACTCTTGCTTTCTGCTTGGAATGCAGTTGTGATGGCTTAGCTACAGCAACCATATTGTGATGCTGAGGATGGAAATCACACACCAAGGATGGTTTGAAGAGAAAGGCTGAAGGAACCTAGTTATCTGATGACCTCAAAGCGCCACACACTAGTCCTGAAAAGCTTATCTCTAGGCTTTTATCTGAGAGACAGAACAATTTGCTTAAGTCACTGCACTAGCAGTGGAACACAATTCCTAGACCTCTACTCTTATCCTTAAGTAAGTTATGGTGTTTATTTTGTTGCATGTTGTATTTCCCCACAGGGAAGGTATCTGGCATGCAGTATGTACCCCATGAAATGCTTCCTTTGTTTTTCTTTTTGTAGCTGGAGCACTATATAGAACAGTAGGTTAAAGCACAAGCTCTGGAATTAAAACAGGCTCCAGCCACTTATTTGTAAACGTGGGCAAGTTGATGACCTCTCAGTTACCTCACAGGTAATATGGGGAGAATAAAAAATAACTGGATATTCTGGGTACCCTCAGCCCTACTCTCCATCCTTTTCCACCCTGCTCTGCACCCCAGGTGCTGTCAGTGGTATCTTCTGGTTTCTGATTATGTTTACCTAGTGGACTGCACTGCAGGTTTGCAGGTGGGAGGAGAAAGAAGTTGGGATATCTGGTCTGCAGCTCCTTCTCTGCCTGGCAGCAGTTTGGTAACAGCTGAATTCTTCAACAGAAGAACAAAGTTTCTGGAGTAGCCACTGTGGCTCAGTGGGTTAACGAACCCATCTAGTATCCATGAGGATGCAGGTTCTATCCCTGGCTTTGCTCAGTGGGTTGAGGATCTGGTGTTGCCGTGAGCCACAGTGTAGGTCACAGATGAGGCTTGGATCCCTAGTTGCTGTGGATGTGGCATAGGATGGCAGCTGCAGCTCTGATTTGACCCGAAGCCTGGGAACGTCCATATGCTGCAGGTACAGCCCTAAAAAGCAGGAAAAAAAAAAAAGAACGAAGTTTCCATAAGAAGGCGCCAACCCCTCTCCTTGTCCCTTGAGACCCAGGAGTGATTAAAGCTTTGCACAGTTACTAATCCTAAAATGTTCATTATCACCTGTTGGTTTCCACCTGTTTGTAAACAGCCCCTTCAGTAGGTGACATGGGTTCCCTAAAAGGATCTTGACTGATAAACAGTAACCTACAGCAGTGGGCTGTTGAGAGGATAAAATGAGACATGCATTAAAAAGTACCCAGGCCTTAATACATGCTAACTAGGAAGAGCAGTTTCCACTTGATGTTCTCTCTGTCCACAGCACTCACTCCCATTTGTTTTTCAGGACTTAGCTGAAATGTCACCCCCTCTAGGAAGTCTGCTCTGTTTATAGCAGCTTCTTTGGTGTTCCTTTCAAGAACTTAAAGCCTTTAATGCTTAACTTATTTGTAATTATTTTAATTGTTGACTTGAATCAGCCACTCAATAAACTGTGCCTTCCTCTAGGGAAGTCATAATGTTCAATAAATGCTGGTCAAATGAATACATTTATTTCTATTGTCATTTTTGAATCTAAGTGCTTTAATATATCAACGAGAGTACTCAGTGGTTGATCCCTATATTATCCGCATTTTCAACAGTGAATACAATTGGATATTGGATGCTGAATATCCAACTAATATTTCTTAGCCTGAATCTCAGTTTGTAAATGTAAAACAGGTATCTTAGAACTTTTCCTGACTATTCGATTCAAAATAAACTTTAATGACTACATGTAAAAATAAGTTTCAGGGGTAGTGTTGACATTTTATCATAACTAATATGCGGAAGCACTTAATTTTCAAATGTTCTATGTAATCTCATTTTCCTTCTTGTCTCCAAGAGGCAAGTAGCCACAGCAATGAAGAGGGGTGTTTATAAAATAAGACATGGCTGCTCCTCCAGCTCCCTGACAGGCCTCCTTCCCTCCACTGCCAACTGGGCAGCGCATATTATTCTGCCTTCCCTCCTTGTTTCCCCAGCAGGGTGTTTCTTATTCCCTCGATGTATCCCTACAGCAGCCTCTTGTTTCTCCACCACCACCTTAGCTACCTGCTTCATTTCTACCTGACTTGATATAAGAGTCTGTTGCCTCTTTCTCTCCATTCTTTTTTTTAAAATTTTTTCTTTTTGTCTTTCCAGGGCTGCATCCGTGGCATATGGAGGTTCCCAGGCTAGGGGGCGAATCGGAGCTACAGCTGCCGGCCTACACCACAGCCACAGTGACTTGGCATCCGAAGTGTGTCTGCAACCTACACCACAGCCCACAGCAACGCCAGATCCTTAACCCACTGAGCAAGGCCAGGGATTGAACCCCGAGTCCTCATGGATACTAATGGATACTAGTTGGGTTCGTTACTGCTGAGCCATGATAGGAACTCCTCTTTTCATTCTTCTAATTCATCTTTCAGAGCCGCTGTCCAAGTCGGAGAACACAAACCTGACCCATTTGGTACTTGCTTCCTATTTAGTGTTTTATCACAAGGTATTCTATGATACACAGTTTCCATGATTAGACTCCTGGGCACTCCAGGGCAGGGGCCTGGGCCTGGAATAAGGCTTGAATAAATGAATACTTTCAAAGGAATGTACCGCAGACCAATTTCCTAAGAGGGATTCCAAAATGCTTTGAGATACAGCATGGAAGAACCTTGAGGATATTATGTTAAGTGAAATAAGCCAGTCACAAAAAGACAAGTATTATGCCACCTATTTGAGGTATCCAAAAGAGTCAAATTCGTAGAAATGGAAAAGGAGAGTGGTGGGTTGCCAGGGGCTATGGAGGTGGGGTGGGGGGAGCGGAGCTGTTGCTCAGTGAGTTTAAAGTTCAGGTTTTGCAAGATGAAAAAGTTCTGAGGCTCGGCCTCACAATAATATGCATACACTTAGCACCATTAAACTGTATGCTTAAAAACATGTAAAAGGGTATATTGTATATGTTTTTACTACCATAAAAACCCACCAAAACCAACCCAAGAGCTTTAAACAAAAGAATGTTTTGAAGAGGTTCCCTTATGGCTCAGTGGGTGAAGGGTCTGGCATTGACACAGTTGTGGCATGGGTTCATCCCTGGCCTGGGAACTTCCACATGCTGCAGGTATGGCAAAAAAAAGGTTTTGGAAAAGAGCAACAATGTTGAAAAGTGCATTGTTTCTAATATGAGCTATTTGGACTTTGCTGTTGAAGGAAGTTACATTATTTTATTAGATATTTTGCACCCCATCTTATTAAATAGAAGAAAACAAAAATAGGAGTTCCCGTTGTGGCACAGCGGAAATAAATCCGACTAGGAACCATGAGGTTGAGGGTTTGATTCCTGGCCTCGCTCAGTGGGTTAAGGATCAGGTGTTGCCGTGAGCTGTGGTGTAGGTTGCAGATGTGGCTTGGATCTGGTGTTGGTGTGGCTCTGGTGTAGGCTGGCAGCAACAGCTCTGATTGGACCCCTAGCCTGGGAACCTTCATACGACGCAGGTGTGGCCCTAAAAGGACAAAAGACAAAAATTAAAAAAATAATAATAATAATAGGACCTCATTTCTTATATATGTAATAGCAAAGCAAGTTTCCACCAGAATCTATTTTTATCTGCATACACTGCCATTTAAAATTTCCTTAATATTAAGATAATGATGAGTCCTAGCAAAATCCAGCTGCTCAAAAATGTTGAGCATTTGGTTTTACTTCTTTCAGGTCTTGCTTATGTGTTACCTTCTCAGAGAAACTATCCCTCCCTATTTCTCACCCTTCTCCCTGTTTTACTTTTCTCCATTGCATTTATCATTTTTTCACTTGCTCCAAAATTTATTTTTTTGTCTTTTGGTTTAGAGTCTACCTCCATAAAAGAAGGAAAGCTTCATGGAAGCAGGAATTTTTAGATCCCTATTGCCCCTAACAGGGTGTGGCACAAAACAGGTGCTCAGTGAACATTTCTGAATGAATGAATGAATGATGTTCAGGCCTGCTATGACAGATGCCTCTCAGCTCTATTTAAGTCTGGACAAAAAGTCTTTTTTTTTTTTTGTCTTTTTGCATTTTCTAGGGCTGCTCCTGTAGCATATGGAGGTTCCCAGGTGAGGAGTCGAATCGGAGCTGCAGCCACCGGCCTACGCCAGAGCCACAGCAACGTGGGATCCGAGCTGCGTCTGCAACCTACACCACAGCTCACGGCAACGCCGGATCGTTAACCCACTGAGCAAGGCCAGGGATTGAACCCACAACCTCATGGTTCCTAGTCAGATTTGTTAACCACTGCGCCATGATGGGAACTCCTAAGTCTGGACATAAAGTCTTATGAGAGACTTTATTCAAGAGCTGCTCCTACACTATGTGAAAGAAAATGCCACTACAGTAATTCAATAACATGGCTTCAGCTAATCAGACAACATCACCTTTATAAGCATAGTGAGCAGTATTTATTTATTTAGCCATGCCTGAGGCATATGGAAGCTCCCTAGCCAGGGATCAAACCTGTGCCACAGCAGTGATAACGCTGGATCCTTAACTCGCTGAGCAACCAGGGAACTCTTTGTGGGCAGTATTTATGATCCTAAGTAACACTGCAGTTATTGAGTAGAAATAATAATGACTGGTAAGATATGAAAAAAGCATATTCTGCTATATGAATATGTGCAATCTTTCTATTGGTAAACTTTTTTTTTTTTTTTGGTCTTTTTAGGGCCACACCCACGGCATATGGAAGTTCCCAGGCTAGGAGTTGAATCAGAGCTGCAGCTCCTGGGTTATGCCACAGCCACAGCAACATGGGATCCATGCTACATCTGTGACCTATATCATAGCTCACAGCAACGCCGGATCCTTAACCCACTGAGCAAGGCCAGGGATTGAACCTGTGTCCTCATGGATACTAGTCCGTTTTGTTACCACTGAGCTACGATGGGAACTCCCCCTATTGGTAAACTTCTGGGCTCAGTCACATTACTGCCTGAAGTTCAGGTTATCTGTTAATTACATTAGGATAGTATATGTCAAGTGATTTCTCATTTACATCATTATCTATGTCTAAACACTACCAAAATTCAAACAAATTCCATGGAGATAATAGTGACTCTGGAAAGTTGATTTCTGCTTCTCCTGAAACATACATTCTTCCTTTCCAGATATTTTGTCAGTTGGGTACTATCCATTAGTGACAACCCAAAGATCCAGACACTGGAAATTCCTAAACCTTACCAACTTCTGATTAGTACTGAGTAACTAGCATAAGATAGATCAGATTGGCAAACTATGGTCCATGTTCTGTTTCTGTATGGACTGACTACTAAGAATGGACTTAACATTTTAAAAGAAAGGTAAATACAAACCGAATATGCAACAGTGAAGGTAGGTGCCTCGCAAATATTTATTCTTTTGCTCTTAAAAAAAAAAATGTGCCCACACCCGATAGATGACTGTTAAACAAAGTGGGCACAAAAATTCAGATATACAATTAGCTGCTTTTTATTTTGGTCATTCTACTCTTACACCCATTTTTTTTTTTTTTGTCTTTTTGCCTCTTGAGGGCCGCTCCCGTGGCATATGGAGGTTCCCAGGCTAGGGGTCGAATCGGAGCTGTAGCTGCAAGCCTACGCCAGAGCCACAGCAACGTGGGATCTGAGCCGTGTCTGCTACACCACAGCTCACGGCAACGCCGGATCCTTAACCCACTGAGCGGGGCCAAGTATCGAACCCTCAATCTCAGGGTTCCTAGTCAGATTCATTAACCACTGAGCCACGAGGGGAACTCCTCTTACACCTATTTAAACAGTAGTGTTTCTTTTATGTTACTCTCTTAAAGTTATTTACCCTTTCTACTCAAAAGACGGTGCTTTAGGTAACAAATTTTGTTATGCCTCTTCAGTTATTAACAGAGTTAATCTTTTAACTGAGGAAGGTGCTTATTTTCTGGCTATTTCACATTTCTTTTTCTAATTTAAAACTCTTATAGATTCCATGATATGAAACCCTTTGAATATTATATTATATTATATAATTTTTTTTTGGCCACACCCACAGCATGTGGACGTTCTGGGCCAGGGATCAAATCCATGTCACAGCAGCAATCCAAGCCATAGCAGTGACAACGTTGGATCCAGATCCTTAACCTGCTTCACCACCTGGAAAGTCCACACAGAGTAGACATGATATTAGATATACAAATTACTAAAAGTGAACTTTTATATTGGAACCACTGCTTTAATTTTTATGGCCTGGTTTAGGTTAATAACATTTGTAATTTTATAAAGAAACGGTATAGATTAATGAAAGCATCAAATTATTAGTGGTATTAACAGGCCCTGAAGTAAATCGTATTCCAGATTTAGGAAAGGCCTCAGAAGGGCTGTGGTAAAAACAAATGACAGGATTAACTGGAAATCTACCAGGAGTAATTTACTGTTACAATGTGATTTAGGAGATAAAAAACTGATAAGATAGGTACTTTTGTGTCATCCAGAAGCATCCAACTAAAACATTAATATATAACTTGGGGATTATAACATATTGAGAAAGAATGCTGACTGATGTATGCAGGCATAATAAGCCTGGTGGATTATTCCTGGAATCTAGAAAAAGAGCTAGAAATTAAGAATCTATTAGTGTTCAGCCAGTGCCACTTTTCTAAAGAGAAGAAATACTATGTCTAGTAGATATAATTACTTTGTTTTCCAAAAAAAAAAAAAAGATATAAGCTAGGAATCAAAGAAATAAATATTTATGGGCTTTCACAGAAAGGGCCAAACTTAAATTTGTCTAGGATCACTGACCCAGCTTTCCTACCAAGTGGCAAAATGAGGAACTGGCCCACATCATTCAGTCCTCATGGCTCTACTTCCATGGCCACCAAAAAATTCCCGATTTCTAATTTCGCATACAGCTAAATTACATCAGGAAGAGGCTGCAATTAGTATTGCTGAGACTTGAAATGGAAAAAATATTTTTAAAAATGTAAATGTACATGGCTAGCTATCTTGAGGTCTGAGCATATTCTGGTGAGATAAATAGATTTGATGTTAAAAAGTGAGAGCAGAGGAGTTCTCTGGCAGCCTAGAGGTTACGAATCTGGCATTGCCAATGCAGTGGCTCAGCTCACTGCTGAGGCACTGGGTTCAATCTCTGGCCCAGGAATTTCCATGTGCCATGTGTTTCCCCCTAGCCCCCAAAAAGGTGAAATCAGAGCTTCCAAACAAATGGGACAAGAGTGTTAGAGGTACAATGAGCAGATGGTCCCCTCAGGCCCCAGAGATGGCTGGAGCCCCTTTAATCTACCCACAGCATTCATTTACCCTGGCGTGCCATACAAATATTATACTTTCCTATGTGTGTTATGATATGAAAAATGTGGGTGGCACAGAGTTGACATGAGTCTGTGGTAATGCTACCCCAGGTGGCATCCTGTGTCACTTAATACATCCAATGGATTGTACTCATTAAGTATATCATAAATAATGGCTAAATTCCATCTTGATCCAACTATAAACTCTTCCTTATGAATAATGAGAAAAATATTTTTATAACTTATCTAAATTTTTTTTCTTTGCTTTTTAGTGCCACACCTGTGGCATATGGAAGTTCCCAGGCTAGGCGTCGAATCGGAGCTGCAGCTGCTGGCCTCCACCACAGCCAAGCAACACAGGATCCAAGCTGCGTCTGTGACCTACACCACAACTCACTGCAATGCCAGATCCTTAGCCCACTAAGCGAGGCCAGGGATCCAACCTACATCCTCATGGATACTAGTTGGGTTCATTACTGCAGAGCCAGAATGGAAACTCTCTCTCTTTTTCAACCTAATTAAAAAAAAAATTTGGTAAAATACACACAATATAAAATTTATCATCTTAACCATTTTTAAGTGTTCTCAGTGGCATTAGGTATGTTTACACGGCTGAGCGACCATCACCACCACCCATCCACAGAAATTTTTCCATTTTGTGTAACTGAAACTCTGCACACATTAAAGCAGTAACTGCCCACTGCCCCTGGTTTCTGGAAACCAACATTCTACTTTCTGCCTCTTTGGATCTGACAACTCTAGGTATATCCTGTCTACTTGCATTTTTCTTTTGTCCTAAGGAGAAGTGTTAATAAGCGGTAAAATGTGATACACTATACAATGGAATACTATTCAGCTATAAAGAATGAAATGGAGTTTTCCTGTGGCACAGTGGGTTAAGGGTTGGGCATTGTCACT
The DNA here is from genome assembly GCF_016906955.1 of Phacochoerus africanus. Lineage (NCBI taxonomy): Eukaryota > Metazoa > Chordata > Mammalia > Artiodactyla > Suidae > Phacochoerus > Phacochoerus africanus. The sequence continues at coordinate 45,147,798 of NC_062556.1, read as the reverse complement.
GGAGTAGCTTGGGTTGCTGCTGTGGCATGAGTTTGATCACTGGCCCGGGAACTTCCAGGAGGTATTACGAATTACCTACCTCAATAGTTTGTAATACCTATAAGGGAGATAAGAGTAGTAAAATTGATTCACTTTGCTGTACATCTGAACTAATACAACACTGTAAGTCAACTATGCGCCAATAAAATTTTTTAAAAAGTGGTGAAATGACTAAAATCAGACTTAAGAATGCAGTAAGAGAGGAATAAAGTCTATATTATTAAACATTCTATTTTTTTTTTTTTGCTGTTTCTTGGGCCGCTCCCGCGGCATATGGAGGTTCCCAGGCTAGGGGTTGAATCGGAGCTGTAGCCACCGGCCTATGCCAGAGCCACAGCAACGCGGAATCCGAGCCGCGTCTGCAACCTACACCACAGCTCATGGCAACGCCGGATCGTTAACCCACTGAGCAAGGGCAGGGACCGAACCCGCAACCTCATGGTTCCTAGTCGGATTCGTTAACCACTGCGCCATGATGGTAACTCCTAAACATTCTATTTCTGAATAATGAAAACGAACACAAATTAGAAAATATCTTGTGAATATTACACTCCCTGCCCTTGGAATTTCTGTTTAACCTGTACTGTCACCTATTAAATCCTGGACATTCTTTAAGCTCCTGGGCCAGGGATTGAACCTGCACCACGCTGTAACCAGACAAAGCAGTGACAACACCAGATCCCTAACCTGCTGAATGACAAGGTAACTCTTTTTTGAAAAAATTGAAAGTATAGTTAATTTACAATGTAAATCCGGGACATTCTTCAAGGCCATCCTCAAATATTCTTTTCCCTGGAGCCCATCAACATCATATAATCTCTTCTTTCTTTGAATTTCCACATCGGTTTGTATTTCCTTTAAGGTAGTCCACTTGATTTTACCTTTTATTATTATTTTTTCCCTATTTCAGCTACATCCATGGCACATGGAAGTTCTGGGGCCAAGTGTGGAATCCCAGCTGCATCTGCAGCCCACACCACAGCTGCGGCAACACCGGATTCCTAACCAACTGCACCGGACTGGGAATTGAACCCGAAATGTCACAGAGACAAGTTGGATCATCAATCCACCAAGTCACAGAGGGAACTCCTCACCTTCTATTTTTTTTTTTTTTTTTTTGTCTTTTTAGGGCTGTACCCTTGGCATATGGAGGTTCCCAGGCTAGGGGTTGAATCAGAGCTAGAGCTGCTGGCCTATGCCACAGCCACAGCAACGCAGGATCCGAGCCACATCTGCAACCTATACCACAGCTCATGGCAATGCTGGATCCTTAACCCACTGGGCGAGGCCAGGGATCAAACCCAAGCCCTCACAGATACTAGTGTCGGATGATTCGTTAACCACTGAGCCATGATGGGACTCCCACCTTCTACTATTTTTATTTGTTTTCCTATTCTTTTTTTTTTTTTGTCTTTTCTGGGGCCACACCCGTGGCATGTGGAAGTTCCCAGGCTAGGGGTCTAATTGGAGCTACAGCTGCTGGTTTATGCCAGAGCCACAGCAACGCCAGATCCACAGCTCTGAGACCTACACCACAGCTCACGGCAATGCCAGATCCTTAACCCACTGAGCGGGGCCAGAGATCGAACCTGAAACATCATGGTTCATAGTCAGATTTGTTAACCACTGTGCCACGACAGGAACTCCTGTTTTCCTATTCTTGATTCTGAAAAAGAAACATCTTTAAAGCTGATTTATCTTAATGATCAGATATTCCATAATGTTTTGCATAGGTTTTTCCATATAGTCAGTACACACTTCCAGAACTTAACTTGAACATTTTTTGCCTTCCAGATAACTGCTTTCTAAATCACTTCTAGAGAATCATCTGGCGAATCGTTTTGTTTATATAATCATTTGTGTATAAATTATGTGAATGTAATCAACCCATCCAAGATATGCTAGTCAACGAGATAACTGGTATAAGCCACGAACTGAACCCTATCATAACCTCACTGCAATGCAGTCATTCTAGACCTGATGGGCTGGCGTTGCACATTCTTACTATGTTCCCTACTCGGAGACTAAAGCTCTTTCTTTCTTTTTTAATGCTTACAATACTTGGAAAGAAGACTAACAGCAGGATTGCTAATATGCCTTTTTAATAAAGTATTGAAAAAATAGTGACTGCTATGAATCCTGAGTAATTGGCATTTTGGAAAAGGATGGCAGCAGAAAATTAGCAAAAGAGAGTCCCATGCTGCTCTGGAAGGAGAGAGGAAAGTTGCTCCCCAAAGGGTTAGAACAGGAGTTCCTTGGTGGCTTAGCGGGTTAAGGATGGGGGCGTCATCACTGCTCCACTCTGAGTTCAATCCCTGGCCCAGGAACCTCCATATGCTGTGGGCAACACCCACCCCCTCACCAAAGGATTAGAATAGCTCCCATTTTTTTTCTAGGAAAGGGACAGGTGAAGTTAGGAAAAACAGCTAGAACAGACCTTGAAAGAGAAAGCAGAAGATCAATGGAAATGAACTGTGTTTCTGGATGAAAGAGATTGAAGGCGTGTTGTCTGATGCAGAAGCAGGACTAAACATGGTCTTGGGAGCTGCTTACACTCTCCCGGTAGCTTACTTAGTTTAACATTAAAATTCCACACACAGGAACAACCAAAGACCCAGAATCGCCAAAGCAATCCTGAGAAACAAAAACCAAGCAGGAGGCATAACTCTCCCAGACTTCAAGAAATGCTACAAAGCCACAGTCATCAAAACAGTGTGGTACTGGTATCAAAACAGACAGATAGACCAATGGAACAGAATAGAGAACCCGGAAATAAACCCTGACACCTATGGTCAATTAATCTTTGACAAGGGAAGCAAGAACTTAAAATGGGACAAAGAAAGTCTATTCAGCAAGCAATGCTGGGAAACCTGGACAGCTGCATGCAAAGCAATGAAACTAGAACACACCCTCACACCATGCACACAAATAAACTCCAAATGGCTGAAAGACTTAAATATACGACAGGACACCATCAAACTCCTAGAAGAAAACATAGGCAAAACACTCTCTGACATCAACATCAGGAATATTTTCTCAGGTCAGTCTCCCAAAGCAATAGAAATTAGAGCAAAAATAAACCCATGGGACCTCATCAAACTGAAAGGCTTTTGCACAGCAAAGGAAATCCAAAAGAAAACAAAAAGACAACTTTCAGAATGGGAGAAAATAGTTTCAAATGATGCAACCGACAAGGGCTTAATCTCTAGAATATATAAACAACTTATACAACCCAGCAGCAAAAAAGCCAAATCAATCAATGGAAAAATGGGCAAAAGACCTGAATAGACATTTCTCCAAAGAAGATATACAGATGGCCAGCAAACACGTGAAAAACTGCTCAACATCACTGATTATAACAGAAATGCAAATCAAAACTACCATGAGATACCACCTCACACCAGTCAGAATGGCCATCATTCATAAATCCACAAATAACAAGTGCTGGAGGGGCTGTGGAGAAAAGGGAACCCTCCTGCACTGGAGTTGGTGGGAATGTCAACTGGTACAGCCACTATGGAGAACAGTTTGGAGATACCTTAGAAATCTACACATAGAACTTCCGTATGACCCCGCAATCCCACTCTTGGGCATCTATCCGGACAAAACTCTACTTAAAAGAGACACATGCACCCGCACGTTCATTGCAGCGCTATTCACAATAGCCAGGACATGGAAACAACCCAAATGTCCATCGACAGAGGATTGGATTCGGAAGAGGTGGTATCTATACACAATGGAATACTACTCAGCCATAAAAAAGAATGACATCATGCCATTTGCAGCAACATGGATGGAACTAGAGAATCTCATCCTGAGTGAAATGAGCCAGAAAGACAAAGACAAATACCATATGATATCACTTATAACTGGAATCTAATATCCAGCACAAATGAACATCTCCTCAGAAAAGAAAATCATGGACTTGGAGAAGAGACTTGTGGCTGCCTGATGAGGGGGGGAGGGAGTGGGAGGGATTGGGAGCTTGGGCTTATCAGACACAATTTAGAATAGATTTACAAGGAGATCCTGCTGAATAGCATTGAGAACTTTGTCTAGATATTCATGTTGCAATAGAACAAAGGGTGGGGAAAAAAATGTAATTGTAATGTATACATGTAAGGATAACTTGATCCCCTTGCTGTACAGTGGGAAAAAAAAAAATTCCACACACAGCTTAGAGTTTTAACAGCTAAGAAGACAACTAAATTGGGGGAGGCAATAACTGATTTTTTAAAAAATTCTATGTTACCAAATATTGATTGAATATCCTCTTTGTTCATGGGGTACGCAAGGCAATGGGAACACAGCTTCTGTCCTTTAAGCACTTACATTCTGTGATTCCAGTTAGTTTTTGTTGGTTCATTAAATACCTGAAAAACAACTCTGCCGCAGCTGTGATGTCAATGGTCAGAGCTTTCCTCTAAAATACACCTTTTAGGGTTGTCGTCATATGTAAATATCACATGAGCACCGCAAAACATTCATATGATTATAAAAGAATGTGAAGAAAAATGTCTCAAGCTCTTATGCCTCCTCTTCCTCTCCATAACACAGCTCTACCTCCAATTAACAGGAGTTTTGTGTTTTCCTCATATTTTTAGTGCATGTATAAACACACATTCATCTATGCATTCATCCAACCATCCCTCCATCTTTTTTTTTTTTGTCTTTTCTAGGGCTGCACCTGCAGCATATGGAGGTTCCCAGGCTAGGGGTCCAATCAGAGTAGCCACCGGCCCACACCAGAGCCCCAGCAATGTGGGATCTGAGCCATGTCTGCGACCTACACCACAGCTCACGGCAACACCGGATCCTTAACCCATTGAGCAAGGCCAGGGATTGAACCCAAAATGTCATGGATACTAGTCGGGTTCGTTAACCTCTGAGCCCAGGTGGGAACTCCCATAAATTCTGTATTAACAAAATGAGAGAAAATATAAGAGAAGCACTGTATTATGGAAAATTGAAAATACTCAAAATAACAACTGGAAAAATGACTATTGTAAAAACGACAATGCCTTAAGAGAATCATAGCATGTTAGTAAAAAGGAGTCCAGACTTCATTTCATGTAATCTCCCTCCTAATTTTACAGATAAGAACCAGCTCCAGATATTTAAATGACTTGCCCCAGCCGACCCAGTCAGTTCACATGCCTAATTCTGCATTTTTAGCACATAGTCTCGATTTGACTGGTTTACAGCATGATCTCAGTTTTCATTAGGATGTAGCTGTGATCATACCTCTTACGAAGAATTTTCTCTTGTATATAAAAGAAACTTTACTGAAGAAAAAGAGAAGAAAATGCAGATAAGCATAAAGAAGGAAATAAAAACTACCCAATCAGTACTCCCTATTTCAGATCTTCTTAATTTTGTCTCATTGCAGAACCTTATCTGAACATACTGGAGAAATTTTACTGTTACTTATGTCCTGGTGACAGTCAGGATGTCAGGGTATCAGAATCAGGTTACCGAGCTAGTCAGAAAAGTAGGAGGTCAGGGTCAGAAGGAGTAGATCACTGCTTGGAACAGAAGGGTCAGAAAGGCAAGCCAGAGAGTGTGACAGGCTTTTCGAATTTCACTGTATCTTGTGGTTTTCTTTCTTTCTTTTCTTTTTTTTTTAGTATAGCATTTTTTATTACTGTATTACATTTATAGTTGTACAGTGATCAATGCAACCAAATTTTACAGCATTTCCAACACAAACCCCCAGCACATCCCCCCATCCCCCTGTCTCTTGTGGTTTTCATCTGACCCTACATTTCCCAACAGCATCCACCATTCAGTCTACTCTCTTCCTGGGGATTAGAATGTAGACACATCCTAGTGTCTGCCATGAGCTTAGCCCACTTTCTGAGGAAAACTTGCCAAGCCGTGGTCCTTGTGAAGAAACAGCTATAGTCAGCTTTCTTTTTTTTTCTTTTGTCTTTTTGCCTTTTCTAGGGCCGCTCCTGTGGCATATGGAGGTTCCCAGGCTAGGGGTCGAATCGTAGCCACCGGCCTACGTCAGAGCCATAGCAACGCTGGATCCATGCCGCGTCTGCAACCTACACCACAGCTCACGGCAATGCTGGATCCTTGACCCACTGAGCAAGGGCAGGGATTGAACCCGCAACCTCATGGTTCCTAATCAGATCCTTTAACCACTGAGCCATGATGGGAACTCCAGTAGTTAGCTTTCTTTGGTACCATGTGATGTCTGCTCACTTAGTAAGGGCAGCCATTCAGTTAGGCTGGCTAATAACCTTCCAAGTCTTGCCACAAAGGGGTATCTCCCAACAAGGATGAGCTGTGCCAACTAGAGTCTTGCTTTTGCAATATACAGAGAGAGCGAGGTTATAAGGGAGCAGACTGGGGAAAGGATGCGTAGAAACATGTCTCAAGAGAAGGGGCTGTGGGCACAAGTTGACGAGGAAAGGGAAACCATAAGCGAGCAGATGCTAAGAAATAGAAGCTGATGTATCACTAGGGGAGAAGATCCATGGACTCAGCTGTGGAAATCCACAGAGCTGCCTTGTACCCGAGCTGGTTGATCTAGACTTCCTGTTTTCTCCATCCTGTTAGCTCAGTCTCGATTGCCACACACATCCTTAGGGTAATTATCCCTTATTTCATTCAGATTGTAACTCTGTTATTTTTTCAAAAGAAAGGAGGCTGAAGTATGTAATCACCAAGCAATCTCTCACATCTCACTGCTCTTGAGTAGCATGTTCTGAATGTATAATGAAACAGCTTAGATCAGAAGTTCCCATACTTGACCGATTATTATAATCATCTAGGGAGTTAAAAAAATTAACTGGGGACTCACTGAATCAGAATATTGCATAGAAAATCTTTCTGGTTTTAAGTCTTTGTTCTGATGGTAAAAATCATGTTTCTTCTGAGAAATTATGGCACGGAGGGGAAACCATGTTGAAATAAAGTGAAATATTTAATATGCTTGCTCCTATTTTTTTTCTGTTGTCTTTTTATTCTTAATTCTAATTAAATATTTCCTAATTTATTTTCTCTACTTTTAATGCAAAAATTTCAAATTTTTTCTTTGACTGATTTCTATGAACATGCATTTTTACCTAATAACGCATTTAGGTAATCATTACATAATTTTAATACATTACATAATATGATTGGCTTTATACTTTAAAAGAAACTCAGAGCAAAAGTTATTATTTTACAAATAAGAGGGGGCAGATGATATTCTGCATCTCCTTACTCTTATGTAAATTTAAAAATGATACAAACTGTCTCTCTAATTCATTTATAATTTGTCCCTGGAGACTGGGGGAGGTAAGTGCTAGATTAATGTTAATTCCTGGGCAAGTACAATATATTAACTAGAAATATAAAACCCAACTATCAGCTGTTAAGATATTTATTCATTCAGAAAAGGGGCTGATACAGATCTTTCGAGGCCCTTTTATTTATTTGTTTGTTTGTTTATTTATTTATTTTTGCCTTTTCTAGGGCTGCTTCCTGCGGCATATGGAGGTTCCCAGGTTAGGTGTCTCATGGGAGCTGTAGCCACAGTCCTACGCCAGAGCCACAGCAACTCGGGATCCGAGCCTCATCTGCGACCTACACCACAGCTCATGGCAATGCCAGATCCTTAACCCACTGAGCAAGGCCAGGGATCGAACCTGCAACCTCATGGTTCCTAGTCGGATTTGTTAACCACTGAGTCACGATGGGAACTCCTTGAGGCCCTTTTATAAAACTATTAAAGTTAGTTTAAAACCAACATGAGTGAGGGGAAATAAAGTATATTTAGGGAAAATCAGAGATACTAACACTCTAGGTTAATTTTTATTATACTTACAAAGACTGTTGGTTTGGGTATAAATACATTGTCTTCATGTTCTCTAGGCACATTCGAAGTCTTTGATTTCTGATTTTCTGTCACATTTTTGGATTCCATTTTAGTAAAAAGTAACTTGTTCTCCTTCCGCTTACTACGCATATTTGTGAGAATCTGTTTCATTGCTGCCAATTCCTGTTGATACATTAAAACAGAACAAAATGGCAAGTATGATTTTAGCAAGCTAATAATGATTGATGTTAAAACATTTATTTTCATCCTTTTTTAAATCCTTTTTTCATACCCATGGCATTGAAAGTTCCCGTACCAGGGACTGAACCTTTGCCTCTGAAGTGACCCTGAGTTGCTGCAGTCATATCCCCTCCCCCGCCCCCCCCCCACTGTTTTTGGCTGTACCACATGGAAGTTCCTCAGCCAGGGATTGAATCTGAGCTGCATCTGTGGCCTATGCCACAGCTTTCGCAACACTGGATCCTTAACCCACTGTGCTGGGCTAGGGACTGAACCTGTGCCCCAGGGCTCCAGAGCTGCTCTGATCCTGTTGTGTCACAGTGGGAACTCTGCTGCAGTCATATTCTTTTTTTTTTTTTTTGAGTGATACATGGATAATTTATTTTTTCAGAAAAAAGGTCATGAATAAAACTTATATGGGATTTTTTTTTTTTAATTTTCCCACTGTACAGCAAGGGGATCAAGTTACCCTTACATGTATACATTACAATTACATTTTTTTCCCCACCCTTTGTTCTGTTGCAACATGAATATCTAGACAAAGTTCTCAATGCTACTCAGCAGGATCTCCTTGTAAATCTATTCTAAGTTGTGTCTGATAAGCCCAAGCTCCCGATCCCTCCCACTCCCTCCCCCTCTCATCAGGCAGCCACAAGTCTCTTCTCCAAGTCCATGATTTTCTTTTCTGAGGAGATGTTCATTTGTGCTGGATATTAGATTCCAGTTATAAGTGATATCATATGGTATTTGTCTTTGTCTTTCTGGCTCATTTCACTCAGGATGAGATTCTCTAGTTCCATTCATGTTGCTGCAAATGGCATGATGTCATTCTTTTTTAAGGCTGAGTAGTATTCCATTGTGTATATATACCACCTCTTCCGAATCCAATCCTCTGTCGATGGACATTTGGGTTGTTTCCATGTCCTGGCTATTGTGAATAGCACTGCAATGAACGTGCGGGGTGCATGTGTCTCTTTTAAGTAGAGTTTTGTCTGGATATATGCCCAAGAGTGGGATTGCGGGGTCATATGGAAGTTCTATGTGTAGATTTCTAAGGTACCTCCAAACTGTTCTCCATAGTGGCTGTACCAGTTGACATTCCCACCAACTCCAGTGCAGGAGGGTTCCCTTTTCTCCACACCCCCTCCAGCACTTGTTATTTGTGGACTTATTAATGATGGCCATTCTGACTGGTGTGAGGTGGTATCTCATGGTAGTTTTGATTTGCATTTCTCTTATAATCAGTGATGCTGAGCATTTTTTCACGTGTTTGCTGGCCATCTGTTGCAGTCATATTCTTAACCCACTGTGCCATAATGGGAACTCCTATTTTTATTCTTAAAGTAGAAAAAACATTTGAAGCAAATATATAAATGAGGAAAGCTGTGAAAATTAATGTGCAATAATGATGCATATGAATCTCATAGTCATTAATACTTTTAATATGATAAATGATAAATACATCATTCCAAAGGGCTAAGCGGGGGGGAAGGATCAATTAGGAGTATGAGATTAATAGATCCAAACCACTATACGTAAAAAAGGGATAAGCAACAAGGACTTACTGTATAGCACAGAGAACTATATTCAATATCTTTTAATAACCTACAGTGAAAAATAATCTGCAAAAAAAAAAAAGGAGTTCCCATCGTGGCGCAGTGGTTAACTAATCCGACATCCGACTAGGAACCATGAGGTTGCGGGTTTGATCCCTGCCCTTGCTCAGTGGGTTAACGATCCGGCGTTGCCGTGAGCTGTGGTGTAGGTTGCAGACACGGCTCGGATCCTGCGTTGCTGTGGCTCTGGCGTAGGCCGGCGGCTACAGCTCTGATTAGACCCCTAGCCTGGGAACCTCCATATGCCGCGAGAGCAGCCCAAGAAAAGGCAAAAAGACAAAAAAAAACTGAAAAAATATTTATAACTGAAGCACTTTGCCGTACACCTGAAACTAACATAGTATTGTAAATTTGTATTTTTTGTTTGTTTGTTTTTAGGTCCATACCCTCAGCATACATAGGTTCCCAGGCTAGGGGTTGAATCAGAGCTGTAGCTGCTGTCCTACACCACAGCCACATCAACACGGGATCCAAGCTGCATCTGTGACCTACACCACAGCTCATGGCAACACCAGGTCCTTAACCCACTGAGCGAGGCCAGGGATTGAACTCTCATCCTCATGGATAGTCAGGTTCATCAACTGCTGAGCCTTGACAGGAACTCCCTGTATTTGTATTTAATTGAAGTAAATATACTTCAAAAAAAAAAAAAAATCATCCCTGAGTTCTCTCGTGGTGCAATGGGTTAAGAATCTAGCATTGCCACTGCAGTGACTCAGGTTGCTGCTTTGTGCAGGTTCAGTCTGTGGCCCGGGAACTTCCACATGCTATGAGTGCAGCCAAAACAAAAACAAAAACAAAAACACCCCCAAATCATTCAGTAATCTAGTGGTTCCCAAATTTTTCTACACAGTGGAATAGCCTGAGGAGCTTCAAAAACAATTGATGCCTTGTCCCATACCTAAAGACTGTGAGACTTGGCTTTGAAAATTTTTAATGATCTCCAGGTGATTCTAACAGACAAATCTGGGAACCACTGGCAAAGCTACTCCCTCCAGTTTATCTACACATGCTTGTTAAGCAGATTATTTTGGCACTTAACTTTTTTTCTTCTACCTCTCAAACTGTCCTATTTCCTTTTGAAGTCTTATATGAAAGATGGAAGGGAAAAAGCGTACAAACTTTTTTTTCTTGCTTATTGATTGGCAGTTCAAACAGTAACTATAATATAGCTTCAGGATTTCTTCAACTCTCTTAGTCCCAGACTCACAGACACAGAAAACTTATGGTCACCAAAGAGGAAAGGAAGAGGGTGATAAATTGGGAATTTGGGATGAACAGATCACACTATTATATATAAAATAGATAAACAACAAAGACCCACTGTATAGCACAGGGAACTAGATTCAATATCTTGTAATAAACTACAGTGAAAAATAATCTGAAAAAATATATATGGAATTCTCTTGTGGTGCAGTGGGTTAAGGATCTGGTATTGTTACTACAGCAGCTTGGATCACTGCTGTGGTGTGGATTCGATCCTTGGCCAGGAACTTCCAAATGCAGCCAAAAAAAAAAAATTAAGAATATATATATAAAATGGGAGTTCCCATTACAGCTCAGTGGTTAACAAACTTGACTAGGATCCATGAGGATGCGGATTCAATCCCTGTCCTCGATCAGTGGGTTAAGGATAAGGTGTTGCTGTGGCTGTGGCATAGGCTGGCAGCTACACCTCTGATTCGACCCCTAGCCTGGGAACCTCCATGTGCTGCAGGTGCTGCCCTAAAATAGAAAGAAAAAAAAAAGAATATATAAAAGAATGTAAAACGGAATCACTTTGCTATATACCTGCAACATTATGAATCAACTATATTTCAATTAAAAAAAACCTATATTATTCCCTATTTGTTTACAAATGGAAACTTGAGTTAGCTTTTCAGTTGTTATCTGAACTAAGAACTAATTATGCTGAAATTCAAGAACTCAGCACAAAATTTTCACTCCTTCCCACTTTCAAGTCTTTTATTTTTCTCCATAGTCTTCAGCACCTAACACTAACTAGTGGATATTCATGATTAACTGTTCAAGTGATTCAATCAAAAATAAGTATATGGAGAGAGGACAGACTAAACTCTCCTTTACCTTACTATCTGCAGAACATGGTAGGCTGTGTCGGGAGGTAATTTTTTTCCTATTATTTTGTTTCATTTTCATGCCAAGACGCGTGAAGTTATAGCGATAGAAGGATGTTCTGCTCCCTTCAACTAATCTGTTTATAGACATCAGCTCTGTGTCAGAGCAAGTTCCTACAGGCCTTTTTTTTTTTTTTTTCTGGCTGTCATTAGTTCTATTTAGAACCATCTAGCTTGAGTGAGTATTTTAAAACAGAGTTGAGTTTAAGCCACAGAGCCTTAATAAATCTCTGGGCCAAGAGAGAAGCTGGAAGAAACGGTGCCAGAATCCTCTTTCTCTTTCCCGAAGGACTGGGGCTGGTTTGGCCAACACACATGAGGATGTGTATACCTTCAGACACTGCCAATCTGATATACTTTTATTTGAGCCCTTTGAGGACTCTTGTTGTGTTGAGATTATGTTACTTCATCATATGCGCCCCTATCGTGAAGTATAAACCACTGATTTAATGTTAAACATACCTGGCATTATGGTAGATTTCAGCTCCTGTTCTACTTTCCACACGATAACTAGAAGGCAGAGGGGAGATGATATTTCTGAGCCTATTAAGGGAACACTATTTATGTGAAAAAAAAACCCTCTTTTTACTAGCCCTAACGTGTGTACTTTGGCACGAAGATAAAATAATAGGAAAAAATTTCTTCCAACACAACCTACTACTATTCTACAGGTAATAACGTCAAGGGGATCGGACCTTCTGGGGGAGAGGAAGTGGGGACAAGGATGAGGAGGGAGAAAAGGAAGGAGGTATGGGGTTACTAGGCAGAGGGCTTTGGCTCCTAAGTGCCCAAGAGGGGGCCACATATATTTCTGATCCCCCTGTTTTGTTTTGTTATTGTTGTTGGTTTTTTTTTTTTTTCTTTTTAAGGCTGCACCTGTGACATATGGAGGTTCCCAGGCTAAGGGTCCTGTCGGACCTCTAGCTGCCAGCCTATGCCAGGGATCCCAGCTGCGTCTGTGACCTACACCACAGCTCATGGCAATGCTGGATCCCTGACCCACTGAGTGAGGCCAGGGATCAAACCAGCATCGTCATGGATACCAGTAGGATTTGTTTCCGCTGCGCCACAATGGGAACGCCAGTTTTGTTTCTCTTTGGCTTCACTTGCTGCTGGTATAGGAACAGTTACAGGAGGCCAATCATCCCTGGTGCTGGTGAGGAGACAGATGGGAAATTCATGGGTTTCTGCTTTATTCAGACTGGGATCACCCCAACTTACAGTGTTGTTACAGTAATACTTTTGTTTATTTGATAGTATTAAACAATGTTAGCATGGTTTCTGAAATCTAAGTAATGAACACTTTAAAAGCAACAGAACTCTGGAGTTCCTGTCGTGGCTCAGTGGTTAACAAACCCGACTAGGAACCATGAGGTTGTGGGTTTGATTCCTGGCCTTACTCAGTGGGTTAAGGATCTGGTATTGCTGTGAGCTGCGGTGTAGGCCAGCAGCTACAGCTCCGATTCAACCGCTAGCCTGGGAACCTCCACATGCCACGGGTGTGGTCCTAAAAAGACAAAAGACAAAAAAAAAAAAAGAAAAAAAGCAACGGAATTCTGTAAAATTCCTATTAGGATAATACACAGCTACAATGAATACCAAAATAACATGCAGAACAATTTTGTTCAGTTTTATTTATGTTTGAATATATAGATGACCCCTTTATATCAATGGTAAATCTGAACAAAGAAAACTCCACTTCGACAGTAAATAGCATCCACAGTACTGTCATAGTCTGAGCACACAGAAAGCCAAGAACAGGTAGTAGAAATGTTTCAGTACTGGGTTAGAAGCCAAAGACACATCTATTTCTGACCCTATTATTAAGTGTGTAAACTTAATCTATTCTGGTTCAATGAGCTTCAGTTTCCTAATTGATAAAACGTATGTTTGCGTTAACTTTTTGGATTTTTACCAGTTGGATAAATGTTTGGGTACATTTATTTTGCATTCTCTTACTGTGAGGGTGAGCAGATTTTCATGTATTTAAAGGTATTCTCCTTTCTGTTGTTACCCTTGGCTCATTTTTCCACTGGGTGACTGGTCATTTTCTTTCATATTTTGAGCTCTCTCTCTCTCTCTCTTTTTTTTTTTTGCCATGCCCTCATCATGTGGAAGTTCCCAGACTAGGGATAGAACTTATATCAGAGCAGTGTCAATGCTTGGTCCTTAACCTGCTGTGTCACCAGGGAACTCCCTTGAGGAGCTCTTCAAATATTAGAGACATTAGCTCCTGTGTGTAACATGAGCAGCGGGTTTCCTTCCCTTTCGAGTTTGCTTATGCTTTTTACTGTTTTCTTTGCTATGAAGAACTTTCTGGTTCTTATGTATCTGAATATGCAGTCATTAATTTTATGGCCTTGCCATGTTTGTTTCTTCCATTTTCCTCAAGTTACTTTCATGGTTTCTTTTTCTTTACTTTTTCAAACATTTAGATCTTTGATTTGTTTGAAGTTTAGCCTGGCTTATGGTAAAAAGTATGGATTCAACATCTTTCCCCCAAGGCTATTCCATAGTAACAACATTGTGTACTACGAAAGAGACATTTTTTTTTTTTTCCCTCACTGATTTGAGATACTATATCACCTTCCTTAAGCACATGATTTATTTCTGGACTTTTAAACTCCATTCCAATGGTCTATCTATTCATGCATCCATATCACACTGTTTTAATGTTTAATAGTTAAGGGATTTTTTTTTTTTGGCTATGGTCTCCTGGTAAGGGTAGGAATTAAAAAAAAAAAATAACTGACTTCTACAATATTGAGTCTTCCTTACTCTGAAAATATTTTAATATTTCTTTTACCTACATGTTGGCATAAATTGTCCTGCCCTACTTGGAGTTACTATTATAATGAAATGGTGATTCACAAAATCTCAATTCATAAACTGAAAAAACAAGCAAAAATAAATAAACCAACATAACATGTAAGAACCAGAAAAACTTGTCACTACAAAATGAGATCCTTTGGTAAAATTAAGTCATCTTGAAATCTGGCTTGGTCTTATCCTGATTTGGTTCTTAACATGTTTTCTTGTCTGCCTCCTGGTTTCTGGCTCCATCTCCTATTTAAGATTCTGGTCTTATTGTTGAAACTTGACTTTTGCATTTCATTTCTCTAGCTTTTGATTCTGTTTTCTTCTGTTTTCTGTCCTTTTCTGATTGGCCAGTAGGTTTGTTTGTACTATGGTGTAATGATTTATAAACACTGTTAACTGCAGAGCAGAGTGTGATTAGGTCCACGGAAAAGGAACCTCCGATGTTCAAAGGAAAATGTTTCGGGTATCAAGTTCATCCGGATTCTATTTCTTACATTATCTATTGCTCAAAATCATGTCATTTAGTTAGGTTCCTACTTGGACCTTGACTTTCTTATAGAAGTTTTCCCCCTTCTACTTGAGTTCCTTTTTTCCCACTCATTGATGGAAATAATATATCTTTCCCATATTATCTAAGATTATCTAGCTTCTTAATCATACTGTTTGCTGGGATCAGTTTTATACTGACTGATTTTAAAAATGATGCATAGTTGCTGTTATGCAATTTCATTTTATTGCATATCTTGGCAAGTTGCATTACTTCTTGCATCTCTTTTTGTCATCTGATGGCAAACAATCTAATAATTTTATGAGAGAGGGTCCTGTAGTAAAGTATTGTACTTTCCTTCAGAACTTTGATAGTAGTTTTGGGAGAGTTCACTGACTTTCTCTCACATCCTCCTACTGGCATTTTTACTTACTTATAATAACTTCAGGATTTTGGTTTTAGCAATTTTTGAAAATGTCAGAAACATTTCTGGTATACTGCTTATTTTTTGGTAAATACTTCTTTCCCAAAATCTTTCTGAAGAAACTAATTACCGGACTTGTAAGTTTTTTTCTGCTACAGAAATTTTTGTTTTCTCTGGAGAAGAGAGTCAGTTTCTCTGTTTATTATGATTTCTCCCTTTTGTGCCATTAATTTTCTTCTTCGACGGCCTTCGGTTGTGTGTTCCAATTTATGAATGAAGGAACAGATTAAACGTTTTCTTTCTCCTGCTATGGGTCATTCATCTGAATGAGACGGTTGAGTACGATCCATGGACATGAAAATCTGTCAAGCAGGCTTTACTCTGGGGTCCTCTGGCGGGAAGTTGGGTTCTCTTGTCCAAAATGACAAAATTGGAGGGTTCTAATCTGGTGCTTCTTCATTTTGGCAGTTCTAGTCTATTCCTGGCAAGTGCTCTGTTAATTCTGAAAGCCATTTGTCAAAAAATTTTTTAAATTCCTGCTTTTGAAAATTATAGGAGCATTACTTGTTCGCTGTAAAATTAAAATACTGCCAAAGTGCCATGCCTCAGTTCTCTTTTCCTTTCACTAGTTGTTTGAGACCTTTAAATACTATTCTATAACAATCTTATTTATAGCAATATTCATTTTTCTGAGATACTTTTACAGTGCTTTTCAAAAAGCTAACAGTATTTATCCTATAATTGTAGTATATCAAATCCATACAAAAGTTACAGTAACTTCAAGAATAAGGAACTGGTAATTAAAATTTACAAATGTAGAACTTCACCTGACGATACAATCGCAACTTAAAATAAAACAAAAATAAAAACAATAAAAGCCACGTGGCATTGTAACACTCTTCTAAATGGAAGAGTTAAGGACAAGGCCGTCCTTATGGAACTTCCAGAGGATGATGATGAAGATGATGCCTGTTATTGTACAAACAACATCTATAAAAGAGATAAATTGCTCTCTTGAATCCAAAAGCACATATCTTGGCCATTTAATATAATCCATTTGCATAGAGTAGTGACATATGAAAGCAGCTCAACTGCAGAGCAGCTGTTTAACAGTATTGCATAGCTGATGCCAATAAATTGCTGAAACTTGTAAACTCTGCAAAGATGTTGGCAAGGGGACACATAGATGGCATTTCTTGATGAAAATAGCTCTCATAAGTATAATGCAAACTATGTGCTCCACTGGAGGGTAACCGTAAGTGCTTTTATAAAATAACAGAATAACAGGAGTTCCTTGGAGGCTCAGTAGGTTAAGGATCCAGAGTTGTGTTCTCACTGCTGCAGCTTGGGTTACTGCCGTGGTGCGGGTCCGATCCCTGGCCCTGGAACTTCTGTATGCTGTAGGTATAGCCAAAAAATAAAAATGAAAAAGAAATATAAGAATAACAATGTGGGAGTTCCTGTCGAGGCTCAGTGGAAACGAATTGGACTAGCATCCATGAGGATGCAGGTTTGATCCTTGGCCTCGCCCAGTGGGTTAAGGATCCGGCGGTGCCATGAGCCGTGATGTAGGCACAGACATGGCTTGGATCCCGTGTTGCTATGGCTGTGGCATATTCCAGCAGCTGTAGCTATGATTCAGCTGCTAGCCTGGGAACCTCTATATGCCCCAGGTGTGGCCCTAAAAAAGAAAAAAATAATAATAATAACAGTGTGCATCTTTCCTACCTGAGCTAACACAAGATAGAAACCAACCTTATTTTAAACCAAGGGTGCTTGTGTGTGTGTGTGTGTGTGTGTGTGTGTGTATAATGTTTAAACTTCATCTAAGAGTCTTTAAACAATTTTTATTATGGAAAATTTCAAAGATAATAGAGAAGAGAGCATGGCACAGCTTCTATTGCCCAATGTTAACAATTACCAACATTTGTCCAATATTGTCTTTTTTTCCCTTTTTGGTTGCACTCACAGCATTTGGAAGTTCCTGGGCCAGGGACTGAACCTGCACCACAGCACTGACCACTCCAGATCCTTAACCTGCTAGGCCACCAGAGAACTCCACCAATATTGTCTTATTAAAGTCTTATTGAGATAAAATCCACATACCATATAGTCATCCATTTAAAGTATACAATTTAAAAACTCTTTTATCACCTCAAAAAGAAACGCTAATTCTTTTAGGAATCACTTTTCCATCCCATCTTGTCCTCAATTCCCCAGCCTAAGCAACCCCTCCCTAATCTACTTTCTGTTTCTGCAGATTTCTGTTCTAAGATGTTTCAAATGAGTGGAATCAATCTAATATGTAGTTCTTTTGCTACTAGCTTCTTTTGTCAGTATAGTGTTTTTAAGGTGCATTGATATTATAAACACATCAGTACTTCGTACTACTTTTTTATTTTTTTGGTCTTTTTAGGGCTGCGCTATCGGCATATGGAGGTTCCCAGACTAAGGGGTCAAAATGGAGCTGTAGCCGCCGGCCTACACCACAGCCACAGCAGGATCTGAGCCATGTCTGCGACCTACACTACAACTCACAGCAACACCGGATCTTTAACCCACTTAGCGAGGCCAGGGATCGAACGTGTGTCCTCATGGATGCTAGTCAGATTCATTTCTATTGAGCCACGATGGGAACTCCTCGTTTTATTTTATGACTGAATAATATTCCATTGTATGGCCGTAATACATTTTGCTCATGTATTCATCGGCTGGGGGACGTTTGGGTTGTTTACATCTTTGGGCTCTTGTGAATAATGCTGCTAACCTCTAACATTCATGTACAAGTTTTTGTGTGGACACGTTTTCATTTCTCTTGAGTATAAACCCAGTGTGGGATTCCTGGGCCCTATGGTAACTCTTATGTCTAATCATCTAAGAAACTGCCATAATGTTTTGTCAACATTGTTTTATCTATTTCCTTTCCAGGTATTTTGAAATATTCTAAAGCAGATTTCAGACCTTAGATCAGTCACTTGTAAATACTTCAGTAGAGATTTTTAACAGATAAAGGTTGAAAAAACACCAAACAAACCCAAAACATCATTATCATATCTAATACAATAGTTTAAAAGAAAGTATCAACTTATTTCAAAGTCATCTATTAGATACTGTAAGTGCTAGGTAAGAATTTCAATTATTATCAAAGCAAACTTTTAACAGATTTTTTTTTTTTTACGGCTGCACCTGCGGCGTATGGAAGTTCCCAGGCTAGGGGCTGAATTGGAGCCATAGTCACAGCCTATGCCACAGCCAAGGGAACACTAGGTCTGAGCCACATCTGCGACCTATGCTGCAGGTTGCCTTAACCACTGAGTGAGGCCAGGGATTGAGCCTGCATCCTCAGAGAAACAAATGGTTTTTGAAGAAATTAAAACATACCTTGAATGTTAATGCCACTACACGGTAAACAACAGACAAAACAGGTTTTGTATGGCAACTTAACATTCACTTTGTATTTACTATGTGCTGGGCTTGGTACGAAGTATCTTACATAAAAATTTAATTCTCTTCTAAATACCAAGAGTTAGACATTACTTTGATTTTTAAGATAAGGAAACTGAGGTTTAGAAGATTTTAAGATATGTAGTCAAGTTCATTAGCTAATAAGAAGTGAAGTGAGGATTCAAGTGGATTCAAAGCTGTCATTATTTACACAATAATGCAGACGCCTTCTATCAAGGCCTTTGTCAGCCCAAATTTCAGGCTTTGGAAGGGACCGTCAAGTTATTTAACCTAACCGCCATACAAAACAAAACAAAACAACAATAACAACAAAACCAAACAAATAAATCCTGTCTCTATATAGTGTCTACCCTTAGGTTTTAATTCCAGCCTTTGGAGAGCTGTATCACAAGCCTATTTCTGCCTCTTACACATGGCCTACTTTGAATTTCTTTTATCTCTCTGCATCTTTTCTTCTCTAAACACCCCCAGTTCATTCCTCTCTCTTATGACTGAAAAGAATTCTCTTATCATCTTGATTATTTTTTCTCTGATTATCTCCTAGTATTCAAAAATTTAGGCCTAGAACAGAATAGAGAAAGAAGTCCTGGCCAGAGCAGAGGGGAACAGGCTTATCTGCTCCTTATTCAGATGCATTTCAGATGACAAACATTTTTGAAGTCATACCCTATCTACCACTGAAAGCTCAGCCAGAGCTCGTGTTTACACGAAGGAGAGACAGCTGTGCTGCCATAGCCTAGGGGATGTAACTAATCGCCTTTCCTGAACTTGGATGTAATCTTAAGGTCATCCTCAACCGTGATGCAGGTAGAGGAAGCTAGTATTCAGGCACTGAAGTAGGCCCCTGAGAACTGCCATTGTTGACTTAAAACAGAAGCGTGGGCTCCTTGATCTGTTCTGTTCTGGTTGGTTTGCACAGACCCTTTCAGCTGATTACTGAAGAGCACCCTGGGCTTGTAACTGCTTTGCCTCCCGCCATTCATGTCGTGATGGTGCCTGGCTTTCCCTTCGACACCAGTATTCATTGAGTAGCTGTCTGGTTTCTGGCCTGTACGATTTCAGTATAATCTGATTAGCTTCTGATGCCTATTGTGGATTTCCATCAATTTCAGACTCCACATTCTTGTCTCCACTCTGAGCCCTGCTAAGCGTAACAGGCGGGTGATTGACTCCAGTGCCCATGCTTTCTCTGTGTTGTATTCGCTCAATGTTAGCTCCTAAATATGTGATACAGATTTGGTAAATTTAAATGAAAGTACTGCCCATTAAGACCATAATCATCTCATATCATTGTGAATGTTCTTTCCTGGCCCCCACATATTTCTGGAGACTTATTTGAACAGCTTTGCTGTTTGGTTTGTGTATTTCCTTATATCCTTAGTTTGTTATAAACTGCTACTATTCTACGAGAGTCATAAAAACACAGGGTTAGACATGACAGCAAGATATTTACTTGTTCCTTACTGATAAAAAAAAAAAAAAAAAAGGTCAGAGAGGTGTACCCACTACTTAAAACATACCAAACTTCTAAAATGTGGGAAAAATACACATTTCATCCTTTACATAAAACAACCAATAACCAGGAAATGGGAGGTCTATACAATATATAATAGATGTGAAAATGTGATGTGAAAAAAAAAGTTAAAAGTGCATGTATGCACAGATAAAATGTTTTTATGACGAGATATAATGCTTCACACACGACAGAATGCTACTTGCAGGATACAGCAGAGATTTCTGTAATTTTAAAGTTGATGATGAAAAGATAAGAAGCCAAAATACTTATGAAAATCAAAACAATCTGATCTAGCTAGTTCTACTAAGTTTTGTACAAATCCACAAAACACAGAGGTTCACAGAGTTTAATCTAAAAAAAATGTGTGCCTTTTACGCAATTCAAAAGTGAAGAGAGAATGGAATGGGCAACCGAGATTCAGTTGCTGCTTCTGTCAAATGAGCATAAGACCATTACAGAGCTCTCGTTACACTTAAGTACAATAACATGTATTATATAAATATTAAACATTCTCATTAACTGAAAAGTGCCTATTTTGGGGAAAAGCCTAATGCCCTCTCAGATTCCAGAGGGCATAAACAAAAGGCCACCTTTGTTAGTATGGAGGGATAATTTAAAACTTTTCCTGGAGTTCCCTTGTGGTACAACAGGTTAAGGAAATCAACATTGTCAATGTAAGCAGCTCAGGTCACTGCTGCGCCATGAGTTCGACCCCTCGCCCCAGGAATTTCCACATGCCATGGGCATGGCCAAATAAAAAATTAAAAAAAAAAAATAACAGCAACAAAACCTTTTCCTTTTTCTGATTCCTTACTCCCAGATATACTTGGTTGAAAGTAACATCTAATTAATCCCTAAGTATGGAAGTATAACATGATTGAGCTGAAAATGTTTAAAACATTTTGGTTGGAAGACGTTATGAAAACTCAAGATATTATTATTACTTGTATATAGTAAGTTTAGTTTTGTCAGTTAAAGTACACTTACATTCAATATTTGCAATGAGTATTTTTTGCAATATTTCACTCCCTGAATTTCCTCAGACCTAAATTCACATACCCTTATACGGAAAGAAATAAACATTCTAAAACTGTATAGGGAAAATATGATTTACACTGTACATGTTTTAGGTTTCCACTGTAATAAATGTCTTTGAAATATTCATTTACATCCAGGAAATCAAAACCAAATTTGAACTTGAAGAGCACCACTATGAGGAGAAATGACTCTGAGAAATGATTACATCTTCATTGAAAGAAAAATTAACTGACCCACAAAGTATTTTTTTTAGTCATGCTGACTGTACTGACAGTAAAATTTAACTACATAGGTGTATGAGAAAAACATGTAAAAAGGTATTCTTAAGAAAATTTCAAAAGAGTTAAGTATGAACCAAAAAGAATGACACACATATAGAAGTATGTAATTTGTTCGAACCCTTTATGAGGTAGATTGCCTAAGGGGCACTTGTGATGCTGAATCGTCCTGAAACTTTCCGAGAAATCACAGAGAACATAGGAGTTAGAGTCCTGGAACATAAACATACCATAAAAGAATGATAATTATACTGTGACTTCACTTTTCAGAAACCTGGCTAACTGCAGGGTTTGTTTTCTTTTTGTTAAGTGACATACACCGCACTGAGAGGCAAGTTATTTGGAATAATGGGGCTTCGTTCAACATTCAGGCAAGTGTGAGCCTGGCACATTCTAGGCACTTAGTAAGAAGTGGTTGGTAAAATCTGGTTAAACATTAGCTGAAATGCTTGTGCACTTTGAGAGTCATTACTGGCAGAAGCACTGAGTACAAGAGTAGAAGAATCCTAGGTCTTAGAAACAGATATCTTCTATTTCACAAATATATATTATTTCTTAGAGGCTTGATACCTGTAGGGGTGGCTGTGGCTACAGTTTCCATGTCCTGAAACAGAGAAGCCTGATTCTAGACAAACATTTCAGATATGATTTCTTTTTTGTTTTTGTCTTTTTGCTATTTCTTGGGCCGCTCCCGTGCATATGGAAGTTCCCAGGCTAGGGGTCGAATCGGAGCTGTAGCCACTGGCCTACGCCAGAGCCACAGCAAAGTGGGATCCGAGCTGCGTCTGCCACCTACACCACAGCCCACGACAACGCTGGATCCTTAACCGACTGAGCAAGGCCAGGGATTGAACTCTGCAACCTCATGGTTCCTAGTCGGATTCATTAACCACTGAGCCACGACGGGAACTCCCAGATATGATTTCTTACTAACCACTCTTAGAAAGTTCTCTGAAATTGTCCTTGGGTGCAGGAGAGCCTCTGCTCTTTTTCAACTAAAATGACATCAGTTAGAATGAATTTTATTTAATTAATTTATTTTTTGGTGGCCACGCCTGCAGGATGCAGAAATTCCAGGGCCAGGGATGGAACCTGTGCCACAACAGCAACTGGAACCACAGCAGTGACAATGCTGGATCCTGAACTCACTGAGCCACCAGGAAATTTCCTGAATTTTATTTTTCGAGGGGAGATGATGTGGATATATTAAAGGCGAATTTCTTTTTTCTTTTTTTTTTTTTTTAAGAGCCCCACCTGCAGCATATGGAGGTTCCCAGGCTAGGGGTTGAATTGGAGCTGCAGTCACCAGCCTACACCACAGCCACAGCAACGTGGGATCCGAGCCACGTCTGTGAGCTACACCACAGCTCATGGCAACGCTGGATCCTTTAAATCCACATCCTCGAACCCACGTCCTCATGGATACTAGTCCAGTTTGTTACCGCTGAGCCATGACGGGAACTCCTAAAGGCTAATTTCTAAAGCTTTCTATTGACTATTCTGACAGCTTCTAGTGAAATTATTGAAGACTGGAAAAAAAAATTACAGTTAATTTAACAAACATTCAATTGAACACTTACTATATGGTAATAGTGTGCTAAAGGCTAATATACAAAGAAAAACTAGGCACATGATTGGCATCATATACAAAATGCACAAATATTTTTAAAGTTATGGGAAAAGAAGTAGAAAAGAGGATAAGTTTTTCTTTATTGAGTTGTGGAGGGCTTCAAAAAATAGACGACCCCTGAACGGACTCTTGGAAAGGAGGAAGAAGAGGGAACAGACCTACATTCCCTGAGTTACTGTCACGTACCAGGAAATGTACTACCTTGTCCAATTCTCATACAACCCTGCAAAGTAGACATTACCTATATTTCTACAGGAGAAAACTGAGTTTAGAGGGGTTAAATTATTGTCCCAAGAATCCACAGCTATTAAGTAGCAGAACTATCTTGTCTGTCTGACTGCTGGCTTTTTCCACACCATTTCAAAATACAGGTGATGTAAGGAATATAAGGGTAATTCTAGCCTGATGATTTACTAAGAGCGCTGAACACGTGTATGTGTACATATATGTCCTTCTGAATCATCCCTGCTACCCACCTTCTCCATGTTTACATTGAGCATGCTGAGTATAAGTTGCTACAGAAAAACTACACAGAATGGTACCATTATATTTCTAATTTTTTAATTTTGTATTTGTCACTTTGTCTTTTCTAGGGCCGTACCTGTGGCATAAGGAGGTTCCCAGGCTAGGGGTCTAATTGGAGCTGTAGCCGCCAGCCTACACCAGAGCCACAGCAACGTGGGATCCCAGGCGCGTCTTCAACCTACACCACAGCTCACGGCAATGCCGGATCCTTAACCCACTGAGCAAGGCCAGGGATCGAACCTGCAGCCTCATGGTTCCTAGTCAGATCTGTTCACCACTGAGCCATGACGGGAACTCCAGAATGGTACTATTATAAACATGACAGTTTGGAATTCGCATCGTGGCTTAGCAGAAATGAATCTGACTAATATCCATGAGGATGTAGTTTGATCCCTGGGCTCACTCAGAGGGTTATGGATCCATCGTTGCTGTGAGCTGTGGTGTAGGTGGCAGACAAAGCTTGGATCTGGTGTTGCTATGGCTGTGGCATAGGCCAACGGCAGCAGCTCTGATTCGACCCCTGGCCTGGGAACCTTTATATGCCGTGGGTTCGCCTTAAAAAGACAAAAAAAAAAAAAAAGTTCATCTTAGCAATTATTTATTGTTGCTATAATGTACATCATTCATTTATTTCACAGTTATTTCCAAAGTCTTGTTTTCCTCAAAACTCTAATCCTATCTTATGTCTTTGCCATTAAAGAGAAGCCATTAGATGGCAATGTCCTAAATTCTTAACAAACCTACAAATTTACTTTAACTTAATTTTAATTTCTCCTTTTCAAAATGCAAAAGGAGGCCCTCCTGCCTAAGGTTAAATCCCATCATTTCACCTTGGATTTCTTCCTTTCCCAACACTTCTGTCCAAGTGATTACCTTCTTGCTTTTGTACTTTCAGCATCTCTGTGTTTGGCTCCCTCCTATCACCACATAAGCTGGATGCTCTCCAGCCCTGGGAGGTAAAAGCCCTTGATCTCATGCAGCCTCCCTTTTATGCTCTTATTCAAAGGGTTGTCTATTTTTCCTATTACTATTTTTCAACTTCTACTCATTAATCAGTTCCTTGCAACCTGCCTATAACTCCACCGAAACTGCTCAAAACTTTTTTTTTAAGCATCTTGTTAAATCTAAATGACACTTGCTTTTATATCTTTGACCCGGTTGGTCCCTGAGCCTCTGCTGACAACCTCTTTCCTCTGGATGGTTCTGGCTTCATGGATCTACTCTTTTCCTGTTCTGTCTGTCATTTCTCTGGTAACGCTTCATTCTTCTGTGAAGCATTTTTTTCCTCTGTCCATCCCTTATATATTAGTGCTTGTCAAGATTCTGTCTAGGGAGTTCCTATTTGTGGGTCAGCAGGTTAAGAACTCAACACAGTGTCTATGGGATGCGGGTTGGATCTTTGGCCTCGCTCAGCCATGAGCTGTGGTATAGCTTGGCAGCTGCAGCTCAGCTTCCACTGCTAGCCTGGGAACATCCATATGCCAAGGGAGCAGCCCTAAACCTTAAAAAGAAAAGAAAATGATTTGGTCTAGAA
This sequence comes from Phacochoerus africanus, assembly GCF_016906955.1. Classification (NCBI taxonomy): domain Eukaryota; kingdom Metazoa; phylum Chordata; class Mammalia; order Artiodactyla; family Suidae; genus Phacochoerus; species Phacochoerus africanus. The sequence continues at coordinate 45,122,241 of NC_062556.1, read as the reverse complement.
GATCTTTTCCTGTTCTCACTCTATATAGTTCAATTCATCTACTTCCAAGTAAAGCACCATCTTCTATGCTGTGATTCTCGAACCTCTACTTCCAGGTAAGTTCTCTTTCTTGGGTTCCAGAACCTACATTTTTAACTCTATTGAATATAACCACTTAAGATTATTTTCTTGGAGTTCCCGTCGTGGCTCAGTGGTTAATGAATCTGACTGGGAGCCATGAGGTTGCGGGTTCGATCCCTGGCCTTCCTCAGCGGGTTAAGGATCCGGCATTGCCGTGAGCTGTGGTGTAGGTCGAAGACGCGAAGCTCCGATCCTATGTGGCTGTGGCTCTGGTGTAGGCTGGCGGCTACAGCTCCAATTAGACCCCTAGCCTGGGAACCTCCATATGCCAAAGCAGCAGCCCTAGAAATGGCAAAAAGACCAAAAAAAAAAAAAAAGATATTTTCTTGAGCTTTCCTTTCCCAAATTTATTCCTCCTATGTTCTTTGTAGCATCATCATAAACCCAGGACATAAGCCAAAACCCTGGGCAACAATTTTCATTCCTCCTCTCTTTATCCGTCTCGAAATTCAAACAATCACCCAACCCTGTGATTCTGCTTCATAGTTTTCAAATTGGTCCATTTTTATTGGACACCACCATCATCAGTTTAGTTCAAGACACTGCTTATTGCTCAATAAAATAACAAAATAGCTTCCTAAGTAGGGCTCTTACCACTGCCCTTAATAAGCTGCAAAAGAAATTAGAAAAGGGCTTTTGCATCATTTCTTAAAACTATGCTCAGTATTCTACTAGACCCCATGGCTGATGAAAGATACTTTTCCTACTCTTATATTACTTTCTCTCTCTCTCTCTTTTTTTTTTGTCTTTTGTCTTTTGAGGGCCGCTCCCGTGGCATATGGAGGTTCCCAGGCCAGGCGGCCAATTGGAGCTGTAGCCACCAGCCTATGCCAGAGCCACAGCAACGTGGGATCTGAGCTGCATCTGCGACCTACACCACAGCTCACCGCAACACCAGATCCTTACCCCACTGAGTGAGGCCAGGGATCGAACCCCAACCTCGTGGTTCCTGGTCAGATTCATTAACCACTGAGCCACAATGGGAACACCTTTTTTTTTTGTAGGGCTGCATCCATAGCATATGGAAGTTCCCAGGCTAGGGGTCAAATCAGAGCTGCAGCTGCCAGCCTAGACCACAACCAAAGAAACATGGGGTCCGAGCCGTGTCTGTGGCCTATACCACAGCTTATGGCAATGCTGGATGCTTAATCCACTGAGGGAGGCCAGGGATTGAACCCACCTCCTAGTCAAGTTCCTTACTGCTGAGCCACATGGGAACTCCCATTTTTCCTACTTTTGAAAGCTTATATTCTAGGGACCTATGAGGAAATATATACAAATAAAAACAGGATTAGAATTTTCAAAGGTGATCAGCAAATCTTGCTTCATTAAGGCAAATATGTGTGTATGAGAATGAAAAATGAAGGCCAGTAAGAAGACTCCTGGGAGTTCCCTGTTGACTCAGTGGGTTAAGGACTCGGCACTGTCACATTGTCACTGCTGTGGTCTGAGTCTCACTCCTGGCCTGGGAACTTCCGTATGCTGAGGGTTTGGTCAAAAAAAAAGAGAAGACACCTGAGGGGTTTGCTCAACATGAGAGAAACCATTCTAAGGAATCATATTTCTCATACTCAAAACTGAATGTTTCATTTGAATTAATTTGAAGCTCTGATACGGTTAACTAAGAATGAGCTCTTACCAGTTGATCTTTTCCTTTACCTTTTAGAAAAACCTAATTATTTAAGATTTATAGTTTTTCTATTTTAACACTTAAAAGGTCTTAGTATAAGTGAAGACATTTAAGGATAAAAAGATTACAGCTCACTTGAAAGACAAAAGGTTATTCTGAGGCATCAAAAGTGAAAGAGAAAAGAAAAAAGATTCCAACACCTGGATAAGATATTCGGCTCTGAGTTTTCTGGCAACTAAGACAAAAAGGAAATACATTAAATTACACAGTTTTCATTTTCTGAAAAAAAAAAAAAGGAGGCTATAACTTCATCTACAGAGGCAAAAATTTTCCTGGAACTAACTCGAGCAATAATTCATCATGAGATTTCTCTCTAAATGGGACTAAGGAGAAAGATCATGAGCTTTTGTCTCAGGGAAGAAAAAAAGTTTTGACAGTAAGTATGCAATCATGGTTGAGTTACTTAAATCTTATCAGCATTAGCTTCATCCGTAGAAGTAAGAATGATGATATTTATCTCAGGGGACTGCAGCAAAGACTAAATTATATAATATAAATGGAAGTACTTAGAAGACAGTCTTAGTTTCACAAAACAGAGAGAGATGACACCAGATTTTTGTTCTGATCTTTTATAAAGGCAGAGGTCATGACATAAAATTGTGCCTTAGTGGAAGGAATTTAGTGAGGAGAGAGATTTTTGCCCCTCGCCCTCACTCTGCTTTATGGAAGTTTCACTGAATACAGACACAGAACTTGGAGAATTTAGAATGGAGGAGTGTGGACTGGCATATGATCTCAATTCAATTTATGTTCACATCTTTTAGTGAGTATTTTTTTTGCACAGATCCTTTAACCTCATATGTTTACCTATCCCAGCTGAGTTCTGTAACCTGAAAAGGCAACCTAAAAATTTCTATTTTTCTCTATGTTCACCCTCTCCTCACATTTTTTTTTTTATTATTAGGTTAATACATTTTTTTTTCTAAAGAAAAGATAAGAATAATAGTCACCTAATACACAACTTTTTTTTTTTTGGTTTTTTAACGGCCTCATTCTTGGCATATGGAAGTTCCCAGGTCAGGGACTGAATCCTGTGATGTGCACCACAGTTGCAGCAAAGCCAAATAGTTTAACCTCTTTAAACCCTTTAACCCAGGGCTGGGGATTGAACCCTTGCCTCCACAGTGACCTGAACCTATGAAGTCAGATTCTTAACCAAGTGCGCCACACGGGAATTCTACACAACCATTTTTGAATGTATAAATGCTACACATTTATAGAATAAGAGACCAATATTGATTTTATCATTCCTAGAATTCTTTTTTTTTTTTTTCGTCTTTTTGCCTTTTCTGGGCCGCTCCCACGGCATATGGAGATTCCCAGGCTAGGGGTCGAATCAGAGCTGTAGCCACTGGCCTACGCCAGAGCCACAGCAACGCGAGATCCAAGCCGAGTCTGCAACCTACACTACAGCTCATGGCAACACCGGATCCTTAACCCACTAAGCAAGGCCAGGAATCGAACCCGCAACCTCATGGTTCCTAGTCGGATTCGTTAACCACTGCACCACGACGGGAACTCCTAGAATTCCTTAAGACCACAACTGCACTTCTAACACAGAGGAGTTCAGGCTCACGAGTTTGGGCTAACACCAATATAGAAAACAAAAAACCTGATGTAGCCATGCCTTAACTCTCCTAGCCCTGTCAAGCTAGACTTATCCCACACATTTTCTTTTTTCATGTAACACATATTTGATAACTATGTAAATGGGGTAGGGATTTCATTTCCTATCAGAGACAGTCTTAGAACTAAGTAACATGCTTAAAAAAGTCAGAGGGAGAGCTGTCCAGCGCAAAAAAGAAAATGAAATACTTTAACTGTTCATTTGGTCTCTTAATGGATCACTAATTTAAACCGAGAAAATTCAGCTGATTAAAGCAATGACTCATACTAGATAATTTTCAGTGTCCTGACTGGGGTGGGGCAAGGTCTCAAGAGCCGGCTCTGTGTTGGGCACACTGTGTACGCCTATGAGAGGGGGCACCTCTATTTTGTGCCATCGGAGCCTGCTGTGCTCCCCTTAGTCTCAACCCTGATTTTCACTTTCAAAAATCTTTATCGGAGTTATTCCTATTCGACTATTACCTGCGACTATTCTGGGCACTTCACCCTCAGAGCCATTAGATGAATAAATCAATCCCACAGACCGTTTCCTTAGGTAAATGTTCAAGGTAATGGGCAAGCATACCCCCCGGGTCGTCGGCTGCTTTCTTTTCATAGAAGCTGTCTGCACTTGCTTTTGCACCTGCCTACATTATGCAAGTTGATCCTAAATTGTTTCTTGAAAAGATTAAAAACTTGTATCAGATTTGTTCCATTAAACTTTAATTTTTACTATGTTTGGGGGGAAAAAAAATATTTTTTTCTTTTTTGGCCATGCCAGTGGCATGTGGAAGTTCCTGGGCCAGGGAGTGAATCTGCACCACCGCACTGACTTTAGCTGTTGCAGGGACCCTGCCAGATCCTTAACCCACTGCACCACAAGGGAACTCCAAAACTACTTTTCTTTGGGTGTGTGGCATAAAGAAGAGTCACAGTGTTAGATTATTAAAATATATACTAAAATGAAGAGGTCTCAAATGCATGAAAATTAATTTAATTAGATATGCATCCCTGCAAATTTCATGGATGCTATGCAATGTCTAGCAATTTATATGAGTAGTTTCCCCTTGCTAGCATTTAATTTTTATGTTTAAACATATTTCTTTTCTAAACCTACTCAAGGGAGCTCCTGCCATGGTGCAATAGGATCGGTGGCATCTTGGGAACGCTCGGACACAGGTATGATCCCTGGCCCAGAACAGTGGTTTAAGGATTAGGGTCTGGCTTTAGGTTGGAACTGCAGCTCGTATCTGATCCATGTTCAGGAACTCCATATGTAAAGGGGCAGCCAAAAAACCCAAGAAACAACCAAAAAAACCTCTACCGAGTAAAACTTTTAGTATTTATTTGGACCCATGAATAACGTGATTCCAAGTATAAAGTAAAAAATACTGAAAACTTATATATATATATTTATTTTATATACTAATTTATATGCTTTTATTTTATAATTTTATATAATTTATATATTTTAATTTATATACTTAAATGTAAAAATATGAATCTAGCATAATCTAAAATCAAATGAGAATTGTTATTCTGAAAAAAATACTTGTTATGTAGTTTTTTTGAATTTATCATAAAAGGCGTTATGGCTGAATGGACATCTGTAGCTGTTATCTCTTAAGGATTCAATCTTAAAAATATTTGTGAAGATCCAAAAGATCTTGTGAAGATGCAAAAGCAAGTACAGATAGCATCTATGAAAAGAAAGCGACCTGGGGGTGGGCTTGAACATTTGCCTAACGAAACAGTCTGCAAGGTTGATTTATTCATTTAATGGCTCTGAGGGTGAAGTGCCCAGAAGAGTCATAGATAATGGTCGAATAAGAATAACTCTGATAGGAGTTCCCGTCGTGGCTCAGTGGTTAATGAATCTGACTAGGAACCATGAGGTTGCAGGTTCGATCCCTGGCCTTGCTCAGTGGGTTAACGATCGGCGTTGCCGTGAGCTGTGGTGTAGGCCAAAGATGCAGTTCGGATCCCGTGTTGCTGTGGCTCTGGTGTAGGCCGGTGGCTACAGCTCCAATTAAACCCCTAGCCTGGGAACCTCCATATGCTGCAGGAAGCGGCCCTAGAAAAGGCAAAAAGGGAAAAAGACAAGTAAATAAATAAATAAATAATAAATAATTTAACTCTGATAAATAACAGTGAGTGAATCAGGCTTCCACAGTGAAGAAACAATTATTTGAAGGCAGAATTCTAGGACACAAGTGAGAGCAGATAAGGCCTAAAATGTTGAAAGTCAGAAAAAAGACTCTTCAGAGATTTTCCTACTCTATAATTTGTTAGATCTACTTATCCATCTAAAAATCATCTCTAGGAGTTCCCGTCGTGGCGCAGTGGTTAATGAATCCGACTAGGAACCATGAGGTTGCGGGTTCGGTCCCTGGCCTTGCTCAGTGGGTTAACGATCCGGCGTTGCCGTGAGCTGTGGTGTAGGTTGCAGACGCGGCTCGGATCCCGCGTTGCTGTGGCTCTGGCGTAGGCCAGTGGCTGCAGCTCCGATTCAACCCCTAGCCTGGGAACCTCTATATGCCGTGGGAGCGGCCCAAGAAATAGCAACAACAACAACAACAAAAGACAAAAGACAAAAAAAAAAAAAGACAAAAGGCAAAAAAAAAATAAATAAATAAAAATAAAAATCATCTCTAAAATCTAGGTGAGGCACGCCTTCTTTTCCCTTTCACACATTATATTAAATACGCTTCTAAGAGGACTCACTCTAAAGGCAATTTCTTAGAAACAATCCCCCAAATCCCCTGACACTATTTCTAGGATATGCACCTTGGAGCTGCTTCCAGTAATATCCCCTAGTTCATCTCTCTCAATAATATCCTTCCAGTAATTTCTTCCCAAATATCTGGTATATCTTTCCCAGACTAGAAACCAGTGTCTTCAGAATACTCGTATACCAATGATCTGTTTTAAGTATTGCTTTCTCTGTTAGGACACCAAAATGGTAAAAACAAGGCCAAGATAAGGCAGTGATAGTACAGTGGGAAAAATTCACTGTATTACAAACTAGGCTTCATAATACCAACTGCTGGCGAGGATGCAGAGCAACTAGAACTCTCATTCATTGCTGATGGGAATACAAAACGGTACAGCCACTTTGGAAAACAGTTTGGCAGTTTCTTATAAAGTTAAAATACACTTTCCAGGTGACTCAGCAATCTTGCTCCTGGTATTTACCAAGAAAAATTCAAACAAATGTACACAAAAATATGTACGTAGTTATTTACAGCAGCTTTATTTATAGGTGCTCCCAAATGGAAACAACTCAAATGTCCATCAATGGGTGAATGAATGGATTAACAAACTGCTACATCCACACAATGGAATATTAACCAGCAATAAAAAGGAACAGATTACTAATATGTGCAACAACATGGACAAATCTTTTTTATGGTAAGTAAAAAAAATGCAGACTGAAAAGAATGATAATTTTATTTATATGATGTTCTGTGAAAGGATATTATCTTTTGTTGAAAAGGCAAAACTATAGGGATGGAAAGAGATCAGTGGTTGCTCGGACTGGAGTTGGGGAAAGGGGGTCACCTCAAAGAGGGACACAAGAGGGAATTTTCTCCAGTGATGGAACTATTTTATATATTGATTGTGGTGGTGGTTACACAACTGTGTGCATTAGTCAAAAATCACAGAATCGTAAGCGAAAAAGGGTGAATTTTACTATAGTTATATCTCAATTTAAAAAAATTGAGAAAAAAAAACCTGGGATTAGTTACAGACTGGCTATGCGCAAGCCACCTAAGACTCATTTCTCCTTTTACTAAATAGAGATAACATTAACTCTAAAAGATTTCGAGTGAGGAACAAATAACTAAAAACCTTTATGAACTTAAAAGTTCAACACAAAAACTGTACACTAGGGGAGTTCTCTTTGTGGCTCAGCAGAAATGAATCTGATTAGCATCCACGAAGACGCAGGTTTGATCCCTGGCCTCACTCAGTGGGTTAAGGATCTGGTGTTGCCGTGAGCTGTGCTGTAGGTCGTAGATGGGGCTTGAATCCCGAACTGCTGGGGCTATGGCATAGGCCGGCGGCTATAGCTCTGATTCAAGCCCTAGCCTGGGAACCTCCATATGCCATGGGTACAGCCCTAAGAAGACAAAAAAAAAAATTGTACACTAGGCATGGGCCATACAATGATAAATAAGGCAGAGGTACACCTGGAGTTCTCTGGTAGCCTGGTGGATAAGGACTGGGCATTGTCACTGCTGTGGTTTAGGTCATTGCTCTGGCACAAGTTTGATCCCTGGCCCGGGGAACCTCTGCATGCCATGGGCATGGCCAAAACCAAAAAACCAAAACACAAAGGAGAGGCACATTAAAGAAACTTACTGCTAGTGGGAAAAAGAGATAAAACAGGTAATTTTTTCTTTTTTGGCTTTTTTTTTAGGGCCGCACCTGCAGCGTATGGAGGTTCGCAGGCTAGGGGTCCAATTGGAGCTGTTGCCGCCAGCCTATACCAGAGCCACAGCAGTGCCAGATCCGAGCCGAGTCTGCAATCTACACCACAGCTCACGGCAACGCCAGATCCTTAACCCACTGAATGAGGCCGGGGATCAAACCCGAAACCTCATGCCTCCTAGTTGGATTGTTTCTGCTGTGCTACAACGGGAACTCCCAAAACAGGTAATTATTGAATAATATGGAAATACAATGACAGAGATATGAGTAGGGCAGTTAGAGGCCAAGAAGAAGGGGTATCCCAGGAAAAAGTATAAATTATTTCACATAGAATAAAATGCATCATAAATTGAATATAAATGGCTCAATTACAGTGAGTTGCTCACGTGAGAAGTCATTAATGAACACAGACAACTAGAATCCAATAATCTTAGCCCAACATGATTTTAAAAATTCCTAAAGTGGTAAAAATCATGACAAAATGGAAAAAGTACCTCACGATGATTTAGAAGTTGTTCCAAATCTAAGGCCATCTGATTCTTCATCTGTTGTAAAGCGGACTTTTCTTTATTTAAATTGCTGTGAGAAAAAAAACCACACACCAACTTTTAAAAAATTGTCACATTAGCATAAATTTGGAGTTCCCATTATGGCTTAGAGGTACCTAACCTAACTAGTATCCATGAGGATGCGGGTGTGATCCCTGGCCTTGCTCAGTGGGTTAAGGATCTGGTGTTGCTGTGAACTGCACAGACATGGCTCCAATATGACCCCTAACCTGGGAACTTCTACATGCTGTGGGTACGGCCCTAAAAAGACAAAAGAAAAAAAATTCCTATTAGCATAAATTTAATCAAATAATAAATAGTAAGACTAAAAACAAATCTAATGGTTTGAATTAAAGAGAAATTAAATTTATATTTCATAAAGATATCTGATCAGTGACTGCAACATTTGATTTAATTAATGGTCTAGCTTTTTTATAAGAATACTTTTTCTTTCTTTGTTTTTTTAAAATGTTACGGCTGGAGTTCCCGTCATGGCTCAGTGGGTTAAGGATCCGGCATTGCTGTGATCTGTGGTGTAGGTCACAGTTGCAGCTCGGATCCGGTGTTACTGTGGCTGTGGTGTAGGCCAGCACCGGTAGCTCCAGTGGAACCCCTAGCCTGGGAACCTCCACATGCTGCAGGTGCAGCCCTAAATAGACAAAAAGACCAAAAAAAAAAAAAAAAAATTATGGCTGCACTCACAGCACATGGAAGTTTCTGGGTCGGGGCTGAATCCAAGCTGGAGACAGAACCTGCACCTCTGCAGTGAGCCAAGCTGCTGCAATCAGATTCTTAACCCCCTGAGCCACTGTGGGAACTCCAAGAATACTTTTTAACAACCATTTGACAATGCAACTGAGATGGTTTCTGAGAATGCTTTTCTGCCCAGTAGGGACATAAAATTAGTGTTTTAAAGATGACTAGTTGCTCCTGAAATGTAAAAGACAAAGTGGGGCTTATGCATAAAAGGTAAAAAGAAAGTACATATGGGCACCACGTTAAAATTCAAGACACTGGAAGTCAAATTAAAACATTTATCCTTAAAACCGAAAGTAGTATTTTATAATTTACCACATATTAAATTATCAGATATATAACTGAGATAGATAAATGAATTAGATAGTTATAAACAATTTTTTTCTCCAAATTCTTAGTTCAGTGTTCAATTTCTAAGTGCATTGTGAATTTCTCTTTGATATGACTTATTTTCTGATAAGAAAGAATGAGAAGCCTAATTGTAAGGACATACTAATATTTTAAAAGACAAATATTTGGGGCCTGTCTTATACTGTCTGGAGTTTTATTATTCAACATATAAAAATTAGAGGAGTTCCCAATGTGTCTCAGTGGGTTATGAACCTAACTAGTATCCATGAGAATGTGGGTTCGTGCTCAGTGGGTTAAGGATTTGGTGTTGCCGTGAGCTGTGGTGTAGGTCGCAGATGAGGCTTGGATCTGGCATAGCTGTGTCTGTGATGTAGGCTGGCAGCTACATCTCCGATTAGACCCCTAGCTTGGGAACTTCCATATGCTGCAGGTGTGGCCCTGAAAAGGAAAAAAATAAATTATAGCCATTAAATAAAATGTTCTTTGAAAGCCACTGGGATGAGTTTACTCAGCCAGCACTACAAAAAAGATTAAGAAGTGCCCATGAACTGAAGCAACATAATTCCTTAAATGTCAAACAAAAACTGTGAGGGTAAAACTAATGAGAACTGTTTTGCTGAATAGGTAAGGCATGTTAAGTTAAACTTTAAGAACATGGAATGCCACCAATTTTTAAAATATTAGGGACAAGTTATTTATTTATTTGTTTGTTTTGCTTTTTTTCTTTCAGGGCCACATATGGAAGTTCCCAGGTTAGGTGTCTAATCGGAGCTACAGCTGCTGGCCTATATCACAGCCACAGCTATGCCAGACCCAAGCCGCCTCTGTGACCTATACCACAGCTCATGGCAACGCTGCTTCCTTAACCCACTGAGCGAGGCCAGGGATCGAACCTGTATCCTCATGGTTCCTACTTGGATTCGTTTCCACTGTGCCACGACAGGAACAGTAGAAAAATTTTAAAACTTCATATCAAGAGATATGAGTAGGTATTCTGGAAGAAGTGGTTATTCTAAAGACTAAGAGGAAAAAATTCACATTCTCCTCCTTCCTAATAATTGAGAACATTCCCAAGGAAGCATCATCGTTTATCCTCTGAGAAGAGAGATTAATTAGATGTAATTCTGACTTCTATTTCCAACTGTGTCACTGACTCAACTTCATGGTGTAAAGCACAACACACCACCCCAATGAACCTCAGTTTTCCCATCGGTATAAGTGGAAAACGATACTCCTGTATGTCAAAGGGATTTGAGAATTATCTAATGAATGATTCAATAAAGCACTGAAGACATAAAACTTTAAATGCTATATAAATGCTCTATTGTGTTATATAATATAATTATATATAATATATAATATAATTAATATATAACATATAATATAATATAATTAATATATAATATAATATACTAGCATTTTTATATAAATGCTATATAAAAAACTATATAAATGCTCTATTGTGTTACTAATTTAGATGGAAAAGAGTCATCTGAGGAAAACAGTAATTAAATGTCAATACAGGTAAGAAGCTCAGCAGAAAAACAAATTGACTTTTGGAGTTAGGCATCAGAGATCCTACTGAGCCAAGGATGAGTTTCCTGCTGTGGCGCAATGCGATCTCTGAGTGTCTCTGCAAGGGCAGGGATGCGGCTTCCATCCCTGGCCTGGCCCAGTGGGTTAAGGACCTGGTGTTGCTGCAGTTGTGGCGTGGGTCGCAGCTCCAGCTCACATTCAGTCCTGGGCCTGGGAACTCCATATGCTGTGGGATGGCAAAAAGAAAAAAAAAAAAGAGTAAGAAAAAAGGAAATGTCTTGCTTGAGTGCCATGTTCTGCTTGAGTCCCCCAAAGCATGGTAAAGATAAGTGTTTATGTAACTCTGAAATTTTTTCAGAATTAAAATAAATGTCCTGTAATTAAGACGAACTTTTCAAGGAACAGCCATGTGTTCGTATACATGTAAGATACAAGTTCACATACATGCACACATAGACACACAGAATGTAAACATCCACTGACATGCAGTACATACATCAGTGCATGTGTGCAAACACACATATACACACACACACACACACACACAGGCTCTCAAATAACAACAGGCCTATTAAGTAAAGTGTAGTGTAGGAACAGAATGTTGATGCAATTAAAGAATTTTGACTGAATAATTCCCTAGAAATGCTTTCTATGCAGTGTTGAATTTCTTTAGAAGTTACTATTCCATAGTTACATAACAAAAATAACCATATACCATGGAATAAAAGGTGAGCGGATAAACTGTATTACGAAGCAACTCTGTTCCATCGGCAAGATGTCGGCTCCACAGACAATACCAGGGTATATATTTTCAAATCTTAGCCTTCTCTATAATATACTCTTAAATCACAAGGGAGACTGCCTTCAACATGTGGGTCTCTAAGACTGAATGGGATGCTTATTATACTCTGTGTTCTTGCACACACAGTAATTACTCAATAGAAGTTTAGTCTCCATAAGGGATTTCATAACAGTGGAAACTTACCTTTAAAAATACAAAGCTTCTATGCGTGACTCATAAAGCAACTACCAAACAAATCTCCTTATAAGCACATCTATCGTGAATGGTATATTACACTCATAATTGTTCAATTCACTGTTAATTATTACTCAGAAATGCATGTTTATGGCTCTGTTTCACCTGCTACACGAAAACATATTCCTGATATATTGTTCCTTAACTTCCTGGATCAATATACTCAGGCTTAACCTTATAAGCCTAAGTTGTCTTTTTTTCCTAAACTACTAGTTAACAATAAATGGAGGAGTGACAACAGAGAAAGAAAATTTATTCTAGTTATTCTCTTTCCATGCTTCTTTCAGGGCTGAACTGTAGCTCTAACTATATAACCCAGGCTCTCTTGTGAATCGGTGGAGGAGAGTTAAAAGTCCTACTTTCACAACAGAGTACTACTTTGACCACACGGGAATTTAAAATACTTAATAGTAATTTCTCAAATGTTAGCTTTTAACATGTCTATAACTATTTCATTTTAGTGCATATTTACCGTACCCTCTCTAGGCATTGAATAGACTGTACAGGCAGCTAAATTTGCAAGTTCTGGGTGTAAAATATAAGGGTACTGTTTTATTTTGTAGGAAAATGATAAAGTGATTCAGTTCTTTAAAGAGATTTTATTGTATATGCTAGAGAAACATTTACAAATTAATCAGTTAATGTAAATATTCCTTATAGTTAAAATCAACATCCAGCGAAAGCAATAGGCGTTTTCAGGGAACATAATCACCTAGTAATCTTTTTGGATGGGTCATCCAATGTTTAAATTTCAAATTAATGAAGGACAAGAGGAAGGGCGGTAACATTTACTGAGTTTCCCGTGTGCCAAAGCTTCCTATACATGTTACTTCATTTAATTTTCACAGCTACCCTTTTGTGCTCACATTAGTACCTCTATTTTAACAGACACATTTACCATGAGAAAAGAAACCAGGCTGACATGTATTCAAAGCCCAAAGCCCAGGATAATTCTCCTTTTTGTGAAATGCCATTGGCTCAGAGCCCGGGGGGGATGGTAGGTAGAAATGTGATTTATCCTGCTGTATCTGAATCATTGACTGGGCTGTTTTTTATGGCATCACATCCTTTCATTCATGTCATCAGGGTGCATCTACAGCATCTCAAAAGCCATCATTAAAATGCTGAAAGATCCTTAATTTTTCCCTTTAGAAGGTAGTTGCTTCAGTGAAGAGCAAAACTTGAAATATTCCTATGAAATATTAGTTCAGAATCTACTAAAATAGTATGCAATACATTTATGAAACGCAGTTTTAAAGGTCCCAGATGTTTACCATACAATTTTTGTGTAGTTAATTCTATAATTGGCATAGTTCTTATGATTACTGTTGCTGTTATTAAGGTAGTCCTAATTTTTGTCAAAATTCAGTATATTTTGAGAAATTTATTTCTCATTTCAAAGATATTTTTCAACATAAAAATGTGTTAAAGGTAAGACAAACACTAATAATAGCAAACATTAATAGAGCACTTACAATGCGTAGCGCTTTTAATAGTGCTGTATATATTATATCATTTATCTTCAGAATAACCATATGAGCAAGGTGCTGTTGGTGCCACTCTCATTTCACAGATGAGGACACTGGCTGTAGTGTCCAAGACCATAGCTATTAGCTAGACACAAGCGGCAATGAAAATGAAAATTTTAAATAAAATTAAAAATTTAGTTCCTCAGTAACACTCACCATATCTCAAAGGCTCGACAGCCACCTTGAAGCTAGTGGCTACCACAGTGGAAAATGCAGATTTGGAATTTTTTTTATCATTACAAAAATTTGTATTGGACAATGAAATTTTAGAGAGCTTAACTGTTTTTCTCCAATTCAAATCTAAGGACTAATCTGGATTTGAACCTATGTATTCCCATTTATGTATGTAGGTATGTATGTATGTATGTATGTATCTGTCTTTTTAAGGCCATACCCATGGCATATGGAAGTTCCCAGGCTAGGGGTCGAACTGGAGCTGCAGCTGCCAGCCTACGCCACAGCCACAGTAATGCCAGATCCGAGCCGTGTCTGTGACCTCCACCACAGCTCACGGCAACACTAGATCCTTAACCCACTGAGCGAGGCCAGGAATCGAACCCACATCTTCATGGATGCTAGTCTGGTTCATTACCGCTGAGTCATGACAGGAACTCCTGTATTCCCTTTTAAGACCAACTTTTGTTGGTTTAAAAAAATTTTTTTTTTTTTGTCTTTTAGGGCCACACCTTTGGCATATGGAAGTTCCCAGGCTAGGGGTCGAATCCAAGCTCAGCTGCCGGCCTACACTACAGCCACGGCAAGAGGGATCCAAGCTTCGTCTTCAGTGTATCACCATAGCTCACAGCAACGCTGGATGCTTAATCCACTGAGCGAGGCCAGGCATCGAACTTGCGTCCTCATGGATACTAGTCAGGTTTGTTACCGCTGAACCATGACTAGAACCCCTGTTTTTTGTTTTCATTTTTGGCTGCCCAGAGGCATATGGAGCTCCTGAGCCAGGGGTCAGGTCTGAGCTGCAGTGCCAGATCCTTAACCCAATATTGCCAGGTTGGGATCAAACCTGTGTCCCAGCGCTCCCAAGAGGCTGCTAATCCCTATGTGCCATAGCAGGAGTGCTTAAAATCTGTTTTTAAAAAGTAACTTTATTGGAATTTCTGTTGTGGTGCAATGGAATCAGCAGTGTCCCTGCGGTGCTGGGACACAGGCTCAATCCCTGGCCAGGTACAGTGGATTAAGGATCCAGTGTTGCAGCACAGGTTGTAACTGATCCCTACTTAAATCTGATCCCTACCCCATTCACTTGGCAGGGTGGCCAAGAAAGGAAAAAAAGTAACTTTAATATTAAATATTTTAAGAGAGAAAATATTGTAGGCCCAATTGTATCTATCACCTCGCTATAACAATTATCAACTCATTAAAGCCCTACTTTTTTTTTTTTTGGGCTGCTCC
The DNA here is from genome assembly GCF_016906955.1 of Phacochoerus africanus. Classification (NCBI taxonomy): domain Eukaryota; kingdom Metazoa; phylum Chordata; class Mammalia; order Artiodactyla; family Suidae; genus Phacochoerus; species Phacochoerus africanus. The sequence goes on along the minus strand of NC_062556.1, from coordinate 45,107,226 downwards.
CACAGCATGCCCAAGTTTCCTGGGCCAAGGTTCAAACCCGTGCATGGTACTGACCCAAGCCACAGCAGTGACAATGCCAGATCCTTAACCCACTGAGCCACCAGGTAACTCCTGAAGCCCTACTTTTGTGTGTGAGTGTGTGTGTGTGTGTGTGTGTGCTTTTTAGGGTCACACTTGCGGCATATGGAGGTTCCCAGGCTAGGGGTCAAATTGGAGCTACAGCTGATGGCCTACACCATAGCCACAGCAACGAGGGATCCGAACTGCATGGAGACGTACATCACAGCTCATGGCAACACCAGATCCTTAACCCACTGAGTGGTGCTAAGGATGGAACCCACAACCTCACAGTTCCTAGTCGGATTCGTTTTGCTGCACCAGGACAGAAATTCCTAAAGTCCTACTTTTAACTACTATTCTACGCTATTTTTTTGCTTCTCTTCCTTAATTATATTAGCTAATGAAAAATTATCCCTTATTCAGATTAGAACATAGGGAGGCAGTATAACATAATGGTTAAGAGTATGGAATTAGAAAGCTGACAGATCTGGATTCAAATTTTGGCCCAATCACAAAACTGTGTGTTCTTCTTAGACAACAAGTTGCTCATTCCTCTAGGGCTGAATTTGTTCATTGTTATAATTTTCTCCTATAGCTGGCTATTATTTTTCTCTGTATTAAACATTTTCAACTATCCTAATTCTTAGTAAAATAAATATTTGCATAAGTTTATTTGAAGATCAATGTGAAAGAGGTAAGTTTTTCCATAGGCCTTTTATATATATACATCCCTGTTCCAAGATTACAAAGGTAGGAGTTCCTGTCGTGGCTCAGTGGTTAAAGAATCCGATTAGGAAGCATGAGGTTGTGGGTTCGATCCCTGGCCTTGATCAGTGGGGTAAGGATCCAGTGTTGCTGTGAGCTGTGGTGTAGGCCGCAGATGCAGCTCGGATCCTGCATTGCTGTGGCTGTGGCATAGCTGGCGGCTACAGCTCTGATAGACCCCAGCCTGGGAATGCCCGTATGCTGCGGGTATGGCCTTAGAAAAGACAAAAAAAAAAGAAAAAAAAAGAAAAAAAAGATTACAAAGGTAAAACAAAACTCTATGCAAAATTTCAAATATATCAAATATGGAAGGAAAAAAGGTCTCTTGTGAGTTCTTTCCTCTGTTTCCCTAAGATAACCAAGTGCCAGTGAATGATGAGACATAATTTCTATTGCCCCAACAGCTATTTAGAACTGTTTAAATAACTCACTGAATTAATGTTTTAATGCTCATTATAAATATTCTAAATATAATTTTAACTTTAAAATTAATCTAGAAATAAAACTGTTATTTGTGTTGACACTTAAAACTTAAATGCGATTTTAAATTATTTTATTTAAATTTTATTTTTTGTCTTTTTAGGGCTGTACCCATGGCATATGGAGGTTCCCAGGCTAGGGGTCAAATCGGAGCTACAGCTGCCACCGACACAGGAACACCAGATCTGAGCTACATCTTCAACCTATGCCACAGCTCACGGCAATGCCGGATCCTTAACCCACTGAGTGAGGCCAGGGATGGCACCTGTGTCCTTAGGGATACTAGTCAGATTCATTTCCACTGAACCAAGATGGGAACTTATTAAATTATTTAAAATTATTTTATCATATCATCAAAAATTATGATTAGGAGTAACATTCTGGATCAATTAATTTGGTGGGGAATAAACGAGAATAGAATTCTTCTTTTTCTTGTCTTTTTTTTTTTTTTTTGTAGGGCTGCATCTGAGGCATATGGTAGTTTCCAGACTAGGGGCTGAATCGGAGCTGCCACTGCTGGCCTACATCACAGCCACAGCAACATGGGATCTGAGCTGAGTCTGTGACCTACACCACAGCTCATGGCAACACAGGATCCTTAACTCACTGAGCAAGGCCAGGGATTGAACCCAAGTCCTCATGGATACTAGTCGGGTTTGTCACCACTGAGCCACAACGGGGATTCCCTGGAATAGAATTATTCTGATTCATCAGAAAGAACACTCACACTTTGGAGTTAATTACCAGTAGTTTTATTTTTTTGGTTATATATTTAGGAAACCTGAATTTAAGAACTGTCTTCTCTAATAACTATATTTTCCAATAAAACTACCTTTTCCAATTCCTTAGTTTAACAATTTTCATTCCCATCTAATTCTTTGCTTTTACACTTATGACATGGCTAATAATTTATCTCATAATTTATTCTAAATAATCTTAAAATCTAATAACAATTAGGCCAACTAACTCAGCATCCACGAGTTAAAACTTTTCTTCCCATAGCATCATCCTTTCATTGTAATTTAAAAAGACGAAAATGATCATACAGATGAAGAGGTAAAGAATCTGAATGATTGTTACATGGAGTAAGTCTTCTGGATCAAGTGTCATCTAAGAGAACAATGTCAATATAAGGAAGTAAATGGAACTTATTTACACTGAGGCAATTCATGGTTTACTTCATGTAAAGGGTCAGGAGAAGAAGAGCTTAAAAATTCCTTGGCAAAGTCAACATGAATCTCAGTAAATGCGTATATTTTACCTGTTTAAAAAGTCATTCTGACTCCACAAGTGGCCCATCCCACCAAAGAATTCTAGGGAACAAGGATAGGACTGGATGGCTGCTGTGTGCCTGAGGGTGGGTGGAGTGCTTAGGTCATCAGTGTAGCACTGCTATTCCCATATATGTATAAGTATGTATACATATACATATATATATGTATATGTATTCCCATATATGTATAAGGTGGAATGTGAACACCTTAATGTGACCTTAGTTGTTCATTTGTCTTTTTTTTTTTTACCTTGGAATATGCATTTATTTTAAATAATGACTTAGTTTTTCTAAGAGAAGCTGAATATTCAATACATTTAAGACCAGCTTAGCCAAAAAAAAAAAAAAAAGAGTTCCTGTTGTGGCACAGTGGAAATGAATCCGACTGGTATCCATGAGGAAGGATGCCTGCTTGATCCCTTGCCTCCCTCAGTGGGTTAGGGATCCGGTGTGGCTCCGAGCTGTGGTGTAGGTCACAGACCCAGCTCAGACCTGGCTTTGCTGTGGCTGTGCTCTAGGCAGGCAGTTATGGTTCTGATTCGACCCCTAGCCTGGGAACTTCCATATGCCACAGGTGTGGCCCTAAAAAGCAAAAACTAAAAACACCAAAAAACCTCAAACATTTAAGACCAGCTACATTATTTATTTTTTCTTCACAATTTCAACCTAAATTCATCTATAGTAGTATTATGCACACATTAGCTTTACTTAAATCAAAGATTTGTAGAGGGTTTACCTGACATCTTTCTCAAGTTGCGTAATACACTCCTTCAGGGAATCGATCTTAGAGTCTCTCTGACGCACTGATTCAATGAGGTACCTGTAAGGTTGCTGAGTCTGGTTTAACAGAGAATTGGCCCTGTCAAGCTAAAGAAAAACAGATTTCATTAAAATCTGGACAATTTTACAAGAAACTAAAAGTGTTCAAAATATTCTAGTATAGACACAGCCCACCAGCTCTCCCTTACATGAATTACTCTGAAAAACGCTTCCAGTGTTAATATGAAGGTTTTAAAAATTATGAGTCAACATAGCTATTCTTTAAAATAATAATAAAGACTGTAAACAGGAAAGAAAAATTTTAACTAAAATATTGTTGCCAATTTTGGTTATGGGTCACCTAAATTTTCTGACCATTTGTTGGTATGAGAAGATATGTAATATAAAATTTATCTTCTTTTAATCAATATCCATTAGCTAAAAATGAAAATTTTTATTTGAACTTATTTCTAATCAAAATAATATAACACAATATAATTTAGTGCTTTTCATGCTCTTTTCCATCTTTTAAAAAAATTCTTTTTTTGGCTGTGGTGTGCAGCAGCTTGATGTGGGAATCTCAGTTCCCAGACTAGGGACTGAACCCAGGTGGAAGTGCTCAGTCTTAACCACTAGACCACTAGGGAACTCCTCCTTTCATCTTTATTTATGAACCTAAACCACTATGTATAACTTATGGACCTAAATCACTATGTATAATTAAAAATTTAAATAATTACGTTTAAAAATATAAACAACATAGAACTTACCATTTTATCCATTTGACAGTGTACTATTCAGTGGCGTTAGTACACGCATGATATGTAACCATCACTAGTATTTATTTCCAGAACATTTTCATCAACCCACACAGAAACTGTACACATTAAGTAGTAAAAACAATCCTCTTACCCCCAGTTCCCAGAAACCTCTATTTGATCTGTCTCTATGAATTTGCCTATCCTAGATACTGCATGTAAGTGGAATCATATGATATGTCAATTCGTGTCTATTTAATTCACTTAATGCAATCTTTTCAAGGTTCATCCATGTTGTACCAGGTATCAGAACTTCAATCCTTTTTATGGCTAAATAATATTCCACTGTATGTCTACAGCATATTTTATTTTTAAAAATTTTTTGTTTATCCATTCATCTGCTGATGGGTACTTGCGTTGTTTCCACTTTTTGGCTATTGCGACTAATGCTGTGCTATGTAAGTATCTGTTTGAGTCCTTGTTTTCAATTCCTTTGGGCATCTACTTAGGAGTGGAGTGGAACTGCTGGGTCATATGGTAATTCTATATTTAACTTTTTTGAGGAACTGCCAACTGTTTTTCATAGTGGCTGCATCATTTTACATTCCTATTAATGATGCACTTGGTTCCAATTTCTCCACATCCTCACCAACACAGTTATTTTATGTGCCTATGGGCCATTTGGATATTCTCTTTGGAGAAATGTCTATTCAGTTCTTTTTCCTTCATTTTAGTTAGGCTGTTTTTTTACTTTTGAATTGTAGGATTTCTTTGTATATTCTGTATATTAAAAACCTTATTTGCTAAACGATTTGCAAATATTTTCTCCTTTTTGTGGGTTTTCGTTCTCTTAACACTGCCCTTTGGTCACAAAAGTTTTTAATTTTTATGAGGTCCAACTTACCCATTTTGCTTTTGTTGCCCATATTTTTGGTGTCATTTTAAAGAAACCATTGACAAGCCTAATGTCATGAAGATTTTTCTCTTATGTTTTCTTCTATGCGTGTTATATCTTTATTTCTGAAATTTAGGGTTTTGATCCATTTTGAGTTAATTTTTGGATACAGTTTAAGATATGGGTCCAATTAACAATCTTTTATATGTAGATATGCAATCTTACCAGTACTACTTGTTGAAAAGACTGTCTTTTTCTGGGAGTTCCTGCTGTGGCTCAGTAGGTTATGAACCTGAGTAGTGTCCATGAGGACTTGGGTTCAATCTCTGGCCTCGCTCAGTGGGTTAAGGGTCACCACTGCATGAGCTGTGGTGTAGGTCACAGACATGGCTTGGATCCTGTGTGTTGCTGTGGCTGTGGCATATCTCTCAGCTGTAGCTCCAATTTGACCTAGCCTGGGAATTTTCATATTCTGCAGGTTCAGCCCTAAAAAGAAAAAAAGACTGTCTTTTCTCTGTTAAATGGTTTTCCTGACAAAGCTTTGGTAATTTTTTTTTAAAACCACTGACCAGGAGTTCCCGTCGTGGTGCAGCGGAAACGAATCCGACTAGGACCCATGAGGTTGTGGGTTTGATCCCTGGCCTCGTTCAGTGGGTTAAGGATCTGGCGTTGCCATGAGCTTCGGCGTAGGTCGAAGACGCGGCTTAGATCTGGCATTGCTGTGGTTGTGGCATAGGCCGGCAGCAAAGACTCTGATTAGACCCCTAGCCTGGGAACCTCCATATGCCACGGGTGCTGCCCTAAAAAAGGAAAACAAAGACAAAAAAAAAAAAAAAAAGACCGTTGACCATATATATGAGATTTATTTCTGTACTCTCTATTCTACTCCATCAGTGTTATATATCTATCCTTCTGCCAGTACAAAACTGCTTTGATTACTTTTACTTCACAGTAATTTAAAAAGTCTGAACATATAAGTCTTCCAACTCTTGTATTTCCTTCTCAAGATTATTTTGGTCATTTAAGGTCCTTTGAAATCCTACATAAATTTTAGGATGGGTCTTTCTACTTCTGCAAAAAATACCTTTGGGACTTTGATAGGGCCTGCACTGAATCTGTAAATCATTTTGGGTAGTAAGGTCACCTTAACAATGTAAGTCTTCTACATACAGAAGGCCAAGAAGCACATGAAAAGATGCTCAACATCACTAATCAACAGAGAAATGCAAATCAGAATTACAGTAAGATACCACGTCACATCTATCAGAATGGCTGTCATCAAAAAGACCACAAGCAACAAATATTGGTGAGGATGTGGTAAAAAGGAACACTGTCAGTGGGGATGTAAACTGGTGCAGCCACTGTGGAAAACAGAATGAAGGTTCCTCAAAAACATAAAAATAGAGCTATCCCATGATACAGCAATCCCACTTCTGGGTATATATCTGAAGAAAATGAAAACACTAATTTGAAAATATGCATGCACTGCAATGTTCATAGCAGTACTATTTACAATAGCCAAGGTGTGGAAGCAGCCGAAGTGTCCATCAACAAATAAAAGGGGAAAAAAAGATGTGGTGTGTATATATATATATGTATATATACACACAATGAAATACTATTAGCCATAACAATGAATGAAATTTTAATTGGCAAACTGTAAATTTACTATACCTTAATTTTAAAAAAATTTAAAAATGAATGAAATTTTGTCATTTACAATAACAAGGATGGACTTGAGGACATCATTGCTTAGTGAAATAAGTTAGATAGAAAAAGACAGGAGTTCCCACTGGGGTGCAGTGGAAACAAATCCAACTAGTATCCATGAGGATGAGGGTTTGATCCCTGACCTCACTTAGTGGGATGGGGATCCAGCACTGCTGTTGCTGTGAGCGGTGGTGTAGGTCGCAGATGCGGCTCGTATCCTGCATTACTGTGGCTGTGGTGTTGGCTGGCAGCTGTACATGTGATTTGACCCCTAACTTGGGAAGTTCCATATGCCTCAGGTTCAGCCCTAGAAAGAAAGAAAAATAAAAAAATACTGTATGTTATCACTTATCTGCGGAATCTAAAAAATATAATTAGTGAATATTAAAAAAGAAACAGATCCACAGATAAAGAAAACAAATTAGGAGTTCCCATTGTGGTGCAGTGGAAACGAATACAACTAGGAACTAGGCCAGGGTTTGATCCCTGGCCTTGCTCAGTGGGTTAAGAATCTGGTGTTGCTGTGAGCTGCAGTGTAGGTTACAGACACAGCTCGGATCCCGAGCTGCTGTGGCTGTCATGTAGACCAGCAGCTACAGCTCCAATTTGATCCCTACCCTGGGAACCTCCATATGCCGCAGGTGTGGCCCTAAAAAGCAAAAAGCAAAAAAAAAAAAAAGCAAAGAAAACAAACTAGTGGTTACCGGTACAGAAAGTGCATCCTATAGGGAGGGGAAAGATAGATAAGGGTAGGTGATTAAGAGGTACAAACTAGTATGCATAGAATAAATAAGCTACAAGGATATATTGCATAGGAGTTCCCTTGCAGTGCAGCAGGTTAAGGATCCAACATTGTCACTGCAGCAGCTTGGGTTGTTGCTGTGGTTTGGATTCAATCCCTGGCCCAGGAACTTCCATATGCCTCGGGCAAAGAAAGAAAAAAAAGGGTATATTGTACAGCACAGGGGTAAAAGTCAATGTTTTATAATAATTATAAAAGGAGTATAATCTTTAAAAATTGTGAATCACTGTTGTACACTTGAAATTTATACAATGTTGTAAATCAACTATACCTCAATTTAAGAAGTGAAAAAGAAAAAACAAACAATCAAATCTTCTAATCCATGAACATGGGATATCTTTCCATTTATTAGGTCTTATTTAATTTCTTTCAGGAATGATTTATAGTTTTCACTGCACAAGTCTTTTCTTTGTTCAAATTTATTCCAAAGTACTTTCAAATCAAATTGTTTTCTTAATTCTTTTTTGGATTGTTCAATGCTAGTATACTCTGTACAACTTCATATTACTCTTTTCCACTTATAATCATTCTTCTAGGTTTTTGGAGTATCTTGATTTATATTTTTTATATTTTAAGTCGTTACAAAACTACCTAGTAAGCCATTGTGCCACAATTTAATTACATCGCTTATAATAAACATTTGGGATTTATAAATTTTTGACTAGTATAGGTAATGCTACATTATGTATATTAGTGAACATTTAGAATATTATTATTTTCGACTAGTACAAGTAATACTAAAACAAACTTTTTTGTACTGTACGTATCTTTTCTTTCTTTCTTTTTTAAAATTAAAAAAAATTTTTTTGCTTTTTAGGGCCACATCTGTGGCACATGGAAGTTCCCAGGCTAGGAGTCAAATCGGAGCTACAGGTGCCAGCCTACACCACAGCCACAGCAACACAGGATCCGACCCCCATCTTCGATCTACACTGTAGCTCACGACAACATTGGATCCTTAGCCCACTGAGAGAGGCCAGGGATTGAACCAGCATCCTCATGGATACTAGTCAGATTCATTTCCACTGAGCCACAACAGCGGAAAAATTCTGTAGGTATTTTTTTCTTAAATTAACATCATGTTTGTTAAATTTTTTCAGAACAGAAAATGCACCAAGTTTAAATGGGTACAGTTACGAAGTATTTTTGACACATAAGACCAAAGTTCTTTCTAAAGGTCTTTATCAACTTATATACCCAATCAACCTTATTTTTTTGCTTGTGTTTTCTCTTTATTCCTAAGCAAATGTAAAATGTGAGAACAGGACTAAACACAGTATTGTCAGTATCAGCAGGTCCTGACTCTGTTGGTACACAATAAGTTCTCAGAAAAGGTATTCTAAATTTGGATATGCAAAAACTAAACAATCACATATTCTAAACTTGGATATGCAAAAACTAAAAAATCACAACAAAAGTGGTAGAAGTCTACTATTATAAGGATGAGTGAGGAGTGTCTGTTGTGGCTCAGTGGTAATGAAACCGACTAGGATCCATGAGGATGCGGGTTCGATCCCTGGCCTCACTCTGTGGGTTAAGGATCTGGCTTTGCCGTGAGCCGAGGTGTAGCTTGCAGCCGTGTCTCAGATCCCACATTGCTGTGGCTGTGGCACAGGCTGGCACCTGTAGCTCTGATTCGACCCCTGGCCTGGGAATTTCCATATGTTGTGGGTGCGGCCCTAAAAAGACCAAAAAAAAAAAAAGGATGATGGAGTGGGGCAGAGAGTATTTGATTACAGAGAACAAAAATATAAAATTTCAACTTTATGAACTTATAACATGTTCACTGACAATAAAATTCTACTTTTTATATTAAAAAAATTTCCCTCCCTTTCCTCCATAATCTCTGACAAGTTTAATTGAGACTAAAGATTGGCTTGTTTAAGAAATGATTTCTATTTCTTCCTCAAACTACCTTTACAAGATCTATCCTTTTTTTTTCCTCTCAATTGGATCTAAACATATCATTTATGTTAGTGCTGCTATTTTTTAATTTTCCTCTCATAGAAAAAAGAAAAGAGTGACTAGCAGCCTCGAAAGCTGAAGGTGTAGAGAACAGCAGGATGGGTATGGTGGAAGGTGGAGAGGAAGGCAGAAAGAACTAAGGGCAGAAACATTCATTGTGAAAATGATCAAGCATGATGAGGTCTGGGTGGGGGGATGGTGAGGAAGAAAGTGAAGCCAAGAGGTGGCTGACCAACTGTTAGAGGATATTGGTGTACAGTTTGGAGACCATTTGATAAAAGTTATTTGAACTATTCATTTAGATTACATCAGAAATTTTTTATTAGAAATTTTTGCCATAGGAAGTATATTCGAGGAAATATTTCTCAAGAAAAGGAAATGAAGAGTGAAAGAAAAGAAGACTTCTTTTTTTATTTGGACACAACTCATGACAGTGAAAGCAGGGCCGTAAAAAAAAAAAATATACCGTGAATATTGTCTATAGTTTGGGTTTTAGTGTTCTTTTTCTTTGCTCTGGTAATCATTCTTCCAAATCTATTACAGTGTCACTGGAATCTTATTACTCTACTAAGTTACTTTATGAACATTCAAATATGTGGCTGGACAAAAATAAAACTAAGGTCTACTAACCTGTATAACCAGTTTCGCTAGTCAATTAAATCAAACAATTGCCTTGACTTTGTTTTCACAGAACTGACCCTAACTGAATAAACTGAACTGACAAGTTGTTTTATGTTTACAAGTGTGGGGGTGGGGGTGAGCAGGGGTCGGAAAGAGTTAAGGCCATTGACAAATTGGAGTTAGCTGTAGTCTAGAATAAGCCATGTTTACATTTATCAAATCTAACTTTGGTTGCATGAAAAAATATAACAGAAGTTATTAGTCCTGATTATTTCAGTTCATTTTTTTCCTTAGAGCAATTACATATATTAGGTTTCAGTATTATAACAAAATTAAGGGCCATAAGCCTTACTTTCAAACTGTATCTCTAAAATACAACCTATAAACTTCTTGCTCTCTGGGTTATAAAACTATTGTAGTGCCATCAATTTTAAGACTACGTTTCTTTATAAACTTGTGGACTTCTGAATCCCCCAAATGTAATTTAATTCCATGGGGGGGGGAATACATGTTTTTCAATGAAAAGTGATGCTATGTATCTATTTTTGAAATCAGTGTAATTTAACAGCATTTAATTCCTCCAATATGGTTTAAAAAAGTCTTTCTGTAACTACAATCATTAGTAGTCAAAGTTTCACAATCACTCACCTTGCCTATTGTTAGTAATCTTTTCCTTATAGGAAAGTGTTAGTAATTAGTGACTCAGGAATCATATACGTAATGAATGACTCAGGACAAGCCCATGATACAACATTTTATAGAATTGTTATTTCTCCTTTGTTTCAATAAACTGTACATATGATTCAGAGAAATACAATACCTGATTAAAACTTCATTATATATTTTCTCTTAAAATTTAAAAAACATACGAAGGTGACTACATTTTGTTGTGTTTTCCTAAATGTGGGATTTTTTTCTTTTTCTCCTTGTGAAGTTTATTTTCAAAGAAACTCCTGGAAAATAAACTCTTTCTTACCAGGGACAAAATGCATTCTGTTGAATGGAATTTACCATTGAGTGCTTTCTGCGTATAATATACATACAAGCGATACTTTGTAGTGGTGGTAGCTTGTGCTGAAAAATCCACATATCCTGTTGCCTGATCTTTCTGATTGCACCTTGGAATGGAAAATGCCTACTGGAGGTCTAATACAGGGCAGTCCTTTGGTACTACTTCTCTAGGTTCTCAGGCCAAAGCAGCGACTCTCAAACCTAAGCAATCATCAGAATCACTTGGGGAAACCTTGAAAAACTGATTTCTGGCCTCCAGCCCAGTCCCAATGAATCAGCATTTCTCAGGGTTGGGCCTTAGATTCTGGTGCTCAGTCAAATCTAGAAAGTACAGCTCTCGTGCTCTTGGACTTACCGTAAGCCACCCCATCCAACTATTAGCAGGTTTAACGGTACTGCACTTAACCGTCTTACAGGCTGAATTCACCATCCTCCCCATTAAAAACCAGCTTCTTCTCCTGTGCCTCCACATGGTCAATGATATCAACATCTTCAACAGAGTTAATGTTTTTTTCTTTCTTTTTTTTTTTGGTCTTTGTCTTTTTAGGGCCACACCCGAAGCCTATGGAGGTTCCCAGGCTAGGGGTCAAATTGGAACTGTAGATGCTGGGGATCCGAGCACTGTCTGAGACCTATACCACAGCTCATGGCAACGCCAGATCCTTAACCCACCTAGAGAGGCCAGGATTGAACCCGCAACCTGAAGGCTACTAGTCGGGTTCATTAACCACTGAGCCATGATGAGAACTCCTTTTTAAAAAAATTTTAATTTCTTATTTTTATTTTTAAATTTTATTTTGGTCATGCCTGCAGCATGTGGAAGTCCCTGGGCCAGCGACTTAGCCCATGACACAGCAGCAACCTGAGCCACAGCAGTGACAACGCTGGACCCTTAACCAGCTGTGCGCTACCAGGGAACCCCAAACAGGCGTAATGTTTAATGAATATAATTCAGCCAGTTAGAATACTAGCCTTTTCACAGGGTCAGAATCCTGGAGAAACTCTATGGTTCCAGGTGTCAACTTTTTTTTTTTCTTTTTTTGGGCTCCACCTGTGGCATATGGAAGTTCCCAGGCTGGGGGTTGAATAGGAGCTGCAGCAATGCCAGATCCTTAACCTACTGAGCAGGTCCGGGGATTGAAGCTGCATCTTCATGGATACTAGTCAGGTTCATAACCTTCTGGGTCACAACAGGAACTCCCCTGGGTATTAATTTTTGTTGCTGGAAGGTGGGGAGGTCTAGAAGCTCTCTGGAGAGGGACCACAACAGACAAGACTGTGGTGGTGGAATGCCACTTATGGACTTAGGGCAACAGCTGTTTACAAGAATTTTAGTAAATATTTTATTTCACTTTATTATCTTTTTAGGGCCTCACCCATGGCACATGGAAGTTCCCAGGCTAGGGGTCAAACTGGAGCTGCAGCTGCTGGCCTACGCCACAGCCACAGCCACAGCCACGTCAGATCCAAGCTCTGTGATCAACACTGCAACTCACGGCAACACCAGATCCTTAAACCACTGAGCAGGGCCAGGGGTTGAACCTTAGTCCTTATGGATATTAGGCGGGTTCGTTACTGCTGAGCCACCCCGGGAACTCCAATATTTTATTATTTTAATGACCCAAAGCAAGGGCCTTCTTATTGATTATTAGCCCTGCTCTGGTCTTGAGGTTTTCAAAGTGTGGTCCAGATAATAAGGAGAAACTCATGAGAGCAGGATGTTAAAATATGAAAGAAATTAGCATGGCAGCGCTGGGTGAACTCATGAGTAGACAGGACTGTAGAACATTATTTTTTTCAAAATGTGGCCCTGCATCACTTTTATTAGAGTCACAAGAAGAGCAGATTTCTAGTCTTCATTGTAGACCTACTTAATCACAATCTCTGAGGGCAGGATTTATATAAATATATAAATATATATTTTTTTAGGGCTATACTGGTGGCATACGGAAATTCCCAGGCTGAGAGTCAAAAGGAGCTGCAGCTGCTGGCCTACACCACAGCCACAGCAACGTAGGATCCCCAATCCCCCACTCACTGGGCAAGGCCAGCGATGAAACCCACACCCTCATGGATACTAGTTGGATTCCTCTAAGCCACAACAGGAACTCTAAGAAACCTATATTTTAAAGAAAACCTTAGGTGATTCTTATACTCACTAACATTTAAGAACCACTACTGACATTTAAGAACAGAGCAAAGGGCAGACACATGAGGGAACTGTCATTTCAGGGCTAGAAGAAGATGAAGACAACAACTAAGAAGACTAAAGAGCCATATGAGGGAGAATGGCATCGTAAAGCAAAGAGAGGACAGAATTTCTAGAATATAACATCTATAACGTCATGCCACAGAGAGACCAGGGGGCCGAAATGAGAATACTGACAATCAGTAAGTCACTGGTGATCACTGAGGAATGGTACAGCTGAAGGAAGGGGGAAGAGAGCAAAAGGTACTAAGAACAGAGAGAGGGGTTACATTTTGAAAGTTACATATGTCAACACAAACACACAAATTATGCATGTATGTATGTACATACACATACACTCTAATTTTTTTTTTTTTTAATGGCTGCAACCTCAACATATGGAAGTTCCCGGGCTAGGGGTTGAATTCGAGCCACAGCTGTGGCAGTGTGGAATCTTCTAACAAGCAGAGCTGGGCCGGGGATTGAACCCAAAACTGCAGTGACCCGAGCCACTGCGGTTGGATTCTTAACCAACTGTGCCACAGTGGGAAAAAACACACTTATTTTTTTTGAAGAGGGTCCAAACAGGGGAAAAAAGGAAAGATACTAAACACTCTGGGTGAAAAAGACTCAAGCAAAATAATTTTTTTTTTGTCTTTTTGGCGCCACACCCATGACATATGCAAGTTCTCAGGCGAGGGGTGGAATAGGAGCTGGAGCTGCAGCATCCGGCCTATGCCACAGTCACAGCAACACAGGATCTGAGCTGCGTCTTCGACCTACACCACAGCTCACGGCAACCCCGGATCCTTTAACACACTGAGGGAGACCAGGGATGGAACCCGAGTCCTCATGGTTACTAGTCGGGTTTGTTACGGCTGAGCCACAATGGGAACTCCCAATTTAGACGACCTAATTGTAATAAGCAAAAGATACAGATGATGGATGGTACTGATGGTTTGGGGTGAGTGGAAGTGACCTGCAATGAAGATAATGGGAAATAGGATAAATACAGAAAAATAAAAACACTGGGCAAAAGGAATGAGGGCCTTAAGGGTTCATGTTCAACAACATGAATTTGTGACACTTCCAAGTAGCAAAATAACAAATTTCCAGGAGAAATTTTCAGCACATCAACACAAAATCAAAGAATTTTCTCTCCTCTCCTCCCTTCCATTAAATATTGATTGAGTAACTACTTGATTGTAAGATACTAGGCTAAAGGTGGGGTAAGTCAGGAAAAGCCTGATGGATGAATCTGGCCAGAGCGCTGGACAGGGCCAGTGAATGGAGGGCTCAGATGGTTGATAAGGTCCAGGGCTGGGTTAGGAGGCAAAGTGGAGCCAGGAGGGGATTGACAGATTGGAAATAGGAAGAGTTTATGAGTCTGAGACCTGTAATGAGCATAGATTTAGTGGGAATGAAAGAACTGGGAGAGCTGGAAGGACTGGGAGAGCTGGAAGGACTGGGAGAGCTGGAAGGACCGGGGATTAGCGTCAGAGAATGGAATTTTTGAGTTCAAGTGTTTTAAATTTTTTCCTCCTCAAAGCTACCCCTGGGAAGTTCATTAATGTGGCTCACGTGTACGGCAATGATGATGGGGGAGGAGGGATTGACAGTGATCTGTAATAGCTCCTGAGAGAAAAAAAATTAGTCACTTATGAATTACCAAGGAATTATCAGTAAGGGAAAAAGCTTAAACAATTATCTTATTTGATGTGAACACAGCATATTATTTGTAAACAAGTTATTATTTTTCCTTACCAAATGTGGTTGACATTTGGTGTGTGTGCATGTGCGTGCATACACACACACACTCACTCATATAACCTGGTATGATGAACCTTTAAAAACGTGGCTTAGAGAATAAATTCTAGTATATTGCCCTGGATCCATGTAATTGATTTTTCTTCAGAATGAACCATGACAAAGACTTCTTGGTTAAGCACGATGAGATAAAGAGCAGTTATTACAATCAAAGTTAATGTTTTGTCTATGTAATGAAACAGCCATTCACATGGTAGATACATATATGTTCATCATTATTAAAATAAAAATGTCAATTTCTATATAATTCTACACCAGAAGCTCAAAAAAGAAGAGACAGAATGACGATAATTAATAATAATTTATACACATTAGGGGCAATTTCTGGTAGTATTTTGATACTGTTGCGTATTACTTCTCGATCTGCTTGTTCCAACAGTCTTTTCACTTTGTCTTCTTCATGAAACTTCGTGAAACACTTTAATTATCCCTCATCTCCAGTTACATTTCATATTGTGCATCCACACAAAATACGACTTTAACTTCACGAGAAGTGAAGCACCACGTGAAACAAACAGACACACAGAGAAAACGAGGTTGCTCCAAATTCTTGAACATCACAGAAAAGTTAAGACCTGTTACCTATGTCAAGCAGTTAATTTTTCTCCAGACAAAGTTACTTTCCAGGGGATATTTTCCTTATTTTCCTACTACCAACTAAAATAGCTTCAAAGACTGACAACTCCCACAAGGGACAAAAAGTAGCCACGATAACATTCATAGAAAGTAAGCCACTGACATCTTTCCCACTCTTTCCTCCCATCTTATCCTTCTTGTGTGTTTTCAGATTTCATCCTCTTTCACACTTTTTTAAAAAGACCTTGTTAGAGTAGTTTGAGGTTCACAGCAAAATTGAGCCAAAGTACAGAGTCGCGAATACTCCCCGCGTCCCTCTATCGCCACAACCTCCCCCACCATCACCATTTGTTATAGTTAATGAACCTACACTGACACACCATTATCACCCAAAGTCCACGTTTACATGAGGGTTCAGTCTTGATGTTGTACATTCTATGGGTTTTGACAAATGTACACTCATCCCTTGGTGTTCACGGTGGGGTGTGGGGGGGTGTTGGCTCCAGGACCCCTCATGGATACCAAAATCTGAGGATGCGCAAGTCCCATATACAAGATGGCACAGTATTTGCGTATAACCTACACATATTCCCCCATACAATTTAAATCATGTCTAGATTACTTATAATACCTAATACAATGTAGATACTATGCACAGAGTTGTAAATATAATGTAAATATTATGTAAATAGTTGCTGGTATGAGGCAAATTTAGTTTTGCTTTTTGGAACTTTTTGGAATTTTTTTCCAAATATTTTTGATTCACAGTTGGTTGAATCCATGAATGCAGAATCTGTGAATATGGAAGGTCAACTCTAATCCCATGTATCCAACATTAACTATTTCATAAATAGTTGGGAGTACCCGTCATGGCTCAGCGGAAATGAATCTGACTAGCATCCATGAAAACGCAGGTTCGATCCCTGGCCTCACTCAGTGGGACGGGGAATCCAGCATTGCTACTTCAGTATCATATGCTTTGAATGTATTCTTGCCTCTCAATAGCAGAAAAGAAAGCAGTATTATGTAAGACTAGCCCAAAATGTGAAAAGAATTCCTTTCCCTCACCACCCCCCACCCCGCCCCCTGACAAAATGCAGACTAAAGCCATGCATGTATATGTATATGCACACACAGTGTGTATGGAAGTCATAGGGACCTACAGGCGCTATGCCATTTCCCTTGCTGCTATGGTCACTTTGAGAAGATCTATAAGAACTGCGGCGCTCATTTTATGCCTTCTGTGTGCCCATTTGGCTGGGAACTACAAGCAGTAATAATTAGTCATTATCTTCTTCCCTGCTTTATTTCCTTCAAACAACTTAAGTTCTAATTGAGTATATATTTTACATGGGAAAAAGCTTTGTTTCCATCCACACAGAACATAAGCTCCAAAGGGCAGGAATTTTTGTCTTATTGAATGATTATTCCCAGAGCTTAGAACAATATTCAGCCCATAGCAGGTATTCAACAAATATTTGCTCAAAGACTGAATTTCACATCAGTATTACCTAAAACTTGACAAAGTCACTTACATAGTTTATTTCTTTTTTTTTTGTCTTTTGAGGTTCACTGGCAACATATGGAAGTTCTCAGGTTAGGGGTAGAACTGGAGCTGCAGCTGCCAGCCTACACCACAGGCACAGCAATGTAGGATTTGAGCTGTATCTGTGACCTACACCTCAGCTCATGGCAACGCCAGATCCTTAACTCACTGAGAGAGGCCAGGGATTGAACCTGTGTCCTCATGGATACTAGTTGGGTTCGTTACCTCTGAGCCACAACAGGAACTCCTAAATAGTTTATTTCTTACGCTGAGTTAAGTAGCATGGAACAGACTAAAACATTCCACAGTGACATTACCTTTATAATATTTTCACAGAGTTCTTTCTGCATAAAGAACCATAAGGGAACAAATTTATTTGGAGGAAAAGTTACATCGTTTTATAATGGGAAATCCTGCTCTTCATTGGAGTTTGTCAAGAATATGTCTACCACTTAGTGATAAAGATGTTAAAACATGGATTTGAAGCCTTCGAAAAAATTCAATAAAGTTTAAAACAAGATTTATTTTAAGAATCACCATGGAATTTGAGGGGTAACTTTTGTGAGGATGAAGCCTAATTACTTCCCTAGATAAGAAGGAAAATGGTGAGGCTCTCGGAGTCGTGATCATACACAATCTAAATACAAATAATTTGGAGGAGCAGAGTTATAGACTAAAATTATTCACATCTGCAAATGGTACTAATTCTAACCAATGGGAGAAACGGCAGCAAACTTGTTCGAGATTATTCAAGGGGCAGTCTTGAACAAATTGAAAAAAACCGATTGAAAAGGGGCAGGATAAAAATCTGGGAAAGTATAACAAGTGTGTCAGTATTACCTTATCAATTCAAAACGACAGAGACGAGTAGCATTGCTCCTAAAGATGGTGGACACACACAACTGGGAAGCGTGACAAGTTTCTACACTAGAGTCACACCAGATGACCCCACATTTCTCTAACATGCTTTCCTCATTCTTACTGCTTCACCTTTCTTCTCTTTTCTACCTCTAAGCTGATTTCTCAAGGAGGCTTCCATAAAGAGAAAAAAAAATATGTTATATATCTGTCCAATGAGGGTTTTCACATTGTGGGTTGCAAGCAGTATTAAAAAAAAAAAAAAAAGTAAATAGAACAAAATGGCAACGAGTAGAATGTGCACCATGTGGTAAGGGAATTCACAGTGTTGTGAATTAGATACATTTCAGATACACACTATATCTCCTTATACACACACACAAGCAAATACACATACATATGTATGTACTGGGTTGCTATGAAAGGCGCACTTCTTACTACAGGTCATGGTCAGAAAACTACGAGCGCTATTTGTTCAGCTGGTAGTTATGCTTTTCATTATAAAGGACTAGATTTATATTCAAATCGGTCCAAATCCAAATCAGTTTCAGGTCAACTTTGTAGCCAGTTTTCTGAAGGCTTGATCACTTGGTGAATATTTCAGATTTGAAGAGCTGGAGGGACCATATGATATAGACTCAGTATGTTAACTATGCCAACAGCATATCCACCAGGAACCTAAGAGTAAGCTCGATAAACTTTGCATCTGAGTCATTTTTCTGATTCCTTGATTCTTCTCTGATACACTTATCAATCCAGTGGAAACCCTCTCAGTCAGAAGAGCTTCTTTCAGGGCTTAGGAAGCCTGGGAAGCTGACAAACCCAGGATCTCACTCTTTTATTGTTTCATACCATGGCACAACTCAAGTGTTGGCCATTATTATCTATTTTATATATTTATGAATCTTATATATTATGTATATATCTTTTATATATATATATAAAACATCTGTAATTTTGGTGGTTTTTTTTTTTTGTCTTTTTGCCTTTTCTAGGGCCGCTCCTGTGGCATATGGAGGTTCCCAGGCTAGGGGTCTAATCGGAGCTGTAGCCACTGGCCTATGCCAGAGCCACAGCAATGTGGGATCCGAGCCGCGTTTGCAACCTACACCACAGCTCACGGCAACGCTGGATCCTTAACCCACTGAGCAAGGCCAGGGATCAAACCCGAAACCTCATGGTTCCTAGTCGGATTCGTTAACCACCGCGCCATGACGGGAACTCCTGTAATTTTGGTTTTAATATTTACTCAAAATTTGTAATAGACTATGTTATCACTGCTATTCAATAATGCTTATCTTAATAATCTTATTACATATTACTAACTTTTGCTTTGCTTTTCTATACAGTGATTCACCTAGATGCTCCCTACCCTCTTTCACTTTAAATGTGTACAACGTTTTAGTGTGGAATACTTCTATCAGGTCCCTTTCTATGGTACCTCAGACCATCTATGCTAGCCTAAGCACACTTTCCTGTGGAAAGAGAACCTGGGTAATAACAAATGCCTGTTACCTCTTTGTGTTTACTCCAATAAAGCTTACTTTATATACATAAGCTTAGCATATCTTCTAAGCGTTTTCTCTTTAACAGAAACACAACTCCATCCCCTATACACAGACACACACACTAAATTCAAATATAAAACTCAATACAGATTATTCTGCAATCTTTTTTTTAATATATCCATATACTATGAATGCTTTTGGTTTCTTTCTTTCTTTCTTTCTTTTTTTTTTTTTTTTGCTACACCTGCAAGATATGGAAGTTTCCAGGGCTACGGATCAAATCTACACCACAACAGTGACTTGAGTCACAGCAGTGACGACGCTGGATCCTTATCCTGCTGAGCCAATAGGGAACTCCAGTATGAATGGCTTTTTTCTTTTTCTTTTGTCTTTTTAAGGCCACACCTGCAGCATATGGAGGTTCTCAGGCTAGCAGTCAAATCAGGAGCTGTAGGGGCTGGCCTACACCACAGCTCACAGCAACACTGGATCCTTAACCCACTGAGCGAGGCCAGGGATTGAACTTGCGTCCTCATGGATACTAGTCAGATTTGTTTCTGCTGAGCCACGATGGAAACTCCCCAATATGAATGGCTTTTAAAGCTTGTACATATAGATCTGCTTTATTATACCTATGCATCTTGAAGTCTCTTAAATCTAGCAATCTCAAGTTTTATAGCAAATTAGCCGGATTCCATGAAATGCCTCCTAAGTACAAAATTCTAGGCAACTAAACTTTGTTATTTGGTTAGCTGAGATTGCGTATGTCTTTTTCTAAAATTAAGTTAGCTAAAAGTGATAAATCTGTAAGTGCTTATGCTAGAAGATGAAGCTTTGTAAACCGATTGTACAAGCTAACAGGACAAGACTGTGCCTCTTTTCCTTCACCAGTGGTTGAATACAGTGGAGCCTGAATTAAATATTTCCAGGATAATTATTTCCTGGAAAGAGAAAGAATCAGGGTTTAAAAGAAGGTAGCAAAGGAAGACCAACTCTTGGTAGTGGTAATGTGGCATGCCTTATGATTTAGCCTAGATTTTTTTTACTATTTAATAAACTCTATATCACATTCTAACTTGATAGTTTCTTGAGAATTAGATGAACATATACATACACACAAAAAAGGAAGCCAACTAACTCTTTTCTCTTTTATATTGGACCATCTAATGAAGCAATGGTCTGAAGACGCTGGACATCGAGCAATGAGGGAAAGTGACCCCTGAGACAGAGGAAACGAACAAAGTGAGCCCAGCTCTATGACTACGCCAGTTAAGTGCATGGAGAGAGTTTCCAGGCCATGGTACAGGGAGGGGGAATAAAGGCAGAGCCTGCCAAACTCCCTAAATTAAGGAGCTATTGCTAGAAAAAGAACTCAAGGTGGCTAGAGTACTGAATAAAAGAGAGCTGCACAGAGAAAGGACACTAAAATTTGAGTATTCACTTGGGCACTGAACAGTACCCAAGTATAAAGTAACTATCAGAGACTGAGGCAGAACCACTGGAAAGATTAGAAGGAACATTCTGTGAAAATCACAGAGGCCAGGAATAGTGCCATTTCCAGCAGCCGAAGTAAGAAACCTACTAATTCACAGGTTATTGGGTAGAGTACTCAAAAGATTTTGGTCTTAGCCGTGGGGGAAAAAATTAGCCTTAAGATGAAGCCTTCTTTGTTTTTAAAAGCTTAAAAGCAAGCTGTGAAAGGACCAAATATTCTCCAAGAAACTTAAACATGTCTGAGAAAAAAGCTTACAAAAACTTATAGCAACCCTAAAATACTTAGCTCCAAAGTACAATCATCAAATCTGGCATCCAGTAAAAAAATTAGTAGGTATGCAAAGAAGCAGGACAATATGAAACATAATGAGATAAGTCAACTTAATTGAAGAATCAAGAAATGACACAATATCAGAATTACTACATAAGGCTATCAAAACAGTTATTGAAACTATATTTCATATGCTCAAGAAAATAAAGTTAGAAAAGATTAAACTGAAACCTGGAAGATACAAAAAAACCTCAAACTGAACTTCTAGAAATGAAAAGTACAATATCTGAGGTGAAAAACACAGTGGACTGGATTAGTAGCAGACTACATACTGGGGGAAAAAAATTAGTGGACCTTAAGATTTAGTAAGAAAAATTATGCAAAAGGAAAAAGCCAAAAAAAAAAAAGAAAAGAAATAGTGAAAAAAAGAGAACAGAACATCATTTGTTCTGTCATAGTACAACTTTAAGAAGCCTGATATGTGTTTAATGAAGTCTCCAAAGGGAAGAAAGAGAGTGGGATAGAAAAAATATTTAAAGAAATAATGCCTGAAACATTTGCAAATTTGACGATCTTACATATACAAGAAGTTTGACAAAACCAAAGCACAGGAAACATAAAGAAAGCAACAGTGAGCCACATCATGATCCAATTGCTTAAAACCAGTAAAAAAAAAAAAAAAAAAAAGGAAAATCTTAAAAGCAGCTAGAAAAACAAGACACATTACCTAGAGAGGAACAAAGATAAAGATGACATATTTCTTGGCAAAAACTATACAAATTAAAAGGGAGTGGAGCAACATCTTTCAAGTACTGAAAAAGAGAGAAAGAGAGGAAAAAGTCAACTTTGAATTCTTTACCTAGGGAAAATATCTTCCAAAAATAAAGATGAAAAATATTAAAAAACAAAACAAAACAAAGGTGAGTATAGCAATTCTACTTTTAGGTGTATACTCAAAAAACATTAAAATAGGTAAATATATGATGCTTGTCCTTGAATGTTCAGAGCAGCACTATTCATAGCCAAAAGACGGAAATGACCCAAAGGGCCACCAATGGATGAATGGGTTTACAAATATGTGATACATCTGGAAATTTGCTACAAGAGTAGATTTGAGGTGCTCTCACTACACACACACAAAAGGTGAATATGCAAGCAGATACATATGTTAGTTAGCTTGACTGTAGTAACCATTTTACCATGTTAATATATATCATCATGTTGTACAACTTAAACATGTAAATATTTATTAAAAATAATTTAAAGGTAAAGTGAAAAATTAAAAAGTTCAAGTGAACAAAAACTCCCAAAAGTGAAGCACAATAAACATGACAGATAACTTGAACTCCATCAAAATTAAAATTTTTTGTAATCAGAGAAACAAGAAAGCAAAAGACAATGCACAGAATGGGAGAAAGTACTTGCAAATCATATAGCTAAAATGGTTTAATATTCAGAATATATAAAGAACTCTTAGGATTCAACAACAGAAAGACAACAGTTGAAAAATGGGCAATGAACTTCAGTAGACATTTCTCCAAAGAAGATGTAAAAAATGGCCATTAAGCACACAAAAATGCTTAACATCATTGGTTGTAAGGTTAATGCAAATCAAAACCAAAACAAGACAACACTTTATACTCACTAGGATGACTAGAAACTTATAAAACCTGAAAAACAAAAAAATGAGCATTGGCAAGGGTGTGAGAAATTGGAATCCTGGACTTTGCTGATGGGAATGTAAAATGGCACAGTTGCTGTGGAAAACACTTTAATGGTTCTTCAAAAAGTCAAACACAGAATTACCATGTGACTCAGCACATCCACTCAGGTATACACCCATAGGAACTGAAAACAAGTGCTAAAAAAAAAAGAAAGAAAGAAAGAAAGAAAGAAAGAAAGAAAGAAAAAGAAGTTGTACATGAAAGTTCACAGCAGGGCTATTACAATAGCCAAATGATGGAATAACCTAAATGTCCATCAATTGATGAATGGATAAACAAAGCATGACATAATGTACAATGGAACATTATCCAGTCATAAAAAGGCATTAAGGGGAGTTCCCATCGTGGAGCAGTGGAAACAAATCTGACTGGGAACCATGAGGTTGTGGGTTCTATCCCTGGCCTCCTGAAGCTCGGTAGGTTAAGGATCAGGCATTGCCATGAGCTGTGGTGTAGGTCGCAGATGCAGCTTAGATCTGGTGTTGTTGTGGCTGTGGCATAGGCTGGCTGCTGTGGCTCTGATTAGACCCCTAGCCTGGGAACCTCCATGTGCCGCAGGTGCAGCCCTAAAAAAGCAAAAAACCCCCCAAAATGCTGGGGGTGTGGGATGGAAATCCTATAAAATTGGATTGTGATGATCATTGTACAACTATAAATGTAATAAATTCATTGAGTAATAAAAACAAACCAAAACAAACAAAACAAACAAAAAGAATAATAACAATAAAAAAAAACAACAAAGAAAAGCAAACAGGAATTAAGTATTGATAGATGGGACACTATGAATGAATCTTGAACACATTACACTAAGTGAAAGAAGCCAGACATAAAAGGTCACATAGCACATGATTCTATTTCTATGAAACATGTAGAACAGGCAAATCCATAGAAACTGAAAGCACACTGGTGGTTTCCAGAGGGTGGAGGGAGGGGAGATTGGGGAATGAGTGACTGGTGGGTACATGGTATCTCTCTGGGTGATGAGAATGTTCTGTAACTAAACAGTGACGATGGTTATACACAATGACGATGGTTATACACTACTAACGTAACAAAAGCCACTGAATTATACAATTTAAAATGGTTTAAATGGTGACTATGACGTTATGTGAATTTTACTGGAATAAAAAGGAAAAAGTGGACCCTCAAAGGCATAGTTCCAATTTATTTCGCTATAGTAACGTAACTGAGAAATATGTTTTAATCTTTACTTTTGTTAATGACAGTCAGAAAAGTAAAAACAAAAACCAAACAACAAAAAAGGTAAAATAACTTTCTTAACATACAGAAGTCAAAAGAATTCATCACCAGCAGACCTACTCTGTAAGTATTGTTAAAATAAGTACATCATCCAGAAGCGATATGATGCCAGATGGAAATCTGGATCTATACAAAGGAATAAAGAACAGCAGGCATGGTAACTATTTGGTTAAATGTAATATCTTTTCTTCATATTATTATATTTCTTTAAAAGGTAAAGTAAAAACAATAGCAATGTAGTGTGAAGCTTAGACATTTATAAATAAAATATATGACAAGAGGAGCACAAAGGCTGGGCAGAGACATATGGAAGTATATTATTGTAAGGTTTTTTTTTGTTTTTTTTTGTCTTGTTGTTGTTGTTGTTGCTAATTTCTTGGGCCGCTCCCGCGGCATATGGAGGTTCCCAGGCTAGGGGTCGAATCCAAGCTGTAGCCCCTGGCCTACGCCAGAGCCACAGCAACGCGGGATCCGAGCCGCGTCTGCAACCTGCACCACAGCTCACGGCAACGCCGGATCGTTAACCCGCTGAGCAAGGGCAGGGACCGAACCCGCAACCTCATGGTTCCTAGTCGGATTCGTTAACCACTGCGCCACGACGGGAACTCCTATTATTCTAAGGTTTTTATACCATACGCAAAGTAGTAAAATATCACGTCAAATTGATAAGTTAAAGATATATATATATATATATTTAGTAATCTTAAGCAACCACTGCAATAACAGTTATTGCCAACAAGCCAATGAGATAAAATGGAATGATAAAAACTATTCAATTAATAAAAACTATTCAAAAAGCAGGCAAGAAAAAAAGGGGGATATAGAAAGGCAAATAGAAAACAAAAGATTTAAAAATAACCATATTAATAAATACATTAAATGTAAATGTCTAAAAACCCCAATTAAAGGTTGTATTTTTCAGATTGGATAAAAAAGCAAGACATAACTATATATGCTGCATATATGACAACTTTAAAGGTTAAAAGTTAAAGGATGGAGTTCCTTCATGGCACAGTGGGCTAAGGATCTGGCATTGTCATTGCAGTGGCTCGAGTTGCCTCTGGGGTGAGGGTTCAATCCCTGGCTCAGGAAATTCCAGATGCTGTGGGTGAGGCCCCAAAAAAGTTAAAGGATGGGAAAACACATACACTGTTTTAACAGTAGTCAAAAGATGTGAAACTTTAAAATAAAAACTAAAAAGTAACACCACTAAGAGAAATTAAGATCTAAATAAATGGAAAGCTATATATTTGGTTCATGGTCAGAATATTCATATTATTAACATGTCAACTATCCTCATTTCATTCACAGATTCAATACAATCTCAATCAAAATCGGTTTAAAAAAATGATTATGGGGAGTTCCTGCTGTGGCACAACAGGATCAGTGGCGTCTCTGCAGCGCCAGGAGGCAGGTTTGAGTCCTGGCCCAGCACAATGGGCTTAAAGGATCTGGTGTTGCCACAGCTGCAGTGGCGTAGGCTGCAACTGCGCCTCAGATCTGATCCCTGGTCTGGGAACTCCATATGCTATGAGGCGGCCAAAAAAGAAAAAGAAAAAATGTGATTATAGAATTCATATGGAATGAAAAGGATAGAGAGTAGCCAAAAAGCTTTGAACCCAAACAGAGTTGGATGATATTACGAAGCTACAGTAATCAAGCTGGTGTAGCACCGACATAAAGACAGACAAAGAGATAAGTGGAACAGTACAGAGTCCAGAAAGAGACTCAAACACAGATGATTAACTGATTTTCAACAAGGGTCTTTTCCAACAAGTGATATTAGAACAATTTTGTTTCAATATACATATAAATGAATTTCAATCTATATTCTATACACAACACAAACATTAAAAATGGACCACAGACTTAAAACTATGAAAGATCCACAGAAAAATACAGATTAAAACACTGTGATCCTGGGTTAGGCAAAGATACTTCAGATACAACATCTAAAACATAGTGCAAACTGATAAAATGGACAGGATAGAAACTTCTGCTCCTCAAAAAGCATTGTTAAGAGATGGAGAGAGTTCCCATTGTGGCTTAGTGGTTAACGAACCTGACTAGCATCCATGAGGACACAGGCTCAATCCCTGGCCTTACTCAGTGGGTTAAGATGAGCTGTGGTGTAGGTTGCAGATGTGGCTCAGATCCCGAGTTACTGTGGCTGTGGTGTAGGCCAATAGCAACAGCTCCAACTGGACTCCTAGACTGGGAACTTCCGTCTGCCACAGCTGTGGCCCTAAAAAAGACAAACAAAAAAAAAAGAGAGATGGAAAGACAGGCCACAGAATAGGAGAAAATATTTGCAAATCATACAGGTGCTAAGAGACTTGTATCTAGAATATAAAAATAATTCTCAAAACTCCTAATAATAAGAAAATACTATGATATAATTAGCAAAAAATTTGAATAGACATTTCTCCCAATAAGAAAAACAAAGGGCAAAGAAGCACATGAAAAGATGCTCAACATCATGAATTATGAAGGAAATGCAAATTAAAACTTCAATGAGATACCACTATGTACCAGTTATTATAATGGCTAGATTTAAAAAGACTGACCATATCAAGTCTTTGCAAGGATGAAGAGAAACCACAGTTTTCATAATGCTGATGGGAGAAACAGTAAACAGTATGAACATTTGGAAAACAGTTTGGCAGTTTCTTAAAACATTAGACATCTACCATATGATCCAACTATTCCATTCGCACGTATTTATCCCAGAGGAACAAAAGCATATGTTCATACAAAGACTTGTTCATGGATGTTTATATTAGCTTTATTTCTAATAGGTAAAAACTGGAAATAACCCAATGGTGAATAGATGAACAACTGGGGTATAGTCATACAATGGAAAATTACTCAGTAATGAAAAGAAATGAACTATGGATGAATCTTGAAATAATTATGCAGAATGAAAGGAGACATAAAAAAGTAGTGTGTATATATAATGCGTAGTGATTCTATTTACATAAAAGTCTAGGAAATGCAAACAAATCTAAAGTTAAACAATGCAAATCCGCAGTAGCGGGGGACAAGGGTGGGGGTGGGGAGGGTTGAAAGAGAGAGATTCCAAAAGGGCACAAGGAAACTTCTGCAGTGACACATGCATTCTGTCATTAGGTTCACTGTGGTGATGGTTTTGTGGTTACAAATGTGCCAGAAGTTATCATATTGTACACGCTAAATTTGTGCAGGTTAGTGTGTGTCAATTAAGACTCAATAAAGCGGCTATAAGAGAAGTATTTGTTTTCATTTTGAATATTTGTTAGTACTTTTACTTTGGCAATTCATTTATATATAATCTCAGACTTATTTTGAATAGCACTTAATGTTAATTCTAATATTAGTCCTTTGAGTTTCATCTCTGTATTCTCAAAAACTTGATTAGAGCATTCAGTCCATTGACATTTAAGGTAATTAGTGATAAATATGTATTTATTGCCATTTTAAATCTTGTTTTCCAGTTGATTCTATGTTTCTCCTTTCTTCTTCTTCTTCTTTTTTTTTTTGGTTGGATGAAATTTCCTTTTATTTTACGCTTATGTACTTTTCCTTCTAGCTTTTGTGACTGTAATGTTTGGTTTTGATTTGTGGTTGCCCTGTTTTCTAAGTATGTTAACCCCTTCCTATATCTGCTTGATTTAACCTGATAGTTATATAGGCTCCAACACATTATAAAAACAAAAAACAAAAAAAAACCCTCTAGATTTTCTCACTTTCCTTCCCCACATTCTATGATTTTGAAGTCTGTTTTTAACATTTTCATGTTTGTCCTTTTGCTGTTTCTGGTGTTTATCATCACTTTTACAATAGGTTTTTATTTTCCTTTTAGATCTGTATACTGGCTTATTTAAGTGATTGCCTTCCAATTGTGATTTCCTCCATCCTATTTCTTCTTACTTCTTTTTTATTTAGAGAAGCCCATTCAGTATTTCTTTTAGAATGGGTTTAGTATTGCTGTACTCTTTTAGCTTTTGTTTGTTGGAGAAATTCTTTATTTCTCTTATTTTAAATGATATTCTTTATTTTTTTTATTTTTTGTCTTTTTGTCCTTTTAGGGCCGCACCCGAGGCATATGGAGTCCAATCGGAGCTGTAGCTGCCAGCCTACGCCAGAGCCACAGCAACACAGGATCTGAGCCGTGTCTGCAACCTACACCACAGCTCACGGCAACACCAGATCCTTAACCCACTGAGCAAGGCCAGGGACCGAACCTGTAATCTAACATACAGCACAAATGAACCTTTCCCCAGAAAAGAAACTCATGGACTTGAAGAAGAGGCTTGTGGTTGCCAAGGGGAGGGGGGGGGAGTGGGACGAACTAGGAGTCTGGGGTTAATAGATGCAAACTATTGCATTTGGAGTGGATAAGCAATGAGATCCTACTATATATATAGCACAGGGAACTATATCTAGTCACTTATGATGGAACATGATGGAGAATAACATGAGAAAAAGAATGTGTGTGTGTGTGTGTGTGTGTGTGTGTGTGAGACTGGGTCACTTCGCTGTATAGTAGAAATTGACAGAACACTGTAAACCAACTATAATGGAAAAATAAACATTATTAAAAACAAACAAACAAAAAACCCCCTCAAAGTTGGTTTAAATATTTAACCTGCTCCCAAAGAATACAGATCCTGGAGTTCCCATCATGGATCAGTGGTAACAAACCCCACTAGTATCCATGAGGATGTGGGATTGATTTTTGGGCTTGCTCAGTTAAGGAGGCAGCTGCAGCTTCGACTCAACCCCTAGCTTAGGAACTTCCACATGTTGCCGGTGCAGCCCTGAAAAAGAAAAAAGAATACAGATCCTGAGAGACTTTCCTTCTCCGATTTTTTACCCTCTATCATGGATAGCCTATTGGTATAGAAGCAGCCTAATACTATCATCTTTCAGCTAATTAGTTTATATAATTATTTTCCAATTTAAGCAATGTAATTTTTGTGGGGCATAAAAAAGTAAAATTCATGGAGTCTTTCAAATTATAATATTTACTTTTCGATCTCAAGTTTTACAGTTAGCATAAACCTTTTAATATAGAGTTACTGATTCTCCATAGGTCTTAAGAAAAAATTTCAAACATACACAAAAGTACAGAACTGAATTATGAATCTGTATGTACCTGTCACTGGGATTCAAATATTATCAACATTTTGAGATTCTTCTTTTATCTACTGAGCCTCCCCACTACTTTCTTGTAGAATATTTTAAGGAAGTTCCAGATATCATAGTATTTCATATCGCAGATATTTCAATATTTACATCTTTTTCTAATACAAGCCAACGCTTTTTAAAAAATTGCTAGAAGTTCCCTGTGGCTCAGCGGGGCAAAGGATCTGGCATTGCCATAGCTATGGAATGGGCCACAACTGAGTGCCAGTTCCATCTCTGGCCCAGAAACTTTCATATGCCATGTGTACAGCCAAAAAAAAATGGATTCATACAAAGTTAATTATACTTCAATTCAAGAATACTTAATTTAATTTCTTCCGTTTCTTCTTTACAATTTGTATAGGAGTGTGTACCCATTTAGAGACTCCTATTTCAATTAACTGAAATGCTCAGGAAGACGGTTTTCTTTTTTCTTTCTTTTTTTTTTTTGTCTTTTTGCCTTTTCTAGGGCCGTTCCTATGGCATATGGAGGTTCCTAGGCTAGGAGTCTAATCAGAACTATAGCTGCTGGCCTATGCCAGAGCCCCAGCAGTGCCAGATCTGACCCAAGTCTGTGACCTACACCACAGCTCACGGCAACACCGGATCCTTAACCCACTGAGCAAGGCCAGGGATCGAACCTGCAACCTCATGGTTCCTACTTGGATTCGTTTCCACTGTGTCATGATGGGGAACTCCTGAATTTTAATATTTTTAAGACATATTTTTGGAGTCCTGTCATGGCTCAGTGGTTAATGAATCCGACTAGGAACCACAAGGTTGTGGGTTCGATCCCTGGCCTTGCTCAGTGGGTTAAGGATCTGGCGTTGCCGTGAGCTGTGGTGTAGGTCACAGATGCAGCTTAGATCTGGCGTTGCTGTGGCTGTGGCATAGGCTGGCTGCTGTGGCTCTGATTAGACCCCTAGCCTGGAAACCTCCATATGCCGCTAGAGTGGCCCAAGAAATGGCAAAAAGATTAAAAAAAAAAAGACAAAAAAAAGACATATTTTTGATAAGTAATTCTGACTAAAACAAACATGAGGGATTTGTAATATATTAACAAACAGAGGTTCGTTTGTTTCTTTGGTAATTCACTTATTTATATATCTTTCCATGGTTCTACCCAGTGATGTACTGAAGCTTGTAGGTTTGTAAGAGATGGCTGGTAAAGTTTTTGGAATTTTGTGAGCTGGATGTTAAACATCACTATTATTAAAAATCATTTAGATTTATAGTAAAACAAATTTTATTTAAAAAATTAAAAAAATTTTTTTTTGGCTGCATCCACAGTATGCGAAAATTCTTGGGTCAGGGACGGAACCCATGCCACAGCAGTGACAATGCCGGATCCTTAACCCAACTGTGCCACCCGCCAGGGAACTCCTAAAACAAATTTTATGAAAAAACCCCCAAATACTCAAGAACTCAACAAGTTTAGTTTTACTACTATCTGTGCTCTTCAGTTTACGTGTCTACTGTGTGTGTGTGGTGGAAGCGTCATGCATGCTACTGAGCATCTTTTCTCTACTTTGTGTTCTGTAATGTTATGTTCGAGGCCTGAAGTTAATCATGATGGGAATGTTTATGCTGAGGACATAAGCAAACGCTACAAATTAGAGCCATCCCTCATACCCCTGCCGGGAGAGCCACTTGTTTACCATTGGCCAGCACAACACTGCTTCCACCCTGAGCATTAACTGTCGAGTCACTGCCGTCATATGAAATATTTCTTGTCTTTTGAAATTTGAGCATAAAGATCCTCCTAATGTTCCAGTATGAAAAGCATACTAAATAGAGGGGACTAGACAGACAAATGTGAACAAGTCCACAGGAAAACAAACATAGAATACATGGTACCTATAAATATTTCTGTCTTTTTAAGGCTGCACCTGTGGGATATGGAAGTTCCTGGGCTAGGAGTAAAATCGGATCCATAGCCGCTGGCCTACGCCACAGCCACAGGAACACAAGATCTGAGCCAAATCCCTGGCCTACATCACAGCCACAGGAGTGCCAGATCCTTATCCCACTGAGGGAGTCTAGGGATTGCATCCTCATAGATACTCGTTGGTTCTTAACCTGCTGAGCCACAATGGGAACTCCTATGAATACTCCTTAACATATGCCTTTAAAAATCCCTTTATTATAAGATCTAAAATATTAATGTAGAAAAGTTGCTATGCTGAAAAGGAAATGAAAGGAAAGTTAGGGAGGTGACATCTTTGGTTTGAATTGTTTTGTTACTTGAATTTCAGAAGTATAGAAAAATGCAATTAGATATTGATTAAATAGGCAGATTGAAAATACTACATAAAATGTATATACATATTTTAAATTATATAATGTAATGCTAAGAAAAATAAGGAATGTGAATCTGATTTTTAAAAAATAAACACAATTTGGGAACTATCAAAAGCTAAAGAATGTGAGAGCTTAAGTGTACATACCAAGTTATGTGTTTAACAGTTAAGTGATTGTTCATCAAACAAAAAAGTTTTTAAAAAGCAAATCTATCTAAAATGAGGTTTTAGTTAAAAACTTATAATGCCACCAAAATTTGCTAAACTTGTTTTGCCAGTTGATATTCTCAGAAATCAAAGCTTTGTCTGTCTAGTCTGCATTTATATTTAGTCTGGGCATTTAATCTCTCTTTTGATCTTCATTTTGCCATACACTTTAAGTTGCTTTATAAGGCTTTAACATTAGGTTAGTTTCATAGACTGTAAAATCATTTTGTTCTAGCAAACGGCTTATTTTAAAACTTCTCAGAAAATACACAAAGGAGTAACAAAAAATTGAAATGAATACTGTGATTCTTTATATGTGTTTCTTTTGTTTAGGTTCTTTACCTCTTGTGAAAGCTGTGTCACTTGGTTCTTTTGATGTTCCAGGTCTCTTAAAACCAATGAGTTTTGTTTTTCTAACTGAAGCACTCTTCTTGCCAAGTGGACACTAGGAGAACGGAATAAAAGAAGAAATGCTGACAAAAGAGGAACACTCTCTCAAATATTCAAAATGTGTCTGTACGCTCCAAAATTGACTTTCCATTTCCTACTAATGCTTAAATATTAACAGGAAAAATATGGAGTGGAATAATATTTTCAGGTGTCAACAGTGGAAGGCCAACATCCCAACAAACCATAATTTTGAAAGTAACATTAAAAATATGCAAAACGTAATTGTGATACATTGATTACCACATTAATAGTTTCTAGCCCTTGCTATAAAAGTGGAGAGTTACATTACGATATTTGCTCAAAAAGACCACAAGAAAGCAATTTACAGCTTTTCTCCTTTTTTATAAAAATTTCCCATTTACGAACAAATAAGGCAATTAGTTCAAACAATAATAAGCTTGCACTTTGAAAAGCATCAGTGTTTATCTCAGACAACATATTTTTACAATACAAAACACAACTGAACAGATTTTCTACTGAAAACAGATGGAAATGATACATGAAAAACGGAGACAGATGTCTAACAGTAAAGGCAGATTACGTACTAACAGAAATCACTGACAGATCACAGGGATCACCACGCGATGACCACAAGTTATTGTACTGAGTGTGACCTTTAGTATTTAAAATTACATTAAATATAAAATGTCTCAATTCCACTTTTAAGACACAATAATAAAAACATTACCTATAAAATCATATCATTCCTCCTGACCACTGGGGCATAATTTATTTATTTATTTTTTAAGGGCCGCACCAGCAGCATATGGAAGTTCCCAGGCTATGGGTCGAATAGAAGCTGTAGCTGCTGGCCTACAGCACAGGCACAGCAACACAGGACCCGAGCTGTGTCCGTGACCTATACCGCAGCTCATGGCAACTATGGATCCCCAAGCCACTGAGAGAAGGGATCGAACCCGCATCCTCATGGATACTAGTTGGATTCGTTTCTGCTGAGCCACAAAGGGAACTCCGGGTAGCCTATTTAGATATATGATCATATCTAAGTTCCTGTCCTTTTTTCCCCCCTTTTTAGAACCTCATCTGCAGCTTCAGCTACTGGCCTAAGCCACAGCCAGAGAAATGCGGGATCCTGAGCCTACATCTGTGACCTACACCACAGCACAGCTTGTGGCAAAGCCAGATCTTTAATCCACTGAGCAAGGCTAGGGATCAAACCTGCATCCTTGTGGATACTAGCTGGGTTCTTAACCCACTAAGCCAAAACAGGAGCTCTTAAGTTTCTGTCCTTTGAACTGGCACAGGGTTGTGCCTTAATAATCAGTTGAAGTTGGAGATGTAAAAAACACAATCCTATTTTTTTTTTTTTTAGGTCCACACCCATGGCATATGGAGGTTCGCAGGCTAGGGGTCCAATTGGAGCTGTAGCTGCTGGCCTACACCACAGCCACAGCAACGCAGGATCCGAGCCACGTTTGCGATCTACACCACAGCTCACAGCAACGCTGAACCCTTAACCCACTGAGCGAGGCTAGGGATCGAACCCACAACCTCATGGTTCCTAGTTGGATTCATTAAACACTGAGCCACAATGGGAACTCCCACCAATATTCTCTTTTTTTCTTTTTTTAAAATTACTCAATGAATTTTATTACATTTATAGTTGTACAACAATCACCACAACCAAATTTATAGCATTTCCATCCCAAACTCTCAGTGCATCCCCCCACCCCTCAGCCTGTCTCATTTGGAAACCCTAAGTTTTTCAAAGTCTGTGGGTCAGTATCTGTTCTGCAATGTTCACTGTGTGCTTTTTTCTTAGATTCCACATGTAAGTGAGAGCATTTGATGTTGGTGTCTCACTGTCTGACTGACTTCACTTAGCATGATAATTTCTAGGTCCATCCCCAAACATCAGTATTTTAAAGCTTTAAAAATCATGGACATGGAGGAGTTCCCATCATGGCTCAGTGGTTAACGAATCCAACTAGGAACTATGAGGTTGCAGGTTTGATCCCTAGCCTCGCTCAGTGGGTGAAGGATCCAGCGTTGCCGTGAGCTGTGGTGTAGGTCGCAGATGCAGCTCAGATCCCAAGTTGCAGTGGCTCTGGCATAGGCTTGTGGCTACACCTCTGATTAGACTCCTAGCCTGGGAACCTCCATATGTGGAGGGTGCGGGCCCTAGAAAACACACACACACACACACACACACACACAAATCATGGACATGGAGAACAGATTTGTGGTTGACAAGATGGAGGGGAGGGAGTGGGATGGACTGGGAGCCTGGGGTTAATAGATGCAAACTATTGCCTTTGGAATGGATACGCAATGAGATCCTGCTCTATAGCACTGGGAACTATATCTATTCACTTATGATGGAGGATGATAATGTGAGAAAAAAGAATATATAAATGTATGTGTGACTGGATCACCTTGCTATACAGTAGAAAATTGACAGAACACTGTAAACCAGCGATAATGGAAAAAATAAAAATCATTATTAAAAAAAAAAACTTTTGGGAGTTCCTGTCATGGCACAGCAGAAAAAAATCTGACTAGGAGCCATGAGGTTGCGGGTTTGATCCCTGGCCTCGCTCAGCAGGTCAAGGATTTGGCATTGCCGTGAGCTGTGGTGCAGGTCACAGATGTGGCTTGGATCTGGCGTAGGCTGGCAGCAACAGCTCCGATTAAACCCCTAGCCTGGGAACCTCCATATGCCGCGGGTGCAGCCCTAAAAAGACAAAAGACAAAACAAAACAAAACCTTTGGAATTATCTTACTTCATATTTTATTCTTTTCCTCATCCGCCATATATGTTAAAATATCTCTTTTATCTTTCTGTCTCCCATAGAACTCAGCATTAGGGTCTTTTCGTACATGGCAATTTCTCAATAAATGTTTGTATGTTACACATATTTGTGTAATGCTCAGTATAGGACAAAGAATACCTTGCCAGAAATAGTTATGGGTGAGATAAAATGGAAGAAAAAGGGATGCTTGAAAATGAGATGCAAAAGTCACCCATTACCAACATTTTGAAGTAGATAATGACTTGAAGACATCAAGTTTAATAATATTAAACAGCTCATTTGGTTTGGGTGTTTTTTGTTTTGTTTGGAAACTGCTTAATGCTCTTATGCAGATTTTATGTGATACCTCTTATCAATGTAAAACATCACATGACCCAAGACACGGTATTCAAGAAATTTTTGGTATGCTGGTGCTTCAGCCATGATACCACAGCTACCTTCTACTAAAATTTTCCTTGATTTTCGCTTGGAGATTGAGTGAGAAAAAAATCAATAGAAGGAAGGAATTTAGGATGTCTTGAAATTGCTTATAAGTGTGTTCTACAGTGTTTTGATGACTAGCTTACAGTCCTATTTTATTCAGAAAAACTTTCTAGGAACTGATGCTCATGGAAACGACTGTAACTAGTACTATGAATGCTGATGTTATTTACAATGCATACTGGTTAGAAAGTGAAAGACACTGGGGTACAACTGGTCTCCAACTGAACCAATGACTATGTTTCAAAAATTCATTTCTAAGTCAGTTGTAAGCATAGCAGAACACATCTCCTAGTTCTATCAGAAATGAGAGGGGTTCCCTTTGTATGTAGTTCAGCAGTAATGAACTCAACTAGATCCATGAGGACATGGGTTCAATCCCTGACCTCACGCAGTGAGTTAAGGATCCAGAATGACCATGAGCATGGTGTAGGTCACAGACATGGCTCAGATCCTGCGTTGTCATGACTGCACGACTGTGCTGTAGGCCAGCAGCTAAAGCTCCGACTCGACCCCTAGCTTGGAACTTCCACATGCTGCGAGGGTGGCCCTAAAAAGCCAAAAAAAAAAAGAAATGATAGTCCTCAAATTGCTCTTAAAACCCATGTTCTCGAAGAAAAGAAAGAATACAATAAACAAGAATAAAAAATAATACTGTTAAATCTTTTTCTTTAAAAAACAAAATATTTAAGCACATAGAACACTCAGAGAGTTCCCTTAGTGGTTCAGTGGTTAACAAACCCGACTAGGATCCATAGGGATGTGGGTTTGAATCCTGGCCTCGCTCAGTGGATAAGGATCTGGCATTGTGGTGTAGGTCACAGATGAGGTTCGGAACCCACGCTGCTCTGGCTGTGACATAGGGCCGGCAGCTGTAGCTCCGGTTCCAGCCTGGGAACCTCCATATGTCACAGGTGCAGCCGTTAAAAAAAGAAAAAAAAGAAAAGAAAAAAAAATTAAGGACACCTGAAACAGAGTTTTTCCAGTATCCTGCATTTGGAGTGGATAAGCAATAAGATCTTGCTGTATAACATAGGGAAGTATATCCAGTCGCTTGTGATGGAACATGATGAGATAATGTAAGAAAAAGAATGTGTATGTATATATATATATATATATATATGTGCGTGAGTGGGTCGCTTTGTTGTACTGTAGAAATTGACAAAACACTCTAAATTGAATATATTGGAAAAAATGAAAATCATTTAAAAAATGAACTCCTGTTTCTTTATACTTTAGCCAAAACTGTGTATTATAGATCTTACCTTTGTATTTCTTTCTCTCATTTTTTTTTTTTTTTTTTGCTCTTTAAGGCTGCACCCACAGCATATGGAAGTTCCCAGGCTAGGGGCTGAATCAGAGCTGCAGCTGCAGGCCTACGCCACAACCACAGGAACATCAGATCCAGGCTGCATTTGTGACCTATGCCACAGCTTGTGGCAACACGGGATCCTTAAGCCACTGAGCAAGGCCAGGGATCGAACCCGCATCCTCACAGAGCCAACACTGTGTCTTTAACCCCCTAAAGCCACAATGGACAGTCTCCAAAATATCTAGTTTGGGATATTTCTTGGTAGTCTTTCATGTATGTTCATCTTTTCTACCCCAACAGATACAACTTAAATGAAGACAGGGGTCTTACCCTCTGTGGTATGTGCTGAGGAGAGTGGGCACTTAATAAATTCCTCCTGATTGATTTTGCTTTAAGAGAATTTTGCTTAAATTCCAGAAATTTGCTCAAATGGCTACAAATTGTATTCTAAGGTTGCAGAGTCTCAATATTAAAATACACCTGGAGTTCCCATCGTGGCTCTGGTTAATGAACCCACCTATGCGGGTTTGATCCCTGGCCTCACTCGGTGGGTTAAGGGTATGGCGTTGTTGTGAGCTGTGGTGTAGGTTGCAGATACAGTTCGGTTCTGGCGTTGCAGTGGCTGTGGTGTAGGCCAGCAGCTGTAGCTCTGATTCGACCTTTAGCCTGGGAATCTCCATGAGCTGTGGTACGGCCCTAAAAAGACAAAAGACAAAAAAAATTAAAAAAAATTAAAAAATAAAGGACACCTAATGCTCAGCATCTAGGAATAAAAAAGAACATAAAGTTAGTAAGGGGAGGAGGCAAATGTCACAGATATCAATTTGCCTCTTCCATATTTCAATTTCCTAAATCGTTAAATGCTGCATATTGTTGTTGTGAGTAATTTGGTGCTATAGGTGAATTCTGTTTAGAAATCCGGGATATTAGAAGTGAAAAGAAATGAAGGGAGTTTAGTTTAACTGAAATTCTAGGCAAGACAAATGAAGAGCTGCTCAACTATAGTTAGGTTTAATCTCCTTAACTACAATGCACATACAATGAAAACAAGTGTTTATAATGAGTTCTTTATAATGAGAAACCATGGATACAGTCAAGGAAAAAGACTCCTGCTAAAGTTTGGTTATTTATTTATTTAGTACTGAACTCTTCAAGAAACCACTGCTTTTTTAGTGTTGGGACACTGAAATAGGTACAGTAGACAATTCTTCTTTGTAATTATATTAATTGTCAGGTGATTTTTACCTCTACCAAGATTAAGTTTGACATCAATTAGAAACTAATAACACACAAAAGTATTGGGGTTGGTAGAGGTGAACTATTACATTTAGAATGGATGGGTGATGGGGTCCTACTGTACAGCACAGGGAACTGTGTCCAGTCTCTTGGGTTAGAACACGATAGAAATGAAAAAAAAAAAAAAAAAAACTAACAACACAAAAGTATATTTTGTATTTAAATTTTATTTTATTTTATTTGCTTTTTAGGGTCGCACCTGTGGCATATGGAGGTTCTCATGCTAGGGGTTGAATCAGAGCTACAACTGCTGGCCTATACCATAGCCACAGCAATGCGGGACCTGAGCCGTGTCCGCAACCTACACCACAGCTCACGGCAACGCCGGATCCTTAACACACTGAGCGAGGCCAGGGATTGAACCCATAACCTCATGGTTACTAGCTGGATTTGTTTCTGCTGCACAACAGGAACTCCTGTATTTAAATTTTAAATTAAAATTTCATCTTGTAAATTACTTCCCAAGGTAAGCTCTCTCAGCACCTCTTGACTCCAGATAAATGTTATTCTCTTGGATCTGTCAACGGCAGTATTTCTGATGATCACACACACACACACACACACAGAAAAGCACAGCCCATGCAGTGTGAGCATGGCTAACCACCTTCAATAGTGGTATGGTTCCTTTTGTATTATCAAAATGCCAAATAAACAAGAGTATGTACGTAGTTACTAGCTATTTAGATATGTGGTCTGAAATAACATTTGGCTTTTTGACCTTCTTCAGTTTTAGCAGGTCAGAGTTCTGTCTCTATTAGAATGGTATGGAAAAATGGTTGAAAAAAATGGCACATGGGCCAGATTGAGTTCAGCTTCAGAAGCACCAGGTCGGTGCCTGTACTTCCTGCTCTTTCAGCAGTTACTGAGGACTAAACAGTGGTATCATTCTGATTATTTCTAGTTAGGTCTTTCTCTAGTTTTTCTCTAGTTGATCAGGAATAGATTAGCAGTACCTTTAAAGGACTATTCCTAAAACCAACCCAAATGAAATAAGCACAACTTTCCCTAAGGACAAAAATGAGAACTCATACATGTGGGAATAAAGGAGAAGAAAATGAAATTTCATTGGGCACAAAAGTTTGTTGGAGGAAATAAAACCTTCCTCTGCTTTAATTTCTCCTTTCTTTAAAGCCTAGTTTACTGTGGACATTTCAACTTAAAGCTCTTTATAAAATTAGACAGAAACTAAAACAAAAGGTCAATAGTATGCAGTAAATCTTTTACTTTAAAAGGTTTAAAAACCTTCATAAAAGTCTCCACATTCAGATCTGCCAAAACAAATACAGAAGCACACACTAAGAACACGTTAGTGCCTGGGTGTTTCCCATTCAGTATCACAGGTTAAAGAATATAACCAAAACAGGTAACCAGAAAATCTTGTTTGCTATTTTCAAAACAATCACGACCGAAACAAAAACATTACTTCAGATTTTCAAGTTTAGTCAAGTCAAGAGGAACCTATTTTATTTTAATCTACCTTAACTGTAGAAGCCCTTTTAACTTTTCACAACTTTATCCCAGAAAGTTTAACATAGTATTTAGTTATTGTTCATATTTCTACTGAAAATTCAAAATGTGAGCAACCTTATTTAACATCATAATGTGTTTAAGATACATTCCTGGGAATTACTTTTCAAACTAATTTTGAAAAATTTTGCCATTACTTTAAGGAAATTGGCATTATAGTTTATGCCTTAAGAAACTGAGTAATACCAAAGAAAGTGAGTCTCAAAATTAGCTGCATGTCCAGGGATTGTTTCTACTAATTACTTCAAGAGGTCCATTAAAATTTTAAAATAAAATTGTTTTAAATGAAAATGCAAATTACATCTCTTTGGAACACTGGCTTTATCCCTAAAATCAACCATGAAATTAACTTACTCCAAGAAACTTTAATTGAGATGACAAACCAACATTTATTGAACACCTAACTCTGCTAGGCACTGTGTACTGAACTTTGCACCCATTTTCTCATTTTGATTTCATAATATTCCTTGGGAAGAAACAGGCAACTAATGAACATTTTTAGTGGCTATCCATATTAATAGCAAAAACATAAGGCCTCAAAATTGAAATTTTGAGTAACCATTAAAAATGGTTTCAAAGGAGTTCCTGTCATGGCTCAGTGGTTAACGAACCCGACTAGTATCTATGAGGCTGAGGGTTTGATCCCTGGCCTCGTTTAATGGGTTAAGGTTCCAACATTGCTGTACGCTATGGTGTAAGTCGCAGGCGGGGCTTGGATCCATCGTGGCTGTGGCTGTGGCTGTGGCTGTGGCTGTGGCTGTGGTACAGGCTGGCAGATACAGCTCTGATTCTGCCCCTAGCCTGGGAACCTCCACATGCTGTGGGTGCGGCCCTAAAAAGACAAAAAAAAAAAAAAAAGAAAGAAAAGGTTTTAAAGTTCTTTGGTGGCAGAGTTTCTGTTGTGGCTTAGTGGTTAACAATCTGACCCGCATCCATGAGAACACAGAATCAATCCCTGGCCTTGCTTAGTGGGTTAAGGATCCAGCCTTACCATGAGCTGTGGTGTAGGCTGGCGACTACAGCTCTTATTCGACCCCTAGCCTGGGAACCTCCATATGCTGTGGGTGTGGCCCTAAAAAACAAAAAAACAACAACAACAAAAAAACTTCTGTGGCACAGTGGGTTAATGCTCCAGTGTTTTCACTGCTGTGGCTCAGGTCACTGCTTTGATCTCTGGAGGAACTTGTACATCCCATGCCATGAGTGCAACTGCCTTTCTCCCCCCACCCCCAAAAAAGAATAAAAATGGTCAAGGACATAAAAAATGTTCCAGGTGAAATTAAACTTCTAAGTTACACACCATAATTCTCTAAATATGTAAGAAAATATATGCAACTGTATACATTTTTAAATGTTTATCTTTGGAAGGTAGGATTACCAGTATTTTTCCTAATTTTCTAAAATAAATATGTATTATTTTTAATAATCAGAAACCCCCTCCAATTAGGTGTTATCCTAAAATACATAAATCTGGCTGTTGAAAGGATCAGATTTTAAATTGAATTATGTATGAATGAGATATACTGTGCAGCAGTGGGGCAATAAATTCCCTTGAAATTTTAACATATTTTGGTATAGGCTGAGGTGTGATGAAAACTTTATTATGCAACTATTTCATGTGTCGTTCTGAATGAGTTATTTTATAGTTCACCTTTAAGTTTCCATCGCTTTAATTTCAACGTGAAGAATTAAACTTAGATTCTCTCTAAGGTTATACTGCTTTCATCTCAAATGAGAGTGCCAAGCCACTGACTTCTTTACAGATATGCATTAGGAAATCAAATATGGACTTGGGAAACTTCAGAAATGCGTCAGACCCTCAACAGCAATCTTCTGTGCCATTGGTCAATTTTGTGCATACAGTAGGCACTCAATTAAAGTTGGTGAATGAACGGGCGAAGGAAGGCATAAATGTCCCCTTTGGATATCTAGACTTACTTTCCCTTCACTCAGTTTAGATGACCTGAGAAGCACTTCCTCAAAATAACCCTCTGGTTCATCATGAGAAGAATGCCTGGCCCCAGCTGGTAGCAGATATTAATAGCATGCCCATTAGGCACTTGTTCAAGGCACATAGATAGCTCAGTGATAAAATCTTTAGAAATATTTGGACAGTTAAGATTATTCAGAATATGAATCAGTTGTGCTTCCTTAAATCCTCACTCTGAATACTAAGAAATCAACATCTGTTTGGGAAATTTAAAAAAATAGTAAGGTAACAACAATAATTTGCTTTCAATTTTAGAGGAACTCAGCATTTAGGACTGAAGAAAGGAAGCTTACAACAGAAAAAAATATTTTTTTCTTGTGACAAAGATTCTTTTGAAGGAATCAGATGCTAAAGTAGAGAAGAGAATGATCTTCTTCGAATTTCAATCATTTGCCACTAACCAAAAAAAAGGTCCCTGGAGTTCTCTTGCGGCTCAGTGGGTTAAAGATCTGCCATTGTCACTGCCATGGCCTGGGTGGCTTCTATGGTGTAGGTTTGATCCCTGGCCTGGGAACTTCCACATGCCTCAGGTGCAAAACTACAAAACTACATTTTTATTCCTCTGCTGGCAACATAAAGCTCAAAAACAGATAAGCTGAAAATTACAAGTTATCTTAGGTCATCCTTGGTGACCTTTGGAGGGATTCAGTGGAGAATGGGAATGGAATGGGACTATAACTGATTTTTTAAATAATACGTAATTTAGAAATACTTGCATCTTCACTAAACAGAATTCACTATTCCAGCTACATTTTGATATCTGGTAGTCATCTATCCTATTTAGTGTAACAAGAAACACAACCTCTAAGCATCCTTTTGTTACTTCTCATAAAATGGTCTATATCTTATGTTGTTTTAGATAGCCACAAAGATAAGATAGCCACATTTTCCTCTGAGCCATCACTTCCAAGTGTCTATAAAAATATTAAAATTGAGATGGATTGTTTTGCGTACTTAGCATTTAATGTCTTTAAATGTTTAAATTAAATCAATTCATGTAAAAATAACAGATAAACAAGCGGCTTTGAATCCTCAAATACTCAGATGAAGAGACAGTTCTACTACGAGTTATTTCACATCATGCTAAGTGAAGACAATGGCGAATAAACAAGAATAAGATGTAGTTGCTGACCTTGAAGAACTTTCCATCTAGCTAGGGACACACGTGAAATGAGAGCTAATGAGATAACACAAATGCTGTATTGGATGGTATGTCGAAAATAGATGTT
This sequence comes from Phacochoerus africanus, assembly GCF_016906955.1. NCBI lineage: Eukaryota > Metazoa > Chordata > Mammalia > Artiodactyla > Suidae > Phacochoerus > Phacochoerus africanus. The sequence continues at coordinate 45,064,144 of NC_062556.1, read as the reverse complement.
TATAGGCAGAGAGATATTCTATTCTTACTTTGGGTAGAGGGGCAAATAGGCAGGAGAGGTAGGGCCACATGGAAGGGCTAAGAAGTCTAACAGAAACATTTAGATTTGTTCTGGTAGCAAAAGGGGCTCTTTTTGCAAAGCATGATGAACTGAGGTGGGAGAAAGGAGTTAGGGGTTAGGTCAACTAGAAACCAAATTAATATCGGTACAATTTTCTCTGAGTGTATTTTAAATTATATCTCACAAAATAACTAGAGGATCTTCTAAAAATTTTATTGACCTTCACAAAGTCTCTTATAATTTCAATCACAATATTTATGCTACCTCTGTTTCTCTCTTTCAACTTCTACCTCTTCCTCAAGTACATGTCAAGAAAGGGTAGGCAGGTGAGTTAAAAAAAAAAAGAGAGAGGAAAAAAAAAGGAAGCATAACTCATTAATTTTAACCTGAAAATTGTTGGTACAATAGCATTTGTAATGCACCTGAAATTAAGGTGAAAATAAATTTAAAATGGTGTCATCATCACTGAATCCAGTTTTAGGAAAATCCTAATGTACACTTATATTCTACTACCATTAAACCCACTTAAAAATACAAGAAATGCATGATTATTACTGTGTTTATTTTGTGAGCACTTTAATATTTAGCATACTGAGAATAAAGTAACTTTATTCTGTCACTCTGTTCAGCACATTATCAAAAAGCATAATGTAATTACATTTAGCTTGATAAATAAAACAAATATACATTGATTTTACCTTTGCTTTAGTCGTCTTTTAGCTGTTGTGGGAACATTAGCACCATAGCCATAGGAAAAAAGAATCCTTTCGGCCTCATCTTCATTTTCAACTGGAAAACAATAAAGTGTACCATGTGAAATATTTTTTTTTTCTTAAAAAGCATGGCAGAAGTGAAAATAAAAGTGGTCAGAGTAATGAATTAGGGAGCACAAAAACATTAAACAGGGTTTTTGCAGCCAATTAAGCTGACCATGCTCTTTTCCCTGAGGGGGCCTGGTGTGCAATGGCTGCAAACAGCAGCCTCCTTGCTAGTGTGTGTACAAAGCCTGCTGCCTGTATGCATCGCCCTAAGGGACCTTGGAGACAGCCCTTTCCAGTGGACATTCATGCCTAGCATGCTGCCCCCATTCTAGGCTCTAGACGGGTATGTGCAGTGCCTTTGGAAAGCCCTGGGCACAGTGGCTAAGGTCCTTGTTGGCCAAGTCATAATGTCCTTCCACACTGAGCTCCAGGACAAGAAGCATGTGATTGAGGCCCTATGCAGGGCTAAGTACAAGTTCCCTGGCTGCCATAAGACCCACATCTCCAGCAAGCAGAGATTTACTAAGTTTAATGCAGATGAATTTGAAACATGCAGAAAAGCAGCGCATCCCAATGGCTGTGGGGTCAAATGGATTCCTAATTGTGGCCCCCTGGACACATGGCAGGCCCTGCACTCATAGAGCCTCTGTGCTGTCCCCTCCTTATTCACACCCACCAATAAATCTTACTTTTCCATTGGAAAAAAAAAAAAAAAAGGGCTAATGCATAATCTCAAACAGGCCATTTGTAAGTAGCAGCATATTTCTTAAAACTGTATGCTTGTTTGGATTTGTTCTATTTATTTTTAAGAGGTTTAAGTGATTGCATAATATGACATGTTAAGTTTTCTTGTTGTATGCGGGATCCGAGCCACATCATCTGTGACCTACACCACAGCTCACAGTAATGCTGGATTGCTGACCCACTGAGTGAGGGCAGGGATCAAATCAGCATCCTCATGGATAGTAGTTGGATTCATTTCCACTGCGCCACAACAGGAAGTCCCAGAAATGATTATTTTTACTTAAGAAAGGTGCTTATTATTTTATCAGAAGAACATCTTTATCCTAACTTGCAATAATAAAATTATGCCGTCAAGTAGGCTACTCTATGGAAAAAAAAGTACAGTCCTAAGAATGTATTGATGGCTCTTTAAAAAAAAATTACCAAAAATACAGCAACACCGTTTACTTCTAAATTTTGCTGTTGTCACACCACTCCCCAAAAGAAATTTTAACTTACAGGTTCACATTTTATGGGTAAAAAGTTTAAATACAATGACAATTTTACTGTTAAGTTGGGATTGAAAAAATATTTTATCAAAGGCCATAAAAACTACAGATTTACTAGCTCAATTTAAAGCAGCCTAAGACATAACAATTTTTATATTATTTATCAACAACCATTATTTAATGTCAAACAGAAGTCTTCTTTCAGAAGTGTTTCCAGTTAAAAACAAAGCCACATATTTTACACTGGTAAGAGAAGCTGACTATCTGTAGGCCTATTACTATAATATGCGCTAATTGGTTGTTTGATCCTTCTGGAGTAAACATTTTAGGAATATTCATAAGTGTTTTCCTTTAATTTTAACCCTATTTTTTTTTTGTGTGTGTGCTTTTTGGGGCCGCTCCCGCAGCACATGGAGGTTCCCAGGCTAGGGGTCTAATTGGAGCTACAGCTGCTGGCCTGTGCCACAGCCACAGCAATTCGGGATCTAAGCCGTGTCTGCAACCTACACCACAGCTCATGGCAACGCCGGACCCTTAACCCACTGAGCGAGGCCAGGGATCAAACCTGCATAGTTCCTAGTTGGATTCGTTAACCACCAAGCTACAACAGGAATTCTTTAGCCATATATATATATACATATATATATATATATTTTTTTTGCATTATCCTTAGCTGCTCCTCTTCATCTTGACCCCATATATATATATATATATATTTTTTTTTTTTAATAGTGAACCAAGATCAGTTCTCAGAGGTAGGATTATTAGTTACAAGGGATATGTGGAAGCAAGCGATGCTATAGGCCATTGCCAATAGAGTTATCAGCTATTATGGCTCCCGAGCCGAGTTGAGGTCTCCAATTCAGCTCTGTAGGAACTAGAGCTGGCATTTAGAGACCTACCCTACTCTTGTCTCACTAAATAGTTCTAAGTTCAGAAGAGAGATGGGTAAATTTAGTTAACATCTCAAAAACCCATCGGACATTGACAGGCAACTTAAGTTTGAGTTTAATACTTATTAGATCAATAACTCATCGGATAACAATTCTAGTGGTGTTTTAACGACAGGAACAATGTACTATATAGCACAGTAAGTGGTACTAAAGAGGTATGAACATGTCGTAGAAGCCCAGAGCAACTATGTTCGAAGTATGCCGCTATTTGTCCCATGCTGGAGGCATGAGAAAGGTATGGGGAGACTGACATTCATGGAGAAAGAGCAGAAAGGATCCACAATGAGCTGTGGAGTTATGATAATTGTGAGAAAAGTGGCTGAAGTTAGTTGGAAGTACAATAGTAGCAGGAAGATAGGCTAAATTCCAACTGTGAATGGGACTAAAGTCTTGTTTGCTAGGCTAAGGAGTTTGGATTTTATTGGATACTCAACAAGAAAACAAAAGCGATCAATACAGGTAGGTGACATGACCTATAGATTTTCTGTTGTTGATGATGATATTAAAGAAGAAAATTCCAATAATGGGAAAAAGATGGCCTAGAATGGCAGCACAGAGAACTCCTCATAATTTATAGTAATAATCCAATTGAGACATGGTCCATTATTATAACAACAGAGGATGGAGAAAAGAACTTGGATTCTAGGCAAGTGGATGTGAGATGACACTAGGATGAGGGAGAAATCAAAACTGACAAAAGTTAGTTGGGTAAATAGATGCCCTAACCACATTAACAGATGAAGAAGACAAGAAAATCAGTAAGTTTCAGGGAAAGAAGAGAAAATGTAAGTAATGCCATATTCTCAATGACTGTAAGAACTCCATACAGACCTGTGGAATCGGTAGCCAGTGGACAGTAACTGAAATTGTAGAAAAGAGATAAGACTACACAAAAAGGAGGTAAGAACTGAAGAGGTTGAGGGGGAAAAAATCAGCTGGGAACCGGAAAGAATTAGATAGAAGAGACAACAAAAGTGAGGGAGAAGAACATCAAAGGCAGGTGATTTAAGACATAAGAGAAGAGGGGAGTTCCCATCGTGGTGCAGTGTAAATGAGTCTGACTAGGAAACATGAGGTTGCGGGTTCAATCCCCAGCCTCGCTCAGTGGGTTAAGGATCTGGTGTTGCCCTGAGCTGTGGTGTAAGTCACAGCCGCAAATGCGGCTCAGATCCTGTGTTCGTGCTTAGATCCTGTGTTGCTGTGGCTGTGGTATAGGCCAGCAGCTGTAGTTCCAATTTGATCCTTAGCCTGGGAACCTCCACATGCCGCAGGTGCAGCCCTAAAAAGCTAAAAAACAAACAAACAAAAAAACAAAAAAAAGAAGAGTTTTGATGATAATAATCCTTTGAATACTGCATACATTATAGTACTAAAATGGAATGTTTTGTGCTTATACTTTAAAAATTTTGTTTAATCAATAAGTATTCATTAAACAAGTATAGGAATATTCCAATTTCTGATGCGAATGGATAGAAAAGAACCTGGTTTATTGATCTTCCAAATACCAGTTAATATATTTTATTCTAAGATAGTTTTAAGATGGTCTGTACAATAGCATAGCAAAAAAATAATTTCTATATATTTTCTAAAGATTTTATTAAGAAAACACACATATGGAAAAGTTGAAAGGCATATACACATACAGATGCATCTGGATTATAAATTAAACACTGTGTTGTATTTATTTATCACACATCTATCCAGCACTGTGTCTAGCCAAGAATCTATCTTATCTTTTCTTGATGCATTTCAAAATAAGTTGTGGACTTCTGCCTTCACCCCTACACAATTGAACAGTAAATCATCAACTAGAGTTCAATAGTATTTATAGTTTTTTAAAAATAAAATTTATATATAGTGAAAGTACAAATCTTGTCTATCAGTCAACACATTTTGAGAATATGTACAATTAAATCTCAAATAAAATGAATTTGAAATGCATGGGCCTGCCCACTTATATATAAATATTTTTCAATAAATACACTGGGAAAAAATTTTGGAGATTTGCAACAATTTGAAAAATCTTGCAGATGAAGCATGTAGTTTTGAAATATTGAAAAACTAAGAAAAAGTTAAGTATGTCATGAATGCATAAATTATAAGTAGATGTTACTTTATCCTTATATAGGTATAAGGAAAGTAATATTCAATATAAAATTAATGTGTTAGTTTTCTTACTGTTTTGTAACTGCTTTCAAAGAATTACATTACTGTACCATATGCCTCTTTCTCTCTCATAATTGGAGAAGCTATCAGCTTATCATCAAAGGTTGGTGATTTAAAAAAAAAATTAACAATGTTTCCAATACTTTAGTGTGAATATGACTGTAGCATTGTATGCCATAAACATTTTATAGTAATTCATTCATTAGTGTATAGGCTAGGCTACCGTGAAGCCATCACACGGATTACACTAGGCAATCATAAAGCAATCATACTCCTGCTTCTTCATTACCCATGCATGAATTTTAATGTCTGCAAATAAATGTGAATTTCTTTCTCACATTATCTTCTTTTTATGGCTGCAGGTGCGGCATATGGAAGTTCCTGGGCCACAGCTTGCAGCAATGTCAGATACTTAACCCACTGAGTAAGGACAGTGATTCGAACCCACATCCTCATAAATACTAGTCGGGTTCTTAACCTGCTGAGTCACAATGGGAACTCCTTCCTGTCTTTTCATTTTTGATGTCTAGTGTTAATAATACATATAATATATACAATGTTTTGTATCATATAAGACAATATTGATATAGGTATTGACATATAGTTCATCTCATAAAAACATGTAAATTTACAGTATTGATATATATAGCACAGTACTGTAAATATATTTTCTCTTCCTTATGATTTATTTAATAACATTTTCTTTGCACTGTCAAATCCACTCTCTCTGACTTCTGCTTTCACATCACATCACCTTCTTTCTTACAAAGACCCTTGAAATGGGCCCACCTGGATAATCTTATGTCAAGACTTTTTGAGTATTTTCTCTGTGGCATTTTCTTAATTTCTTGTTTCATTTCATTTCTATATTTCTTATATCATTCCTTTGTCAGATATAGACTGGGATTACTTTCTCCTACTCTTTTGCTTGGCTCTTCATTTCTTAAAGATTTTTTTAAAGAGACAGAGGATTAAGACGGAATAGAAGGACTGGAGCTCAACTTCTCTCCTAAAAACAACAAAATTCACAACTGAAAGCTGAGCAATCCCCACCCAAATGGACCAGAAACCTTAAAAAAACACCCTACTCCAGAAGAAAAAGAGGAGGCCACATCAAGAGGTAGGAGGGGCTATTTCACGATATAAACAACCCCATACCTCCTGGGTGGGAAGCCCCACAGACTGAAAACTAACTGGTTGACAGAGAGAGACTCACCTACAGGAGTGAGAGTTCTGAGCCCCATATCAAACCCTCACGTGTGGGGATCTGGCACTGGGAGAAAGAGCCCCTGGAGCATCCGGGATTGAAGGCCAGTGGGGCTTGTGTACAGGAGCTCCACAGGACTGGGGGAAACGGAGACCCCATTCTTAAAAGGCGCACACAGACTTTCATGTGCATCAGGTCCCAGGGCAGAGCAAGGGCTCCATAGGAATCTGGGTCAAACCTGACTGCAGTTCTTGGAGGACATCCTTGGAAAACAGAGGTCAATATGGCTTGTTGTGAGGGAGAGACATTGAAGGCAAAGCTCTTGGGAATATCCAGCAGCTGCCTTTCTCTGGAGGTGGCCATTTGGAGAAAATCTGGTCCCACCTGTCAGTCAGTGCTGAGAAGCCCCAGGGCAAACAACCATCCAAGTGGGATCACAGCCCCACCCCTCAGTAAACAGGCTACCTAAAGACCCCCCCAGGCACACAGATGCCTCTAATCCCATCCAGAGACTAAGCCCCACCCACCAGAGGGATAGGAATCAGCCCCACCTACCAGTGGGCAGGCATCAGCCCCTCCCATCAGGAAGCCTACAGCAAGCCCCTGTGACCAACTTCAGCCACAAAGGGGGCAGACACCAGAAGTAAGGGAGGCTACAATTCTATTATCTGTGAAAAGGTCACCATACCACATACCTATAAAAATGAAAAGACAGAAAACTATAACTCAGATGAGGGAGAAAGGAAAAACCCCAGAGAATCAGCTAAGCAATGAGGAGATTCTCAGCCTCCAGGAAAAAGACTTTAGACTGTTGATGCTGAAGATGATGCAAGACATTGGAAATAAACTGGAGGCAAAGATGGATAACTTACAGGAAACGCTGACCAAAGAGACACAAGATATAAAACTTAAACAAGAAGAGATGCAAAATATAATAACTGAAATAAAAAACTCATTAGAAGCAGTTAACAGCAGAATATAGGAGGCAGAAGAACGAATAAGCGAGGTGGAGGACAGATTAGTGGAAATTACAGAAGTAGAACAGAAAAGAGAAAAAAGATAGAAAACAAATGAAGAGAGTCTCAGAGAAATCTGGGACAATGTGAAATGCAACAATATCTGTATTACAGGGGTGCCAGAAGGAGAAGAGAGAGAGAAGGGGACAGAAAAAATATTCCAAGAGGTAATAGCCGAAAACTTCCCTCACATGGGAAAAGAACCACTCACTCAAATCCAGGAAGCACAACGAGTACCATATAAAATAAACCCAAGGAGGAAGACACCGAGACACATATTAATCGAACTGACCAAAATTAAAGGCAAAATCTTGAAAGTAGCTAGGGAAAAGAAACAAGTAACATACAAGGGAACCCTGATTCGGTTGTTGGAAGATTTTTCAGCAGAAACTCTGCAGGCCAGAAGGGAGTGGCATGATATACTTATTGTGATGAAAGGAAAAAATCTCCAACCAAGATTACTTTACCCAGCAAGGCTCTCATTCAGATTTGAAGGAGAAATCAAAACCTTCACAGATAAGCAAAAGTTGAGAGAATTCAGCAACACTTAACCAGCCTTACAACAAATACTAAAGGAACTTCTCTAGGCAGAAAAGAAAAGATAGCAACAGGAAACAAAAATTCCACAAATGACAAGGCTCACCAGTAAAGGTATATATGCAGTAAAGATACGAAATCATCCATGTACAATTACACCTCCAAAATCAGAAATCATGAGAAGAGGTGGGTACAAATGCAGGACCCTGGAGATGAACTTGCAGTTAAGAGAACAACAACTTAAAGCAATCTCATATACATGTAGACTCTTACATCAAAACTTCAGAATAACTGCCAACCAAAAATCTACAACTGATACACAAACAAGGAATCTCTGAAGAAGAAATATGTCTCATAGTAAATAAGTTCAGAATCCACTATGAAGGGGGTCATCTGACATCTTTCTTGGAATGCTGAAGTCTCCTTAGAACTGATTCTGTTTTCCTCTCCATCAAAGAATTTATGATAATTATAATTAAATAATGCAACTGTACAATCAAATAATATAGTTCTACAATTGTATCATTACTAACCATTTCTCTCCATGGTACAATGTAAGGTCTATAATGTCTTGTTTATCACATCACCTAGAATGGTGTAATGCCTTTATTGAAGAATCAATAAGATGTAACAAATTGTGAGGACATATTTATATAGTTACACTGTTTTTTAATCAATTTATGCATTTTATATTTTACTTATTTTCAGAAGGTGTATTATTTTTGTTATTCTTACCAGTTAAGTTATTCATTTTATTATGCTATAATAAAATATTTAATGGTATATAAGGCTTTCTTCCTTATAAATTTTAGTTGCATAATATATAAAATTTTAATATAATGCTAATTTTTAAAGAAAAATTGAAATGTAATAGATAATACTAAATAGTAAAGATGAAAGCCATACAAAATGGGTAAAGTATAGAATAAATTTCCTATTTGTCTCAGCATATTTTCCATTCCACTTCTCCAGAGGAAGTCACTTAATCTGTTTCTTAATATCCATGATATAATAATCTGTATGAATGTAATTGTTTAAATACACGTATTTTATTTTGCAAAAAAAAAAAAAAAGATGTCTTTTAAAAGAGCAGAAGTTTGGAGTTCTCGTCGTGGCGCAGTGGTTAACGAATCCGACTAGGAACCATGAGGTTGCAGGTTCAGTCTCTGGCCTTGCTCAGTGGGTTAACGATCCGGTGTTTCCGGGAGCTGTGGTGTAGGTCGCAGATGTGGCTTGGATCCCGAGTTGCTGTGGCTCTGGTGTAGGCTGGTGGCTACAGCTCCGATTAGACCCCTAGCCTGGGAACCTACCATATCCCGCAGGAGCAGCCCAAGAAATGGCAAAAAGACAAATTAATAAATAAATAATAAATAAAAGAGCAGAAGTTTTTAATCATGATAAAGTCTACTTTATACAGTTTTCTCTTTTGGTATCTGTCCAGGATCCTGTCTAGGAAATTTAAGCTACATCCAGATGCAAAAATACCTATGTTTTCTACTAAAAGTTTGTAGTTTTATCTGTTACTTGTAGGCCTCATCTCAAATTAATATTGGTGTACAGTATGAAATAAAGTTTAGATTCATTTTCAAAAAGATGTCCAATTTTTTAGCACCACTTACTGAACAGACTTTCCTTTCTCCAGTTGAATGGTTGCTGCCTTTATTAAAAAAAAAAAAAAAAATCAGGAGTTACCATCATGGCACAGTGGTTTCGAATCCGACTAGGAACCATGAGGTTGTGGATTCGATCCCTGCCCTTGCTCAGTGGGTTAACGATCCGGCATTGCCCGGAGCTGTGGTGTAGGTTGCAGACGTGGCTCGGATCCAGTGTTGCTGTGGCTCTGGCGTAGGCTGGCAGCTGCAGTTCCGATTAGATCCCTAGCCTGGGAACCTCCATATGCCTCGGGAGCGGCCCAAGAAATAGCAAAAAAAAGAAAAAAAAATCAAACAGTCATACAAGTGTAGGTCTATTTCTTAGTTCTCTATTCTATTGTTGTTGTATTTGTCTTTCCTTATGCCAAATTCTCTATTCGCTTTTGCTGTTGTATTTGTCTTCCCTGATTCCAAGAGTATACTAGCTTGATACTGTAGCTTTATATGAAATCTTGAAGTCAAACAGTATGTCTTCCAACTTCGTTCTTTTTTTTTTTTCAAAATTATTTAGGTTATTGTAGCATGTATATGCTTTCTTTGCTTTTGGGTAAGTAATTAGGAATGAAACTGTTGCACCACTGGATAGGTAGTTTGATTTTCTAAGAAAGTGCTAGTAGGTTCCACAGTCTCACCAACATTTGGTGGTACAGCCAGCCAGTCTTGCTAATTTCAGCCATTCTAGTAGGACTGTAGTGGTATTATTAAAAGTGGAGCTTTTAATAGTCCTTTGCATTTCCATATAAATGGAATATAAAAATTTTAAAAAAAGGAATTATGACTGAGACAACACTGAATTTACAGAATTCATGATATATCACTTGATATTTTAGTAGGTCTATTTTCTCTTGCAATGGTGTGTATTTTGTGTTGTTAATTTACTTCTAAGTATTTTGTGTTTTTTTTTTCTTTTTTTGCCTTTTCTAGGGCTGCTTCTGTGGCATATGGAGGTTCCCAGGCTGAGGGTCTAATCGGAGCTGTAGCCATGGGTGTACACCAGAGCCACAGCAACACCAGATCTGAGCCACATCTGCAATGTACACCACAGCTCACGGCAACGCCGGATCATTTAACCCACTGATCGAGGCCAGGGATAGAACCCACAGCCTCATGGTTCCTAGTCGGATTCGTTAACCACTGCGCCACAACGGGAACTCCTATTTTGTGTTTTTTGATACTACTGTAAATAAGACTGCTTTTAAAATTTCTTTATCCAATTGTTTGCTCCTCATACATTTTTGTACTCTGTTAAATTTACTTAACAGTGTTAGCGACTGATTTGTAATCTGTTTTCCTTTCTGATCTTTATACTTTATTTTTTTCCTCCTGGTCTTATTTTACTGGCTAGGAGCCTGAGCATAATCATAATGTTTGACACAAGTGTTTTGTTCTGTTTTAGGGCCACACCTGCAGCATATGGAAGTTCTCAGGCTAGGGGGTCAAACTGGAGCTGCAGTTTGGCCCATACCACAGCCACAGCAACCGAGGATCCGAGCTGCATCTGTGACCTACATCACAGCTCATAGCAATGCTGGATTCTTAACCCGCTGAGTGAGGCCAGGGATCAAGCCTGCAATCTCATGGATACTAGTTGGGCTGGTTCATTACTGCTGAACCACAATGGGAACTCTGACACAAGTTTTAAAATAGAAGTCCTAAACTTAAGAGTTTTGGTACAGCAAAGGAAACCCTAAACAAAATGAAAAGACAACCCACAGATTGGGAGAAAATATTTGCAAATGAATCGACTGACAAGGGATTAATCTCCAAAATTTATAAACACCTCCTACAACTCAATACCAAAAAGACATACAACCCCATCAAAAAATGGGCAGAAGATCTAAACAAACAGTTCTCCCAAGAAGACATATAGGTGGCCAAAAAACACATGAGAAGATGTTCAATGTCACTAATTATTACAGAAATGCAAATCAAAACTACTATTAGGTACCACCTTACACCAGCCAGAATGACCATCATCAAAAGGTTTACAAACAATAAATGCTGGAGAGTTGTGAGAAAAGGGAACCCTATTGCACTGTTAGTAGGAATATAAACTGGTGCAACCACTATGAAAAACAGTATGGAGATTCCTCGAAAAACTAAGAATAGAATTACTATTTGATTCATCAATCCCACTCCTGGGCATCTATCCAGAGAAAATCATGACTAGAAAACATACATGTACTCCAATGTTCACTGCAGCTCTATAAACCTAAATGTCCATCAACAGAGGAGTGGATAAAGAAGATGGACTATTACTTGGCCATAAAAAGGAATGAAATAATGGCATTTGCAGCAACATGGATGGACCTAGAAAGTATCATGCTAAGTGAAGTTGGTCAGACAGTGAGACACCAACATCATATGCTATCACTTACATGCAGAATCTAAAAAAAAGGATACATGAACTTCTTAGCAGAACAGATACTGGCTCACGGACTTTGAAAAACTTACGGTTTCCAAAGGAGACACGTTCGGGGAAGTGGGGGCAGATGGGCTGAGAGTTTGGGTTTTGCTATAAAATTGGGTTGTGATGATTGCTGTACATCTATCAATATAATAAAGTCATTCAGTTAAAAAAATAGAAAACCTTACCTAGCACTTTCCTTTAAAGAGAAAGCATTTAATAGGTATGATATTAGCTGTAGGTTTTTAAAAGACATCTTTTACCAGATTGAGGAAGTTTTCTTCTATTCCTAATTTGTTTAGACAGATATCTGCAAAGTTATAGAGTTAAGAAAGGGTATGGAAGTTTCAAAGTAAGGGGAATGAAAAGGTATGAAAAGTAGAAAGACAAATGAGTCTAGTCATAAAAGACATGCTAAGGAATTTGACTTTAGGCTGTCTTTTTTTTTTTTTTTGTCTTTTTGCCATTTCTTGGGCCACTCCTGCGGCATATGGAGGTTCCCAGGCTAGGGGTCTAATCAGAGCCGTAGCCACCGGCCTACACCAGAGCCACAGCAACGCAGGATCCCAGCCACATCAGCAACCTACACCACAGCTCATAACAACGCCAGATCTTTAACCCACTGAGCAAGGCCAGGGATCGAACCCGCAACCTCATGGTTCCTAGTCGAATTGGTTAACCACTGAGCCACAACGGGAACTCTTAGGCTGTCTTAAATTGATAGAAGCATTAAAGCAGGTATATGGTGTGATCAAATCTGTAATTTATAAAGATTACTATGACTCCAGTGAAGAAACAAGATAAATTTGGAAACTATTACAGTTATCAGACACTGGCCTTAGAAATCTAAAAAAAAAAAAATGTTTTTCTTAAATTGACCTATCAATTGATACAGTCTTTATAAGAAAATGTGCCCTGCCCCAAAGAGAGTCAACCGCAACTTCCACTGAAGTTTAAACCCACTTTTACAAGAATGCCACTGTTATTTTTCAAAAAAAAAGAATGTACAGTAGCAAACATCACAGTCAATGATGAAATGTTAATTTAAAATATTCCCTGGGAGTCAGGGACAAGATAGGAAGATGACAAATCAGAGGGAAAAAAGAAAGTAGAAATTAAAGGTCAAAGTCTATAACAGAGTAGTCAATGAATTTCTTCCACCTGCCCTTCAAGACTCATTCAAATGTCACCTCGCCTGTTAGGGATTCCTTATCTCTAACATGGAATTATTTCATGATCTCTTCTGTACTTTACCAAGAACTGCCTATCTCTTGCTAGCAGCACTTTAATTACCTGTGAATATGTTTGTCTCTTCCACTAGACCAGACTAGGAACACCTAGAAGCAAGAATTATTGTATGAACTCCATATCCCCAGATCCTGGCATATGTAATCACTTAATAATGTTGAATGAACGAGCTAAATAAATGAAAAGATAAAATCTATGATTATTAATCATTTTTTTGGGATCCACTGCTGTAATTAATTTTTAAAATATAAAATATTTTTCCAAAGAAAGTAACAAGTTATATTTCAAAGAAATATACCAAAGCAGTTTTATAAATGATATCAGGTTCCTTCTTGTGCTGCCATAAAAAAAGCTGTGTGAGTGGAGTGATGGGAGACTTACTTTCTGCAGTTTGCATTATTATTTCATCAAGCTCTTTTTCCAGTTTCTCATAAATGTCTAGCCTTGCCTGATGTTCAGAGTTCTGTGCTTGAAGTTCAGTAATGCGTTTTTCAGAAGAGGACTGGAGACCATAAAATTCTTTAGTTAAAACCTAATAGTGGAAGAAAAATAATTGCAATGGCAGAATTAAATAGGTTAACAGTTAAGACAAAAACATGAAACAAAAACTATTTTTTAAAAACGATTTAGACATGAAGAAAAAGTAGCTCAATTAAGATGGCAGAGGAGGTAAAATACATTTATTTCTGAAGAAAATAATTCATTGGTTTTTAACTGAAAATTATGAAGCACTTTAGTATATACATTGAAAAACACTTTAGGAGTTTCCGTTGGGGGTGGCTCAATGTTAATGAACGCGGCCAATATCCACGAGGATGCAGGTTCAATCTCTGGCCTCACTCAGTGGGTTAAGTATCTGGCATTGCTGTGAGCTGTGGTATAGGTTACAGATGAGGCTTGGATCCAGTTATTGCTGTGGCTGTGGCATAAGCCAGCAGCTGCAGCTCCGATTTAACCCCTAGCCTGGGAACTTATATATGCCTCAGGTACAGCCTTAAAAAGAAAAAAAGAAAAAGAAAAAAACCTTTAAAACTGAGAAATAGTTATAGGAGTAACATTAGCATTTGATTGTTAGAATTCAGGAAATGCAATAATGCTATCCTCACCTAGGTGGAGGTTATTTATCTGGTGATCTCAGTTATTTGAGAAAAGCTTACAAAGCTGTGTGAAAAAATTATATACTTGTAATGAGTTCTTCAGTTTTCCACCAGAGCTGACTTCACTTACCCTCACCATGGTTTTAATAAGATTTTTGGTTTGCTGAACAATCATAAATTCAAAGCAGCCGTCAAAATGTAAGTGTGAAGTGCTACATGGGGCAATATCAGAAAATGCCTTTGTAGAGAAAGAAAGGATAAACAAATCATTAAGAAGAAAAACAAAAGGCATGGAAATTGGTGTTGTTTTGTGTAAGAACAAAAATCCTTTATTTTCTTATGGTAACTTATTGAAGGAATCACTATGGTGACAATAATGATTTCACTAAAAAAGGAGACATAACACAAACATTATTTATAAAGCTCAATATGCTATCATAGATCTTGTACTTATGGAGTTTACATTCTGCATTAATTTTAAAAGAAAAACTTGTATATATATACCTCCAATTTTTTCTGATATTTTTCACATTCCAACTGACACTGTGTGAGATTCCTTGCAGTTTCCTCTTGTATAAGCTGAGCACGCTCACTTTCAAAAGATTTTAATTTACTTTGATGGAGAAATTCCGTTACTTTGCTTTCTGTACTAAGTTGTAGTTCTCTGTACCTGAAAGAAGCAAAATGGTTGTGAAACACTAAAGAAATTTTGATTTATATAAACATTACTTCTACTTTTTTCACATCCCTATATTATAATGCAGTTAATAACTTTTATTTATTCAGCAAAGCTTTTGTAAATAATTTAGACAGGCCTATGAATGGAAATATGCTAAGTTCAGGGAACAAAACATACCAATTAAACTTCCTCTATTGCCCCTTATTTTCATTCTTTCCATTCCAAAGTAAGTATTGTCTATCTATTATTATTATTATTTTGTAGGACACTTAAAGTAAAAAATGGTAAGAGCAAGTCTTAGTCATATTGCTTAAAATGACTTAATTTCCATATATTTCATAGGCCTTCTTAAATCTATAGCATTGTTTCCAAATTCGCTATTTTGCTTTAAGTCTAAATAATGCCAGATGGAGAAGAATGGCATGAAATATACACTGAACTGCACATTATTGAGATACCTGTAAAATAAATGTTTCAGTAAATATACATGTTTGAATGTTATAAGAAAGTGTAATGTGCAAAATACAAAGATAAATATATAACTATAAGCATTCTATTACAACAGAGATAAGAAACATTCTCTTCATTCCATAGGTATAACTAGTAGTAAAACATTTCCATTTAACATATAAATCAATGCATGTGGTAAATATGAAAATGGCTCAAGTTGACTAGGTTGTAACAGAAAGCAAAGACACATTATACCTTCTCAGGGAGCTATGATGAACCTAGTAAAATGCTGGATATATACTAAAATCCATTTTTTTCAAATATATATTGAGCTAGCTGCCATGCCAGGTAAATATGTATACAATGGTAAACAAAATATGCTTCCCTCCCAATAAAGAACTTAGTTTTCTGAAAAAGACAGGCATGTAAACATGAAAATTCAATGGTATATGATAAATGCTTAGCATGGTAATCCCCAGGTTTGATGGTCATATACAGGAGGAAGAGCCAACTCAGTTTGGGTAGGGGGTGTGTGTTTGTGTGCACACAGAGGAGGAGATATAAGGTGGGAAGTGTTCTAGGCAATAAAAACAAGAGTATGTCCTGGGCAGGGAAACAGAGAACATCGGAGTTCCCGTCGTGGCTCAGTGGTTAACGAATCCGACTAGGAACCAGGAGGTTGTGGGGTTTGATCCCTGGCCTTGCTCAGTGGGTTAAGGATCCGGTGCTGCTGTGAGCTGTGGTGTAGGTTGCAGACGTGGCTTGCATCCTGCGTTGCTGTAGCTCTGGAGTAGGCTTGGCAGCTACTGCTCCGATTCGACCCCTAGCCTGGGAATCTCCATATGCCACGGGGGCGGCCCTAGAAAAGGCAAAAAGAAAAAAAAAAAAACAAAAAACCAAAACCAAAAACAGAGAACATAGCCTGTTTTATTCACAGTATTTCATGTAATCCTTAAAACAACTCTAATAGCTATTTTACAGATGAGGAACAAGAAGCTCAGAGAAGTAAAATAATTTAACAAGAAGCTGGTAAATTCAGATAGGTCTCAAATCCAGCTATATTTGACTCTATCCACTGTTACATGATATTCCCTTTTTTTTTTTTTTTTTTTTAAACTAGGGGCTGAATTAGAGCTGTAGCCATTGGCCTATGCCACAGCCACAGTAACACAGGATCCAAGCTGTGTTTGCGACCCACACCACAGCTCACAGCAACACAGGATCCTTAACCCACTGAGCAGGGCTGGGGATCAAACCTGCACCCTTATGAATACTAGTTGGATTTGTTACTGCTGAGTCACAACAGGAATTCCTATTACATAATATTCTTAACTGACATTTCAGATAAATTTTCAAATGTGTTTTAAAGGTCATTTCAGTCTTGTAAATGACAATAATATTCAAGGTGTAATCAGAGAGGACAGGCATTAGATATTTGCTATAGGCTACTTCACTCTTGGCAGGTACTCTTATCTTTGGTAAAAGCATCTCAAATTCACACTGGTGAAGCTCCATTCAATGCATACTGGTACATTTTACTTAATTTATACCAAGGTTTTAAGGAGAATGTCCGCTTGTGTGTGTAACTTTTTGTAAAGTCCAGGCATTAATTATTTTTATGACATATACAATTACTTATATATGTACATTATATAAAAAATTATTTAAATAGATATAAAGCTTCTTACATTTAAAAATACCTTTTTATATGCACCAGGAAACACTAATAATTTTCTAAGACATAATACACATACCACAAAGTTCACCCTTTCAAAGTATACAATTCCCTTTTTATTGTTTGTACTACATTCAAAGTTGTACGTCACCACTACCTAATGGCAAGTCATTTCCATTGCACCAAAAAGCAATCCCATGTCCACTTAGCAGCCACTGCTCATTCCCCTCCCTTTCCAGGCTCTGACAAACACTGATCTAGTTTTTGCCTCTACAGATTTGCTTACTCTGGTCATTTCATAAAAGTGGAATCATAATATATGGCCCTTTGGTGTTTTCAAGGTTCAGCCATATTGTAGCATGAATCAGTACTCCATCCCTTTTTATGGTTGAATAATATTCCATTGTAAGGATATACCACATTTTGTTTATCAACTCATCAACAGATGGGCATCTGAGTTGTCTCCACTTTTGTGGTTACTAAAAAGAATGCTGCTGTGAACATCCGTGTTCAAGACTCTGCATAAACATGTTTTCTCTTCTCTTGCACATACCCCTAGGAAAAGAACCACCAGGTCATATGGTCACCCCAGTTTTAACTTTTTGAGGAACTGTCAAACTGCTTTCCAATATGGTTGCACTATTTTACATTCTCACCAGCAATGAAGAGAGCAGCAACTTCTCCACATCCATATCAAAACTGTTCACTGTCTCTGATTATAGCCACCCTTCTGGGTGTAAAGCAGTAAAAAATTATATTATTCAAAAATTTATTAATGAAAATGTCTCTGTACTTCATGGGGTAAATTGTCTTATAAATATAAGTTTATAAAACGTGTGAAATCGACACCTGTTTTGTATGCTAAACTATGAGACACACCACACCTCATTACTGAAATAAATTCTTTTTTTTTGTCTTTTCACCATTTCTTGGGCTGCTCCTGCAGCATATGGAGATTCCCAGGTTAGGGGTTGAAGTGGAGCTGTAGCCACCGGCTGATGCCAGAGCCACAGCAACGCAGGATCCGAGCTGCGTTTGCAACCTACACCACAGCTCACGGCAATGCCGGATCCTCAACCCACTGAGCAAGGCCAGGGATCGAATCTGCAACCTCATGGTTCTTAGTCGGATTTGTTAACCACTGAGCCATAACAGGAATTCCTGAAATAAATTCTTGATAAGTCATGTGGAATGTGATATTTATCTTTAAAATAATTTGTTTTGAAAAAGTTTGCCTTTTCATGGAGTCATGACACTGGTCTTTCTGAGCTTAATGCCAACTCCAAAAAGGAAATTAAAGACTTAGAGTTTGAGTTCCACTTGCTCCTCTTATTCATTACATGGCACTTGCAACTTACACTTAGCACTATTATTACTCCCCTATATTGAAAAGTTAACAATAGTTATCTCCTAGAAATCTGAGGAGAAGCTAAGTTTAGTAAATAAATACTTCAATGAACCAAATACTTTTAAAGGACTAATCTAGGAGGGAAGGGATAAATCAGGAGTTTGGGATTAACATACCCACCACTACTATGTATAAGCAGATAACCAACAAGGACCTACTGTATTTGGCATAGGGAACTACATTCAGTATTTTGTAATAGTCTAAGGAAAAAGAACCTAAAAAAGAATTATAAGTGAATTATAACTGAATTGCTTTGCTGTATACCTGAAACTAATAATGTAAATCAGCTATACTTCAATTAAGAAAAGGAAGAATGTATTTTCATGTTATTTATACAGTAAAAGAAAATCTGCCTGAAGTCATTTTGCCTTTGTAATAAGAGTTATTATTTTAATTTGTTAAATTGAACTGTGAAAATGCTGAAGAAACATCAGAGCTGCAAAAGTAGTTCCAGAGCGAGAAATGGATGACGACAAGGGCACGGCCTGTGAGTCTCAGGTAACTTCCTCCTATTTGTTTTGTGAATATAACCTGTCACATTTTACTTTGTTGACTCAGACTTTTCATCTTATCCTCTTAATGTGAACATCTTATTTGAACTAAGTCACTATTTTTTTTTTTTTTTTTGTCGTTTATAAGGGCTGTAGCCATGGCATGTGGAGATTCCCAGACCAGGGACAGCATTGCAGCTGTAGCTGTCAGCCTACACCACAGCTCACAGCAACACCAGATCCATAACCCACTGGGCGACGCCAGGGATAGAACCTATGTCCTCATGGATACTAGCTGGGTTAGTTACCGCTGAGTCACTAAGGGAACTCCTGAACTAAGTCACTATTATTCAAATGTTAACAAGTTTATGTTTGACATTTTAATTCAGTACAGTAACTTTAAGAGGTCATATTTCCTATAAAGTATAATCAGAATTTCTAACTATACTCATCCCAAGGCCCCCAATTTGACCAGATCCTTATGCTTGCTGGCTTTTCAGTTTTCCTAAGACTCAGCCATAAATTACATACTATTTTAAAAATAGTAATATATTAAGTCCTAGAATGAACTGTTTTGTTTTTTTTTTTCTTTTTTCAGGGCCACACAGGAAGTATATGCAAGTTCCCATGCTAAGGGCTGAATCGGAGCTACAGCTGCTGGTGTACACCACAGCCACAGCAAAGCTGGATCCAAGCAGTGTCTGTGACCTCCACCACAGCTCAGGGGCAATGCCAGATCCTTAACTGACTGAGCGAGGCCCCGGATCGAATCCACGTCCTTTTGGATCCTAGTCTGGTTCATTAACTGCTAAACCACGAAGGGAACTCCTGAACTGTTTGTTCTTAAAGGAGTATTCATTGCAACATATTTTTTGGGCTGGACATACAAGGAGAAATTTCACCTGTTAAAAGGTAGAACTCAGTAATTTGGTAGGGAACTACAGAGATGTTAATCCATACCACATGCTCTCAGCTCTGGTGAACTGAACTCCAAGGAGCATGGCATGCTCTACAATGCTGAGAAATTACCACAGGGGAGACCTCAACATGGAATTCTGTTCTCAGAAATGGGAGAACTCATTTGAACAAGAGCACCAGACAAAACACAACAAGGGACTTTCATAATAATACTTAGATCAGCAGTCTTTATATATATATTATGTTGAAGGCTTGCTCATAAGACTCTAATGTATTAAGCTAAGCAATGTATGTTTATTCCCAACTCTATCGATAAGGTTACCTTGAGTAAGAAGGCCAAAGACATCTACACTTATCAGCCTTTTACTTATTTTCTTTTTGTATTCCAATGGGAAATAACAACTGGTCTTTGAATTTCATCCACAAGTGTTCATGGCTTTGCTAATATTAAAACTGGATATTCATTCTGAACTCAATTATCTAATCTCATTTGATAGACAGACATCTAAGGCAAACTACCCCCAAAGGACAGTATTCAGAGGTGAGGTTCCTGTAATCCCCAGGACCAATAATCGGCCCTTCCATTAAGAAATTCTGAGAGCCAGTCCAGGTTTTTGTTTTTTTTTTACCGTTTTCTAGGGCCACTCCCGTGGCACATGGAGGTTCCCAGGCTAGGGGTTTAATCGGAGCTGTAGCCACCGGCCTATGCCAAAACCACAACAACGGGGGATCTGAGCCGCGTCTACGACCTACACCACAGCTGACGGCAATGCCGGATCCTTAACCCACTGAGCAAGGGCAGGGACCGAACCCGCAAACTCATGGTTCCTAGTCAGATTCATTAACCACTGTGCCACGAGGGGAACTCCACCAGTCCAGGTTTGAAGTAAGGCAGTGAAGCAGCTGAGGCGAGGCACTTGTCTATGTACAGAAGGGCAACTACGTGTAGATAAAGAGCACAGGAAGTAAATCTGCACAAGGAAGATGGGTAAAAGAAGCTAAGCAAAGTAACAGCATTTCCACTCACAGGCAAGGGTTCAGGGAGGGATTTACAGTTGTCAGGCATCAGGCAGATTAATGGGTAGAGAG
Organism: Phacochoerus africanus; assembly: GCF_016906955.1. Classification (NCBI taxonomy): domain Eukaryota; kingdom Metazoa; phylum Chordata; class Mammalia; order Artiodactyla; family Suidae; genus Phacochoerus; species Phacochoerus africanus. The sequence goes on along the minus strand of NC_062556.1, from coordinate 45,043,098 downwards.
TTTTGAAAGGTTCTCTGGGTCAATACAGAGAAAATACTTGTGGGGTTTATAAAATACGTGAGAATGTGTAGCCATGGCTGGACCACTAAATCCTTTGTGTGAGGAGTATAATTTAATTCTAAATTCCACAAGAAAATGGGGCATAGCCTGCTGATAAATTTTCTACATGTTAAAAACAAAACAAACAAAAAAGGGCTTTGAAGCAGAGATGGGCCTGAGACTCCAGATAAAGATGGGAAAGTGAAGTTGACAAGGGCAAAAGCTGACATGGCTAATCATTCAAGAATCAACCCTGCTTGCATGGGGGGGACAGCAATCCCATTGTACTTTGGTGTTTCTGACTCTCCTTTCCTCTTATTCTTTTAATAAGATCTCATTGAGATGATGTTCAATTGCCTTTGAGTTATTCATTTTGCTTAAGCTGATAATTAATACACCCCTTAACTATTCTTTGTGTCTGCTACTTCTAATTCTTAGGGAAGACAACTCATTTCTATTCTATTTACAGAGAATTTTGGTTGTGTTTCTAGACCTGTTCCACATGTATTTCTAGCCCTGTACCACATGCTGAAAATGTCTCTGGATGAGTCACTGAGTGATAGTTAACCAAACCTTAAGATTCGCTCCTGCCAACTAAGAATTGAGGGAAAAAAAAACCCAAACCTCACATATACAAAAACCTGTTGGTTTGGATTTTCTGCTTCTGTAACTGAAGAAAAGCTAATCATCCTAGGTTAAAGATACTAAACCACTGATTTTTCAAATATCCTTAAAATTTTTTCCTTGCTCTTAATAGTATATACCCCTCTATCCATATTTATCTATAGATCTATGTCTAATATTATAATAACTAGTATTTTACCAACTACATATTTGAGCATAGTGAGTATGAAGCACAAGACATTTAATAATTTTTACAAATGCATATTTGTATTCCCTCTTCAAAATGTGCTATTTTATATGGGACTAAATTTCCATGAACCAGAATATTTCATTCCTCAACACCTAATTATTTAAAAATATTTATTGTGAAGATAAATGTGCTAGGTACTATTAGAAATCAGAGACCCACAAATAGCATCACTACTACTTTTTTCATTTTTAAAAGTTTTATTGAAGTAAAGTTAATTTACAATGTTGTGATAATTTCTGCTGCATGAAAAAGTGACTCAGTTACACATATACACACATCCATTCTTTTTCAGATTCTTTCCCCAGATATGTTATCACAGAATATTGGGTAGAGTTTCCTCTGTGATATAGCAGGTCCCTGTTGGTGAGTAATTCCCTATATGATACCACCACTACTTAATAAGGATTTCACATTGTAATCATGGGAGAAAGGCAAACAAACATAATGAGATATACTAAATAATAATAATAATAATAATAGAGTGAGGGAATAGAAAATGATAGAGCTATTAGTGGTGGTATTATTTTAAAGAGGTGGGCAGGGAAAGCATCTTTCTGTTAAGGTGATATTTGAGCAAGGATATGTATAGTAGGGTTTACTAAAACCTGTATTTTAGACACAGATGAGTAATTCAAGTAAAATCCTGTCTTCAAAGAGTTTGACTCCTGGAGAATAGAAAGGAGCTGGAATGATAAAGGAAGGAGCCATACTGGTTTTGGACTATACGAGGATTAAGATGGCAGAATAGAAGGACTGGAGCTCACTTCTCTCCAAAAAACAACAAAATTTACAACCAAATGTGGAGCAATCTTCAACCAAATGGACTGGAAACTTTGAGAAAGATATCCTACTCGAGAAGACAAAGAGGAGGCCACATCAAGAGGTAGGAGGGATGATTACATGATATAAGCAACCCCTTATCTCCCACCCAGGTGGGAAGTCCCACAGACTGGAAAGAAACTGTTTTGCAGAGACTCATATAGGAGTGAGAGTTCTGAGCCCCATATCAAACTCCCATGTGTAGGGATCTGGCATTGGGAGAGAGAGCCCCTGGAGCATCTAGCATTGAAGGCCAGTGGGGCTTGTGTACAGGAGCTCCATGGGACTGGGGGAAACGGAAAACCCATTCTTAAAAGGCACACACGGACTTTCACGTGCACTGGGTCCCAGGACAAAGCAACGTCTCTGTGGGAATCTGGGTCAAACCTGACTGCAGTTTTTGGAGGACATCCTTGGAAAACAGGGGTGAATGTAGCTGCTTGTGGGGGAAGGACATTGGAAGCGAAGCTCTCAGGAGTATTCATCAGATTGCCTTTCTCTGGAGGTGGCCATTTGGGAAAAATCTGGTCCCGCTCATCAGCACTCAGAAATGCCAGGTACAGCCCAACCCATCAGTAAACAGGCTACCTAAAGACCCTCCAGGCACAAAACCACCCCTAATCCCATCCAGAGACAAAGCCCTCCCCCACCAGAGGGATAGGAATCAGCCCCACCTACCACTGGGCAGGCATCAGCCCCTCCCATCAGGAAGCCTACAGCAAGCCCCTGTGACCAACTTCAGCCACAAAGGGGGCTGACACCAGACGTAAGGGAGGCTACAATTCTATTATCTGTGAAAAGGTCACCATACCACATACCTATAAAAATGAAAAGACAGAGAGCTATAACTCAGATGAGGGAGAAAGGAAAAACCCCAGAGAATCAGCTAAGCAATGAGGAGATTCTCAGCCTCCGGGAAAAAGACTTTAGACTGTTGATGCTGAAGATGATGCAAGACATTGGAAATAAACTGGAGGCAAAGATGGATAACTTACAGGAAACGCTGACCAAAGAGACACGAGATATAAAACTTAAACAAGAAGAGATGCAAAATATAATAACTGAAATAAAAAACTCACTAGAAGCAGTTAACAGCAGAATACAGGAGGCAGAAGAACGAATAAGCGAGGTGGAGGACAGATTAATGGAAATTATGGATGTGGAACAGAAAAGAGAAAAAAGATTGAAAACAAATGAAGAGAGTCTCAGAGAAATCTGGGACAATGTTAAAAGCCCTAACATCTATATTAAAGGGGTGCCAGAAGAAGAGAGAGAGAAGGGGACAGAAAAAATATTCCAAGAGGTAATAGCCGAAAACTTCCCTCACATGGGAAAAGAACCACTCACTCAAACCCAGGAAGCACAACGAGTACCATATAAAATAAACCCAAGGAGGAAGACACCGAGACACATATTAATCAAACTGACCAAAATTAAAGGCAAAATCTTGAAAGTAGCTAGGGAAAAGAAACAAGTAACATACAAGGGAACCCCGATTCGGTTGTTGGAAGATTTTTCAGCAGAAACTCTGCAGGCCAGAAGGGAGTGGCATGATATACTTATTGTGATGAAAGGAAAAAACCTCCAACCAAGATTACTTTACCCAGCAAGGCTCTCATTCAGATTTGAAGGAGAAATCAAAACCTTCACAGATAAGCAAAAGTTGAGAGAATTCAGCAACACTAAACCAGCCTCACAACAAATACTAAAGGAACTTCTCTAGGCAGAAAAGAAAAGATAGCAACAGGAAACAAAAATTCCACAAATGACAAGGCTCACCAGTAAGGTATATATGCAGTAAAGATACGAAATCACCCATGTACAATTACACCTCCAAAATCAGAAATCATGAGAAGAGGTGGGTACAAATGCAGGACCCTGGAGATGAACTTGCAATTAAGAGAACAACAACTTAAAGCAATCTCTTATACATATAGACTCTTACATCAAAACTTCAGAATAACAGCAAACCAAAAATCTACAACTGATATACAAACAAATAAGAAAAATCTACTCAAATACAACACTAAAGATAGTCATCAAACCAGAAGAGAAGAGAACAAGAGAAGAAGGGAAGAAAAAAGAGCAACAAAAACAAATCCAAAGCAATTAATAAAATGGCAATAAGAACATATATATCAATAATTACCTTAAATGTTAATGGACTAAACACCCCAGCCAAAAGACATAGACTGGCTGGATGGATACAAAAACAAAATCCATATATATGCTGTCTTCAAGAGACCCACTTCACTTCTGGAGACACATACAAATTGTATGTGAGAGGATGGAAGAAAATATTTCATGCAAATGGGGATCGAAAGAAAGCTGGAGTGGCAATACTCATATCAGACAAAATAGACTTTAAAATGAAGAATAGTTTAAGGGACAAAGAAGGTCATTACATAATGATCAAAGGATCAATCCAAAAAAAAGATATAACAATTTTAAATATCTACGTACACAACATAGGTTCACCACAGTATAGAAGGCAACTGCTGACAACCTTAAAAGGAGAAATCAACAATAACACAATAATGGTGGGGGACTTTAACACCCCACATACTGCAATGGACAGATCATCCAGACAGAAAATCAATAAGGAAACACAGGCACTGAATGAAGCATTAGACCAGATGGACTTAATAGATATTTATAGGATATTCCATCCAAAAGCAACAAATACACATTCTTCTTAAGTGCCCATGGAACATTCTCTAAGATTAATCACATCCTGGGCTACAAATCCAACCTTGGTAACTTTAGGAAAATTGAAATCATATATCAAGCATCTTTTCCGACCACAATGCTATGCAACTGGAAATTAACAAGAAAAAAACTGCAAAAAACATAAAACATGTGGAGACTAAACAACATGCTACTAAACAACCAATGGATCACTGAAGAAACCAAAGAGGAAATTAAAAAATACCTAGAAGCAAATGACAACGAAGATATGACACTCCAAAACCTATGGGATGAAGCAAAAGCCATTCTAAGAGGAAAGTTTATAGCAATAGAAGCCCACCTCAGGAAACAAGAAAAAACTCAAATAAACAAGCTAACTTTACATCTCAAGCAGCTAGAGAGAGAACAGACAAGACCTAAAGTTAGTAGAAGGAAAGAAATCATAAAGATCAGAACAGAAATTAATGAAAGAGAAAAGAAGAAAACCACAGAAAAGATCAATGACATGAAAAGCTGGTTCTTCTACAAGATCAACAAAATTGATAAATCCTTAGCCAGACTTATCAAGAAAAAAGGAGAGGACTCAAATCAATAAAATTAGAAATGAAAACAGAGAAGTAACAATGGACATCACAGAAATACAAAGGATCATAAGAGAATACTATATGCAACAATATGCCAATAAAACAGAAAACCTAGAAGAAATGGTTTCAAATTCTTAGAAAAGTACAATCTTCCAAGACTAAACCAAGATGAAATAGAAAAGATGAATGAACCAATCACAAGTACTAAAATTGAAACTGTGATTACAAAACTTCCAACACACAAAAGTCTAGGACCAGATGGCTTCACAGGTGAATTCTTTCAAACATTCAGAGACAAGCTAACACCTATCCTTCTGAAACTATTCCAAAAAATCTCAGAGTAAGGGACACTCCCAAACTCATTCTATGAGGCCACCATCACCCTGATACCAAAACCAGACAAAGATACCACAAAAAAAGAAAACTATAGGCCAATATCACTGATGAACATTGACGCAAAAGTCCTCAACAAAATACTAGCAAACTGCATCCAACAATACATTAAAAGGATTGTCCATCATGATCAAGTGCGATTTATCCCAGGGATGCAAGTGTTCTTCAATATCCGTAAATCCATCAGTGTGATACACCACATTAACAATCTGAAGAATAAAAACCATATAATCCTCTCAATAGACACAGAAAAAGCCTTTGACAAAATCCAACACCCATTTCTGATAAAAACCCTGCAGAAAGTGGGCATAGCGGGAACCTATGTCAACATAATAAAGGACATATATGACAAACCCACAGCTAATATCATTCTCAATGATAAAAAGCTGAAGGAATTCCTGCTGAGATCAGGAACAAGAAGGATGTCTGCTCTCGCCACTACTATTCAACATAGTTTTGGATGTCCTAGCCACAGCAATCAGAGAAGGAAAAGAAATAAAATAAAAGGAATCCAAATTGGAAAGGAAGAAGTAAAACTATTACTATTTGAAGATGACATGATAGTATACCTAGAAAATCCTAAAGACTCTACCAGAAAACTGTTAGAGCTCATCCATGAATTTGGCAATGTTGCAGGATACAAAATTAATAAACAGAAATCAATAGCATTTCTATACACTAACAATTAAAGAGCAGAAAGAGAAATTAGGGAAGCAATTCCATTTACCATCACATCCAAAAGAATAAAATACCTAGGAGTAAACCTACCTAAAGAGTCAAAAGACCTCTACTATGAAAGCTATAAGACACTGATGAAAGAAATCAAAGATGACGGAAAGACACACCATGATCTTGGACTGGAAGAGTCAATATCATCGAAATGACTACACTACCCAAGGAGATCTACAGATTCAATGCAATCCCTAGCAAATTACCAAGGACATTTTTCACAGAACTCGAACAAAATATTTTTATGAGTTTGTCTGGAAGCACAAAAGACCCAGAATAGCCAAAGACATCCTGAAAAAGAAAAATGGAGCTGGAGGAATCAGGATCCTTGACTTCACACTATACTACAAAGCCACAGTCATCAAAACTGTATGGTACTGGCACAAAGACAAAAATACAGATCAGTGGAACAGGATAGAAAGCCCAGAATTAAACCCACACACCTACAGTCAACCAATCTATGACAAAGGAGGCAAGAATATACAATGGAGAAAAGACAGCCCTTCAATTAGTGGTGCTGGAAAAACTGGACGGCCACATGGAAAAGAATGAAATTAGAATACTTCTTAACACCATACACAAAAATAAACTCCAAATGGATTAAAGACCTAGATATAAGACCAGACACCATAAAACTCTTAGAGGAAAACACAGGCCAAACACTCGCCGACATAAACGACAGCAACATCTTCTCAGATCCACCTCTTAAGAGTAATGACAATAAAAACAAAAATAAGCAAATGGGACTTATTTAAACTTAAAAGTGTCTGCACAGCAAAGGAAACCATAAACCAAACAAAAAGACAACACACAGAATGCGAGAAAAGCTTCACAAATGAATCAACTGACATAGGACTAATCTCTAAAATTTATAAACACCTCCTCCAACTCAATACCAAAAAAACAAACCCCATCAAAAAATGGGCAGAAAATCTAAACAGACAATTCTCCAAAGAAGACATACAGATGGTCAGGAAAAAAAAAAAAAAACCCCACATGGAAAGATGTTCAATATCATTAATTATTAGAGTAATGGAACTCAAAACCACGATGAGGTACCACCTTACACCAGCCAGAATGGCCATCATCAAAAAGTCTACAAACAATAAGTGCTAGAGAGGGTGTGGAGAAAAAGGAACCCTAGTACACTGTTGGTGGGATTGTAAATTGGTGTAACCACTGTGGAAAACAGTATGAATATTCCTCAGAAAACTAAAAATAGAAGTCCCATTTTATCCAGGAATCCCACTCCTGGGTATCCATCCAGAGAAAACCATGATTCGAAAAGACACATGTACTCCAATGTTCATTGCAGCATTATTTGCAATAGCCAAGATATGGAAACAACCTAAATGTCCATCAACAGAGGAGTGGATCAAGAAAATGTGGTACATAGACAGAATGGAATATTACTTGGCCATTAAGAGGAAAGAACTATTGGCATTTTTAGCAACATGCGTGGACGGAGATGTTATCATGCTAAGTGAAGTCAGTCAGACAATGAGACATTACATCAAATGACATGTGGAATATGAAAAAAGGACACAATGAACTTCTTTGTAGAAAAGATACTGATTCACAGACTTTGAAAAACTTTTGGTTTCCAAAGGAGACAGTTTGGGGGATGGGGGGATGCACTGGGGTTGTGGGATGGCAATTCTATAAAGTTAGTGATAATCAGTGTAGAACTATAAATGCAATAAAGTAAAAAAAATAAAAATAAAACCTGTATCTTAGAACTAAACTAAGGGATTAATAAAAAAATATTTACTGGTCATATATCATATTGACAATTTATACAGTAAAGACTTCATTTTAAAGAAAAGATAGGAGTTCCCGTCGTGGCGCAGTGGTTAACGAATCCGACTAGGAACCATGAGGTTGCAGGTTCGGTCCCTGCCCTTGCTCAGTGGGTTAAGGATCCGGCGTTGCCGTGAGCTGTGGTGTAGGCTGCAGACGCGGCTCGGATCCCGCATTGCTGTGGCTCTGGCGTAGGCGGGTGGCTACAGCTCCAATTCGACCCCTAGCCTGGGAACCTCCATATGCCGCAGGAGCGGCCCAAGAAATAGCAAAAAAACAAAACAAAACAAAACAAAACAAAACAAAAAGATATAGGAGTTCCCTTCATGGCTCAGAGAGAGCAAATCTGAGTAGAATCCATGGGGAAGCAGGTTCTATCCCTGGCCTCACTCAATGGGTTAAGGATGCGGCGTTGTCGTGAGCTGTGGTGTAGGTTGCAGATGCGGCTTGGATCCAGCATTGCTGTGGCTGTGGCATAAGCCGGCGGTTACAGCTCTGATTCGACCCCTAGCGTGGGAACCTCCACATGCCACGGGTGCGGCCCTAAAAAGACAACAAATAAACAAAAGATATAATATCAAACAAATGACGTCAATAAAAGTTCTTCCCATTGATTGGAAACTTGGTATTTTAAACCAGTAGTTAAAATTATGTATCCAAATACATGGAACATATCTCAATATAATATAAGCTATTTATAACAAACCCATAGCCTGTATAACACAACAGTGAAAAGCTGAAAGTGTTTCCACTAAAATCTGGAACAAGAGAAGGATGCTCAATCTCATCACTTCTATTTAACATAGTATTAGAAGTTCTAGCCATAGCAATCAGACAAAAAAAAAAAAAAAGAAAGAAACAAAAGGTATCTAAATTGGAAGGGAAGAGGTAAAACTGTCATTATATCATGATGTCATTATATCATGTCATCATATCAGATGGCATGATACTATATATAGAAAATCCTAAAGATGCCATATAGAAACTGCTAGAACTGATAAATGAATTCAGCAAGGTAGCAGGATACACGATTAACATACAGGAGTTCCCATTGTGGCACAGTGGAAACAAATCCGACTAGGAACCATGAGGTTGCGGGTTTGATTCCTGGCCTCGCTCAGCGGGTTAAGGATCCGGCGTTGCCATGGCTGTTGCCTAGGCCAGAGGCTACAGATGTGATTAGATCCCTAGCCTGGGAACCTCCATGTGATGCAGGTGTGGCCCTAAAAAGACCAAAAGCCAAAAGCCCCCCCGCCAAAAAAAAGATTAACATACATAAATCTGTGGCATTCGTTTACACTCACAATGAAATATTAGAACGGGAATGTAAAAAAAAAAATACCTTTTAAAAAGGCACCAAAATAAATAAATAAATAAATAAAATACTTAGGAACAAACTTCACCAAGGAGGTGAAAGACTTATATGCTGAGAACTAGAAAACATTAATAAAATTAAAGAGGATTCATTCAAAGAAATGGAAAGATATTCCATGCTCTTGGATTGGAAAAATATTGTTAAAATGGCCATAATACCCAAAGCAATCTATAGATTTAAGGTGATCCCTATCAAATTACCCATGACATTCTTCAAAGTACTAGAGTAATCCTAAAATTTTTATAGAACCAAAAACGACCCAGAATTGCCTAAGCAATCCTGGGAAAGAGAACAAAGCAGTAGGCATTAACCCTCCCAGACTTCAAACAAAAGTAAAAAGCTACAGGAATCAAAACAGTGTGGTACTGACACAAAGACAGACATACAGATCAATGGTAGAAAACAGAGGGCCTGGAAATAAACCCACATATCTAAAAGTCAATTAAATCTATGACAATGGTAAAAAAGACAGTCTCTTCAGCCAGTGGTGTTGGGAAAGTTGGACAGCTGCATGTAAATCCATTAAGTTAGAACACAATGTTACACCATGTACAAAATAAGCTCAGAATGGCTTAAGGACTTAAAAATGAGACATGATAGCATAGTACTCCTAGAAGGGATCACAGGCAAAATGTTCTTTGACATCAATTGTACCAATGTTTTCTTTTTTGTCTTTTTAGGGCCGCACCTGAGGCATATGGAGTTTCCCAGGCTATGGGTCTAATTGGAGGTGTAGCGTGGCCTATACCACAGCCACAGCAACACCAGATCCAAGCCTTGTCTGCAACCTATACTACAGCTCACGGCAACACCAGATCCTTAACCCACTGAGTGAGGCCAGGGATCGAACCTGTGTCCTCATGGATACTAGTCTGGTTTGTTACCGCTGAGCCACGACAGGAACTCCTGTACCAATGTTTTCTTAGGTCAGTCTCCCAAGGCAATAGACATAAACAAAAATAAGCAAATGGCATCTAATCAAGCTTACAAGCTTTTGCACAGCAAGGAAACCATAAACCAAATGAAAGACAACCTATGGAACAGGAGGAAATATTTGCAAATCAGATGACTGACAAGGGCTTAATTTTCAAAATATACAAACAGCTTATGCAACTCAATAACAACAAAATAAACAACCCAATCAAAAAATGGGGAGAAGACCTAAATAGATATTTCTCCAAAGAAGACATACAAATAGCCAATAAGCACATGAGAAAATGCTCTCAGCATCAGTAATTAATAACGCAAATCAAAACTGCAATGAGGTATCACCTCACACCAGTCAGAATAGCCATTATTTATAAGTCTACAAATAACAAATGCTGGAGGGTGTGTGGAGAAAAGAGAACCCTCCTACACTGTTCATGGGAATGTAAGCTGGTGCAGCCACTATGGAAAATAGTAGAGAAGTTCCTCAAAAAAGTAAAAATAGAATTACCATGTGACCTAACAATCTTACTCTTGCACATGTATCTGGAGAAAAACCATAATTCAGATACCCATACCCCTTGTTCAGAGCAGCAGTGTTCATAACAGCCAAGGCATGGAGGCAACCTAAATGTCCACTGACAGATGAATGGATAAAGATGATGTGGTACATATATACAATGGAATATTACTCAGCCTTAAAGTAAGTTAGAAAGAGAAAGACGAATACCTTATGACATCACTTATATGTGGAATCTAAAATATGACACAAATGAACCTATCTACAAAACAGAAACAGACTCACAGACATAGAGAACAGACTCGTGGTTGCCAAGAGGGAAGGGGGATGGGGGAGGGATGAACTTGGAGTTTTGGGTTAGTAGATGTGCATTATTACATATAGAAAGGATAAACAACAAGGTCCTACTATATGACACAGGGAATTATATTCAATATTCTGAGATAAATCATAATGGAAAAAAATATAAAAAAGAATGGGGAATTCCTTGGTGGCCTTGCAGATTAAGTACCCAGTGTTGTCACTATAGTGGCTTGAGTTGCTGCTATGGTATGAGTTCAGTCCCTGGCCCAGGAACTTCCACATGCTGCACGCACAGCCAAAAAAAAAAAAAAAAAACAACAAAAAAAAGAATGTGTGTGTATATTCATATATGTATACGAATAACTGAATCACTTTGCTGTACAGCAGAAATTAACACAAAAATGTAAATTTACTATACTTTGATAAAAAATGACATATCCAAACTATATTAATGGATTTATTAGTCTAATCTACATGAAATTTAACTACAAGAAAGACGACTGAATTTTTAAGGAATGCATTGGTAATATTAGAATGAGTGCTATTTCACACGACTGGGAAATAGATACTTATTTGAACAAATAATTCTATCACTGTTTAAGAAAATACAGAAAATACAAGAAAAATATCAATCATAAGCTCATGATGATAACTGTTGTTTATTTTCATTTATTTCCTTCTCTGCACAACTAAAAATTTTTATGTTTAATTCTGCAATTCATCAAATCCATTCTTAGGGTAGAAAACTACAAATATTACAAGTAAAGATTAAAGACCTCTTTATCACCACTCTCAACTTCATTTCTCCATTTAGAGAAAAACCACTTTTCTGGACATCTTCATACAGGTTTTCCTTTTCTTTTTTTAAAGCAATCAATACATGTGTATAATACACAGAACAATAATCATTCTCCCTTTTCTTTTTTAAAAAAATGATATCATGTCACATACACTCTTTTTTTCACTTAAGAATATGTTTTGGGATATTTCCATGTCTCTACCTCATTCTTTCCATTTGCTTCATAGCAGATCCTAATTTGGATATAACCATTTAATTACAAAATTCATTTAATTCTAAACTGATGAACATTTATTTATATTGTTTCAAATTTTTTACCATACACAGTGCTTCAAAGACCACCCTAAATAATGTCTCAAGTTCATAAATGAATGTTTCTCTAAGAAGACCATCATAAACCGGAATTTTTGAATCAAAGGATTTTAAATTTTCTTCCCAAGTGGCAACAGCAATTAAAAATGGTACCAGAAAAATACAAAACATGGTTTCTCTATATCCTCACCAATATACATTATCATATGTAAAAATGTTTGCTAGGCACATTATAAATCTAAATGATACCTGCATACAGAATTTGCTATTCTCTCCCTCCAATATAACTTAAAAATCTTACTATGTTATTCAACCCCTTTTATAAGTATTATTTTTATTGGTCCCATGTATTTTTCATTCTTAATTATTCCTCTATTATTAGGAATTTAGCCTCTTTCCAATTTCTCACCTCATTTTTCATACCACATACCAGTACTTAGTTTATTCACCCACTCAATGCAATGAATTTTACTCTGAATAAAGTCTGAATTTCCAAAAATGAAATACATCTTTGAAGGAGGAAGGCTCTAGAATTAAAGGCTACTCCTTCTATACCAAGCAATGCCAGGACTGTTGGGAAACATATGAGGCTCAAACGTGCCTACCTTGTGGAGGATATTATTATCTGGATCCATATATTCTGATGTGTTTCTTTCAAAAATATAAACCTGACTCATTACTTCTGTATATATTTAGACAGGTATCATTGATGTATCTAAAAATCACATAAGGATATTTAAAGATACATAAAAAGAAAATAAAAAGTGTACTACTGAAGAAACGATATTACTGTAGTTAAAGATATCTGGGAGATGGGAGACTGGAAACAAAGTTATTGTCTTTATATTACATGGTTTGACTTAAAAGTAATTTCACTAAAGGCAACTCAAAATTTTTTGACATGGGCATTTTAAAAAATGAAAACTCTAAGTAGTTTCCATTAAAATCATTTTGGCTGAGGCATATTTTACTTCTCACAATCAAAATGTTTATTTATTAGTCAAGTAAGGGATAATAAATTATTACTCACTATTCATAATCAATGCCTAGTAAAGAAAGTAAGTCTTTGGTTGGTTAGTTTTTTATTTTTATTTTATTTTACTTTTTGTGGTTAGTTTTTTAATATACTGAAAACACTTCAAAGATCTCTGAACCAGAAATAAGCACTCATGCTCTACCACACCCAATATATAATTTCTAATCTGTTACTTTATAAAGCAAACAAAACAAAATAAAAACCCAAAATAAAAAATGTAATTTTTATGTAGCTATATATATATCAGAATATGTCAAATTAATGTAAATTTATACACATATTTGCATTTCTATAAATTAATACCACAAATTAAAATGGAATTTAGAAAGGTAGATTTTTGAAAATGTCTTCAGGTATTTCTTTAAAAATAACTTTTTATATCATTACATCTTTAATACTTAAATGAAAATTATATTCTTCAATTATACTAATTTATATATCAGTCAGAAAGGAGGGTAGATCAGAATTTTCTGTTATTTCATATCATATACCAACTTGCTCTACTGTAGTATGCCCTCCTGGTGGGAAGTGTTTGTCTTCTAATTGAGAATTACTGTCTGTAATGAGAGAAATTAACTGTGTTGCCCATGTGAAAGTTGTGAAAGCAGAAAAGTATGTTTAGAACAATTAATATATGTTAGAGGATACACCTGAAATTGCTTTCCTTTCATTGACATTCAAATATAAAGTCGTTTTTTTTTTTGGTCTTTTTTTATTTTAGGGCTGCACCTGTGGCATATGGAGGTTCCCAGGCTATGGGTCTAATTGGAGGTGTAGCTTGGCCTACACCACAGCCACAGCAACGTCAGATCTGAGCCCTGTCTGCAACCTACACCACAGCTCATGGCAACGCCAGATCCTTAACCCACTGAGCGAGACCAGGGATGGAACCTGCGTCCTCATGGATGCTAGTCAGATTCATTTCCACTAAGCCACAACAGGAACTCCTCAAAGAGAAATTTTATGTTAAAGATTTTACTTTTGGGTATTATCGCTACCTATTCTATTAATTGTTCTCTCTGACTTTTTTTGGTTATCTTGATATTACAAATTTTAAAAATCCACACCTAGATACTGAATCAAAACTATTTTCAAAGAAAATAAGAAAAGCAACGACTGCAGTTTCAAGATACGCATTTAAATTATAGAGAGACTGGATTCCAGTAATGCTGGTCTTCCCCTTTCAAGCGTAAGACATTCCAAACTGAAAAGAAAGCAGGTAGAGAAAACTTATAAAACAACCAGCAATGTCGCAACAGTGATTACTACAGGACATGAGAAAGGAATTTAAAAGGCGTTTGGGTATTTGTCCAAATGTTTCTGCCATTTAGATGATTTCTTTAACAAGTTCACTCCTCAGCTGCAATACTACATCTGTCATTTTTGGCTTACAAGCTAATTCTTAAATGAATGTGAGAGCTCTTTTTTTTGCTGAGTTAAAAACGCCGAGTATGTTTAACAACTGTACCATGGATTTATAAGAATTTCAAGCATGCATTTAGAGTAATTCAATGCATCTATCTTATTATGATCAAATAAAATATGTAATGTCATTAATAAATAATACACAGTAATATCTGGCTATCTTATAAAGGCCAAAAATGGGTACTGCAGGTATGTGAGGATAAAATTAAGTACTTAAGTGAAACAAATATAACGAAAAGAATGTTGCCTTAAAATAAATCAAAGCATGCATGAGATAAAATTAGAGTAAAATATTTTATAACAGTGTTTGAATGGGTAGCTTTTTTTTTCTTTTATGGAAACATGACAACAAACACTTAAAATTCAATTTGGGAGTTCCCGTTGTGGCTCACTGGGTTAGGAATCTGACTAGTATCCATGAGGATGCAGGTTCGATCCCTGGCCTCACTCAGTGGGTTAAGGATCCGGTGTTGCCGTGAACTGTGGCATAGATCACAGATGTGGCTTGGATCTGGCATTGCTGTGGCTGTGGTATAGGGTGGCAGCTGCAGCTCCAATTCAACCCCTAGCCTGGGAACTTTCATATGCTGCAGGAGCAGCCCTAAAAAGACAAAAAAAAAAAAATTAATTTGAATCATCCTCTTAACCAAGAGTTTTTATTATATCAGTATATCAGAGTACTCAAAACTATTGCATACTGCTTTCAATATATCCTTAAAGTGTAAGGCCACATTAAAGAAAAAAATCAGAATGTTATAAAACCGAATCTACAAAAGTCATTAACTTTGCTATATGTACTTTCCTCTCAATTTTGTCATGAACCTAAAGCTGCTTTAAAACATGAAGTCTTAAAAAAAGCACTTTTGTCAAGTATGAACAGTAGTCAAATACAGGCTAATCATGGTTTTGTCTATTTTTCCATAAGATATAGTGCAAAAAAAGGAAATCAAATTACTATAGTTAACACACAAAGTACTGTGTATAGCAGTAAGGGATAGAAAAGTCATTTATTTAGAACAACTTCCTATAAATATGGAAAAACTATAAAACCTTAACATCTATAAATGTGTTTTGAAAGTGGGCCAAAGAATTACATGAGAACTGTAGGAAATTCCTGAATAGGGATCTAGAAACCAGAGTCCCAGGTCTTCAAAACCAGATAGTTTGAAGTAGAGCTGGATCATTAGCAAGACTTTTTCTTTGTTAGGAGTGAGGGTGACTCCTAAGGTTGATTTCACCCAGTCCCATCAGGGATGACCATCAGAACCTCTAGTAGAACTTGTAAGAATTCTAGAGGCCATGGATCTACCGTAAACCTCCTAAATCAAAATCTCTGAGGACAGACTTCAAAATGTTGAGTTCTTGGTGATGATATGAGCAAATATAAGTGAAATGCTCACAACAGTGCCTTGTACAATTAAAATGTAAGTTATTCAAGCATCAGAATCTTGTGTGATGGATCTCTGGATTCCCACCTGGTATACTACAAGCTCTTAACAAACCTTTACTGAAGAATAAATGGAGTCATATTAACTACTGCGTTATAAAATTGAAATTACTAAGTAGGTTTAAGCTAGGATGGAAGACACTAAAGTATCATAAACTAATCTGATGAGAGACAGTCTTTTCTGAAGTATGACAAAGAGGGTGAAATAAGATGATTATTTCCAGGTTTAGGTGTCAGTGTAAGATAAAACCAATTATAGGGAGTTAAGGAAAAAGAAACCAAAATGATTATAGGATAGGTATGAATGAGCTACAAGAAAGATTAAAGTTTCTAAAAATGTAGCTTACCTAATGACTAAGGTGGTAGATGGAGACGTGACAACATTCTAAAAGCATTTTAAAAACAGAAAGGCAAAAAAGAGCAAAGTTGGTGTGATATGATAATGTGATGTATCTAACTAGCATAATGAGTTGAAGTAGCTGCAAAATATACACATAATTTTAAAAATATAAGTGCAACTCACTAGCCTACCCAAAAGAATGTCTATCATGAGGGCATGTAAAACAGAAATTAAGAAGAAAATCACTAGCCTACCCAAAAGAATGTCTATCATGAGGGCATGTAAAACAGAAATTAAGAAGAAAAACAACATAATAAGAAGAAGAACTAAATCACTCTGTTAGGTCTACTTCTCCACCTCTAAATTTCTCTCATTAGACTTAATGGACTAAATAACTACTTATTGGTTTTTCGATAAAATACTACCTTGGGATTTTCAAACAAGTAGATATATAATATAATATAATATAATGTAATATAATGTAATATAATGTAATGTAATGTAATATAATATAATATAATATAATATAATATAATATAATGCCAGTTAGCACAGTTAACACATCATGTTATGATCATGTTTTTATTTTCTACAGTTGTTTATTGAATGAGAAAACTTATAAAATTTTAGAAAATGTCTACATAACTAGGTATTTATTTAGCCATCTATTTTTAGCTATAAATGTATCAGGATAAAAGAGAAATAATACTACTCAGCCATAAAAAAGAACAAAATAATGCCATTTGCAGCAACATGGATGAAACTAGAGGTTCCCATACTAAGCGAAGTAAGTCAGAAAGAGAAAGACAAATACTGTATGATATTACTCATATGTGGAATCTAAGACATGATACAGATGAACCTATCTACAAAACAGAAGCAGACTCCCAGACATAGAGAACAGCCTTGTGGTTGCCAGGAGTGGGATGGACTGTGAGTTTGGGGTTAGTAGATGCAAACTATTACATTTAGAATGGATTAGCAATGAGGTCCTACTGTATAGCACAGGGAACTATATCCAGTCTCTTGGGACGGACCATGGTGGAAAATATAGAAAAGGGAATGTATATATATATATGTACGGCTGGGTCTGCACAGCAGAAATTGGCACAATATTGTAGATCAACTATAATTTATTTTTTTATCATTTATTTACACATATTTTTTTCTACTATACAGCATGGTGGCCCAGTTACACATACACATATACATTCTTTTTTCTCACATTACATGTTCCATCATAAGTGACTAGACAGAGTTCCCAGTGCTACACAGCAGGATACCATTGCTAACCCAAGCCAAAGGCAACTTCTGCTGATCAACTATACTTTACTTAAAAAAAAAGAAAAAAGAAATAATAAAGTAGCAAATATAATCAAAGAAGAAAATTGAATGAAAAAAATTAGAAATTTTAACATCTCACATAAGTACTTTGAAGAAATACTTTTTCTCTCTGAATATTTTCTGGAGCCTCACATCTCTCCCTATACTTTTCCTATGCTCCCAGGAACTGTTGTTTCTCCTGCTTTCCCTCCCTAGGCTGGAGGAAAGTGGGATCTTTTATTATGTCCCACTGCCTCTTCCTTTTCTCTCACTTGCTATTCTAACCAAGACCCAAAGCATTGGGTTTTGAGAAGCTTAAGATCAAAAGCCAGAGATAAACTCTGAAGAATTTTACTAAGGGGAAACTTGAATTGGCATGACTCCTGTTAGCATGTATACAGACCAATACAAAGGAAATGAACCCAACATTTTCGTGCTGTATGTTTATTTTTGCTATCCATGTGTGTGTGTGTTTTGCTATCCACGTGATATATATAAAATCGCTTAATCATCTCTAAAACTCTACCACAGAGTTTAGTACTATTCTCTTTTCTAGAGATAAAGAAACCAAGGTTTAGAAAAGTTAGTAACTTGCCAAGTAAGTAATAAAGCTGGAATCTGTGCCCACTCCCATCTCAAATTTCTGTTCTCTTACCCTCTAAAATCCTGTATCTAAGAGAGAAAAAAAATTATTTTTAACAAAAATAAAGTATGCACCAAAAAGAAATACACAATCTCCAGCAACACCCTGTTGGCCGGTAACTATGGATAGACCCAACCAAAGGAGAAGACAGAAGAGGTAAAGGACATGACTGAAAGGTGAAGAAAGAAGATGAAAACAGGCCAGGGCTGTCCACGAAAAGAATCAAACACAGCACAGCTCCCTATGTGCACAGTATACCTGGATTTGGGTCTGGAGATTAAGGAAGGAAGTCTGAAGGAAGTTTAGAGAGAAGTGTCTCGCTTTGGACCAAGTTGGCTCTGTGCGCTACCAATACCTACAGTGTGGGTGTGAATATACAATAAGGCCTCTCCCTCAAAATTATCCTTAAAACAAAAAGGGTGTCACTTTTTCTTTGTGTTTTTAATAAAATCCTTCCCATTTAGCATTCTCTCAACATTCCTTGGAAATGTAACATACTTTGCAGGGAGGACACATTAGTTTGTGAAGACCATAATCAATGCAAATTTTGATGCTGATTATTCTCTTGAAGGAATCAATAAATACAAAAGCAAAGACATATTAACACATTTAATAACTACTCCTGGGAAGCAGCCTCACTACTACACTGAAAATAGGTGTTAAAGATTATCTTAAAAAGAAACATAATCAATCACACTGTGAAGATAACAAACACACCAAAAGAACAAAGAAAAAAAAATGTTTTTGAATGGATACTTGTGGCTAAAGATCAAAATCCAGCAACAGTACCATCTAAGGATTCTGATAGCGAAAAAGTTTAAAAAGCAGTGAAGATGATGATCAAAAAATCGGCAGGAAGATCTAAACAGACAATTCTCCAAAGAAGACATATAGGTGGCCAAAAAACACATGAAAAGATGTTCAACATCACTAATCATTAGAGAAATGCAAAGCAAAACCACTATGAGGTACCACCTTACACCAGCCAGAATGGCCATCATCATAAAGTCTACAGACAATAAGTGCTAGAGAGGGTGTGGGAAAAAGGAAAACTATTACACTGTTGGTGGAAATGAAAATTGGTGCAACCACTGTGGAAAACAGTATGGAGATTCCTCAGAAAACTAAAAATAGAAGTCCCATTTGATCCACGAATCCCACTCCTGGGCATCTATCCAGAGAAATCCATGACTCGAAAAGACACATGTACTCCAGTGTTCACTGCAGCACTCTATACAATAGCCAAGACATGAAAACAACCTAAATGTCCATCAGCAGAGCAGTGGATCAAGAAGATGTGGTACATATACACAACTGAATATTACTCAGACATTAAAAGGAAAGAAATAACAGCATTTGCACCAACATGGATGGACCTAGAAATTATCATGCTAAATGAAGTCAGACAATGAGACACCAACATCAAATGGTATCACTTACATGTGGAATCTAAAAAAAAGGCACAATGAACTTCTTTGTAGAACAGAGACTGACTCACAGACTTTGAAAAACTTACGGTCTTCAAATGAGACAGGTGGGGGGTGGGGGGATGCATTGAGGGTTTGGGATGGAAATGTTGTAAATTTGGTTGTGATGATTGTTGTACACCTATAAATGTAATAAAATTCATTAAGTAATTAAAAAAAATCCTACCAAAGGAGATAAACAAAAAAAGATTATCTTAAAAAAGAAGCATAGCCAATCACATTATGAAGATTACAAACACACCAAAAGAACAAATTAAAAAAAAAAGTTTTTGAATGGATATTTGTGGCTAAAGATGAAAATCCAGCAACAGCACCATCTAAGGATTCTGATAGCAAAAAAGTACAAAAAGCAGTGAAGATGATGTCTTTTGGAAAAATGTGTTAGATGACACAAAAAGTGCCTTGAGTGGTACTGAAGGTTCATTGACGAAACTGAAGCATTCTTTTTGTTAATGTAATTTTAAACATTTACATATAACTAAATCAAGCAATGATGCTGAAGTCAGACTGTGTGGGTCCACACCTGCCCCTTATTACCTGTGTCTCAGTTTCCATATTGATAAAATGTGAATAATTATAGTAATTTCATTATGTCATGAGGATTAAATGAGTTAATAAAATGCTTAAAACTGTGCTGGTATAGTAAACATAGTGTTTGTTGAATGAAATGAAATACTCAAGATTGCCAGGCCCTTTTTCTTAAAAAAAAAAAAAAGGACTGTCGTGGGAAAACTTATAGGTAATCTTACATACTGCCTTTCTGGCCAAGTGGTCCCATCTTCAGTGTGGTCTACCTGTCTCATCATACGAACCATAAAATGTCCTAATTATTTGAAATATATGAACTTTGGAAGCACAGAACTTGATTCTTTTTTCCCAGTTAGTAGAATGTAAATATCTTATCCTTACCAAGAAACAGAACTATGTCTTCAAAGTCATAATCTTCATTTGCACAGCTAGAGAAGCACTGGGAAGGGGATGCTGATCTCCCAAAAGCCATCCACAAACAGTGGCCTGCCTATTCAGACCTGGGAATGGCCACATAGAAGATGGATAATGACCACTACTTTTATGGGAGCTACTGAAAAGCTGGCATCAATGCTTTAGATGAGGAGTCTTCTACTTTTTTTGGTAAAAGTCCAGAAGCAAAAATTTTAGGCTTTGTGGACCATATAATCAACAGTGCAGTTGAAGCAGCAAAGGAGGCATAGACAATCCATAAGCAAATGAGTGTAGCTGTGTTCCAATAACACTTTATTTATAGACACTAAACATTTGAATTTCATAATTTTCATGTCATGACATATTCTTCTGATTTTTTTCTTCCTAATAATTAAAGAGCAGAAAAACTGTTTTTAGCTTGCAGGCTATAATAAAACAGATGGTGGGCTAGATTTGGTCTGGCTCTGATTTGAATTAAGAGAATCTCTGGAACATGAGTGACAGTATGCTAACCAAGTCCATGACCCGGCTCTTACTGCTGTTGGGAATAAACTTATTTATATCTATTAGACTAGCCTACTCTCTACAACGGTTGTTCCAAAAATTGCTGTCCTTTATTAAGACCATCAGGTCATTCACAGCTCTCTTCGTTCTCCTTTGATGAATTCATCTTCACTAAGATCAGTAATCCATCCAGGAAAGGTTTCTTCTGATTCCTCTCTCTACCTTAAAATCTCTTTATATCCTTATTTTCCTTTCCTATATTCCTATTTCTGAAAATGTTCCTTCTCTGGTTTTAAGGATCATAGTTTTCCTCTTGACCTCTTGTTACCAAATCACTCTGACGCCCTCAATGATCACTTAATTTTAAAACTTTGCCTTTCATAGTGCCTCACCTCTGCTCACAAACATGCTGAGTTCTCCTGTATCCTAAAAACAGAAAAGCTCAGCTTTCACCTAACTCTGCCAGACCCTTAAACTAATGACCCTCCTTCCTTTCCCATTTGTTTATAGTTGCTGCTTTTGCATCTTTGCAACCCAACTTCTTACAACCTAGTTTTAACTCTCACAAGTCATCTGAAAATAGAGATTTTTTTTTTTCCCTTTTCCAGGGCCGCTCCTGTGGCATATGGAGGTTCCCAGGATAGGGGTCAAATCGGAGCTGTAGCCACCGGCCTACATCAGAGCCACAGCAATGCGGGATCCGAGCCGTGTCTGCAACCTATACCACAGTCACAGCAATGCTGGATCCTTAACCCACAGAGCAAGGCCAGGGATAGAACCCACAACCTCATGGTTCCTAGTCAGATTCGTTAACCACCAAGTCACAATGGGAACTCCTGAAAATAGAGATCTTAAACTTTCGATGATTTTTGGTCTGACACTCCTAACTCTGTGTCATAGAACTATAGAGACAGAGGAGATTCTGCTGTAGTGCAGTGGGCTAGGGTCACTGTGGAGGTACAGGTTCAATCCCCAGCCCAGTGCAGTGGGTAAAAGGATCCAGTGTTGTGGCAGCTGTGGCTCAGATTCAATCCCTGGCCCAGGGAACTTCCATATGCCATGGGTGTGACCATTAAAAAAAATAGTACAGAGATAGATTTGAATATTGGTACAACCACCCATTAGCTATACCTTTTTTAATCACTTAAAAAAAACTTTATTGGGATATAATTTACATACATAAAATTCACCAATTGTAAGTGTACAAGTCTATGAGGTTTTTTTGTTTGTTTGTTTGTTTGTTTTTGTCTTTTTTTTTGAGTTTCTAGGGCCGCTCCTGCAGCATGTGGAGGTTCCCAGGCTAGGGGTCTAATCGGAGCTGTAGCTGCCAGCCTACGCCACAGCCACAGCAACGTGGGATCTGAGCCGCATCTGCCGCGTCTGCAACCTACACCACAGCTCACAGCAACGCCGAATCCTTAACCCACTGAGCAAGGCTAGGGATCAAACCCACGACCTCATGGTTCCTAGTCGGATTCGTTAACCACTGCGCCATGACAGGAACTTCCAAGTCTACGAGTTTTGAAAAATGTGTATATTCATATACACGACCACAATACAGAACATTTCCATCAATCTCTCAAACACCCTGTGCTACTTTGAAATTAATTCCTTGATCCTAACCTCTGGCTCTTGGCAGAGCCTTTGCTAGAATGTCCCGTGAATGAAATCAAACAGCATATAGCCTTTTGTAACTGCCTTCTTTCAGGCAGCATAATGCTTCACCTGCCTCCTCCCTGCTGGGTGCACATGCAGTAGTCCTCTGGTGAGGGATGGAACCCAAGCCCACAGCAGTGACAACACCGAATCCTTAACCTCTAGGCCACCAGGGAATTCCCAACATAATGCTTTTCAAAAGATTCATCCATTCTGTTGCATGTGTGGGGAGTTGGTTCCTTTTTCTTGCTGAGTAGTTTTTCATGGTATGAATATACCAAAATTTGTTCATTCATTCACTATCTGATGTGTATTTGGGTTGGTTTCAGTTTTGGACCATTACGAATACAGCTGCTATAAAGATTTGCATACAAGTCCTGTGTGGTCACTTTTTACTTCTCTTGGGTAAATAACCAGAAGTAGGATTGCTGAATCATATAGTAAGTTAATGTTTAACTTTGTAAGAAACCACCAAACTGTTTTCCAAAGTGACTGTACCATTCTGCATTTGTATTAGCAATGTATGGACAGGCCAACTGATCCACAGTCTTGCCAATACCTGGTAATGTAAGTCTAGCTATTCTAGATTGTAGAATTCTGGTTGTTGTATCTAATTGTGGTTTTAGCTTCCATTTTCCTAGAGACTAATGATGTTGAGCATCTTTTCTTTTGCTTATTGATCATTAGCATTTCTTCTTTTAAGGTCTATTCAAACCTTGGCCATTTTTTTTAAAAAAAATTGGCAAGTCCGTCTTTCTCTTAAGTTATAAGAGTTTTGGATACAAGTCCTTTATTAGATACATTTCTGGCAGATATTTTCTCCAAGTTTGTGGCTTGCCTTTTCCTTTATCAGAAGAGCAAACATTTCTTATTTTGATGAAATCCAACTTAACAACTTTTTTAATGTTATGGTTCATGCTCTTTGTATTCTATTTATGTACTGTTCGATTAACTCAAGGTTAATGAGATTTTTCTGCTTTTTTTTTTAGTTTTCATTCTTACATTTAGAATGATTGCAAATTAATTTTTATATTTTGTGGGAGCTAAGGGTTGAGGTTCAGTTTTTTTGGCATGCGGATATCAAAATGTTTTAGCACATTGTTGAAAAAACTATAATTCCTTACTGAATTATCCTGGCGCTTTAATCTTTTTCTTAAAAATTGTTTTGGATATTCTGGATCCGAAAAATTTCCATGTATATTTTAGGCTAGCTTCTCATTTTCTCTACAAAATACCTGCTAAGTTCTTCATCATGATTGCACTGAATCTATTAATTACTTTGGGGACAACCGATACTTTAGCAACATTCAGTGTTCCAATCCATGAACATGTGTGTCTCTTTACTTATTTAGGTTTGACTTACTTTTCCTAGCAATATTTACTAGCTTTCAGTGTCGTGTATTTGCTTCATATTTTGTTAATTTCATCCTTTAGTTAGTATTTTTGATGCTATTACAAATAGCATTTTAAAAACTTCTAATTTTTGGAGTTCCCTGGTGGCACAGTAGGTTAAGGATCCAGTGTTGTCACTACAGTGGCTTGGGTCACTGCTGTGGCTAGGGTTCAATCCCTGGCCCAGGAACTTCCACATGCCATAGGTGTGGCCAAAAAATTAAAAATAAATAAAAAATTAAAAAACTTTTAATTTTCAAAAATTTCAACTGCTTATTACTAGTATATAGAAATACAACTGACATTTTTCACAAGGATCCTGTATTCTGCAATCTTGCTAAAGTTGTATTTGCCTAATTGCTTGTTTGTAGATTCCAGCCATGACATTTAAGAAAACAACCTGTTTCAGCCTTAATTTCCCCTTAAATTAGCATTTTTGAGAAATAATGAATATTGAGAAAGAAATCAATGAAAGAAAAAACTCTCAAAACACTTGGAACAGCAAGTATTTAGCGCTTACTAAATCTCTCCCCAAGTTTCAGAGTTCTTACTACAAGTTTCAGCAATGTTAATGTGTCTCAAATCTTTATCTTGTAGGCCTGATCTTGCTCCTAGGCTTGAGATCCTTATTTCCATTTACCATATTTTTATGTCCCTGGTGCATCAGAACTTCAAGTACAAGTCCTAAATCAAAATCATAATCTTCATCCATGAATCACTTCTGCTTTCAGAATGTCTTTTTCTTATTTATTGTCAACTCAACTACCCCAAATTTTGTAGGAATCATTGATAACTCCCCAGCATACTTTCAAACCCAGTCAGTTACTAATTCCTGTCAAACCACAATAACTAGCGTTTAAAGTTAATTACTTGATAAGCACTATGCCACATACTAATTTAGTCATCACAACAATTCTATAAGTTACTATTATTATCTTTATTATATAGATGAGGAACCTGAGATATAGAGATTAAATATTCTTCCTAAAGTCATGTACCCAGAAACAACAGAGCCAGTATCAGAACTTAGACAATCTACCTCTAGAAAGACTAATCTGAAACATATATAATATTGCCTCTAATGAGTGGACTCCACTTACTTGTGTAGATAGTGGGACTGGGTGTTACTGGAAGATATGTGGGGAAATCTAAGAATATTTAATGCTCCATTAAAATAAGCAGCCTCAACAGGATGTTCTTGAAAAAGACAGGTGCAAAAGGGTCAGGGGCAAATGGGAAATAAAATTACAATTATGTTATTAGCTGGCCTCATAGTGAAAACCCCAATTCAGAGGTCTTTGGTAGATGGGGTGGGGAATGTGACAGGTTTGAAATTTAAAAGAGACTATTAAGCCCAGTCTCATCTTAACACTGGCTGGCTTCTGGAGACTAAATACAATCAGAGTGTATACATTGCTGAAGACACAGGAAAAGGGGAAGGGGAAGAGCAAGCTGTACTCCTGATGGTGACCTTTTTGCTACTAGACCTTCCAACTAGAAATATGGCCCAAATAGTGTCTTGGAAGATGACCCAAACATATTAGAAAGGTCTTTTTTCTGGGGAGGGGTGTGGTGAGGAGACAGCAGAGTAGAAAAAAAATCCATTCATCACCCCCTAGCTGTGCTTCTAAAACCAATTCTCCTGTCTATTCCCTATGCTATCACACCAACCGGGGCCACTGTTACCTCTCACTTGGACTTGAGGTGGTCCTATTCAGGTATTATATATTTGATATATATATATCTGCCAAGTTAATTCCCTAAAATGATTTTCATCATGTCACCCCACATTGTTCACTGAAGTAAATGCAAGCTTTTCATTCTGACATTTCAGGCCTACCAGAATATGAAACTATCTCCTAAGGTTTATGTTTTGGGAATGCTCTTCTCTCAGATCTGCCTATCAAAACTCATACTTCAAATGCCTTCTTCATATACCACCTTCTCTGAAAGGTCATTCCTAATACTCCTTTAAAAGAGATAGGAGCAGTCATAGACCAGTATATACTCTAAGACACAGAGCATTTTGCTTCCAAAGGTAAATCTGTATGTACCTGCATTCTTTCAGCTCTTTGGAAACACAAAATTGTGTCTTAAGAATTTTTTATTCTTCTAAAGTGTTGTGAACAAAGGTTCTATTAATATTAAGTTGAATGATTTCTAGCCATGAGAAAAATTTAGAGAGCAGTTGTAGCTCTCTATTACTCACATCATAGTCCACATTCTACCAAAAAGAAATCTGAGCACAACATACATATTTTTCTCCGCATCCTCCTCTGAAACCATGGGGAGAGAGATGTTTCTCTTTCGTATTTTGAGGTTCACAGTAAAGTGCAGAGTTCATAATGTTGGCTCCCCTTTAAAATACAAGGAAATACGTCAAGCAATGTAAACATTTGGAATTGATAGGAAGGAAGCCTTAGTTTCATTCCCATATTAACGACTTGAAGGAGAGAACATTTCATAAAATTGTGCAATGAAGACTCAGTTCTCACAGGCAAGAAGCAGTCATGGAAATGAATTTCTGTTAGGTTCTGTTATAAAATGACAAAGGAAAATGAGTTTAGCTGTATTGACTTTTTCTTTATGTACAATTATGTAGGTATGAATCTATAACATTTATCAGATAGTATCTGCAATTGAAAATTCTTATGAGTGTTTGTAAAATTAAATCATAATTTTATAAATAAAATTAATAAAAGTGAGATACCTCTTTCATAGCTCTACTCAAATGAACCCCAAGAACGACTAGTGCTATTCTCTTTATTGAAAGTTCATAAAAAGTTTGAGTCATTTAATTCCACACTGCTTTAGTGCTCTCTTTCACCAAAGATAACATATATGGTTTAAGGAGTCATAGACTTTAGCTTTATCTTGGTATACCTTAATTGGTAAATAGAGTACTGCTTAAGATTTGTAGGAAAGGGAGTTTCTGTAGTGGCTCAGCAGAAACGAATCTGACTAGTATACATGAGGATGTGGGTTTGATCCCTGGCCTCGCTCAGTGGGTTAGGATCTGGCGTTGCCGTGAACTGTGGTATAGGTTGTAGACTTGTGTCGGATCCTGAGTTGCTGTGGCTGTGGTGTAGGCCAGAAGCTGTAGCTCCGATTTGACCCCTAGCCTGGGAACTTCTATATGCCTCAGTGCAGCCCTAAAAAGTGAAAAACAAAAAACAAAACAAAAACCAAAACAAGACAAAACAAACAAAAGATTTGTGTGATGAAAAATGGTATATAAACCTACAGAAAGGCTTTTAGAGCTTATGAAATTCTTATAAGTATAATGCTTAACATTCAAGAGGGGCTATTGCTAATAATGGGTAAGGGTTAGTTTCTCTCATGGAAAGAGGCACTATTGGCTATGTCGGATAACACATATAAATGTACAGCAGCTAACAACATGGAAAACTGGTTACCAGATTATTTTCCTTTGGAAGTATTCAGTTCATAGTTTGGATTTTCAAAAACTAGAGATCAGCACTTTACTCAAAGAATTCAGTCTCTATTTTAGAAGTGCTGTTACTTTGGGCTCCAAAAAAACCCCTATGTTTACTATATACAAATGATTGAATTTCACAACACATATTTCTCATTTAAACATCTGTTGACTTATTTCTGGATCAAATGCACAGTTTAACCAATGGCAAAAGATGAGAAATGAATAAGAATAGACATGTCTTGTGGTACCAACATACAGAACATTCCATTCTCATAAATGACAGGCCATTAACCATACCTTGGTTTTTTCGTGAACTACTTTAAAAAACTATTTCAAAGCTAACATTTCATTGTCATTTACAGGTACCTGAGTTCCTTTACAGGTTTACATATGGACAGTCTTTGACTAGAATGATCTGGGTGCACCCTTGCCTGGAGGCTGGGAGATGTATTCTTTGGGGCATTTTCCATCTCTGTGATTTTGGACAAAAAGAATTTTAGAAATGACAGGCATCATTACACTTGGAGTATCTACGAATATTCTAGCTAACAGAAATTCATATTTGGGATCCCAGGGAATTAAAATAAAACAACTGAGTCCTAATAATAGATTTGTGCATTTTAGTTAAGTTTCGTTGTTTGAAGATCAATGAACTTATTCCCTACTTTAACAATTACATAGATTAAACTTTTCATTTGTAAAATGAAAACACACTGCCTTTAAGTAAAAAAAAAAAAAAATTACATCCACTTAAAAAAACCATGGATATATTTTTTAAAGCTCACAAAGATGTAAAGGAAATCCCAACAGTATGAATTACTAATAATTAAAATAAATAGTAAGTTGAGGAAAGGGACCTCCTTCAGAGAGCCTTGTAACAGTCAAGGTTATCCATCTGCATGAAATAGTTTTACCAGATCTAGTCAGAGACTGCTGCTAACCCTTTGTCTTTATTGTGCTGAAAAGAAAATAGACACATCTGAACTTTACTTATTTATTTATTTTTTTTTGTCTTTTTTTTGCTATTTCTTGGGCACATGGAGGTTCTCAGGCTAGGGGTCAAATCGGAGCTGCAACCACCAGCCTGTGCCAGAGCTACAGCAACGCAGGATCCGAGCCACGTCTGCAACCTGCACCACAGCTCACGGCAACGCCGGATCCTTAACCCACTGAGCAAGGGCAGGGACCGAACCCGCAACCTCATGGTTCCTAGTCGGATTCGTTAACCACTGTGCCACGACGGGAACTCCCACATCTGAACTTTAAAAGTCAGCTAACTAGATGATAAGAATAAATAATAATAGTTAACATTTACTAAGAACTTAAAACTGTATTATAATAAGAATTATGTAATATACTAGTTATGTTCCTTTTTTCACTTATGTTAATATACTTTAATGGATAAAGGAGTTGAGAATATCTTCACATCTGGTAACAAAGATTCCTGGAATTTCTTCATATTATTAACAATGATTTCTACACAAGGAGAAACTAATGACACATGTCTGGCATATGCCACAGAAACAAACAGGTTAAACATACATTTATTAAAACCAGGAAGGGCTAAACATTTGCTAAATGACAAAATAGGTAAACAAAAATAAAACATGAAGTAGTCCTTATATTATTAAAGCTTTCAAGATCTTACTCATTGAATCTTAAATACAGTAAAGTGAAATTTAATTGCTACCTAGAAGAAAACAATTAAATGATCTAAATGACCTTAATATAGCTTAGCTTAAAGCTAGATTTTTATGTCTGTTAAAAATGTCCAACTCTGTTTCTTTAACCCTTAATGTCACTGCCATGATGCTCTTAAAATGTCATTTACAAGTTATGTAAGGAGTTCCCGTCGTGGCGCAGTGGTTAATGAATCCGACTAGGAACCATGAGGTTGCGGGTTCGATCCCTGGCCTTGCTCAGTGGGTTAAGGATCTGGCGTTGCCGTGAGCTGTGGTGTAGGTTGCAGACTCAGCTTGGATCCAGCGTTGCTGTGGCTCTGGCGTAGGCCGGTGGTTACAGCTCCGATTCGACTCCTAGCCTGGGAACCTCCATATGCCACGGGAAGCAGCCCTAGAAATGGCAAAAAAAAAAAAAAAAAAAAAAGACTAAATAAATAAATAAGTTATGTAGAATGACTTTTTTTTTTCTTTGTCTTTTTGCCTTTTCTAGGGCCGCATCCTCGGCATATGGAGGTTCCCACGCTAGGGGTCTAATCAGAGCTGTAGCCGCTGGTCTATGCCAGAGGCATAGCAATGCTGGATCCAAGCCGCATCTCTAACCTACACCACAGCTCATGGCAATTCCAGATCCTCAACCCACTGAGGAAGGCCAGGGATCGAACCCCGCAACCTCATGGTTCCTAGTCGGATTCATTAACCACTGAGCCACGACGGGAACTCCTAGAATGACTTCTAATTCATAACAAATATATGTCATATATCATATGGTACAGAGTTCCTTGGGATCCTTAAGCTGTCATTTGTTCAAGAGTTAGTAATTTGCTAAATGTCACGTTAGTAGGTTGAAAAGATAATCCAAATTTATAGAATTTTAATAACTCCTAAAATTTGCTGATACTTTAAAAAGATCTGGTTTGGTAATTTTAAAATGTTACTCCTATTGAAGGATCTGAATACTAACTCAAATGACTGAAAAGGCACAAGCAGTAGGTTGAATGGTAGCCCCTCCCGCAAATATAAGTCCATGTTCTAATTCCTAGGACCTGCGAATATTACCTTACATGGAAAAAGGGTTTTTGCAGAGGTGAGTGAGTGAAATATCTTGGGCCTGTGCTGGGTTTTTTGGGTGGGCCCTAAACGCTATCACATACATCCTCTGAAAAGCCAAGGTGACATGAAGACAGGGGCAGAGACTGGAGTGATGCGGCAATAAGCCAAGGAAGGCAAGGAATGCCCAGAGCCCCAGAAGATGAAAAAAGCAAGGAACAGACTGTCCCTCAAGCTTGTGGAGGGTATATGGCCCTGTGAACACCTTGGCTTCAGACTTGTGGCCTCCAGATTATGATAGAATACATTTCTGTTGTTTTAAGTCACCCACTTCGTGGTAAATTGCCGTAACAGGAAATGAATACAGTATCACTGGGAATTTTGCATGTTTTTAATATTGGAGAGCAAAAATGTATTGAATGTTGTGCTCATGTGGTATGATGTAATTGTGTGACAGAACAAACAACTGGGATGGGAGCAAAGAGCACACATTATCTCCTCCTCGCTCTGCTCCTCATAACAGGATAACTCAGGACAAGTCATATAACCTCTTTAGATTTGCTCTTCATTTGCTAAATGAGTGGAATGTTTTCAATAACCTCCACTTTTTTTCTACACTTAAACTTCTGAGAACCTTTAAAAATAATGGGGTACAGCGTAAAGATCATTATAACAAAAATTAAGAATATTACAATTGTTAACAATGGACAAGCTGGTCGACTGAAATCTGCCAGAAGAGTCATCAGATTAAAAGGAATTGCACCAATTTATATATGGTAATCATTAAATACTTATCAAGAGCTGGCAATAGTCTCCATAAAGTCATTAGCTTTTACAAACATTCACATAACACCAGTTACATGTCCAGAAATGTGTCAAGCTCCATGTATTACAATAGAAAAAAAGCCTAAATGATTCATAGAAACTAAACTACTACCTAGTATGTGGGCATTTAAAAAGTTAATACACATAAAATACCTAAATAGTGCTAGGCATAGTAAGAGATCAATAAATACTAACTACATTATCTAGAATAAATCCTATTTTTTCTTAAATATCTTCTGTCAATAAAAAGGACCTTATGGCTACAACTTTTTAAGATAATATTAAGAGGGTTTATGTAGTAACAAAATTTTTAGAAGCTTAACTATCTGTTTTTTATTCAATGGCAAACATTTTTTTTTATTCCTTTAAAACATACACTTCCAATCAATCCTGTTTCCTTTTTACTGAAAGAACTTTTCATAATGACTGCAGTACCGAAGCATAATTTAGAAGCAGTCTCTAAAACTGGAAGTAACGTTCATCTAAGTATGCCTGCCAAGTTTAAAAATGTATTAGGAGTTAAATTGAAACATGTTGAAAATGACTCATTGTGGACCAGAATATACACTGTAGGAAATAAGAGCTCATTTACAAGTGGGAGAAATACACTCACACTTCATCTGTGGTAATTCTCTGGACTTTCCTTCCAGTAAACATCATATTTTAAAATAATTGTGGAAAATATCTTACATTTAACTGAAGTTTTTATGAGTTGATTTAGTCAGCTGGCATTCCAATTTTTTACACATATCTTTTTTTGGATGTGAATATATTTACCAAATGTAAATCTATGAAAATTTCCCCTAAGCAACAGAGCAACAGCTTATAAAGAAAGCTGTACACACACACACACACACACACACACACACACACACACACTCCTCATCCCCGCTGTCCCCGCTTCAATTCATATGCATAATGCCCAACTGTGATTCTAGATTTCCAAGAAAGTGTCTTTAAAAATGTACAGATACATGACAATGTGCTTTCTTTCATTTACAAACACACTGTTATTATTATCATTTTTGGCCGTGCCTGCAGAATGTAGATGTACCAGAACTGGGGATCGAACCTGTACCACAGCTGCAACCCAAACCACAGCAGTGACAACACCAGATCCTTAATCCTCTGCACCACCAGGGAACTCCATAAACACAATGCTATTGTTAAGTCACCAGGAGAACACGTATTTCAGTTCTTTTTCTAGTAACACATATTTGTACTGATTCTATCTACTCTTTCCACTTATGACCCCAATTGCACATTTGTGAGGGAGCTGGCTAGACACAGAAAAGATAATAGAACCCACACCTTCCCTCCACCCACTCCCAAACACACAGAAAAGGTCTGCAAGATGAATGGACCTGAAACCCTGGTCTCACTACTAGCACACTCCCTGTAAGCTAACTAATGGGCCACATACTTAACTATTCCTTTGATCATACCTTTAAGTGGCCTTAAGCTGGATTCAATGAAAAAGTGCTTAAGAGTTAACAACATGACTCCAGTTTTAAATTTTTGGAGCTTTGTTTCCTTATTCCATCAATTCTGTATTGATCAGGAAAGGCAGTGAACAATTCATTAGAGCATCTGTTAACACCCCCCCCCCCCCCTTAGCTCGGAATTTTATCTCGAAAGTATCCCAACCATCAAACCATGTTTACATCATCTCTGGCAACAACCCAGGAGTCTGGGTGTGGGCTGTAACCCCAAGTGGGACAATAAGCACTTTGCCTGTGGCAAATTTGATGCATAAATGTTTCTGAGTATCTCTTCCTTGTGTATAGGCTGTCATGACAGAAGGATTCTCAAGATCCTGAATTACTATTTTAAAACAATTTTTAGTAAACTATTTATTGTAGAATAGTTTTAGAGCCTGTGTTATTTTTCACTTGTGATCCTTTTCGTCTCTAAGCATTCAGACTCACTTATCACTGTGAAAAGAATACAGTTTAACTTTTGACCCAAATTGTATTTCTTTTCCTAGGTAATACTAAGTTCATCACGTTTATGACTATTGTCAGAAAAGACACATTTGGTCCTCCACAACCTTAAGGATCTGTATACCGTATTCTTTGCTTCTTTGCTGTTTGCTTTGTTAGCTATCTTTTGTTTTAAGGTTTGTGCTTTCTTTTTTTCCCTCTCCTCTGACAACATGCAAAGTGTATCATTTATTTTCAGTTTAATTAATGTTTTCTTTCATGACTAAGTAAAATGCGTAAATACATATTTCTTGATAAAACTCTTGATTCTTACAAAGTTTCAATGAATTATAATTATACAATATTATATGTTATATATACACTATTTCTTCTTACCATCAATTCTCTAATTTTAGTTGCAAGTTGCTATTTTTGCCTCTACTTAGATTAAATTATTATTTTTATGTTGTAATTTCCCCTTAACAATTATGATTACAATGTGTTTTGAAACCAGAATGACAATAGTTATTAGGATTTAATTTTACATTAAATGTTCACTGCCAGTTCTTTTATACCTTGACATCTCAATTCAAGAGTTCTTTGATTCTTTGGCTGGTGAGGCTACAATTTCAAGTACGTGTCTCAGGAAGGCCACATGGGTAACAAGTTTCCTGAGTCTTCATATGAGTAGTGATTTTTCATCACTCAGGATTCAAAAAAAATGTCACCTTTCACATAGTCTCACTTACCTGAACCACACTCTGTTTCATCTCTCTCAAATAATTGTAAATTTCTAAAATTATCTTCTTTTTGTTGTTTATTTGCATATTTCCTTTTTTTTTAGGGCCGAACCCACAGCATATGGAAGTTCCCAGGCTAGGGGTCGAACTGGAGCTACAGTTGCTGGCCTCCACCACAGCCACAGCAATGCCAGAGCTAAGCCTCGTCTGTGACTTATACTACAGCTCACAGCAATGTTGGATTCTTAATCCACTGAGCAAGGCCCGGGATTGAACCTACATTCCCCTGGACACCAACTGGGTTCGCCACAACTGAGACACTACAGGAACTTTCTATTTGTATATTTCTGATTTACACTATGGGAACATACGTAAATTTCTTTTCTTTTTTGCTTTTTAGGGCCACACCTGCGTGCGGCATATGGAGGTTCCCAGGGTAGGGGTCTAATCAGAGCTACAGCTGCTGGCTGCCGGCCTACGCCACAGCCATAGCAACCTCAGATCCAAGCCGCAGCTCACAGCAACATGAAATCCTTAACCCACTGAGCAAGGTTAGGTATCGAACCTGTGTCCTCATGGATGCTAGTCAGATTTGTTAACCGCTGAGCCACGACAGAAACTCCAGCATTCTTCTCTGCACATTTACCTGTTTTTGCAGCTACTCAGTTTGCTTTAATCCAAACCCCATCGCTCCTAGTTAAGAATCTAAATCACTCCAAAGGGAAATAAGATATAGTACAGCTAAACAGGCTCCCCAAGGACTTGGCATCCCTGCAGATATGTGGTGGAGGAAGGCTTGAAACCTCCAGCCTTTACTCTTTCACTGTAGGGCACAGTAGCTTTTAAAATTTAAATTAATTAAAATGAAATAAAATAAATTCAGTTTCTCAGCTGTACTAGTTAAACTTCAAGTGCCCCTGTGCCAATAGGGCTCTGGTGGCTACTGTATGACAGAGAAGACAGAGACTATCTCATTGTAGAAAGTTCTGTTGGAGAGCACTACCTCAGGGGATACTGGTGGAGCTGTTAAGAATTTCCTCTAATATACTATCCACCCCACAGTACTCTATCTGCTGAATTTTAAAGTGCTCTGGTTATACTGGTTACACCGCTTCTGACCAATATTCTTTGAAATTTATGATACCATATTGAGGTTTTCCTTTGTTTCCAAAGGAGATGAGTTTCTTCCTCATTTTATTTTCATCAATGTAATATACATGGAGAACATCATAAAAATGCTCTGACGAAATCTTGATTTTTATTTTTTTTTAAGTTTCTGCTTTTTAGGGCTGTACTCACAGCACATGAAAGTTCCCAGGCTAGGGGTCGAATCGGAGCTGCAGTTGCTGGCTTATGCCACAGCCACAACAACGCCAGATCCGAGTGGCATCTGTGAACTACACCATAGTCATGGCAGCACCGGATCCTTTAACCCACTGAGCGAGGCCAGGGATCAAACCCACATCCTTATGGATACCAGTTGGGGTTGTAACTGCTAAGCCACAACAGGAACTCCTAAAATCTTAAGTTTTAGAAGTCCTCCATCAAATAACATTTCAGAGTTCCCTTAAAGACAATTTTTCTTTAAACCATAGGTCAGAGTTTGCTAGCCTATGATTTTATGCACAACTGGCTAACATAGTTAACTTCCCTGTAAGTAACGTAGTTACTTCCCTGTTTTCACTGAAGGAGGGAAATCAAAAAGGTCTGACAGGTACAACGTGCTCAAAATATTTAATCAGTAATGTCCCTCTAAGTTGATCTACTAATCAACATGCCTTGAAATTGATATTTAAACTGCTTTCAATTCATCATTTATAGTTATTAATTTCACATTTCCCACGTGTCTACAAAGATGTTCTTAATCTTAATAAAATGCTTTAATGAAATTGGAATACCTTCTACCATTAGCATTCTTCTCTTGGAGGTTCTAGTAAATATCTCAAAAAAAAAATGAAGAAGAAAAAGCTGTTTGTCAAGACTTAATAGTTAACTAATGATGACTTCTGGTTTTTACTATTTCCATTTCTAAATGCTATCTATTTAATAATATGTATTAGAATATTCATGGTGGCCTACATTCGAGTTTACTGATGTAGTACAGTTTCTGGAATCTTTCCTCTTCAATCTTTTAGAGAATAAGGACATTTGCTTATTTCCAGTCTCTGGCATTTGGCCTGATAACAATGTTTGAATAAGATAACCAATACTCATTCAAGTTCTTTCAAACCTAGGGTACTAGGGTTTCCATTATGGTTCAGCGGGTTAGAACCCGACACAGTGTCCGTGAGGATGTGGGTTTGATGTCTGGACTTGCTCAGCAAGTTAGGGATCCAGCATTGCCACAAGCTGTGGCTTAGATCTGGCATTGCTGTGGCTGTGGCATAGGCTGGCAGCTGCAGCTCCGATTTGACCTCTAGCCTGGGAATTTCCATTTGCTACTAAAAAAATGTATTTTTTAATTAATCAAAACTTTGAGTACTTAGGTCCTTAGAGAAGAAGCTTACATCTTCTTTGAGATTACTGGTTAATCACCAAGGACATAGTGATAGAGAGTAATAACTAGCATTTCTTTAGTACTTATAGCTTACAAGTGTTTTCAAAAGCTGTTGTAGTGTTTTCTAAACACATGCTTGAGGAATGGATCATTCACGGTTATTTGGGGAGCTTTGTGGGAAGTACAAATTCCTGGACTCCTCTACTTAGATAAGTAGACTCCTCTACTTATTTACTAGGAGAAGAGGGAGGCAAAAAAATATGTGTAAAAGAAAAAAACTTCTCTAGGTGATTGAAATTCACCTAGACTTAGGAACTACTGATAAAGTAAAATGAGAACAGGTCCTGGGACCCCTTTTTAGCATTCAAACTGCTTTCACAGTGGAAAACTGTAAGTCAAAATAAACATGATAAAGAGTTCCCACTGTGGTGCGGTGGGTCAAGGATCTGGTGTTGCTGCTGCTGTGACGTAGCTTGTAGCTGTGGCTCAGATTCAATCCCTGGCACAGGAACTTCCATATGCCACGACTGCAGCCAAACAAACAAACAAAAAAATAGGGTAAATGCTAACCAGTTGAAATTGATAAATATTATTGAGAATTATTTATATCAAAGATACCGAGTAAAGGCCTTAGTAGAGAAGCAAAGATGGGGAAAAGAAAATCCTTGCTCTCAAAACCCCCCCAATACTTCAGAGAAGAATACTTGTAAATAATCATGCAATTATAATATAACACTAGAAAATAGAAGAGATGTCAATATTTCTGATGGGAAATTAAGGTTGAACAGAAGATGTGATCACAGGTTTTAGTCTTATCAAATGAAAGGGTATCTACCTAGTAGAAGAATGGTGAGATAGATGAGGAAGGGAAGAGAAAACATCATTCCTAGCAAAGGACACATATGAGAGGGTGAGAGAAGAAGCATCATATCCTTACAGAACTTGGAGAGATGAATTTGTTTTCAGTATATGGGAGAGAATCGAAAGAAAGACCTGTGACTGGGAGGCAGGCAGGGAGTCTATGAATGATCTTAAGCGCTAAGTGTGCAGACCAGACATCATTCTGCTGAACGACATGATTAGAGTTCTCAGGTTTACAACAATTACCCTGGAAGAAGGAGTGATGAAAATAGGACTAAACTGAAAGCAGCGAGATAGTTCAGAGATTATTATAAATAGTCCAGGCAAGAGAAAAGACAGACTTGACTAAAGCAGTGGCACCTGGGATTAAAAGGAGGGAAATGATTAGACATATTTAGAAACTAGAAATAACATGACATTTGTTCAGCTTAAGTGCTCAGAGAGGCCTTTCTGATATGCCCTGCCTGAGCCATTACTCCTCCTCACACAACCTGGTTCACAGGAATCACCAAAACGCATAATCATAATATAATAATTATGTATCTAACTATTGGATTATTTGCTGTCTCCCTCAAATCCCAGCTGGGGTGATCTCCGGTTTATTTATTTAATTGTGTACACCAACATCTAATACAGCAAATGGCACAGGGTGGTTATCAATAAACACTTGCTGGCTGAATGAATGGGAAGAGGAGTGAAAGGAAAAAAGCAGCTGGGAACCACCAGCTTTCCTGCTCAAAGTGCCTGAGCAAATGATGATGTTAGTGAGAATGTAAAACTATGGAAGGAAGCACAGGTCTGGACAAGAGGATTACCTGAGTGGGGGAGAGATGGAGCAACCAATTACGAGGTTACTGTACCCAAGCACAACACGACACCAGACAAGAAGTAGTGAGAAGCTG
Source organism: Phacochoerus africanus (assembly GCF_016906955.1). Lineage (NCBI taxonomy): Eukaryota > Metazoa > Chordata > Mammalia > Artiodactyla > Suidae > Phacochoerus > Phacochoerus africanus. The sequence goes on along the minus strand of NC_062556.1, from coordinate 45,004,826 downwards.
ACCCAGGATGACGGCAACAGGAGCGTAGAGGATTTTAGAGATACTATAACTATAGGGGAGAATCTATGAAATTTGACAAGTGATTACACATAGGAGCAAAGATTATTACTCTGAAAGTTCAAATAGAAATACTTAAAAATGGTGCTCTTGGTATGGTTTATCAACGTGAAGTTGTGCAGAAACTTTTTGTTTTGGGAAGGGTAAATGTGGGAGGAAGCTGAATTTGTCTCAGAAATATCGAGTTTAAAGTACCGGAGAAAAAATGGAGGTAAAAATGTCAATTAGGCAGCCTGAAATACAAGTTTATAGAACACAAGAAAAGGTACAGCTTGAGTTTTAAAATATTGTTGGTCATGCACTAAAGCGACAGTTAAAGCTGAGCAGAAGAAGAGATCTCAGAAGTAAGAGACATATATATGTACATGACTGAACATAAGAAGGACCAAATGTCATGAAAACAAAAGAGAAAAGAAAAACTGAGGAACTACTTCAGGTTAAAGGAGACTGAAGAGGCAGGATAACTAAAAGTAAAGCAAAATTTAGATGGGATGCTATGCAGAAAAAAACTTATAAAAAGATATGCTTGGGACAACTAATCAAAAATGGGTAAAATATTATTATAAATGTTGTTCTGAATTTGATAAGTATACTGTGATTATATAAGAATAATCTTACTCCTAGAAAATAAACAGTGAAAAGGTAAAAGCATATGATGCACTCAATCTATTAAACCATTCAGAAAAATGTGTGTGTGTGTGTGTGAGAGAGAGAGAGAAAATAAGGATGCTAAAACAAATATAGCAAAATGTTACAAAGGTGTGAATCTAGATAAAAGATATGAAGGAGTTCTTTGCATCATTCTTGTAGCTTTTGTGCACAAATGAAATTTGAAATAGGAGTTAAAGAAGAAAAAGAATAGAATGCTGGAGCATACCTTTGAGTTTATAAGGTCAACAGTGAATTGATCCCCTGAGAGTGATGGCTGTTCAGAGTGATTCAGGATTGAGAAGAAAAGAGGTTTATGTCCAGTAGGTATGGAAACAGCTTTGTCTAAACCAACTGTTCCATTTACACAACAAACTATGCTTACTATATAAAGATGTCCTGTCCCACAGACTTTCAGGTTAACAATACTAGCATCCATCATTCATTCTGCTGACATATATAGTAAATATCCATTTTCGTCAGAGAAGCCACCCAGACCTTCTCTGAGAAACAAGACTGACAGAAAACATCAAATTGCTCTGCGTATGTATGTATTTTGACTCCCTGCACAAAAATATGCAAGATACATTCTTTTGAAGTGGAAGAGAATAGGTGTATCGCTTAGAACCAGCAGTACCACTTAAGCCCAATTGTAAGCAATAAATCATCCATGAATGGTTAAAGGACTCCCTGGGCCATTGTTTCCGCTGGGACAAGGAATTTCAGATCAGATCAATACCTAACAAAGAAAAAGGAAGACAGATGAGAGGCGGATAAAACAAAATCCATACATTGTGATCTGAACATGAAAGTTCTTATCAGCTCCTTTCAACGCCTTATGTCTAGACTGAGAAGGAATAGGTATTCTTCATCTCAGCAATAAATTTCTCACCGCTTTCATGTACACCACATTATGTACTACAAAGTCCAAAGCCTTTATTGGGAAAAGAATGGAATCGCTTCTGGTAACTTAGGACGTAATGAGACCAACTTGAAATAGCCTATATATGTGGACTAATATACATTAGATGGAACAGCAGCTTAAAAGCCAGGAGAAAGTTTAAGAACACAGGGCTAGACTATTTCAATACAAATGAAGCAAACCAATGGGCAAATAGAGCATTTTAAGGAGAAAGAGAAATCAAATAACAAAAAGATAATTTTATAAACTCTGAAAAATCATTAAGTGTCATAATTAATAAGAGGATTTTGTAAATTACTAAAGAAAAAATCAAATACTAAGAAAATTATTTAAGAATTTATTGTATATTCTTTCTTTCATAAGGAAGTATGTCAAAAGAGTAATAACAGAGGATTGAGAATTAAGAATTTATGCATTCAAATTATAATTATGATGTGGATTACTTTATGCAACAATGAAAAGTAAGAATAATGTGAATAAAATTATCATAGAATTTAATAAGTAAACAAGGTTTGGGAGTTCCTGTTGTGGCACAGTGGAAATGAATCCGACTAGTATCCATGGGGATATGGGTTCAAACCCAGGCCTCACTCAGTGGGTTGGTGATCCGGCGCTGTTGCTGTGAGCTGTGGTGTAGTTCGCCGAGGTGGGTCGTATCCCACGTTGCTGTGGCTGTGGTGTAGGCTGGCATCTGTAGCTCTGATTCAACACCTAGCCTGGGAACTTCCATATGCTGCAGATGTAGCCCTAAAACAGCAAAAAAAAAAAAAAAAAAAAAAAAAGTAAACATGGTTTAAGTACAGTACTCTAGCTTTTATTTCAAATCTCAATATCCTTTATCCTATGGATTTATATTGCAAATGACATATTTACTTGCCTGCTGAAGAAGCCAGCAGCAGATTGAAAAAAAGGATAAACAGGAGTTCCTATCATGGCTCAGCAGTAACAAAACCCACTGGCATCCATGAGGATGCAGATTCAATCCCTGGCCTTGCTCAGTGGATTAAGGATCTAGCGTCGCTGTGAGCTGTGGTGTCACACCCACAGCATTGTGTGGGATCCCACAGCATTGCTGTGGCTGTGGCAGAGGCTGGCAGCTGCAGCTCCGACTGGACCCTTAGCCTGGGAACTTCTATATGCCACAGGTGTGGCCCTAAAAAGCAAAAGATAAATTAAATACTACTAATAAAAAACAGATAAACAACAACAAAACAACATAAGAATATGACAAAAGGCAGAATAAAGGCATGTCAAAATTGTTCCATTCTTGGAGATAAAGCACTAAATGAAAATTTAGGACAGCTGGCTTCCATATCAAGCTTTAAACTAAGCCATACGTCATAAAACTCATTTAATCTACTCACTAGATCTCCTATTCCCTCTTACTTTTATCTTCTATGAGAAAAAAAAAAAAGATAAAATTTTACTATCTCCAGAGAAGTTGTAGGGATTGAAAGCATAGTGAAAATAATATTAATTTAAAAATACAAACTTAAAAGCATTCCAAATACACTGAACCGTAGCTTTAAAAACATCAAAAGAACTATAACTGAAGAAAAAATACTATCAAAATTAATTCTGGATTGCAAGCTTACACTTAGGATTCAAACATGGGCCTCGGATGTAGGATCCTACAGAAGTAACAGTGTATTCAAATTTATTCTAGTCACACAGCGCGAGTTTAAAAATTCCCCCTTTGTGGTAGAATCCTCAGGGTGCTTAAAGAGATTCAGAGAAACAGAACAAGAGGTAAGAACTGTTCCCACTCACGAAAGCTGGGTATTTGTTACTTACTATTAGGTAAATTGTTGAACTTGAGTTGGGACGTACACAGGTCTTTTATATGTTTGCGAAAAGTCCATTCTTTTATAGAAAATTAAAGTCCTTGAGTAAAAAGCTTTTTCATTCATGTTTGAAAGTGGGATACTATTTCCTTATATCTCTCTTTATAATAACACAAGTTGTTTAATCATTAAATGAAACATTTGATAAAGTAAAACTTTCAGTATAAATGAGGAAGTTGAGATTAATTATATTTGACTAAAAATTGTGTATAGACATATTTTAGGCTTTACTTAAGCATGATTCAGGGAAATCACAATGCATATAAAGATTGAAACACATTTGTTTATTCTGATTTTGATACAAAAGAAGTCAGAATCCCATACTTGATTATTAAAAACTCAAAAATTGAAAATAAAAGTTTTTGTATAATTATAAAACAAAAATATTTTCCTTAGGTTTCACTATATACAAAAAAAAAAAATACATGATATTCCCACACTACTCCTAGGTAAATTATACTCAAAAGAACTTCAGTGGATATTAAAAAAATTTATAGTATTTTTTTCAAATAATAGTGCTATACACTAGGTTTTTATTTAAAAAAAAAGGAAAAGTGAACTACAGAGATATAAAACTACTCGCAAAATAGGTTATATCTGGAATCTAATAATACGGCACAAATGAACCTTTCCACAGAAAAGAAAATCATGGACTTGGAGAATAGACTTATGGTTGCCAAGGGGGAAGGTGGAAGGAGTGGGATAGACTGGGAGCCCAAGGCAATAGATGCAGACTGTTGCCTTGGGAAGGGATTAACCATGAGATCCTGCTGTGTAGCACTGGGAACTATGTCTAGTCATTTACAATGGAGCATGATAATGTGAGAAAAAAGAATGCATCATGGTAACTGGGTCACCATGCTGTACAGTAAAAATAACAATAATAATAATAATGTATTAAGGAAAGAAAAAAAGAAAAAAAAGAAAAAAAATAGCTTGGGTTCACCATTTCTTTTACATGGTAACTTAACCAGTGTATTCACTCTTCTGAGCTGTTGTTACAGATTATTTCAGGATCAAAAGGGACTTTAGACTCATCAAGCTGCCTACTTGATGTTCCAACCCTTATAAACTCAATCCTAGTGAACACTTCGCCAGCTGATGCCTGCACATTTCTACTGATGGAGAATATACCCGATGCCAATCCATTTTGAAAAGCCCCACTAGAAAGTTTATCTTTACTCTTTCTTGGAATGTTTACCCAGTGGTCCCTATTCTCCCACTTTAGGCATTATGATGTGAGAAAAACACATTTTAAACATTTGTAAACAGTTATAATCTGGCGCTAATAAGACATTTTCTAATCTTTTAAACAGTTTTGGTCATTTTCCTCTTGAGACCTTCAGTTTAGAGCTTGGGTGTCCAGACCCAGCATGATTCTACAAATAAGACAGTCACCAACCACATTCTAGATATAACTTCTATAACAGCAACATAATACCTCCATATCGTTTCAATTCTAAGCCTACAGAGACATACCTCCTTCTACTGTCCTTTTGCTTTACTGAGTTTACAGATGCTGCATTTTTTACAAATGGAAGATTTGTGGCATCAGGCAAATCTATCAGTGTCATTTTTCCAACATTTAGTCACCTTGTATTTGTGTCCCATTGTGGTAATTCTCATAATATTTCAAACTTTTCCATTATCGTTATATTTGTTATTATTTGTTATTTATATTTGAGATCAGTGATTTTTTTTTTTTTTTTGCCACACTCACAGCATATGGAAATTCCCAGGCCAGGGATCGAACCTGCACCTCAGCCATTGCTGTAACAATGCTGGATCCTTAACCTGCTGTACCACAACAGAACTCCCATGGTGATTTTTGACGTTACTACTGTCACTGTTCTGCGGCATCATGAATCATGCCCATACACGACAGCAAATTATAATAATCTCTGAACTATCCATCTCCCTTTTATCAGTTTAGTGTCTTTTCATCACTCATTTTTCCAGAGTAATTGTTCTAAACCTGAGAAACTCTGATCATATCATTCAGTAGAACAACATCAAGACTGCACACAGCTTAGCCCCTAGGGTCATTTACAGACACCTGCCTAACTTCCCAGTTTCTCTTCTTTCCCTCTCCTTGGGCCTCCCTATTCCCTAAGACACAACAATACTGACATTAGGCCTACAGGGGCCTCCAAAGTATTCAAGTGAAAGAAAGAGTCATATGTTTCTTACTTTAAATTAAAAGCTAGAAATGATTAAGCTTAGTGAGGAAGGCATGTTGAAAGTCGAGACAGGCTGAAAGTTAGGCCTCTTGTGTGGAACAGTTAGCCATTGTGAATGCAAAGGGAAAGTTCACGAAGGAAATTAAAAGTGCTACTCCAGTGAACACAAAATAATAAGAAAGCAAAAGAGTCTTACTGCTGATATGAAGCAAGTTTTTGTGGTCTGGATAGAGGACCAAATTAGTCACAACCTTCCTTTAAGCCAAAAACTAATCCAGAGCAAGGCTCCAAGTCTCTTCAAGTTTTTGAAGGCTCAGAGAGGTAAGGAAGCTGCAGAAGAAAAATCTGAAACTTGTTGGTTCATGGGATCATGAAATTCAAGAAGTCATCCTCATGATGTAAAAGGGCACAACAAAGCAGCCAGTGCAGAGGTAGAAGCTGCAGCGAGTTATCCAGAAGATCTACTAAGATCATTGATGAAGGGGGCTGCAATAAATGACAGATTATTAATGTGCATGAAACAGCCTTCTTTTGGAAGAAGATGCCATCTAGGACTATCTTAGTTAGAGAGGAGAAGTCAATGTCTGGCTTCAAAGCATCAAAAGACAGGCGGACTCTCTTGTTAGGGGCTAGTGAAGCTGGTGACTTTCAGTTGATGCCAATGCTCATTAACTGTTCTGAAAATCCTAGGGCCCCTAAGGATTGTGCTAAATCTACTCTGCTTGTGCTCGATAAATGGAACAACAAAACCTGGATAACAGCACATCTGTTTACAATATGGTTTAAGGAATATTTTAAGCCCACTGTTGAAATCTCAAAAAAAAAAGGGATTCCTTTCAAAATATCACTGCTCACTGACAATGCACTTAGCTAACCAACAGCTCTGAGGATAGATGGGAAAAGATGAATGTAGTTTTCATGCCATCTAACATATCCATTCTGCAGCCCATGGATCAAGGAGTAATTTTGACTTTCAAGTCTTATTATTTAAGAAATATATTTAATTTTTCCTTGTGAACCATAGAATTGATATCTCATTTTAAAAATCTTGCTGAAAGATAAGTAATGCCTAAAGATCTAATGTATAACATGGTGACTATAGTTGATAACACCATATTGTATAATTGAAATTTGCTAAGAGAGTGGAACTTAAATGTCCCCACCAAAAAAAAAAGTACTTATGTGGGCTGATAGTTAGTCAATTAACTCAATGAGGGGAGACTCTCCTTTCACAATGTATATGTATATCAAATCATCACATTGCATACTTTCAATATCTCACAATTTTATTTGTCCATTATACCTCAATAAAGCTGGAAGGAAAACCCTTTGAAGATTTGAGAATGCACCATGTCAATAAAAAGTTTAAGTATCCACTGGTCTGAGACCTGCCAGGGCAACCCTTCCAAAATAAAGAAGGGAGTTCTTGCAGACATAGGGTTAAGGATCCAGTGTTGTCACTGCAGTGGCTGGGGTTCATTCCCTGGCCCAGGAACTTCCATATGCCCTCGCCGCCGCAGACAAAAAAAAAACCCCAAACCAAAAAATAAACAACCAAAAAACCCCAAATAAAGGATGAATTACTGCATCTTGCATATCCTTCCATGAAGAAAGAAGGCCAACAATCCCTGGTTCTAGTAATGGGTACTTTCCTATCTCTCACAACCTATCTGCAACCTATTATCAGTGGGTAATCTGCATATTTCTGGAAGCCACTGCTACTCAGCAGTGGCTAGCATTAATTTACCTATAAACAGAAGAGACTGGAAACCACTTAACCCAAATGCATCCCTAACTCACTTCCCCTTGCCAGTCCCAAAAGGCCTGTGTAGACCTACATCACCCAATATAAGAGCCAAGGTAGAGTGTAGATTAAACAGAAAAAATCTTGCTCATATTTTTATTTAGATCCCATTAAATGCACAGGTAAACTTAAGGAAACTGGTACATTTGTGAACAAAATAAATTAAATTAGTTTTCTACCTACAGCATATTGCAAAATGAACTCTGTATGGATGAAGGGTATTAACATGAAGAATATAACTACGAAAATTCATGTGCAAGAGTAAAGGCACAAGAATAATCACAGCCATTCTGAAAAAGAATTTTGGGGTTAGTCAAGTTTCACTAAAAGTCTTTTGAAATTTTTGACAAGCATTATAGTGAATTCAGAGAGCAATTAAGGAAGAATTAAATTGTGGGGACATCTAGAACCCTACTTCTTTGAAATCATCTAGCAACATTACAACCCTAAGGGATTTTCTCTTTGCTTGTTGATATTATAGCTCAAAAAACAGACAGGAACCTTTAGCTGTTTTAAGCATTTTATTAAAACCCAGCTTATTTTGAGTTTTTTTCTGTTTTTTGTTCTTTAATGGCCACGCCTTCAGCATATATAACTTCCTAGGTTAGGGGTCGAATCAGAGCTATAGCTGCCAGCCTACACCACAGCCACAGCAGTCCAGGATCCGACCTGCATCTGTGACCTACACCACAGCTCATAGCAACACCAGATCCCCGACTCACTGAGTGAAGCCAGGGGTCAAACCTGCAACCTCATGGATACTAGTCAGGTTCATTTTCGCTGAGCCATGACAGGAACTTCCTCCCATGGCCTTTAGGATGAATACCAGTTGCTACTGTATGGACAAGTAGGAGAAGAAGGATTTTAGATGTCAAAGTTCAGAACATTACAGAGCTTAGAATAAATATAAAATAGTCAATTTTATGGTCAATTTTACTATTCTCTTCTTTCCAAACTCATGAAAACATACCAAGCTAGCAATTTATGAAAATTTCCCTGCATATACATTCTGGTTTACTAGCTAAAATCTTATACTTTCTTTTAAGGCTTGCTAATGAGTCCATAAATATTATTCTAGAGCCATTAGTAAATATATCACACTCAAAACTAATATCAACAAAAAGCCATGTAAATCTCTAGTGGAAATCACAAAGATTTATAAATGGAAGGATTATATGTAATAAAAGATAATTTTAAGATAAGTTGCAAAAGCATGCTAATAAAAACAATTGATTTATACATGTTCAATTTTATATTAAGATCTTTGGAAGCAGACATATTTTTACATTATAGAAAAGATCTCTTCATTATTATATTTGTTAATATTTCTCCATGAGTCAAGTTTATAAGACTGATGTGAATTTTGAAGTATAACATTTTGAACAATTCTAAAAGATTTTGACATTCTAGAGGATTAATGATAGGTTAATTATATGAAAACATGCCTGAATTTTTAGTTTCCTGTATTGCTTAAACCACGAATCTGCAATCTTCATTTAACTATTAAAAGACCCACTGAGATTATTTTTAATAATCTCACATTTGCAAAAGGTAAATGAAAACTTTATGTACTATTTTAGCAACTTTTCTGTCTGAAATTATTTCAAAAGAAAAATCTAAAAATAAGAAAGATAACCAGTGTTTACTTTGCATATATTTTGAACCACTAAAATACATTGTTTAATGAGGTAATTATATTTACTTGAAAATTTATCAGTGATTTTCCTTTTAACTAGGCAATTTAACATACTTTCTATTGATAAATTAAAGATGATTTAGTCTCTCTCTTCTCCTACCCTCCAACATACCTGCACCAGAACATACAGATTTTTCAAAAATAAACTGAGTATACAAATGGTATAACCATGCAGATGGCCCCCAAACACAAGAAAAGATGCACAGCATTGCTAATTATTAGAGAAATGCAATCAAAACTACTTATACCAGCCGGAATGGTCATCATCAAAAAATCTACAAACAATAAATGCTGGAGAGGGTGTGAAGAAAAGGGAACTGTCTTAACGCTCCTGGTGGTACAACCACTATGGAAAACAGTATGGATATTCCTCAAAAAACTAAAAATAGAACTACCATAGGGTTCAGCAACCCAACTTCTGGGCATCTATCTGGGAAAAAACCATTAATTTGAAAAGATAAATGCAGCCCAGTGTTCACTGCAGCACTATTTACAACAGCCAAGACATGGAAGCAACCTAAATGTCAATCAACAGAAGAATGGATAAAGAAAGTATGGTACATATATACAATGGAATACTACTCAGCCATAAAAAGAATGAAATAATGCCATTTGCATCAACACGGATGAACCTATGAATTATCATACTAAGTGAAGTTAGACAGTGAAAGACAAACATCAGACTATATCACTTATATGTGGAATCTAAAAAAAAAAAAGGATACAAATGAATTTAATTGCAGAACAGACTGACTCACAGACTTTGAAAAACTTAGGGTTTCCAAAGGGGACAGGGGTGGGGAGAGGAGGGATGAACTAAAGGTTTGGGATTGGCATATGCACACTGGAGTATATGGAATGACTGGCCAAAGGGGACCTGCTATACCACACAAAGAACTCTACCCAATATTCAGTGATAATCTATGTGGGGAAAGAATCTGAAAGAGAATGGATGTGTGTATATGTTACACTGAATCACTTTGTCATACATCAAAAACTCTACTTCAGTAAAACTTTAAAAAGTAAAAAAAAAATGGTCCAACCCCTTTGGAGTTGTTTGGCAATTCTTTTAAGGTAAAACATTCATCTACCTGATGATTAGAAGGTACATTTCTAGATATTTATCCAAAAAAAGTAGAAACATACGCCTACAAAAAGACTTGTATAAAAATGTTCATAGCAGCTTTATTCACAATAGCGCCAAACTGGAAACAAACTAAACGTCCACTCATAGGTGGATGAATAAACAAAATGTGGTATATTCATGCCCAGCAACAGTAAGAAATGAACTACTGAAACAACATACAATGGCTTGGAGTTCCCGTCGTGGCGCAGTGGTTAACGAATCCGACTAGGAACCATGAGGTTGCGGGTTCGGTCCCTGCCCTTGCTCAGTGGGTTAACGATCCGGTGTTGCTGTGAGCTGTGTTGTAGGTTGCAGACGCGGCTTGGATCCCGCGTTGCTGTGGCTCTGGCGTAGGCCGGTGGCTACAGCTCCGATTCAACCCCTAGCCTGGGAACCTCCATATGCCGCGGGAGCGGCCCAAGAAATAGCAAAAACAACAACAACAACAACAATAACAACAACAAAAGGCAAAAAAAAAAGATACATTAAACAAAAAGAGTAGATTTCCCTTCATGGCTCAGAGGTTAATGAACCCAACCAGGATCCATGAGGATGCGGGTTCGATCCCTGGCCTCCCTCAGTGGATACGTCGTAGCCATGAGCTGTGGTACAAGTTGCAGTAGCTGCTCAGATCCTGTGTGGTGTGGCACAGGCCAGCAGCTGTAGCTCCAATTCGACCCCTAGCCTGGGAATTTCCATTTGCCATGGGTGCGGCCATAAAAAGCAAAAAAACCAAAACCAAAAACAAAAAAAAAAAAGAAAAAGGTACAAAACTTTAAGAGTTTTAACATTTCTGTTTTCAGGATGCTTACCTGTCTAAGAGCTGATCATGTTTTTCTAGAGCATCCTTTTCAGCCATCACTGCTCGGTCCTTTTCAGCCAAAGCATTATCCCTTGCTTCTCGGAGGCTCCTAAAATTTAAACACACATTTCAGTTATTCCAAATACACAAGTATCTGCCTTTTAAAGACTCTTAAATGGGCTTGTTTGGAGTTGGACTAACTTCTAGTCTCAGGGATATCCCAGAGGTTTGTGACCCACAGTGTAGACTAAATGAATGTGCCTGGCTTGATGCGTCTCTCCAGCAGCACAGAGAGTGTAGGTACAAACATGGTCTAATCTCTAAATAGCATGCTACCTTTCTCCAGAATTGTTTCCACACAGTTCAAAGGTAGGCTAAACAGTGTCTATATATAACAACTCAATTAATCCTTAACATAATCTAAAGAGGCAGGTATAATGATCAACATATTATCCATAAGAAAGCTGAGGTTTGAGAGGTTAACGAATGCAGTATAAAATATTATAGAGATACAACATAGAGATCACAAGAATCCACAGAGAAATGAAGGTAGATAAGCGCACGAGAACAGCTGAACTGCTGGACCTTGGGTCCCACTTGAGTCTCCACTAAAGGGGAGAGAGGGGAACATGGGACTGAGGTTAGGAGAAAGTAAGCGAGGACAAAAGACTTGAAGTCCTGATGAGATGACTAACAGATTAGGTGGAAGTGGCTGTAGAGGAAAGATGGCAAACCAGAGATGCTGTCAGAGGGCAGTGATTCAAAGGCAGAATAATGCTTTTGCCTAGAAGTTCAGTTCCTAAGATCCAGGGTGCGACCAATGGAGCAGCTGTGTGGAGTGGAGCTGAGATGAAGGTCAACATGCACACAGCACTCAAAGAAGTATGCGGCCAGAGTATCAGTCATCACTTAACAGTGCTGATGATAGCAGGAACGGAAATGGACAGAAAGACACACGTATACATTTAGTTACTTTGCAGGGGAATGTCCAAAAGGTGGAAGGTAACAACAGTGAGTGATTAGAAATGATAGAGCCAGATAGGGGCCTTCAAAGATCACGTCTTGTTTGTTTTTTTAAAATCAAAGTGGAAGTTTGGATCAGAAAAATACCAACAGTCAGCTTCTTTCAAAGAGTCACTTAATTTTTTAAAAATCCTCTAACAGAGGATTTTAAATAAATTTGGAGTGTAACATAAATGATTGTGCTCACTTAATCCCTACAAATCCTTGATGCTATGTTTTTCTAACGTACTTTCCAGCTGAGTAAACTCAAGTTTAGACAGCTCAAGTCCCTAGGCCCCAGTCACACAGCCTATGTGTTAAAGCCATAATTTGAGCCCAGTTATGTCTTACTCCAAAGGAGTGTTTTTTACATCATATCACCTGTCTCCTATAAAGAACTGGGCTGGATATTAGAATTTGGTTTTTATTATTGATGGAGAATGTCAGTAGGGAGTCATGGAAACCCACACGGTTTGAATAAATCAATCTAATAACTAGTAGACATAAATTCTTAGTAGTTATATTTGCTGTGCCAGTATTTGATGATATTTTTGCATGGTGATGCTAACAACAAATTTAAAATTTAAAACATGTCAATCAACAGAGATTCATCAGTAAAATATCTTATAAGCAAGAAATTAAATAGCAATAAAAAAAACTGAAGTATAGTTAACTTTTATCAAAAAGAAAATAAGTTTTGTATACTATTATCTAAGTGGAGGTATATTTTAAAGTAGGTATCACAGAACAGTATGTCATTATTTTATTATACCACCCTGATTGCAAAGAGCTTCAAAAAATATTCTACCATTAACAAATTAACTGAAACATGAGATTTTAATTTTATAGGCAGAATGAAATTCTCAGAGTATATTAAACATTTATACATTTTTCCACCCTAGATGATCTACATATTTTAGTAGGAAATCATCCAGAATTGGTTGCAATTTTCCTTTCTCAGATACTATAGCCTTTTTATTCTGTAAGTTATTTCAGTAGCAAAATTCCAAGTAGATACATTTACAGTACTAATTAATCATGAATGATTAGTTGGCAAATGAAAAAAGCTTCAGTCTCTACTACATTTCCTTTATGCAACAATGGGCATTATAAATAAAAGCAAAAATGGTAATTAGACTTATCATTGTGAAATGTACAGAAATAGGGACTCATTATGTTGTGTAACAGGAACTAATAATATTGTAGGTCATTATAGTTCAAAAACAAACTCAGAAAAAAAAGATCGAAAAGGGAGGGGGTGGGGTAAGGGGGAAATGGAGGAAGATGGTCAAAAGGTACAAACTTCCAGTGACAAGGTAAATAAAATAGTAGGCCTGTATAATGTACAACATGATAAATACAATTAATACTGCTGTGCATTACACATGAAAGTTGTTAGAGTATACCCTAAGAGTTCTCATCAAAAGGAAAACAAAATTTTTCTCTTTCTTTAATTTTGTATCTATGTGAGAATGATAGACGTTCACTAAACCTTTTGTAGACATCATTTAATGATGTATCTAAGTCAAATCTTTATGCTGTACACCTTAAACCTATAGAAATTACTATAAAATACTATACAAGCACTGTGTGTCAATTATATCTCAACATAAGAAAGAAAAAGAAAGAAAAAAGAAAGAAAGAAAGAAAGAAAGAAAGGAAGGAAGGAAGGAAGAATGAAGGAAGAAGGAAGGAAGGAAGGAAAGGAAGAAGGAAGGAAGGAAGGAAGGAAAGAAGAAGAAAGAAAAGAAAGAAAGAAAGAAAGAAGAAAGAAGAAAGAAAGAAGAAAGAAAGAAAGAAAGAAAGAAAGAAAGAAAAAAGAGAGAGAGGGAGGGAGGGAGGAAGGAAGGAAGGAAGGAAGAAGAGAGAGGGAGGGAAAGGAGAGGAGGGAGAAAGAAGGAAAGAAGAAAGGAAGGAAAAACAAGTCACAGGGGATAAAATAAAACCCAGAATAAGCTAAAATTAAGGCTTCTGAGATGAGACATGATTGGAGGGCACGGATGCCTTCACCAGGCCACAATCTCTATCATCCAGCTAACTAGAATTAGTGCTCTATTAAGGCATAAACAAAAATTCTATAACCACAAAGACAGGGAGCTGACTACAGGGAATTCCCTTCATGGCTCAGTGGTTAACAAACCCGACTAGGATCCATGAGGTTTCGGGTTTGATCCCCGGCCTCCCTCAGTTGGTTAAGGATCCAGCGTTGCTCTGAGCTGTGGTGCAGGTCGCAAATGTGGCTAGGATCTGGCATTGCTGTGGCTGTGGTGTAGGATGGCAGCTGTAGCTTCGATTCGACCCCTGGCCTGGGAACTTCCATATGCCATGGGTATGGTCCTAAAAAAAAAAGCAGTAAAAAACAAAACAAAACAAAACAAAAAAAATAAAGGGAGCTTATTATTTATTTTTCCTTTTCAGGGCCGCCCCTGCAGCATATGGAGGTTCTCAGGCTAGGGGTCAAATTGGAACTTCAGCTGCTGGCCTATGCCACAGCCACAGCAACTCGGGATCCAAGCTTCATCTGTGACTGACACCCCAGCTCCTGGCAATGTTGGATCTTTTAACTCACTAGGCAAGGCCAGGGATTGAACCCACATCCTCATGGATAGCAGTTGGGTCTTTAACCCACTGAGCCACAATGGGAACTCCAGGAGTTGATTATTTTAACTGGAGTGAATGAAAGAAGACATGTAAGTTGGACCTTAAAGGATAAATTAAACAAAGGTAATTCAAATAGAGAAAACCGAAATGACTGGGAAGCTAGAGCCTTCTACCAATAAGTCCTCTCATAGGTGTTTGCTGGTAAGATTTCTGTGTAAATCGTTCTTATCAGATACCAGGCCTTTCATATCCTGCCATAAACTACATACTCTAACGAGAAGTAGTATAATTCCTTTTAAGACAGAGATACTTCCTTTAATATTAGGAATTGATTTTTAATGTTTCAAATTAAGTCTGAGAGATAAAATGAATTATTCTTCCATTGACAATAATAGTAAGAGCAAACGGGCTGCTCACCCAGGCTACAAGCTTTTCTAGGCACTGTACATATAATCTCATTTAATCTTTACAACAATCCAACAAAGCATAGGTGTTATCACTACCTCCAGTTCACAAAGGAGAAGGCTGAAACACAGAGAAGTATTTTGCCTATGATGGTCACTTACTATGACAAGTAAGTTAGAACCCAAATGTGAACCAAAAGCATATGGTGCTAAGTCCACGCTCTTCATCATACTAAGCTGCCTTTCTTAAGAGTCTCCTTGTCTCACAGAACTCATCCCCTTAGGAAATTCTGTCATTCTGAGACTTATAGAACTATTTCCTAATTCAAATAGATGTTAAATCAAAAATAAGCTTTGGAAAAGTCGTGAATATATTATACCCTGTTTTTCTGGCCCATGCTCTTTCAAACTCAGACTGATTTGATGAAACACCAGATGGACTGATTCCTGCCACAGATAAAGCCATAACTTCCATATAGCTAATAAACTATCCATTTTAAAATGTTAAATGCATTAGAAAATGCAACAGAAATACAATTACAGAATAGCAGGAATTCAAATGTTCTCCAAAAGACAAACTTGAAAAATTGATAGCATGTACAAGCTAAAGGAGCTACAGGTTTAAAGCCCACACTGAGTATAGAAATGTAATCATAATAACAGAGGAAGATTTTTGGAGTTGGCCAACATTATAACAAATGTTCTAAAATACAAAACTTCGTCTATGGCCATACCACCCTGAATGCGCCCGATCTTGTCTAAAATACAAAACTTCAAATGTCTCAACCTTAGAAATGCTTTTTAGAAAGCTAACATTTGACTCCCAAACTGTTTTACACAATTCTATCATATTGTTCCCTACAATATGAAAGTCCATTCCCCCATAAACACACATTTCTATCTCCCTATCCATCCCATATTTGTGTATAGGTGAACTGAGAGGAAAGATGACAGAAAAGGGAGAAGAAATCTTATCAATCCTACGTAAAATGCAAAAGAAAAGTGAGTATATCACTAGTATCCAAATAATGTATTTTTCAAATTAGATGCTTTTTAGAGTAAAAGAGGGTGTCATTAATAATTATGCCAGAGAAACAGGTATAACAGGATTTGTGGAAAAACACAACTGGGAGATATCATCACTTAAACTGTAACATTCCAACAAGAAGCTTAGAGTTAAATTCCAAATAAAAGGATTTTAATATTAAATAAAATAGATATATTTATAAGCAATCTAGTGTATTTGTGCAGAGATAACTTCATACACTTAAGTTTGTCCAAAAGGACCTCACATCTGAAACCTAAAAACCTCAGTACAAAACATACAATAACATCAGACTTCTCTACATGAAGGAATCTATCTTCTTACTTATTAGAAGATCAAATTCATAGTACTAACAAGCCAAATCAAAATTTGTCTTTGAAAAGTGGTAAAGAAAATGTGAGAAAAAGAAAAATTTCAGTAACCTTTGAAACTCTTAACAGGAACAAATCAGAAAATTGCAATGTTAAGAGCATGTGTTAGCCTGAATAAACATCACTAATGCCCCAGAACCTGAAATAAATTTACCAAGGATAAAGACTGAAAAACAAACAAACAAACAAACAAACAAAACCCCAAAAAAATGATGGTTGTCAGAAGAGCAAGTACAATTATTCTCCTTCTTCTGTCTTCATGTAAAAATATTTTTGGTTAATAAAAGTGAACATATTTTTTCTAGCTGGAACAAAAAGGGACTGGAACAGGCTGTTTATATGACAAGCTTACTTATAGGAAAAGCATTTGAATTAAGCTCTTCTACCTTCAGACTCTTCTCCCTGAACAAAACATAAAACTGCCCATCTGTATTTGTTTTTAAGATGACATGAAACCGGAGTTCCCATCATGGCACAGTGGTTAACGAATCCAACTAGGAACCATGAGGTTGCGGGTTCGATCTCTGGCCTTGCTCAGTGGGTTAAGGATCTGGCGTTGCTGTGGCTGTGGCATAGGCCGGTGGCTACAGCTCTGATTAGATCCCTAGCCTGGGAACCTCCACATGTTGCAGGAGCGGCCCTAGAAAAGGCAAAAAAGACAAAAAAGACCAAAAAAAAAAAAAATGACGACATGAAACAGAAGGATGCCAAGTGGATTATTTGCAATTATATAATCAATGACTGATCATTTTTCCCTTAGTTAACATAGATAGTTGAAAAGTGAATGAACAGGACCTGAAGAGCAGAGCAAAGTAGAAATTTTATGTAACACAATTTCTTGGGAGGAAATCTATTTTAAGAGTTGAAACTTCTTGAGATCACTGTTGACTGAACACGCTAAACCTTCCTATCCTTTTGAGTTGGTGCCCAAGCAGATATTTTTCATTTCATATACATGAAAACTTCAGCCAAAAATAAATGTTTTTTTTAATTATGAAAATTTGGAAGAACCAGAACGCAAAACACTTGTTTAAAATACATTAATGTACTGAGGTTTAAAAAGCAGCTCGTGGAATAAAATGTAATAAAATGAAACCAGGTGACTCTGGTGGATGGTTAACTGAGTTAACACAAATGTCAGTAACCATGCTTGGTCTTGATCAAATCCATCTCATTATAAATCTTTGTGTAGGTTTTCATGTAAACAAATAGTCTAATTCCTCAAGAGTAACACCAGTTCATTCTTTCATTCAACAAACATTTATTGAGTGCTTACTATAGAGTAGACATTGGTACATAGGAGTCTATGTTCAGTCTATGTTGTTCAGTCATGTACACTGAACAGCAGAGGAAAATCTCCACTCACATGGAGATTACATTCTAGTAAGAAAGAAACCAAATGTGTGTCATAGGTCCTGAGTGTTTTGGAGAAAATGCGTAGCAGGTGTGGGAGGAGTGGGGGCTTTCACAATTTTAAGCGGAGTGGTCAGAAAAGTTATGAGAGAGCACAACTTTTGTTATGAGAGCAGGTGACATTTGAAGATAAGGAGAAAGTGATGAGATAGGGCTCTAGAGCATCCAGAAGTGCTGGGTTAAGTGGTGGGAACTATAAATACAAAGGACCTGAGGTGGAGACGAGCCTAACAGGTAAGGGAGGCAGTGTGATTAGGCAAGCAATTAGAAGAGAGCAGTAAAATGAGGGTGGGGACGCTGGGCCCAGATCACAGAAGCACAGCCGTTTTAATCATTTAAACTTTGAGTGAGATGGGCTGCCTTTTTATCTGAGCAGAGGAGAGATCCAACTTGACTTGCTGTTTAACAGGAACCCAGAAGGAAGCTGGGGGCCACTTAAAAGGCTTTTACAGTAATTAAGGCAAGAGATTATGATAGCTTGGACTAAAGTAGTATCTGTGAGATGATAAAAAATCATACATTTTGAAGACACAACCAAAAGGATCTGCTAATGAATAAAACGACCTCAGGGTTTTTGGTCTGAACAAGGCTAAAGTTGTCTTTAATTGCACTGGGTCAGACTGAAGGCGGAGCAAGTTTGGAGGGACAGAAGTTTGCTTCTGGGCATGTTCAACTTAAGATGCTTATTAGATAACCAAGTGGAAATGCAATGGAGGCAGCTGCAAAAGATGGCAAGGAGATGTGGAGGACCAGTAAAGAGAGAGAGGAGGTACAGACCGTGAGGAGGGGGAACAGTCAAAGTGTAGGACGCTGGAAGGCAATTAAAGAATGTGTTTCTAGGAGTATGTAGCGAGCAACTGTATGAAAAACTGCTGCGATGGAGTTCCCATCATGGCTCGGTGGTCAGTGAATCTGACTAGGTTGCGGGTTTGATCCCTGGCCTTGCTGAGTGGGTTAAAGATCTGGCGTTGTCATGAGCTGTGGTGTAGGCCGCAGATGTGGTGGCTTGGATCCCACATTGCTGTGGCTGTGGCAAAGGCCGGCAGCTACAGCTCCGACTGGACCCCTAGCCTGGGAATCTCCATATGCTGCGGGTGAGGCCATAGAAAAAAGACAAAAAAAAAAAGACAAAAAAAAAAGACAAAAACTGCTTCGGTCAAGTAAGATGAGAACTGAGAACCTGACCACTAGGCTTTTGGCAACATGAAGATCTTTAAGGGTCTTTGATAAGAACAGCTTTGTGGGACTGGTATGGGGGGAAAGCTTGGTAGTGGATTTTCAAAAACTGGGCTAAAGAATAAGTATATCAACTCTCTGCAAGACTCTGGCCACAAAGAGGAATGAAGAAATGGGGCAGTGGCTGGAGGGGGAAGTGGAGATAAAAGAGACTTTCTAAAGATGAGGAAAATAATATGTTTCTACATGGTAGACAGGGGCAAACTGCCATTTAGGAGACAAAGGGGAGACCTACTGGAGTGTGTCCTTGAGCAGCAGAGAGGGGATGGGCTCTGGTTACAAGTGGAGAGCCTGGGCCCCGGGAGAGCAGTGTCAGAGAGGGAGGCCCTGTCAAAAAATTACACCATTTTCTAGAAAAATGAACACCTCTTTCCTAATTTTCAAAATTTCAAGTGCTTTTATAAGTTCTAATGATCCACACTCAGCCCTTAAGCGTGAAGTAGAGTTTGTAAACTCTCTTAAAAGACTGAGTTTCTTGAGAAATTAGGGAAGCAATCCCATTTACCATCGTATCAGAAAGAATAAAATACTTAGGAATAAATAACCTACCTAAAGAGACAAAAGACCTGTACTCTGAAAACTATAAGACACTGATGAAAGAAATCAAAGATGACACAAACAGATGGAAAGACATACCATGATCTTGGATTGGAAGGGTCAATATCATCCAAATGAATATACTACCCAAGGAGATCTACAGATTCAATGCAATCCCTAGCAAATTACCAAGGACATTTTTCACAGAACTCGAACAAAATATTTTAAAGTTTGTTTGGAAGCACAAAAGACCCAGAATAGCCAAAGAAATCCTGAAAAAGAAAAATGGAGCTGGAGGAATCAGGATCCCAGACTTCAGACAATACTACAAAGCAACAGTCATCAAAACCGTATGGTACTGGCACAAAGACAGATATATAGATCAGTGGAAAGGGATAGAAAGCCCAGAATTAAACCCACACACCTACAGTCAACTAATCTATGACAAAGGAGGCAAAAATATAAATGGAGAAAACACAGCCTGTTCATTAAGTGGTGCTGGGAAAACTGGACGGCCACATGTAAAAGAATGAAATTAGAACACTTCTTAACACCATACACAAAAATAAACTCCAAATGGATTAAAGACCTAGATATAAGACCAGACACCATAAAACTCTTAGAGGAAAACACAGGCCAAACACTCGCCGACATAAACGACAGCAACATCTTCTCAGATCCACCTCTTAGAGTAATGACAATAAAAACAAAAATAAGCAAATGGGACTTAAACTGAAAAGTTTCTGCACAGCAAAGGAAACCCTAAACAAAACAAAAAGACAACCCACAGAATGGAAGAAAATCTTTGCAAATGAATCGACTGACAAGGGATTAATCTCTAAAATTTATAAACACCTCCTATAACTCAATACCAAAAAAACAAACAACTCCATCAAAAAATCGGCATAAGATCTAAACAGACAATTCATCAAAGACATACGGATGGCCAAAATACACATGAAAAGATATTCAACATCACTATTCATTAGAGAAATGCAAATCAAAACCACAATGTGGTACTACCTTACACCAGCCAGAATGGCCATCATCAAAAGTCTACAAACAATAAGTGCTGGAGAGGTTGTGGAGAAAAAGGAACCCTATTACACTGTTGGTGGGAATGTAAATTGGTGCAACCCCTGTGGAAAACAGTATGGAGATTCCTCAGAAAATTAAAAATAGAAGTCCCACTTGATCCAGGAATCTCACTCCTGGGCATCTATCCAGAGAAAACCATGATTCGAAAAGACACATGTACTCCAATGTTCATGCAATACTATATGCAATAGCCAAGACATGGAAACAACCTAAATGTCCATCTACAGAGGAATGGATCAATATACGCAATGGAATATTACTCAGCCATTAAAAGGAAAGAAATAACAGCATTTGCAGCAACATGGATGGACCTAGAAATTACCATGCCAAGTGAAGTCAGCCATACAATGAGGTACCAACATCAAATGCTATCACTTACATACGTTATCTAAAAAAAGGGCACAATGAATTTCTTTCCAGAATAGATATTGCCTCACAGACTTTGAAAAACTTATAGTTTCCAAATGAGACAAGTTGGGAGGTAGGGGAATGCACTGAGGGTTTGGGATGGAAATGCTGTAAAATTTGTTTGTGATGATCGTTGTATACCTATAAATGTAATAAAATTCATTAGGTAATAAAAAAAAAATCAAAAAAAGACCGAGTTTATTTTCTAAATAAATTACCTCCAAAATGAGAGTTTCAATAAGAAGTCTTTTGTCAGTTTTCATAGCCTCCCTCAACCAGGAAGATGGAAGTCTGCATTACACAGTAGAGTCAGGCATTTCTAACTTCACCAGTTAAAAAGGCTGAAATCATTGACAAATCACAAGTGCTCACTATCTCAGTTTCCACATTTGTAACATGCAGGTACTAATGCCTACAACCTCATAAGATGTCCCACTTAATTCTCTCTACAATGTATGTGATACATTTGTTTATGTATACTCAATAAATAGTAGCTATGGTTAGTATGTTATCTAAATATGAAAATCTTGGGGAGAGGTGAGATAGGGTATGGGATTAAAAGATATACTATTATGTATAAAATAAGTAAGCAACACAGACATATTGTACAGCACAGAGAATTATAGCCATTATTTTGTAATAACTTAAATGGACTATAATCTATAAACATATTAAATCCCTATGCTGTGAAACTAATATTATAAATCAATTATATTTCAATAAAAATTTTAATATGAAAATCCACATTTAAAATATGAAGATATTCATTTAGAGGATGAGAAATAGTTAGAGCAATGCTTCCTAATATTTTTTATTATATAAATAGAAAATGATAGTATTTGTAAAAGTACCCTGGGGAGAACAAAGAAAACTGCTAGAGAAGCTTCAGCAGCTTAGGCTCCTTCTTGCCTCAGGACTTTTGAAGGCTGATGGGAGTTATATCCGGGGCACAGTAGAGAAAGATTTCTAGTTATAAACTATATGCTCTTATTGTTAAAAAAAAAATTGAGAAAGATAAATAAATGGAAAGATGCTTTGTGCTCCCAGACTGAAAGAATTAACATTGTTAAAATGTCCTTATTACAGATTCAATGCAGTCCTTATCAAAATCCCAAGGATATTTTTCACAGAAATAGAATAAAAATTTCTAAAATTTATAAAGAACAACAAAAGGCTCCAAATAGCCAAAGCAATCCTAAGAAAAAGGAACAAAGCTGCAGACATATACTCCCTGCTTTCGAACTATCTTACAAAACCACAGTGATCAAAACAGCATGATACTAGCAGCAAAACAGATACTTGTATTAATGGAACAGAAGAGAGAGCCCAGAAATAAACCCACACATATGGAAAATTAATTTACAACAGAGGAGCAAGAACATACAGTGGAAAAAGAATAGTATCTTTAACAAATGGTGTTGGGAAAACTGGACAGCCACAGGCAAAAAAAAAAAAAGGAAACTAGACCTCAATCTCACACCATACACAAAATTTACTCAAAATGGACTGAAGACATGAATATAAGACCTGAAACCATAAAGCTCTTAGAGGAAAACATAGGCACTATGCTCTTTGACGAAAGTCTTAGCAATATTTTTTCAGCTACGTCTTCTCAGGCAAGTGAAACAAAGGCAAAAGTAAACAAATGGATCGTATCAAATTAAAAAGGTTCTGCATAGCCAAGGAAACCATCTATAACACAACAATGACCCTACTGAATGAGAAAAGATGTTTTTTAAATGATACATACAATAAGAGGTTAATGTACAAAATATACAAGGATCTCAAACAACTCAACAACAAAAAACCTGATTAAAGAAATGGGCAGAGGAGCCTAAGAGAGGTTTTTCTAAATAAGACATACAGATGACCAACAGGCACATGAAAAGATATTCAAAATCATCAATATTAGGAAAATATAAATAAAAACCACAAGGAACTATCACCTTATGCCTGACAGAATGGTAACTATCAAAAAGGCAAGAAATAACAAGTGTTGAAGAGGATGTGGAAAAGAGAATCCTCATATAAAAATTGGTACAGCCACTAAGGAAGAGAGTATGAAGATTCCCCCCAAAATTAAGAACTACCATACGATCCAGCTATCCTACTTTTGTGTATATATACTTGTGTGCATATACTCCAAAAATAGGAAAAGACTAATCTGAAAAGGTTAATCTAAATGTGCGCCCTCCATGTTCATTGTGGAATTATTCACAATACCCAAGAAATGGCAACAATCTAAGTCCATCAACAGATAAACAGATAAAGAAAGTATGGTAGGAGTTCCCGTCGTGGCGCAGTGGTTAACGAATCCGACTAGGAACCACGAGGTTGCGGGTTCGGTCCCTGCCCTTGCTTGGTGGGTTAAGGATCCGGCATTGCCGTGGGCTGTGGTGTAGGTTGCAGACGCGGCTTGGATCCCGCGTTGCTGTGGCTCTGGCGTAGGCCAGTGGCTGCAGCTCCGATTCGACTCCTAGCCTGGGAACCTCCATATGCTGCGGGAGCGGCCCAAAGAAATAGCAAAAAGACCAAAAAAAAAAAGTATGGTACACACACACACACTGGAATACTACTCAGCAATAAAAAAGATGAAATCTAGGCATTCCCTTGTGGTATAGTGGCTTGAGGATGGAGCACTGCCACTGCTGTGGCTCTGGCTGCTATTGTGGTATGCTACAAATCAATGTTACTTTAATTGAAAAATAAAATAATGATAAAATAAAAATGTTCTTAATGAACAATAAAGAAACAATGTGATCTTAGACAAGTACTTCGGTGCTTGGTCAGAGCTGCTATATCCATAAAACATCAGGAATTAACTGTTATTTTCCTTTTTCCAACTTTTCTGCAACCTTGGATTAATGGCCATGCTTAACCATCCATCTCTCCAATAAAGTAGAAGAGCTGGAGTCATTCTTGTCCGCTTCCTGTCAATCACTAGGTCTTTTCACTTCCACTACCTAAATATTCTTTAAATTTGGCTTATTCTTGCTTTCCATTTCTCATCTTCACTTAAACTCCTCTAACCAATCTTTCTTTCTCCATGTCCTTTTCAACCGTAATTCACCTCACACTGCAACCACAGATACAAAAGTCACTCCTTTATTATAAAGTTTCCAAAAATTCTCTGACAACAGGATTTAAGAAAAATCTGACCCTACCCTTACTAACTTCCCTTACCACCCTATGAACTGTAGGTACCATGCAGGAAAATCTAAGTTTTTCTATAACCTGAACTCACCTTGCTTCATATCTGGAACACTCTATACACCATGAAATTCTTAAATATTATTATTATTTATTTTTTTGCTTTTTAGGGCCACACCCACGGCATATGGAAGTTCCCAGGCTAGGGATTGAATCACAGCTATAGCTGCTGGCCTACACCACAGCCACAGCAATACAGGATCCAAGCCGTGTCTGCAACCTACAACACAGCTCACAGTAACACTAGATCCCCAACCCACTGAGAGGCCAGAGATTGAATCCAAATCCTCATGGATCCTAGTTGTGTTTGTTAACCTCTGAGCCGCAAAGAGAACTCCTTAAATATTAATTAAGCAGTGAACATATGTGATAATCCCTACAGGGATAAAGAACATAGTTGACAATTAAAGATAGCTAACAATATGGAGCTCCCGTTGTGGCTCAGTGGGTTAGAAATCTGACTAGTATCCATGAGGATGTGCGTTTGATCTCTGGCCTTGCTCAGTGGGTTAAGGAACCAGCACTGCTGCAAGCTGCCATATAGGTCACGGATGCATGCGGTGTAGGCTGCAGATGTGGCTCGGATCTCATGTTGCTGCAGCTGTGGAGCAGGCTGGCAGCTGCAGCTTCAATGTGAACCCTAGCCTGGGAATTTCCATATGCCGCAGGTGTGGCCCTAAAAATAAATACACACATATATATATATATATCTAACAATGAAATTTCATTTACAATTATTTTTAAAGCCATATATCAGAATAGTCTAATTGAAAGGACAAGATAGAATATTCTTAAGTTTTTTCATAAAAGAGCTTTAAAAATTAGACAGCTATCTGGTAAGATATAAATGAAAGAATCTTGTTTAAGCACTAATGAGGAAATATACCTCTTATATCATGAATGGATATATCATGAACCTCTGTACACTAGTTCCAATTCGCCCACTGTAATGCATTACATACACTCAAGTAACTTTAGTAAATAAACTTAGATTCAAGATTCAGAGGTGTTTAATATCACTCTGAGATTCTATGCAAACTTTATGTCAGTAAAGTTTCTTCTTGAGTATGAAGATAAATTGTGGTCAAGATAGTTTTTATAGACATGGTGGGAAAATAAAATCACTAAAGCAATACTAACTGTTACAATTAAAAGCATGTATGTTTTAAAAATCTTATTGGGGTATAGTTGATTTACAACACTGTATTATTTTCTAGAAGTATATTTTTTATCTCCTTTTCCATACTGCCATCCCTCTTTCAATAACTGTAGAGCAATCTCAATTTCCATATTCTACGCAGTATCAAGAGCATAATAAATATAACAAACTCATCCTTACCCTTTTTTTTTTTTTTTACAGTTACTACTGTGAGAATAGCTCTTTCTGTTTTCTGAGACTATTTATAATAATGAGTCTTATCTCATGTAAAGTTTTACTTTCTGGAAAGACTTTAAAAAGCAGCTGAGGAATTCCTGTTGTGGCTCAGCAGAAACGAACATCACTAATATCCATGAGGACTCAGGTTCTATGTCTGGCCTTGCTCAGTGGGTTAAGGATCCAGGGTTGCCTTGAGCTGTGGTATAGGTCACAGACATGGCTCAGATCCCACGTTGCTGTGGCTGTGGCAGAGGCCAGCAGCTACAGCTCCCATTCAACCCCTAGCCTGGGAACCTCCATAAGTCGCAGTTAAAAAAAGCAGCTGAATTTATCTCCCCTTCATTATTTCACAGTATTACTAAAGAACAAATAAGTTAGCCATAGCTAATGGCAACACCACAGCTCATGGCAACACCAGATACTTAAACCCACTGAGCAAGGCCAGGGATCAAACCTACGTCCTCATGGATACTAGTCAGATTCGTTTCCACTGAGCCACGATGGGAACCCTCCCACTGACTTTTATATAATGCTTATTTTACTTATATTGTCAACACAAGGAATAAAAGAATTTTTAAAAGTATTTCACATAGGCAAAAAGCATCTAAATAACTATTATTTATATACAGCTTTACAATTTGTGATGTAATTTTTTTTCTTTTTTTCTTTTTAGGGCTGCACCTGTGGTGTATGGAACTTCCCAGGCTACAAGTCAAGTAGGAGCTCCAGCTGTCAGTCTACACCACAGCCACAGGAACAGCAATGAAGTATCTAAGCCATGCCTGCGACCTACACCAGAGCTTAAAGCAATGCTGGATCCTTAACCCACTGAGAGAGGCCAGGGATCAAACTTGAGTCCTCATGGATACTAGTCATGTTTGTTACAGCTGAGCCACAACAGGAACTCCTATGATGTCCTTTTTTACATGTATTATCTTACTTAGACCTTCCAGGTTACCCTGTTAAATAGTTATCAGTTCATTCCACAAAAGAGAAAATTAACTTCAGCGATATTAAGTGACATATTCACTCTCCACTAATAAGCAATAGAGCCAGAATTTAAGTTTAGACTTTTGTTGCAAATCTCTTTCATAACATACTCTCTGTTTGAGGAATAATGCTTCTAAAAGTGCAAGAGAGTCCATATATTTCAGTCATATGATACCTACTAAGCAAAAAGTTATTTAAATAATAAATTTCACTGCCAAAGTGAGTTTCACTCATTATTTCCCAAAGCTCCAAAGCAGTGTTTTAAAGAAACTATAAAGTAGAGAAAAAGCCAAACCTAACTCACAAACTGAGCCAGAGCATACATACACATCATAACCTGTAAGTCGCAGACAAAGCTTAGCTCCTGAGTTGTTGTGGCTGTGGTGTAGGCCAGCAGGGGCAGCTCCAATTCAACCTCCAGCCTGGGAACTTCCATATGCTGTGGGTGTAACCCTAAAAAGCAAAAAAAAAAAAAAAAAGAAGAAGAATTACTTTATTAAATCTCAATCCTTGAGTACATTATTTTTTTTCTCTTCCATTACAGTCTATTATAGGATATTGAATATAATTCCCTGTGCTATACAGTAGATCCTTGTTCTTTCTTTATTTTATATACAGTAGTGTGTATATGCTAATCCCAAACTTCCAATTTACCCCTCCCCACCCCCTTTCCCCTTTGGTACTTATAGGTTTGTTTTCTATGTCTGTGAGTCTGTTTCTGTTTTGTAAATAAATTTATCTTATTTTATTTTTTTAGATTTCACATACAAGTGATACAGCATGCTATTTGTCTTTCTCTGCCCAAATTACTTCACTTAACCTAGAATAACCTCTAGGTTCATCCATGTTGCTATGGTATTCTCTTATTCTTATTTATTTATTTATTTTTTTTTTGGCTTTTTAGGGCTGCACCCACGGCATATGGAAATTCCTAGGCTAGGGATCAGAGCTCTGATGGAACTGGAGCTGGAGCTGCAGCTGCCAACCTAGCCACAGCCACAGCAACGCAGGATCCAAACTACATCTGAGACCTACACCACAGCTCACAGCAATGCCACATATGAAACCCAATAAGTGACGCCAGGGATTGAACCTGCGTCCTTGTGGATACTAGTTGGTTTCAAAACCACTGAACTACAACAGAACTCATTATTCCATTGTGGGTATGGTGTATGTATATATGTATACACACACTCACACACACACACCACATACTCTTTATCCATTTCTCTGCAGATGAACATTTAGGTTGCTTCCATGTCTTGGCTATTGTGGATAGTGCTGCACTGAACGCTGGGGTGTATGTATCTTTTCAAGTTAAGAGTTTTCTCCAGATGATATATATGTCCAGTCGTGGGACTGCTGGATCATATGGCAAATCTATTTTTAGTTTTTTAAGGAGTCTCCATACTGTTTTTCATAGTGGCTGCACCAACTTACATTCTATGAAGGTTCCTTTTTCTTCACACACTCTCTCTAGCACTTGTTATTTGTAGACTTTTTTTTTTTTTTTTGGCCAAACTCATGGCAGGCAGAAGTTCCCAGGGCAGGGTATTGAGCCACAGCAGTGACAACGCTGAATCCTTAACAACTAGGCTACCAGGGAACTCCCGTTTGTAGACTTTTTAATGATGGCCATTCAGACCGGTGTGAGGTAATACCTCATTGTAGTTTTACTTTGCATTTCTTTTATAATTAGCAATGGTGAGCATCTTTTCAAGTGCCTACTGGCCATCTGTATGTCTTCTTGGGAGAAATGCCTACTTAGGTCTTAAGCCTATTTTTTGATTGGGCAGTTTGTTTTTTGTGTTTGAGCTGTATGACCTGCTTGTATGTTTTGGAGATTAAGTCGTTGTTGGTTGCATCATTTGCAGATGTTTTCTCCCATTCCACAGGCTGTTTCTTTGTTTTGTTCACGGTTTCCTTTGTTGCAAAAGCCTATACTTTTGATTAGGTCCCATTTGTTTACTTCTGCTTTTATTTCTATTGCCTTGGGAGACTAACCTAAGAAAACAGTGCTATGATTTACATCAGAGAATGTTTTGCCTTTGTTCTCTTCTAGGAGTTTTCGTGGTGTCATGTCTTATACTTGCCTTTAAAAAGGCACTCTCTTAATATCCTCCAATGTATAGAAAGCAAACCAAAGACAAAACATATATCTATAATCTTATCATTTAACTTTCTCTTAAAAATGTTATTGGCCAAGAAGCAAGGACACTAAGTACCAATATGCAAGTTTATCCATTTGAATTCATATTGTAACAGTGCAGCTTATATAATAAAAGTAATGACACAATTATACATCTAAGTTCAAAGCAAGTGATTAATTTGCTCAGACACAAAAATTTCCAAATGTGTAAACTTGTGTTTTATGCATTTCATGTTTCATAACAAGGAATACTAAAATCTTCTCCTTAGTTATTTTAAGTTGTAAGAGGAGTTCCCTTTCAAAAGAAATAATGTACAATTTATTTTTACCTTGTGAAAGACCAGTGAGACATAAAGTCTAACTACAGTTAAATCCTGTCAGAATGAGGAAACTGGGACACAAAAAGATTCAGCCACATGAAATACAGGGTTGGATTATTGTGAGGTTAGTAAAACAATAAAGGTAAGCCTATACTACCTGGCTAGGAGTCCTGTGCAACTGAAATCTCTGAGCCTGGGCTGCACTTTGGCACCACCTGGTGGCAACTGTCCACTCTAGCTTCACCATCTACAAGGTCAGTCTGGTACTGCGGCTGGCTGAGGTTTCCAGGGAAGTGGCCCCAATACTAGGAATCCCCTGATATGGTGGTATACATTTTTCTTTTCCATTTTTTAAAGTTTTACTGAAGTATAGTTGATTTAGGTGAAATACATTTTGATGTGGCTCCGGAGTTAGAACAGCACAGAGGAAAAGTAAACCTGCTTTCGGCTTTTCTGCTTCCAGAAATGGCTCTATAGTCTGTTTCCCAATCTACCTCTACCAGCCGTCTTAAAGAACAGGCACTCATTTATATCAACTTATGTTACCATGGGAGGCATTTTAAAGAATTTTCTTAAAAAAAAAAAAAAGCAACAAAAACTAAAAAATCTGCACATTCTCAAAATGATTACATACCAAAATCTATATGGCTATGTGGATTGTTTGGAAGTAATCATGCATATTATCAAAGAAACAACCCCATAAATCTTAAGGTTAAGTCAGCCAGAAAAAAGGTTTATTATAAAATCCATAACAGAATTGAGCCACAGGACTACAGGTACTTAATTGTAAAATAGAAGAGTAGTATCACCTATGCTACAGGTCTAGCTCACATCCAGGTCTTTCTCCCGAGATTCAGACCTTAAAGAGTCAACTTTTCTGCTGCATGTCACAGAAACTAAACTAAATTTACCATGTTTCCAATTAAAGCCATGTCTTTTTCTATAATGTTTTTAAAAAACTGCATCATCATCCACGAAGCTGCCCAATCAAGAAACCTGGTGACATCCTTAACTACTTCTCACTCCACAGTC
Source organism: Phacochoerus africanus (assembly GCF_016906955.1). Classification (NCBI taxonomy): domain Eukaryota; kingdom Metazoa; phylum Chordata; class Mammalia; order Artiodactyla; family Suidae; genus Phacochoerus; species Phacochoerus africanus. The sequence continues at coordinate 44,974,553 of NC_062556.1, read as the reverse complement.
CAATCTACTCGCTGTAGCCTGTTAGTTCTCTACCTCTTAAGTAAGCTTCCAATCTGGCCCACTTCTCTCCATCTCTTTGCTACTAATCCAGTTCCTTTATCACTTCTCATCTTTCCTTCCTTCCTTTCTATTTTTTTTTTTTTTTTTTGCTTTTTAGGGCCGCACCCATGGCACATGAAAATTCCCAGGCTAGGGATTAAATCTGAGCTGGTGGCCTACACCACAGCCACAGCAGTGTGGGATCTGAGCTGGTCTGTGACCTACACCACAGCTCACGGCAATGCCAGATCCTTAACCCACTGAGCAAGGCCAGGGATCAAACCCATGTCCTCACGGATACCAGTCAGATTCGTTACCACTAAGTCACAACAGGAACGCCACCACTTCTCTTCTTGATCACGGAAACAACCTCTAAGAGTGGCTTCTTTTTCTACAGCCTTATACTCTGCCAGTGTATCCTCCATGTTGCAGAATGATCTTTTCATATAAAGTCAGATCATACCAAGCATATTCCTAAAATCTTTCAATTGTTCATGGTCCTAGACAATGGTTCAAATGCATGATTTGGGCCTGTTTTTCCTTCTGTTTCATTTCTTAAAACTCCCTGCTTCTTGGTCTATGGTCTAACCATACTAAATCATTTTCAGTTTGCTCAAAAAATTTTATTTTGTCTGGTCTCCAGGGTATGCATTAATTCCCCTAATTCGCCCCCCCGCCATCACTGATAGTCATCATGCAAGTGTTAGCATGTGTATTTCTCCCCCCATGTACTCTTTGCCAGTTCCTCCCAGGGCTTCATTAGATACACCTAAGGCTATGTGGTCGCATCCTGTGTATCCTGCCATTTTCTTCATTACCACGCACTATGATCAGTAGTTCTCTATTTGTCTATGTTCTATTAGACTACCACCTTTGTGAAGGCCAAGGTCACCACTTTATCTTTGGCATCTGACATGTATCTAGGACATGGTGGGCCTCAATAAATATTTACTAAGTAAGTGAATTTATTGCTCTGAGAGCTCAGATATAAACTTCTCTAATATCAACCTTAGTCTGATTTAAAGTCTTGATTGTTGGCAAAGATCAAAATATCATATACTCAAATCAGTGCTGATAAACAAGTATAATAATTAAATCAATTTCAAAATCATTTTCCCTCTAAAATATAAACTACGACAAACCATATGAACCATAATCCTGGTATATAAAGATAACTGCTGTTGAAATAAGTTCCATTCATTTTCCCCTTATTACTGGAAATCACTAAGGAAACCTAATAAACATTGACCTAAAAGTAACTGCATGAATGAAAATGATCCTTCTTAAAGATTATCTGGTCTTTTAGGGCCAACAGCTAAATGAGACATAAACAGTATTTCGTATTATTATTATTTTTTTAATTTTTTAATTTTTTGCCTTCTTAGGGCCACACCTGTGGCATGTGGAGGTTCCCCAGCTAGGGGTCTTGTCGGAGCTATGGCCGCTGGCTATGCCACAGCCACAGCAACGCAGGATCGCAGCAGCATCTGTGACCTGCATCATAGCTCATGGCAATGCCGGATCCTTAACCCACTGAGCAAGGCCGGGTCTCAAACCTCATGGATGCTAGTCAGATTCATTTCTGCTGAGCCATGACGGGAATGCCTTATTATTGTAGTTTTTAAAAATTTCCTGGAGAAATCACTAGCATGTTATAGGAAGAACCACTGTTATCTGTTAGTACTTTCTAATTTCCTTTTCATCTCTGTCCTTAATCTGAACTAAGGTAGAGGTAAAAGGACAAGTTAACAGGGTAATGAAAAGATAATGGGAATACCAGAGTAAAGAGGCCTAACATCTGATAAACCCAGTTCTGAACTCGTTAGCAAAGGATTTTAGAACTTTAATGTTCTATTTGATTTAGATTTATGACAAATTTCTTTAATTCATTAAAAAAGACATTATGTCATGGACTAAAGTTTAATTTTGATAAAACTAAAACCTTCAAAGAGTAATAAAATATCATATAAATTTCCTACTTTTCTTCTTTTACCTGTTTTCTCGTTCATACATTTCCCTAGAGGCACTTCGAAGTTGATCAATTTCTTGATTAGTTTTCAGTCTGATTTGCTCCAGTTCATCACGTAGTTTATTTTCATATTCTGTTTTATAATGGTCTCTGCAAGGAGTCAAAAGGAATACACATGATTTTTTTTTTTTTTGCAAGAGAAATACGTTTTTGCCCTTTATGTATGCTTTTATTATCTTTTGTCAAAATGCTCTATAAGCAAGGTTACTTGAAAAACATAGTATTAGATGTAAAATTTTATAATTCCTAAAGATATTGTTCCAAACTAGTTCCACCTAAGATTTCTTTTTATGCATATTGCCCTAAAGCCTTCCTTACTACATAAAATGTTAGTTCATGTTGTATAATTACTCATCTTTAAAAATATTTTACTAATTGGTTTTTTTTTTTTCTCTTTTTCTTTTTCTGGCCGCCTCAGTGGCACATGGAAGTTTCTGGGCCAGGGATCAAATCTGAGCTGGAACCACGACCACAGCAACGCTCCATCCTTAACCCACTGCTCTAGGCTGGGGATCAAACCAGTGCCTACCTCCACTGCATCACAGTGGAAACTCCTTGCTAATAGTTTTTAATGCACATGATTGGAGACTTGAGAACTAACGTGTTACAGAATGTCCTTCATTTAGAAATAATAATCTCGTGTGGTGCATATTGGGAGACAAATAATCTTTAAAAAAAAAAACGGCCCTGACGGACTCTTTACACAGTCTTTCCTCCTAAGTACAACAGCCACTGTGATCTCTTAGCAAAGTCAAAAGCTACACAGGATATCAGCAGAAACACAAACGAACGATAAATACCAAAAGCTGGGGAAAAAGTTATGAATGTGTAAAGTCTTAAAACATAAAATTTAGAATTTGTTTTTAGTTTTTGAAATGCTGATTAAAAAAAAGTAATTCTAGGAGTTCCTGTTGTGGCGCAGTGGTTAACGAATCTGACTAGGAACCATGAGGTTGTGGGTTCAATCCCTGCCCTTGCTTGGTGGGTTAAGGATCTGGCATTGCTGTGAGCTGTGGTGTAGGCTGCAGACATGGCTTGGATCCTGCATTGCTGTGGCTCTGGTGTAGGCCAGCGGCTATGGCTCCGAATAAACCCCTAGCCTGGGAACCTCCATATGCCGCGGGAGCGGCCCAAGAAATGGCAAAAAGACAAAAAAAAAAGGAATTCTAGGATTATAAGGACTATTAATATAAAGGAACTCGAGTAACTTATACATCTAGTTGAAGAGAGAAGATAGGATTGAAATGCAGGAGTCTGATTCCAGAAAAGCCTGTATCTTAAACCAATCTGCAATGCTGTCTCGTCATTCTTCTTGTATCTTTCACACAGTCAGGAAAAGGTCAGCTTAGTCAGGCTCCACATGATTACATTTTCTTCAAAAATATACTTCTATAGAGATATTTATATACTTACTTTCATAAAATACTTATATAGAGATCTTAGTCACTGGGAATTAAAAAGCTTATATCCTAAGAAAAAATAAATTTAAAAAAGTAGGAAAAAAATAAATAAAAATAGTTATAGTATATATATCCTTACCACAGGCTTTTGGTTGTTGAAAAAAATATACTGTCTTAAGAAAAAAATCAATTAGAATGAGTATCCCATGAGGAAACAAAATGAACGATTATCCTAACATCCTCTTATAGACTTTCAGAAAAAAATCACTATTCTTCCCCAAAGCCAAGAGTTACTTCAAAGAAGCTGGTATTATCTACACCTACGGAAAACAAGGTAAATCTTACCTGGATGTTACATATTTTTCATACATCTCTTCTCTAGCCTTTTTGGTTTCTTCAAGTTGAGCCTGAAGTCTTTCAAGACGATCCTCCTCGTGCGCGCAACGAACACTGAGCTCCATGTTTTGGCGGTTGAGATATTCTTTGTCCTTTTGCAGCAGAGTGACAGTCTGCTGTAGGGTGGTTACCTGCACACAGAGATTAGTGTCCAGAGCAACGGCATCTTCATTTTCAATGCTTATTACTATGTTTTCTTCCAATTGTGCTTTTGCATAACATAAAGCAGGCTAACTCTTACCTTCAAGTGTTTCACCCAAACAGAGCTACTAAAAAAGTCCCTTCTTTCTACCAACTAAATCAAAAAGGAAAAAAAAAGGCCCTCTCACAAATCTGCCCTGGGCTTTGTCCACAAGCACTGAACAATAAAATACAAGTGACTATCAGCTTACCTCTTTTGATAATTCACTTCTTTCTTTAGCTTGAGATATGTGAGAGGCTTCCAGTATTTCATGTTTTCTCCTTAATTCAACTGCTTCCTGTTCAAGTGCATCACGCTCACTATAAAATTCAAACACATTTATTTACTTATTTTTACTAAAATAAAATTCATACATAGAATTTACATCTCTTTTTGTAATGAACAGTTAAAAAGGACTGATTACATTTCAGGAAACTGATCAGAGATATCAGCAGTGGGACCTCAGTGTCATTCTATGAACAACAAAGTATCTGCTTTTCAAGTTTAGGAGGGACTCTCTGTTCAAGACCTTGTTCAGTTACACAAACATGAATTTATTACCTTTAAAAAATAAGTATGTAAACTACACTAACCAGCAAAGTAAATAATAAAACTTTCTAAGGTACATTCTGGTATCTTCTCACTAATCATCTTCAATGTAATCTTAAGGCCAAAATTTTAAAGAATTCAAACATGGCTCTAGGCTTTCAGTTCAGTTAGGGTCAAAAAATCCTAACTCATCATTCCGTTTGCACAGCAGATACACAGGCAGACATTCCTGTGACTATTTCATTCACAAATTATTTATGATTACCTAGAGATTCTAATTTCCATTTTCAGACCAGCTCTTGCCCTCACATAGCAGAACCAAGAACTGGACCAAACTACAAACACGTATCTTAAAAAATGAGCAGAGAAACAGATTTACTAATTCTTGACTTATTCTCTCCAGTCAGAATCAGTTCCTATGCATTTTAGTTCATCTACTCACCTGACGTTTCCATGGAGAGAGTTATTAAGAATTGTTTTTCTTTTCATTAGATTTTCAATAACCCATTTAGAAAGACTCTTTTCTTCTGCTTAACAAAATATTATGTTTATACTTGAGCAAGGCACAAGTTAAAAAATAACAATCTCCCATAAACTCACTAATGAAAGATGACTATCGGTAGTAATACTTCAGTATATATTACTTTAAGTATTTTATGCTTTTACATGCAAATGTTTTTATTCTCACAAGGTAATGATCACGCTCCCTTTGCTATGATTTTTTTTTTTAGGTAAAATAATGATTATAAAGAATGACGCAGCAAAACACCCATAAACTTGCTATTCACAATTGACAACAGTTAGCATTCGCCTATATTTGCATGAAATTTTTTTTTAAAAATAGAACATTATTCTATTTAATGGATTATAACTCATTATTGTTAATATTCATTTTAATATTTAGGTTGTAAATATTTGGCCAGTCAGAGCCCTGTCACACTAGCTATTGTAGAGCTGAAGTGAAATGAGAGGTACTGGTATGATCTCACCCAGAGCGTGTTAAACCATCTTCTCACTTCCCTCTCCATCACCTCTGCCTACTGAAAGGGCCTAAGAACAATGATCAGTGCAGCAATGACCAGCATCCAAACCTTAATTTCTGAATAGCATTCACCACTAAAAGGAACCAAGATGCTGAGGCAATGAAATTAGAAAATAAACCTGAGAACTTTTTTTTTTTTTTTTGCTTTTTAGGGCTGCGCCTGCAGCATATGGAAGTTCCCTGGCTAGGGGCAGAATCGGAGCTATAGCTGCCAGCCTACACCACAGCCACAGCAACGCGGGATCTGAGCTGCGTCTGCAACCTATACCATCACTCATGGACACAATGAATCCTTAACCCACTGAGTGAGGCAAGGGATCGAACCCACATACTCATGGTTACTAGTTGGGCTCGTTACTGCTGAGTCACAATGGGAATTTCCTAACCTGAGAACTTTATGATATGCCAGAAAGTAAGGAATGGCTTTTTTTTTTTTTAAAAAAAAAAAGATGGGCATGTGCATTTTGTGTTTTTTTTATATTACTCAATGAATTTATTACATTTATAGTTGTACAATGATCATCACAACCCAATTTTATAGCATTTCCTTCCCAAACCCCCAGTGCATCCCCCAACCCCCCAACCTGTCTCATTTGGAAACCATAAGTTTTTCAAAGTCTGTGAGTCAGTATCTGTTCTGCAAAGTTCACTGTGTGCTTTTTTTTTAGATTCTGCATGTAAGTGAGAGCATTTGATGTTGGTGTCTCACTGTCTGACTGACTTCACTTAGCATGATAATTTCCAGGTCCAGCCATGTTGCTAACAAGGGAGTATACATTTTGCTTTTAAAAATCTATCCATGTAGATACATTCAGATCTAATTTAATGCTTTTAATTATTACACAGAGTTACATTATAGAATTAAATCAACTTAGGAGTTCCCGCTGTGGCTCAGCAGAAATGAATCCAACTAGGAACCATGTTGTTGCAGGTTTGATCCCTGGTCTCACTCAGTGGGTTAAAGATCCAGCGTTGCCGTGAGCTGTGGTGTAAGTCACAGATGCGGCTCGGATTTGGCATTGCTGTGGCTCTGGCGTAGGCCAGCAGCTACAGCTCCAATTGGACCCCTAGCCTGGGAGCTCCCATATGCCGGGAGCATAGCCCTAAAAAGAAAAAAAGAAAGAAATCAATTTATTTTCCATGCTGCTGTTGAAAAGCAGTTCGATTCCTTCTAATAACATCCATATACCTGTTTTCTTTTGTACATTTTTTAGAATTTATCAAGGATATAAAAGTGATTTTCCCCCAGTTTATCTTCTATTTTTGTGAACAGAGTATTTTTAATTTTTATTTTATTTTTTTATGGCTGCACCTGTGGCATGTGGAAGGTCCTGGGCCAGAGATCAAATCTGAGCCATAGATGCAACTACACTGCAGCTGTGGAAACACTGGATCCTTTAAGCCATCGTGCCAGGTCAGGGATCAAACCCATGCCTCAGCAGCGAACGAAACCGCTGAAGTCTGATTCTTAATCCGCTGTGGCACAGTGGGAACTCCACCAGGCCATTTTTTAAAATCCGTTCTTTCTATTGAGTCAAGGATTCACAGTTTGAGCCACTCTTGCTTTGTTATTCTTCTTTTCCATTTCTAGCACATGATGATGCTTATTATGTTTTTGATCAGGACTATGTTTTTATTTCCTAGGTTTTCATTATGAAAATAAAACATATATAAATAGGAATGATCAAATGAGACACCTCCTTTCCCCCCCCCCCCCCCCCCCCCCCCCCCCCCCCGCTTTCATCACTTAGATCATAATTACCAACTCGTGACACAGTCTGGCCTGCATTCATGGCCACCCTGGACTATTCCGATGACTATGCCCTTTAGTTTTCTCTTGTACCAATTATTGCTACAGATTTGTAGTGGCAGAGAGAACATCAAGACACCAACTCAAAGTATCATCTTACCTTCACAATCTGCTTTATTTTGAAATGATTCTTTTGAAATCTGGCTATATTCAAGAGCCCAAGAGTAGAGCTCTCATGGATTTTAAGCTACAATAATCACTAGATTTTGACATGATACATACATAATAATACATGCTGCATGTCAGTCATGTTGGGATTAGGACTACTAATGTTATATCCCCAAATACTTGTAAATTTACTCATGCGTTATACAGTTTATAAAGGATTCATTCATTTAACAAACACCAAACACTCCCTGAGTTCCCACTGCAGTTCAAGAATTATTTTAGGTGCTGGAGTTCCTGTCATGGCGCAGCGAAACGAATCTGACTAGGAACCATGAGGTTGCCGGTTCGATCCCTGGCCTTGCTCGGTGGGTTAAGGATCTGGCGTTGCTGTGAGCTGTGGTGTAGGTTGCACACATGGCTAGGATCCCACGTTGCTGTGGCTCTGGTGTAGGCCAGCGGCCACAGCTCCAATTAAACCCCAAGCCTGGGAACCTCCACATGCCGTGGGAGCAGCCCTAGAAAAGCCAAAAAGACAAAAAAAAAAGAATTATTTTAGGTGCAGATAGTTACAGCAGTAAACAATTAGAATAATCTCCCCCCACCCCATACACACACACACACACACACACAAAGAATTTCACAAATATTACTTTGATCTTAATTTATATAGTGCAGCAATTAGCAACACCTCACAGATAAAAAAAAATTTTTAGAATAATAAAAGAGATTTATCTAGGACATACAGCAAAGTAGTGGTTCATTAATGTACAACAAAAGAAAAGTATATTCCAACAAAAGGAAAATTATTTGCCATAGCTACCTAGTAGCAACACAATGGGAACCATATCCTCAGAAAGTGTTATTTTGAAAGTATGTGTGCCTTTTGTCAAAAAGGAATAGCTGGGAAAACTTCAGATAAAACTGCAATGTATTTAAACTGATTCCATAAAATGAAAATATCAAAATTACATAAAATTAAATCATCAAAAAGATTTTGAAAATATTTACACACATGGTATTTCACTCTGGGTCGTTCCTATTTTCTAAGGCTTTACATTTTAAAAAAACAAAGCTTCTTTGAAATAAAATAAAAAACAATATTAAAATGCACTCTAAACCCAACAAACTGTCAAAACTACATGCTTTTGTGCAGTAAAGAATAAGGTATATGTCAAGAGAGCAAAAAGACAAGCCACAGACTGGGAGAAAATATTTGCCAAAGATACAGCTGATAAAGGACCGTTGTCCAAAATATACAAAGACCTCTTAAAACTCAACAGTAAGAAAACAAACAACCTAATTAAAAAATGAGCCAAAGAACTTAAGAAGACATACAGATGGCAAATAAATACAAGAAAAGGTGTTCCATATCACGTTATCAGAAAAATGCAAATTTAAACAATGAGATACTGCCGCAGACCTACAAATAAAAATAGCTGAAATCCAGAATACTGATAACAAACACTAGCAAGGGTGTGGAGCAACAGAAACTCTCATTCATTGGTGGTGGAAATGCAAAATGGTACAGACACGTTGGGACAGACAGTTTGACAGACAGTTTACAAAACTAAACATACTCTTACAACGTGAGTATGCTCGTGTTCCTTGGCATTTACCCAAAGGAGTTGAAAATTTATGTCCATATAAAACCTAGCACGTGAATGTTTATAGCAGCTTTATTCCTAATTGCCAAAACTTGGAAGCAACCGAGTTGTCTGTTTTTGGGTAGGTGAGTGGATAAACTGTGGTCCATCTTAACAATGGAATATTTATTATTCACTATTTAATGAAATATTATTATTCATTGGAATATTATTATTCATTGGAATGTTATTCATTATTCAAATGAGCTATCAAGCCATGAAAAGACATGGAAGAACCCTAAATGCATATTACTAAGTCAAAGAAGCCAATCTGAAAAGGTTCTGTATGGTATGATTCCAACCATATGATATTCTACAAAAGGCAAGACTATGGAGACAGAAAAAGAAGACACAAAGTAGAATTAATGATGTTGATGGTAAGAATTCAAGGAGTTCCCGTCGTGGCTCAACTGTAACGAATCCAACTAGGATCTATGAGGATGTGGGTTCAATCCCTGGGCTCGATCGAGTTAAGGATCCAGCATTGCCATGAGTGGTGGTGTAGGTTGCCGATGTGGTCAGATTTCACATTGCTGTGGCTATGGTATAGGCCAGCAGCTGTAGCTCCGATCTGACCCCTAACCTGTGAACTTCCATTTGCAGCAGGTGCGGCCCTAAAGAGACCAAAAAAAAAAAAAAATTTCAAGTGACTCTGATGCATGCTAAAAATAAGAATAACTGCTGTGGCCCTCTTAACTACTTACCTCTTGACTTTATCATAGTTTTCTTTACGGTAGTCACCTTGCTGAATTAACTGTTTTGTGTCTGCTAATTCTAAGGCCAAACGTTGACATCTAATTTGAAGCTCAGAGTAGTTTCTGCGATCCTCCTCATAAGTCTATAAATCAAAACAATAATAAAGCATTTCAAAGTAAATATACTTGACCAAATTCTGTATTGAATTCTTCTGTTAAGCTGTGAGTGACTTTCTAATTTAAAAAAATCTTCAATTTTTCTATTCAGTAATTTTTCACTACTCAAAGATGGGTAATCTTAAACTCACAAGAGTAGCTTGTAATTTCATTTGTATAAAACATGAGCTCTGTTTTTCGTAGAAGAAACAGCAGAGCTATGCCTTGGTTAATAGAATAGCAATTAAATGACTACCAGTGTTAAATGACATCTTCAACATTTATTGAGTTACTATTAGGTACTAAAGACACAGAAATGAATAAAACACAGCCCCTGTTCTTAAGGAGTTCACAAGAGAGATGAAAAGCCACATGAATATCAAACATTAACAATGAAAAATAGTTACTGAAGGGAGTTCCAGTCATGGCCCAGCGGACACGAATCTGCCTAGTTTCCATGAGAACGCAGGTTCTATCCCTGGCCTTACTCAGTGGGTTAAGGATCCGACGTTGCTGCAGCTGTGACGTCGGCGTCGGCCAGCAGCTGCCGTTCTGATTCCATTGCTAGCCTGGGAACTTCCATATATTGCAGGCGAGGCCCTAAAAATACAAAAAAAAAAAAAGTTACTGCAGAGCTTAACCGTGCTGTTTCAGTTGTGGTCTTTGGCAGAAAAGGAGTCCTACAGCACTTGGGAATGTATTTCTACATTGGCCTTCCTTGTACTCATCAGACCAGTAGAAAGGGATTGCAGAGATAAGGATGAGGTAGAAATGAAAACCTTAAAAGCACACCTGGCCCTGCTTCCTACAAGCCTCATTCTTCACATTCACACTTCACCTCCAACCCTAATAAAGATCTGAGGTCCTCTGAAGGCACTACACTTCCTCCAACCTGTTCTCACTGCCTGAGGAGCTGAATATTTGCCTCCTTCAGAGTACTGATCTCTGTACCAGCAAATTAGTCTTCTACACACCTTATCAGAGAATAAACATCTTCAGGGTAGGGATTTTGTCTTATTTGCCATTCAAGTTCCATCACTTTATACAGTAATTGGTATATAGTAAGAATGAAATAAATACTTGTCAATAAATTAATGAATAAATGAATATGGGAATGGGGAGGAAAAGCAGGACACAGGGATGGAGTTCCCACTCTTCTCCACCTCTGAGCGCATCAAATCTTGCAAGCGATCATTAACTCCACCCCCTGCAACCTATTACATGAAATGCGTCCTGTCCCAAGTAATCCTTTCTTAAAGGAGCTGACCAGCTCAGAGTGGTCATATGCAGTCCCCAGATACCGGATGAACTATTTCTAGTGACTGGTCCTGGGCTAGACACCGTAGATAAGAAGGTGATTAAGACAGAGCTTTTGTCCTTTTTAAACTATGAAACATGACTTTGAAATGTTAGCTCCCAAATTTTTATCAAAGGACTGTTTAAAAAATATAATAATGGAAAAACTATGTTGGGGGTGTTTTGCTTCGGTCTATACTATGTTCTTCTACAACGACATTCTCCATGAGAATGGAATGCTCCTCGATGGTACTTTATTAGAGGATCATGGTTGAGGACACTGGCGCCTCCCCAAAGAAACATCACCTACATCATTTCAAATCTAAGTCCCAGAAGAGGCTTTAATTCCCGTGAAGAATGCTTTGACCCTTCTAAACACTACTAATCGTGTAACTATTTGGGAAGAGTGTACAGTGTTATAGTTAGGACAGAAAGTTCCAGAATTCAACTGTCTAGAATTGAGTTACCTGCAGGAACACTGAGCAGGTTTCCTTCTCAGCACTTCATTGTCCTCATCTACCTCATCCACCCACAGGGCCATTGTGAAGATTATCAAGGAATACATGTATAGTGCTTAAAAGATGACCCCCACACAGTAAATGATGATAAACTATTAATTACCATCACCACAGTGCTTCGCCTTTGCTTTGGCTATCAGGGAGAAAGAGCTAAACGGATAGCTCCACTGCACAAAGACAGACAGACTCCTGAGGAATATAAACGTTTACAGGGTGAGGAAAACAATAAAAAGCCCACAGAACCCGAGGGAGCATTCACAGAAAAAGAGGGTGAGCTGGCGTGTGTGGCAGGGACAGCCACAGAAGAGCTGCTTTGAGGGTACTGGGCTGCTGGTGGTACTAACTACCACTAAGAAAAAAAACCACAAACGAACCCATCAAGTATTCAGGGATAGGGACAGAAGGTAGACTGCCAAGGACTAAAGCAAATATATCTGAAAACACAGTATGTCCTTTTTGGGAGCCATTATACATACATTCTCTCACTTAATACTTAACTTTATGACTGGGCATAAGAATTCTCCTCATTTTTATAGCTGTGAAAACTAGGCTTGGGGAGGATAAAAGTCTCAGAGCTCGTGAACAGTATGGTTAGGACTCCAACTTGTCAAACATCGAAATTGTGGGCAATTTCTTTTGTTTAAAAGTGGAGAAAGTAAAGTGGTAAGAGAATACGGGAAAACGAAGGTTTTGAAAGATGGGGCAAGGTTGAAAATGTTCAAATACTGATGGGAAAGAATAGCAAATGAGGGGTTGATACTGGGGGAAATGGGATGGGGGTTGGGGGTAAAGGCCCTAAGAAGGCCTTGGGGATGGGCTCCCTCTCCATTGTGGACACTTAGTCTTAGGCCAGCAGCCATGTTCGTCATAGCAGGTTTTTCTCCAGCTGATACAGGGTGTTAAAAACTTGAATTTGAGTATCCTCAGGCAGCTTTTATCAATTCCCTACAAGCCAAAAAAACCACTCCTTACTCTACTGCTTCACATACATTGTATTACCCTCTTGGTTTGTAAAGGCCTATGATTTTCCACTCCTTGAAAACTAGCCTCTTCCCACTACAAGCAGTAAGAACAAACAGACAGACAGAATGAGTAAATATATAAATGTTTGAGGCAAAAAATTGTGGAAGTTCTCAACTGAGAACTCTATTTTCTCCGTGGAATGAAATACCAAGTCATCTGCTGAGAGGGAGAAGAGTGGAAGGCCAGAGATGTGAAGAAAGTAAATGCCTACAATAACCACTGTGAAAAATGAGAGGGCTAAAAAAACTAAAGGACAGGGGAGTTCCTGTCGTGACTCAGTGGTTAACGAATCTGACTAGGAACCATGAGGTTGTGGGTTCTATCCCTGACCTTGCTCCGTGGGTTAAGGATTCGGCGTTGCCATGAGCTGTGGTGTAGGTTGCATACACGGCTTGCATCTCGCCTTGCTGTGGCTCTGGCGCAGACCGGTGGCTACAGATCCGAATCGACCCCTAGCCTGGGAACCTCCATATGCTGCAAGAGTGGCCCAAGAGAATGGGAAAAAGACAAAAAAAAAAAAAAACCAACAAAAAAAACCCTAAAGGACAACACAATTCTGTGGGCCTATTTGAAGTTGGTAACAAACTAATAGCCTTGTTATTGCCTCTGTGATCTTCTCCAGGTGTGCTCAGGTGGAAAAATAGAGTTGAGATTTTATCAGGAATGTTGGATAAAAAGACAAGGGGGAATCAGAGACAAGAGAGGTTTAAGACTGATAACAGGAAGAAAAGGGAAGGAAGAGACAAAAAAAAATAGATTATATAGATTAGAAATTCTGCTAAAGATAGGTTGGAAGCAGATGACTGAGAAACGTGGAAATACAGGAAGTTCAGTGATTTGACAGGAGTTCCTGTCGTGGCTCAGCAGTTAATGAAACCAACTAGGTTCCATGAGGATGTGGGTTCTAACCCTGGTCTCTCTCAGTGGGTTAAGGATGCGGCATTGCCGTGAGCTGTGGTGTAGGCTGCAGATGTGGCTGGTATCCAGCGATGCTGTGGCTGTGGTGTAGGCTGGCAGCTACAGCCCCAATTCAACCCCTAGCCTGGGAACTTCCATGTGTCACTGGTGCAGCCCTAAAAAGAAATAAAATAAAATAAAAATTAAACCTGAATTGATAACTTCAAGAGTAAATCAGTTCTGGGTGACAAGGAACAGAATGTGGGCCCTGAACTTGAGTGCTCAAGTAGAGAAGAGGAAATCACTCAAGATGAGATCAATCAAGAGCAAAGCCAAGGTTGTGGATGAATCACAAGAAGTAACCCAGGCAGCAGCTAAGGTCGAAAGACTAAATCTAGAGTAAGGATGACACTAAATAAAAAACAATGTCCCTGTGGTCTGCAAATGAAGAAGGTTACAGGGTGGGGTAGCTATGTGACATGAGTGCCCCAAAAGGTAAGGGTTTATGTGAGGGTGCAAGTACCAAGATCTAAGGCCCAGAGAGGACATCAAACACTCAGCCCTGAAACAGAAGGGGTATAAACTTGTGCAGAGAGCAATTCCACAAAAAAGACACATATGTGTTTACTTATTATGCAGAATATAGTATATATGTGTGTGAATTTATATGCCTTCTTTAAACATAAACACCATATGACCAAATACAAAGAGTAGTTCAGTACAGGAATGTACATATCTTACCAAATCTTTTAAGATTTTTCAATGGAAAAATTTCCCCTTAAATATCACTTATATATTTTGGAAAAAAAAAAAAAAGTCTGTTTCACTTACTGTTAGCAAATAAAATTAAGGTCTAGCTTTGGAAAAAAAGAAAAGAAAATGACCCAAACCTATGACACTGTTCTACCATTAGAACTTGAAGGCCAAGGCTAAAGAGAGTAGAGAAGACTTTGCTGTATTCTTCCTTTGTACTCTTCCTGTTTTGATCTCAGTATTCACTTCTGTGGGACGACTCCAAGCCCCAAATCTGAGTTAGATGTCTGTCTTACATTTTTCCACAGCACCTAATTCTTACCTCTGTCAGAAAACATATCTTGTGTGCCGTGGGCAGCCATGACCAGCCTCTGACATTAAAGGAAGTTTTCCATAATTCTAATTCCTAGTACACTACCTATCAAATAGAAGGTTTATAATTAATGTCTATGGAAAAGAAGGAGCAAAAGAGGACTAAAACTAAAGAAGTAAAAAACTTAATTTTTTCAAACATAAAGAAAGAGGACACAAAATTTCCAATCACCAGCCTTTTCCAACAGAAAATTTCTACATAAGAAGGCAATAGGTTTGAGAAAAAAAAAAAAGTAAATAGGTTTCGTTAACATTCTCAATTTCCTTTTCGAATATAGAAAAAAAAAATTGCACAGGGATAATAAGGACAATCCAAGTCACTGAGAAGGTTTCAACTCTTTGCCAGTTTTCCACATATCGAAAATGGAGCTGATTTTGATTGCCAGGGTTCATGTCAGCTTTTCCAGCTCCTAAATTATTCATATGAGGAAATCATAGAGGGCTATCTCTAGCCTGTAAAAAGTAAATGTTATTGGAACTGCATGCTTTTTGTCTTTCCTATAATCCTTGCTTTTCCCACACCCCCCTAAGACCCTGGAGCTCCTTGAGGACCTGCCTTATATCTGCACACGCAGTAACCCTTCCATAGTAGTTACACTGGAAGTGCCTGGAGAGTCAACTAATGTTGAAATATAAATGGACTACGTAGTACTAGTATTTATTTATTTATTTATTGTCTTTTTGCCTTTTCTAGAGCCACTCCTGCAGCATATGGAGGTTCCCAGGCTTAGGGTCGAATTGGAGCCACAGCTGCCGGCCTACACCACAGCCACAGCAAAGCAGGATCCAAGACGAGTCTGCAACCTACACCACAGCTCACAGCAACACCTGATCCTTAACCCACGGAGCAAGGCCAGGGATCGAACCCAAAACCTTATGGTCCCTAGTCAGATTCGTTAACCACTGCACCACGACGGGAACTCCAGTACTGGCATTGAAAATAACTTGCTCAGGGAGTTCCTGTTGTGCCCCAGTGGAAACGAATCTGACTGGCATCCATGAGGACACACGTTCGATCTCTGGCCTCTCTCAGTGGGTTAAGGATCTGGCGTTCCTGTGATCTGTGGTATACAGATCCCATGTTGCTATGGGTGTGGCGTATGCTGGCAGCTACAGCTCCAATTCTACCCCTAGCCTGGGAGCTTCTGTATGATGCCTGTGCAGCCCTAAAAAGACCAAAATAAAATAAAATAAAATAAAATAAAATAACTTGCTCAGGATGCAGAACAAGTGACTTTCAAAATTAAGTATTGATAAGTCATCAACTTTATTAAAGAATATTAACATAAATTTGTAAATAAAACGCCTCAGTTGAAACAACAGCCTCTATACAACATATACACGGAACTTTCCCAAAGATTTTGAGAAAAACAGCAATGAAAGGTGCTTCCATTTCTTGATCTGGGTGGTAGTTAAAACAGGTGTGTTCACTTTGTGAAAAGTCAGTTAAAATTGCTTTATTACACAGACATAAAACAAGAGGCTTCAACCAGGAAAACGTTAACTGAAGTTGTTCTGCAGGGATGCTTGTCTCGAGAATGGAAACGTGAGAGTCACATGAAAGGGGAAAAGCGTCGAGCAGGATGGAAGGGGGTAATGGAGAGACACTCAGTGTTTCACTCTGTATTTCTCTGCTGTTTGATATAAAGGAACTGAAAAATTTATATTACACAGTGTTCTGGGGAAAGTTATCAACTATTAGACCTTTCTTACTTATAAAGAGGTGTCTTTCCCCCCAAGCCTCTGGCTTGCAAACAGCAGCAGCTGAGCATTTCACACCTACAGAATTTTAGAGATGGAAGATATGCTGAAGATAATCTATTGCTATCTTCTTATTTCCAAGACAAGAACATTAAGTCCCCTAGAGGGTTAAATAATTTCTCCTGGATTCCAGAGCTGGCAGAGACAGAACTAGAATTTAAGTTCCTGAATTCATAAACAGTTCAGTCTTTTCTTAACTTTAAGTGATTGTTTTTTAAGGAATCTATTCTGTGGAACTTATAAAACCACAGACTGAAAGCTAATATTATTTACTGTTCAAATCCAGGGTGTTAAAAAAAACTTTAATTGCAAATTTTATAGGTTCAAATGTGGCACACACATAAATCACTGTTAATTTTGGACTCCCCTCCTTTAAAACAACTACTACAATTATTCCTTAAATCCACATTTAAAAAAAAATCACTTGACAAAATAACATCAAATCTAAGTGTTTTCTACAAGAAGTAAAAATGTATTCAAAGATGCAATTAAATAAGCACATTTTAAACAGTCAGCAGCTACATAAACCAAAAGGTAATTACTTCAGATATAATGAATTCCTAGCCATCATTTAAATCTTTTGTCTCTTGCACTCTGAAAACAGAAGAGAGTGGTAATCTATGTGTCAAAATAAATCTTTAATAAATGAAGTGATCTCCAGCCTGGGGGGAGATACGGCAGCTAAGAAAATTAGAAATGGGATGTAACTTCATTTGCCTTATGGTCAATGGTTCAAATCAGAAGCACTTTACACTGGATAGCAGTTTTGTGAATGAGACAAAATGTTTTGATTAGCTATTCCGAGAAAGTGAGAATTCATTGCTCAGAATTCTTACAAGGGTCACACTGTCTATAATCTACTCCAAGCAACTAAATACTGAAAAGAACAAGAAACCCAATTAACCTTTGATTGTTAAAGACTGTCTCTTTAAGAAACAACAGGCTGATTGCTGCCTGTGACTACTTTTTTTGTTGTTAAGATCCTCAAGAAATAGCTCATTTAAAAAAATTTTGGACTTCTTCGAAAGTCTGAAGAAAAAAAAAGATGAAGGATCCATTCAAGAAGAGGATATTACAATCGTCAATATGTATGCCACTAATATAGCAGCACCCAGATACCTACAACAAATACTACTAACAGACATAAAAGGAGAAATTGATGGGAATACAATCACAGTAGGAGACTTTAACACGCCCCTCGCATCAATGGACAGCTCCTCTAGACAGAAAATCAATAAGGCAACAGAGATCCTAAAGGACACAATAGAGAAGTTAGACTTAATCGACATTTTCAGGACATTACATCCAAAAAAATCAGAATACACACTCTTCTTAAGTGCACATGGAACATTCTCAAGAACTGATCACATATTGGGGAACAAAGCTAACCTCAACAAATTTAAGAGTATAGAAATAATTTCAAGTATCTTTTCTGACCACAATGGCATGAAACTAGAAAAGAAATGAGAAAAAACTGACTACATGGAGAATAAACAACATGCTACTAAAAAACCACTGGGTCAATGAGGAAATCAAGAAGGAAATTAAAAAATACCTTGAGACAAATGAAAATGAAGACACAACTACTCAAAATCTATGGGATACCACAGAAGCAGTGCTCAGAGGGAAATTTATAGCTATACTGGCCTTCCTCAAAAAAGAAGAAAAATCTCAAATGGACAACTTAACCCACCACCTAAAGGATTAGAAAAAGAACCAAAAAAACCCCTGAAGTTAGCAGAAGAAAGGAAATCATAAAGATCAAAGAGGATGTCAATAAAATAGAGATTCAAGAAATAACAGAAAAAAAATCAATAAAAACCAAGAGCTGGTTCTTTGCAAAGGTAAACAAAATGGACAAACCTCTGGCTAGACTCAACAAGAAGAGGAGAGAAAAACCCCAAATAAAATAAAAAATGAAAAAGGAGAAGTCACAAATGACACTACAGAAATACAAAAAACCATGAGAGAATACTATGAACAACTGTATGACAACAAATTTGACAAGCTAGAAGAAATGGACAACTTTCTAGAGACTTAAAGCCTGCAAAAACTGAATAAAAAAGAAATAGATCAACCAAACAGACCAATCGCTAGAAATGAAATTGAATATGTCAACAAAAGTCCAGGACCAGATGGCTTCACAGGTGAATTCTACCGAACATACAAAGAGGAACTTATACCCATCCTCTTTAAACTTTTTCAAAAGGTTGAAGAAGAAGGAACACTCCCAAAGACATTCCATGATGCCACCATCACCCTCATTCCAAAACCAGACAAAGATACCACCAAAAAAGAAAACTATCGCCCAATATCATTGATGAATACAGATGAAAAAATGTCAACAAAATTTCAGCCAACCAAATCCAACAACATATAAAAAAGATCATACACCACGACCAGAAGGGATTCATCCCAGGTTCATAAGGATGGTTCAACATACGCAAATCAATGAACGTCATACACATTAACAAAAGAAAAGTCAAAAACCACATGATCATCTCAATAGATGCAGTAAAAGCATCTAAGTCCAAAATCCATTCATGATGAAAACTCTTACCAAAGTGGGTATAAAGGGAACATACCTTAACATATCAAAGCCATTTATGACAAACCCACAACACATATAATACTCAATGGAGAAAAGTTGAAAGCCTTCCCACTAAAATCTGGAACAAGACAAGGATGCCCATTCTCACCACTTTTATTCAACATAGTACTGGAAGTCCTAGCCAGAGCAATCAGATAAACAAAAGAAATAAAAGGCATCCAAATAGGAAGAGAAGAGGTAAAACTGTCACTGTATGCAGATGACATGATACCATATGTAGAAAACCCTAAGGACTCCACACAAAAACTACTTGAACTGATCAACAAATTCAGCAAAGTAGCAGGATATAAGATTAACATTCAGAAATAAGTCACATTTCTGTATACTAACAATGAAATATTAGAATAGGAACATAAAAATACAATATCTTTTTTTTTGTCTTTTTTTTGTTGTTGTTGTTGCTATTTCTTGGGCCGCTCCCGCAGCATATGGAGGTTCCCAGGCTAGGGGTCCAATCGGAGCTGTAGCCACCGGCCTACGCCAGAGCCACAGCAACACGGGATCTGAGCCGCGTCTGCAACCTACACCACAGCTCACGGCAACGCCGGATCCTTAACCCACTGAGCAAGGGCAGGGACCGAACCCGCAACCTCATGGTTCCTAGTCGGATTCGTTAACCACTGCGCCACAACGGGAACTCCAGACAATATCTTTTAAAATTGCAAAAACTCAAATACCTGGGAATACACCTGACCAAGGAGGTGAAAGAGTTAATATGCTGAGAACTTTAAAACATTAATCAAGGAAATTAAAGAGGATTCAAAGAAATGGAAAGATATTTCATGCTCCTGGATTGGAAAAATTAATATGATTAAAACTGTCATACTACCCGAAGCAATCTACAGATTCAATGCAATTGCTATCAAATTACCCATGACATTTTTCACAGAACTAGAACAAACAATCTAAAAATTTAAGTGGAACCACAAAAGACCCAGAATTGCCAAAGCAATTCCGAGGAACAAAAACAAAGAAGGCATAACTCTCCCAGACTTCAGGCAATATTACAAAGCCACAGTCATCAAGACAGTGTAGTACTGGTACCAAAACAGACAAACAGACCAACAGAACAGAAGAGAGAAACAAGAAATAAACTCAGACACCTATGGTCAATTAATCTTTGACGAAGGAGGCAAGAACTTAAAATGGGAAAAAAAGTCTTTTCTGCAAGTATTGCTGGGAAACCTGGACAGCTGCATGCAAATCAATAAAAATAGAACACACCCTCACAACTATACCCAAAATGGCTGAAAGACTTAAATATAAGACAACACACCATCAAACTCCTGGAAGAGAACATAGGCAAAACATTCACTGACATCAACCTTACAAATGTTTTCTCAGGTCAGTCTCCCAAAGCAACAGAAATAAGAGCAAAAATAAACCAATGGGACCTAATCAAACTGACAGGCTTTTGCACAGCAAAGGAAACCAAAAAGACAACTTACAGAATGGGAGAAAAAAGTTTCAAATGATGTGGCTGACAAGGGCTTAATCTCTAAAATATACAAACAACTTAAACGACTCTACAGCAAAAAAGCCAACAACCCAATAGAAAAATGGGCAAGACACAGAGTGGCTGAGTGGATAAAAAGGCAAAAACCTTCAATATGCTGCCTACAAGAAACTCACCTTAGGACAAAGGATACATATAGATTGAAAGTGAAAGGGTGGGGAAAAATATTTCACACCAATAGACATGACAGAAAAGCAGGAGTTGCAACACCCATATCAGACAAAATAGACTTTAAAACAAAAGACATAAAGAAAGACAAAGAAGGACACTACTTAATGATTAAGGGACCCAATCCAAGGAGAGGATGTTACTATCGTCAACATATATGCCCCAAATACAGGAGCACCCAGATACATACAACAAATATTAACAGACATAAAGGGAGATATTGATGAGAATACAATCATAGTAGGAGACCTTAATACCCCCCTCACATCAATGGACAGATCCTCTAGACAGAAAACCAATAAAGCAACAGAGATCCTAAAGGAAACAATAGAAAAGTTAAGACTTCATTGATATCTTCAGGACACTACATCCAAAAAAAGCAGAATACACATTCTTCTCAAATGCTCATGGAACATTCTCAAGAATCGACCACATATTGGGACACAAAGCTAACCTCAATAAATTTAGGAGCATAGAAATTATCTCAAGTATCTTCTCTGACCACAATGCCATGAAATTAGAAATCAACCATGGGAAAAGGAAAGAGAAAAAACCTACTACATGGAGACTACATCATGCTACTAAAAAACCAATGGGTCAATGAGGAAATCAAGAAGGAGATTACAAACTACCTTGAAACAAATGATAATGAAGACACAACCTCTCAAAATCTATAGGATGCTGCGAAAGCAGTGCCCAGAGGGAAATTTATAGCAATACAGGCCTTTCTCAAAAAGGAAGAAAGATCCCAAATTGACAACTTAACCCTCCACCTAAATGAATTAGAAAAAGATGAACAAAAAAGTCCTAAAATCAGCAGAAGGAAGGAAATTATAAAGATCAAAGAAGAAATCAATAAAATAGAGACTCAAAAAACAATAGAGAAAATTAATAAAACCAAGAGCTGGTTCTTTGAAAAGGTGAACAAAATTGACAAACCCCTGGCCAGACTCACTAAAAAGAGGAGAGAAAGAACCCAAATAACCAAAATTATACATGAAAAAGGAGAAATCACAACCGATAGTGCAGAAATACAAAAAACCACAAGACAATACTATGAACAACTATAGGGCAACAAGTTTGACAATCTGGAAGAAATGGACAATTTTCTAGAATCTTACAGCCTGCCAAAACTGAATCAAAAAGAAACAGACCAACTGAACAAACCGATCACTAGAAATGAAATTGAAGAGGTCATAAAATCACTCCCTACAAATAAAAGTCCAGGACCAGACGGCTTCACAGGTGAATGCTATCAAATATATAAAGAGGAATTGGTGCCCATCCTCCTTAAACTCTTTCAAAAGGTTGAGGAAGAAGGAATACACCTAAAGACATTCTATGATGCCACCATCACCCTCATTCCAAAACCAGACAAAGATACCACCAAAAAAGAAAACTATCGCCCAATATCATTGATGAATATAGATGTAAAAATTCTCAACAAAATCTTAGCCAACCGAATCCAACAACATACCAAAAAAATTATACACCATGACCAGGTAGGGTTCATCCCAGGTTCACAAGGATGGTTCAACATTCGCAAATCAATCAGCATCATACACCACATTAACAAAAGAAAAGTCAAAAATCATATGATCATCTCAATAGACGCAGAAAAAGCATTTGACAAAGTCCAACATCCATTCATGATCAAGACCCTCACCAAAGTGGGTCTAGAGGGAACATTCCTGAATATAATCAAAGCCACTTATGATAAACCCACAGCAAATATAATCCTCAATGGGGAAAAGCTGAAAGCCTTCTCACTCCAATCTGGAACAAGACAGGGATGCCCACTCTCACCACTGCTCTTCAACATAGTTTTGGAAGTCCTAGCCACAGCAATTAGACAAACAAAAGAAATAAAAGGCATCCATATAGGAAGAGAAGAGATAAAACTGTCA
The DNA here is from genome assembly GCF_016906955.1 of Phacochoerus africanus. Classification (NCBI taxonomy): domain Eukaryota; kingdom Metazoa; phylum Chordata; class Mammalia; order Artiodactyla; family Suidae; genus Phacochoerus; species Phacochoerus africanus. The sequence goes on along the minus strand of NC_062556.1, from coordinate 44,951,683 downwards.
CTGTGTGCAGATGACATGATACTATACATAGAAAACCCTAAGGACTCAACCCCAAAACTACTTGAACTGATTAATAAATTCAGCAAAGTAGCAGGATATAAGATTAACATTCAGAAGTCAGTTGCATTTCTGTATACCAGCAATGAAATATTAGAAAAGGAATACAAAAATATAATACCTTTTAAAATTGCACCTCACAAAATCAAATACCTTGGAATACACCTGACCAAGGAGGTAAAGGACTTATATGCTGAGAACTATAAAACTTTAATCAAAGAAATCAAAGAAGATGTAAAGAAATGGAAAGATATTCCATGTTCCTGGACTGGAAAAATCAATATTGTAAAAATGGCCATACTACCCAAAGCAATCTACAGATTCAATGCAATCCCTATCAAATTACCCAGGACATTTTTCACAAAACTAGAACAAACAATCTGAACATTTATATGGAACCACAAAAGACCCAGAATCGCCAAAGCAATCCTGAGAAACAAAAACCAAGCAGGAGGCATAACTCTCCCAGACTTCAAGAAATACTACAAAGCCACAGTCATCAAAACAGTGTGGTACTGGTACCAAAACAGACAGACCAATGGAACAGAACAGAGAACCCAGAAATAAACCCTGACACCTATAGTCAATTCATCTTTGACAAGGGAGGCAAGAACATAAAATGGGACAAAGAAAGTCTATTCAGCAAGCATTGCTGGGAAACCTGGACAGCTGCATGCAAAGCAATGAAACTAGAACACACCCTCACACCATGCACAAAAATAAACTCCAAATGGCTGAAAGACTTAAATATAAGACAGGACACCATCAAACTCCTAGAAGAAAACATAGGCAAAACACTCTCTGACATCAACCTCATGAATATTTTCTCAGGTCAGTCTCCCAAAGCAATAGAAATTAGAGCAAAAATAAACCCATGGGACCTCATCAAACTGAAAAGCTTTTGCACAGCAAAGGAAACCCAAAAGAAAACAAAAAGACAACTTTCAGAATGGGAGAAAATAGTGTCAAATGATGCAACCGACAAGGGCTTAATCTCTAGAATATATAAACAACTTATACAACCCAGCAGCAAAAAAGCCAATCAATCAATGGAAAAATGGGCAAAAGACCTGAATAGACATTTCTCCAAAGAAGATATACAGATGGCCAACAAACACATGAAAAAATGCTCAACATCACTGATTATAAGAGAAATGCAAAGCAAAACTACCATGAAATACCACCTCACACCAGTCAGAATGGCCATCATTAATAAGTCCACAAATAACAAGTGCTGGAGGGGCTGTGGAGAAAAGGGAACCCTCCTGCACTGTTGGTGGGAATGTCAACTGGTACAGCCACTAGGGAGAACAGTTTGGAGATACCTTAGAAATCTACACATAGAACTTCCATATGACCCCGCAATCCCACTCTTGGGCATATATCCAGACAAAACTCTACTTAAAAGAGACACGTGCACCCGCATGTTCATTGCAGCACTTTCACAATAGCCAGGACATGGAAACAACCCAAATGTCCATCAACAGAGGATTGGATTCGGAAGAAGTGGTATATATACACAATGGAATACTACTCAGCCATAAAAAAGAATGACATCATGCCATTTGCAGCAACATGGATGGAACTAGAGAATCTCATACTGAGTGAAATGAGCCAGAAAGACAAAGACAAATACCATATGATATCACTCATAACTGGAATCTAATATCCAGCACAAATGAACATCTCCTCAGAAAAGAAGATCATGGACTTGGAGAAAAGACTTGTGGCTGCCTGATGGGAGGGGGAGGGAGTGGGAGGGATCGGGAGCTTGGGCTTATCAGACACAACTTAGAATAGATTTACAAGGAGATCCTGCTGAATAGCATTGAGAACTTTGTCTAGATACTCATGTTGCAACAGAACAAAGGGTGGGGGAAAAAATGTAATTGTAATGTATACATGTAAGGATAACTTGATCCCCTTGCTGTACAGTGGGAAAATAAATTAGAAAGAAAAAAAAAAAGAAAAATGGGCAAACGACCTGAATAGACATTTCTCCAAGGAGGATGTACAGATAGCCAAAAACCACATAAAACAACACTCAACATCACTGATTATTAGAGAAATCCAAATCAAAACTATGAGATACCACCTCACACCAGTCGGAATGGTCATCATTAATAAGTCCACAAATAACAAATTAAAATGTTGGAGTGGATGTGGAGAAAAGGGAACCCTCCTGCACTGTTTGTGGGAATGTAAGCTGGTACAACCACTATGGAGAACAGTACGGAGGTACCTTAGAAAACTATACATAGAACTACCACATGACCCAGCAATCCCACTTTTGGGCATATATCCAGACAAAACATTCCTTAAAAAAGACACATGCACCCACATGTTCACTACAGCACTAGTCACAATAGCCAAGACATGGAAACAACCCAAATGTCCATCGACATATGATTGGGTTAGGAAGATGTGGTATGTATATACAATGGAATACTACTCAGCCATTAAAAAAAAAACCAAAATAATGCCATTTGCAGCAACATGGATAGAACTAGAGACTCTCATCCTGAGTGAAGTAAGTCAGAAAGAGAAAGACAAATACCATATGGTATCACTTATATCTGGAATCTAATATATGGCACACATGAACCTTTCCACAGAAAATAAATTCATGGACTTGGAGAATAGACTTGTGGTTGCCAAGGGGGGATGGGGAGGGAGTGGGATGGATGGAGAGCTTGGTGTTAATAGATGCAGACTGTTGCCTTGGGAAGGGATTAGCAATGGAATCCTCCTGTATAGCACTGGGAACTATGTCTAGTCACTTATGACGGAGAATGATAATGTGAGAAAAAAGAATGTATACATGTATGTGTAACTGGGTCACCATGCTGTACAGTAGAAAAGAATAAAAGGTAAAAAAAAAAAAGAAAGAAAAAGATGAAATTGAAGTATTAAAAGTCTATTGTGGGTTAAAAAGAAAACATGAAAATTTAAATATTTTATAATACATGATGATTTTCACTATCTTTTTAATAAATGTGAACTCAAACATAAAAGTTTAAGCTTTTATAAAAAATTTTTTTTTTCTTCTTAGGGCTGCACCTACGGCCTATGGAGGTTCCCTAGCCAGGGGTCTAATTGGAACTACAGCTGCCAGCCTACACCACAGCCACAGCAATGCCAGATCCAAGCAGCGTCTGTGACCTACACCACAGCTCACAGCAACACTGGATCCTTAACCCACTGAGCGAGGCCAAGGATTGAACCCGCAACTTCATGGTCCCTAGTCGGATTCATTTCTGCTGTGCCATGATGGGAACTCAGAAGAATTTTTTTTTAAATAATGAAGAGATGTGGGAGTTCCCGTCGTGGCTCAGTGGTTAATGAATCCAACTAGGAACCATGAGGTTGCGGGTTCGATCCCTGGCCTTGCTCAGTGGGTTAAGGATCTGGCGTTGCCGTGAGCTGTGGTGTAAGTTGCAAAAGCGGCTTGGATCCCAAGTTGCTGTGGCTCTGGCATAGGCTGGTGGCTACAGCTCCAATTAGACCCCTAGCCTGGGAACCTCCATATGCCACAGGAGCGGCCCAAGAACTGGCAAAATGACAAAAAATAATAATAATAATAATAATAATGAAGAGATGAGAGATGAAGAAAGGTAACTTTCACCAAGTGTCATGGACATTAGATTAAGATGGAGACATGGATTCAACTTTGTCTCTGTTACTAAGGACTGCAGCAAGTCAACTCTCTGGATCTTAACTGCTGCAAAGTGAATACAAGAACTGATGTACTGACTTGTTATTTTTTTATGCCTACTCTTGTACTAAACATTATATGACTATTATTCATAACTAGCTCATAGATCTTCACTGCTAAATGGTATGATGTGTCGAGAGGCAATTTTTATAGTCAACATTTTATTCAGCAAACTAGTAAAACAAATTGGAAGTACTGGTCATTTAACTGTTATTGACTCAAATATGACTGAACCAAAACTATTTAAATCTTAAAATTTTAAAATAGACAAGTGAGTAAATTATCTTTAAAATCTCTCTTATACCTCAAAGAATTTAAGTATATCAATGCAAAAAAGTATGGTTTCCCATGGGTTTTAAGAGATTTAGATAAGCATTAAAAGTACTGCTAAGTCTGGGCAGAAAGAATAAACAATTAAGTTTATTCATCAATTTACAGTCAGGTTCAAATAATTTTAGCTCTTGAAGCAAATGAGGAGGTATGGTGCAACCAGCAGGGATTTATTCATGGCAAAAGAAAGCCACTTTTGTTTGATCAGTAAATTACTATAATTATTTTAAATGCTTCAACAGTTTAAACATACAGAAACACAATTCATAAATTTTTATAAATGAAAAGATATGTATTGTAGAATTATCATACATATGGACAAGTTTAAAAACAGGAGTTTTATTTATTTTTATTGCTCTCTTTCTTCCTCTTTGACTCACATCTGCATCCCCACATAACAACCTCATGTTAAGTGACATGTATCTTTATTTGTCTCAATGTCCATATATTCATCATGTTCACACACAATAAAATGGGAAGATAGGTAAAAATCCTAAATGAACTGATATTCAAATTCATTCCTGTCAACGACTGCACAATATTCCACAGTGTAGACTGTACCATGGTTTATGAAACCATTCCCTTGTTGTTTTATTGATGGGCATTTATTGTTTCCTGTTTCTTCTTCCCGCTTCCAACACCTGCTGCAGTGAACCTTGTACACATAGACTTATGTTCTAGTATTTTATTCTATGAGACAGAGTCCCAGCAGTGCAATTGCTGTGCTGAAGAATGCTTATTTTCCACTTTAATTGATGATAAATGTCTTCCAAAAGACCCAGCAGTTCACTTTTCCACCAGTAACATTATGTATCTTTTTCCTTATATCTACAGAGATGTTAGGCCTTTTCAATTTTTGCCAACCCGAGTTCTGTCACTTTACTTGTATTTCTCAAAATGCTAGTTAGTGTGAGCACCTGGCCATATGGATTTGCACTTTTTGTGAAATGTCTATTTATAGTCTTTGTCCATTTTTTAATTGGGTTATCCTTTCACGTTAATTCCTAAGAGCTTTAAAACAGTGATGACATTAACTTTTGATCACCTAGATTCTAATTTTTTCCCCAAATGCGTACTTTAAACTGCCTGTGTTTTCTTTTTGGTCTCTTTTTAAAGCTCTCTGTTTCTGTTTTGCTTAAGATTATCCCAAACTCTATAATAGGACTGTCCAACAGAACTTTTGCAATGATGAAAATGCTTTCTATCTGTACCACCCAACATGGTAGTCACTAACCAAACTGAGGAGCCAAAATTTAAACAGCCACAAGTGGCTGTAATCACCCTATTAGACAACCCGGTCCAGAACTTAGCTACTCACTGTGCAGTCATGAACTGGCACAGCCAGGAGCGCTCATACCATCCAAGAGCCATGCTTACAATGAACAGTCTTAGGCCCTATTCTAGAACTACTGTGTCAGTTTTCATTTTAACAAGATACCCAGGTGACTCATACTCACATTAAAGTTTGAGAAGCACTGTTAATAATCACCTAAATTAGGGATTCTCAGAATTCTTTTTGTGCTATGGACCCCATCAGCAATCTGTTCATAATTGTGAATCCCTTTTGACACTAACATTTCTAAAATCAAAAATCAAAATACACAGACTTACAAAAGAAATGAATTATAGCTGACCCCTGAACAACACAAGTTTGAACTGCATGGGTCCACTTCTTTCAATAATAAACACTACAGTACTACACAATCTGTGGTTGATTGAATCCAAGGATGAAAAACTGCTGATAGGGGTTGATGACTAAGTTATGTGGATTTTCAACTGTTCAGAGGGTCAGCATCCCATGTGGTTCAAGGGTCAGGTGTATACTGCAAACAAATTGTTGAATTTTTTTTTTTTTTTTGCTCTTTTTTACAGCCACCCCCGCGGCATATAGAAATTCCTGGGCTAGGGGTCAAATGGGAGCTGCAGCTGCCAGCCTATACCACAGCCACAGCAACACGGGATCCAAGCTACATCTGCGACCTGCACCACAGCTCATGGCAACACTGGATCCTTAACCCACTGAGCAAGGCTAGGGATCGAATTCCCATTCTCCTGGATACTATGTTGAGTTCATTAACTACTGAGCCACAACAGGAACTCCCTCAAAATATTTTAAAAAGTTACATATGCCGTTTTATTAATGCGTTAGAAATGAGATCAGGAGTTCCCGTTGTGGCCCAGCGGAAATGAATCCAACTGGAAACCATGAACTTGCGGGCTCAATCACTGGCCTTGCTCAGTGGGCTAAGGATCCGGTGCTGCCAAGAGCTATGGTGTAGGTCGCTGACGTGGCTGCTCGGATTCCACGTTGCTGTGGCTCTGGCGTAGGCCGAACCCCTAGCCTGGGAACCTCCATATGCCGTGGGTGCGGCCCTGGAAAAGGCAAAAAGACAAAAAAAAAAAAAAAGATTTCTGGGAGTTCCCGTCGTGGCGCAGTGGTTAACGAATCCGACTAGGAACCAGGAGGTTGCGGGTTCGGTCCCTGCCCTTGCTCAGTGGGTTAAGGATCCGGCGTTGCCGTGAGCTGTGGTGTAGGTTGCAGACGCGGCTCGGATCCCGCGTTGCTGTGGCTCTGGCGTAGGCTGGTGGCTACAGCTCCGATTGGACCCCTAGCCTGGGAACCTCCATATGCCCCTGGAGCGGCCCAAGAAATAGCAACAACAACAACAACAACAACAACAACCAAAAAAAAAGATTTCTAATGCTAACAGGATCATAGGCAGTAATAACCCTACTGTGGTCTTAGTATCTATCTGTAATTGAAGGAAATGCTAAATTTCAATAAGAAGTGAAAATCATTTTTTTTCCCATACCGCCTAGAGGCCTGCAGACCCCAAGTTAAGAATCTGCATGATTACTGAAGCAATGGCCTAGATTTCCTTCTAAAAATTTTGATCCAACTGGAATTAATATATGTATAAGGTATAAAATGTGAGGACCAACTTTTTTTTAACAGATGAATATCAACTAGTTGTGCTAGGAGCCTTCTAGAAAAAAAATTCTTTTTCAACTGAACTGAAGTACCACTATTGTAGTATACAATTACATTGACCTCTATAGTCTGTTTTACTGATGTTTCTCTGCTTCTATGCCAATATTACATCTAGTTGATTTAGTTTTGAGGTAGATTCATGTTTGGCATAGCTATACCCAGTAGTAAAATGACCCAATTTGACACTCTTTTTCTCTAGTTCAACTGTGAAACCTTTATTCATACAGTAACCCATGGTAGCATCTGGCCATTATTTGGCTGAAATGCATACTTTGTATAGTAAGTTGATGGTTGTTTTTAAAATTAACTTTTGTGATTCTACGGCGATGACAAAATCAAATGCAAACATGGGCATGAATACCAGGGGGGACAATATTCTAGCATAAATTATTTATTCAGGTGATCTAGTATAGGCACCTATTATTTTCTTAGATCAATAAATTAAATTATAAAGCTAAAAGTGATTAAAAAGAACTCTTAGCTACTCCAAATTATGTCTTCACAATCTGGATTGAGATGCATAGAGCAAGAGAACAAAGTGTTCACAGCATACCTGGATTTAAGCTAAGGTACCCGGTAAGGTCCCTCTTGAGTTGCTTTCCCTTCTCATAATACAGTGGCCACTGGTTTCAAAATTTCATCTCGAGCCCTAATAAACCCCTCAAAATTTCTCCCTGAATTTAAAAATTAACAGTGCTACTGGCTTTCTTTAAAATCATAACAGACATAGTGGCAGATAAGAAAAAAAAAAGGTCATATTACTCTTTAAAAAGTTGTTTCCTCTTATAGCATGTATAAAACAATCAGCTAAGGGAGGCTTCTCCCTGATAACATCATATTTAACATTGCCTGTATTACAGCTTTCCCCTCCCCCGTGAATTTTTATCTGTAACTTTTATTTGTAAAAATACAACAGGTTTGTAAAAAAGCAAGAGGTTTTAGAGGTATGGGTTAAGAAATGGGCTTTAGAAAATACAAGTAGTGACGCGACAACCAGTGTTATTCTAATTACACTCTTGGATGTTATAAACATTAATTACATTGAAGAAGATTAATAGCATTAATAATACATAAAATTTAAAATGTGAAATTTAATCAAGAATATGGAGTATTTTTGGACCTTAATAAGAAAACAACAACAAGAGATTTGTGTTCATGGTCCATGAACCTGCCACATTAGAATCCTAGGCTGTTTATTAAAATTAAGATTCTTAGTTCCATCTCAAATCAGAATCAGAACCTACGGAAGATCTAAATTTTAAGCAGTGCTTACTCAAATTTAATATGAAGAGGCAAAACTATTATTGTTTACTAATGAATTAGTCATAGTCTCTAAAATAATTAAAACTGATGAAATCAGCACAAACATGCATTTAAAAAAGAAAATTGCAATTCATCAGCTGGGCAGGACAAAAAAGAAACTTCAGGAAACAAATAGTTAATACCCTTTGAAATTAAAAAACCTGAATAACAAGTATGTATCATTGATGAACAACTTCATTTTCATTCGAATGAAATTAACTGGATTACTCACATAATGAATACTTAAGATGAGCCTCAAGGTGATCTTGCAGGATTTTTTTCAACAAATGTAACTATGTTTCTTCAACAAGGAAGTCTCTGGAACAAAACTCTCTTCTTGCTTCCTAGTTGCCAAAATTCTCATAAGAGAAAAATATTTCACCGTTTCTTCATAAAATTTTATAGTTTTATTAAGTAAGATTCAAAAATGCCCACATAGTATTGTCAACATTACTTTCTTTTAAAGTCAAAGAAGCATGCTGAAATAACTCTACGATAGCACAACAGCTGCACATAGCTTAGCTACATGTACTGGACCCAAATTCTGATCTGTTTTAAAGAGATTTCATAAATAGGAAATAAAAAGTATAGCACTTAGGAAAACACTCAGTGCCATACACAAGCTCATGTATGTGATACAGCTCAAGATATGCTGTAGTTAAACTATGTTACTGACACTTATAAATAAACTCTAAATTTGAAGTAAAAGATGAGCCCTATTTTCCAGAGTTAGTATCTAGATACTATTTCTGAGTAATGAAAGATGTGGAAAAAAATCATGAAAGAAGATGCCAGAAATCAACTAAAATTAGCACTTTGGGAAGAATAACTTCTTTTTTAAAGGAGAAAAATCACATTCTATACATTTGTGAATCAGTTTTCATCTCATTTTTGCCATAAACTAGCAGATTATATGAAGAGAGGCAGAATTAACTGTGTACTTGTGGGGTTTTAACATCTCCAAATTTTTTTTAGCTTTAATTATGAAATCGGCGTAATAGCCGAGACAGCTTTGATCTGAAGCATGTTTTGCCAGAAAAGTTTCAGTTCTTAAAAATTCTATCTCCCAGTTACAGATCTACTGAATTTTATTAGGAAAATGTAGTATCAGATTGATTTAAGGCAATTGACATGAAATAAGGAATATAAATGAAAATAAGGTAGTAATGTAACATTTTGGCCTCTAGGTCAAACATGACAAGGTTTTCTGAGTAGCCCAAACAAAACTGGTTAAAGAAATAAATGGATATATGCTGCCACCATGTGGTTAAAAAAAAATTAAAACCATTTTTGAAAAGACAAACTCAATCCAGGAGTGGAAAGTTTGTTTTCTAAATGCCCAGTCTCAAAACTCAAGAGACATAACTAACAAATATCTTAGTTTCTCTTAGTGAACTACAATGAATTGTTGTGATTTTGTCATTTTGAGGCATTTATACTTATCAGATGTTGCCTTCTCTTTTAAATTTCTATTAATTTGCTACCTGTTCTACAAAACAATAGTACCTCCTTGTATTTGTTCTGAGTTTATCCTGTAACAAGTTAGTCCTCAACTTCTGTGATTTTACGATTTTGTAATTTTATGAACATCAGTCACATTTTCCCTACCTGTTGGTATTCATTTGACACATATGTCTTCAGTTAGTAAACTTTACTGCTCAAATACCAGATTTTACTTTCTAAACTCTGAACTTTATGGGTATATATATATATATATATGGAACTCAATAATTATTAATAGGTAAGAAGTGCAAAAAACCAAAGTTATAATGTTCAAAACTGGATATTTTGTTCACAGTCTAGTGATGTGTTTTATTTTGCTTCCAATATTTTTCTTAATAATGCCTAACACATCATCATCCATGTCAGTACCAAATTAATTTAAATATGTTGAAAAAAAGATTTTTCAATGCAGCTAAGGTTCGTTTTAGGGAAAAGAGGGGACTTTAAAGTCTGATATTCTACATGCACAGATTGGGTTTTCTTTCTTCACTTAGAACAAAGAGAAGAACAAAACTGTGAGGTGGTTCCACTTCTGGTAATGGTTCTTCAAGCGCTCATCCGACCAACTCTACCGCAGATACAACTTTATATTCTAGACAAAATGTAAAACAACTAAAACAACAAAATGTGAAACAGGAATGTAGCCAAAATAAGACATATTCTAGAGGGGAGTCCATCTACATGAGGAAGAAGGGAACAACACTGGGTGAACTTCCTGGTCTCTCTCTTTTTCTTTTAAATGTCTTTTAGCTGGAAGGCAGGCCTACTCTGTGCCAAGTTGGATGATAACGGTATAATAGAAAATCCTTTGTCTTTCTAGCTTAAAGAACCAGAAAAAGAGTTTCAGACAATTCGGCTATTCTAAACTAAGGAGGGAATTCTAGAGGCAGCCAAAGATGGGGAACTCTTGAGTTCTAGGGATAATCTCTGCCAAATCTCTGGCTGACCTGTGAACAATAAATGGGTAGGAAAGACCTAAGCCAGTCCGCTAAGGCCAAAAAACCTAACTGAAATTTGAGCTGCTGTCCAAGAAACACTTTGAGTACAAACAAATTACATTCCTGCTAAAACAAAATCATCAGCACAGTCAAAATGCAGAGACTCAGCCAGGTAACAGTTACAATGTCAAGATCTAAATTTACTCCATGATTTAAATAAACAATTAAAAGTTACTCAACCTTTGAAGAAACAGGAAAATTGTAACCCATTCTCAAAAGAAAAGATATTCAACAGAGACCAACTCTTAGGTGAACCAGATTTTGGAATTAGCAGCAGACAACTATTCTCCAAGGTATAAAGGAAAATATGCTCATAATGAATAAATGAACATCAGGAAAATAAAAATAAGCAACCAAATGTAAATACAGAAGTGAAAAATCCCACTCCTAAATTTTACCCAAGAAAACTGAAAACATGTGTCCACACAAAAGCCAATGTTCAAATGTTTGTACCAGCTTCATTTATAATGTCTCCAAAGTGGAAACAACTCAAAAGCCCATCAACTGGAGAATGAATATATCCATACAATTAAATATTACTCAACAATAAAAAAGTACTAATGATATATTAAGAAATAATGGTCTGGCAACTTCATATGAGTGGTAAATGGACAGGTGGAAAGGTATGTAATTAAGATAAGTATAGTAATATGCTAATGGCAGAAATTAGGTGATGGGTATTCTTGGGTTCATTGCAATTATTTTTTGAAGTATCTATGCTTGAACACTTATATTTATTTATTTATTTATTGTCTTTTTAGGCTGCACTTGTGCCATATGGAAGTTCCCAGGCTAGGAGTCCAATCAGAGCTGTAGCTGCCAGATTATGCCACAGTCATAACAACACAGTATCTGAGCAATGTCTGAGATCTGTACCACAGCTCATGGCAATGCTGGATCCTTTAACACAGAGTGAGGCAAGGAATCCAACCCACATCCTCATGGATACTAGTTGGGTTACATTGAGCCACAATGAGAACTCCTTGAAACCTTTTATAATAAAGCAGGAAAAAAAATACACTCTCTAGGGCTGATGACCAATTTTGGTTACGCTAATTTTGGGAACATAAACTGAGAGGTTATACAAAAGAAAATACATAGGTTATAGTCAGACTACTCATCTTCTGAGAACTTCCTGCAATGTGCTTTACTAGTTTAATATTCTGCTACTCGGGAAAACTTTGCTATCTGTAAATTCGAGATTTTACTTTTTGCTTCCTTTCCAATACAATTTTAAGATGTTAAGTACCAAATAAAATTGGACTTATTTATCTCTGGAAAATACTTCTATTTTCACTTTTCATTCATTTCCTACTTTTTGGCTCTCATCTTTCAATCATTAAAGAAAAGACAATTTCCTAAGGACTCAGGATAACAATTCTTAAGTCTGTCAAATTTTTTAAAACTTAAAACTTAGAAGCCTGCCAATGGCTTTTTGAAATCTATGTATTTCATTCCCTATTCTCTCTTTATACACATGTACAGTTTTCACCCAAGTGAATATTATAAATGTCAACTCTTTGTTGACTTTCTTCCAAAGGTTTATAATTGTGTAGGTATTCAGTGATCCTAATTTTCACCCATTCCACAAACACAGTAATGGCAGAAATGTGGTTTATCAGTTTGTAGTTCTTGGTGTCCTCAGTTTCTGGATCACAGGCAGGCAATTTACCAGTTTCAAGCAATTGAACCTACTCTAATTGCTCTATTTGATAACAAGATTATATACTCGCTACAGTTTCAAGCTCATCCTTGAAGTTCTTTAAATCTCTTGTGTGAATACCTTCTAGTTATGCTATTTTTCAAAGTTTACATTTTATTCAACTTTAAATTTATACAGCATCATTTATAAGACCCATGTTACTTGCTTTAAAATATCCAACACTAAGTATACATAAACTAAAGATTATATTTGCTGAATCCTATATGAGATCATTCAAAGAAAATAATATGAAAAATAAGGATCATGCCTTAATGAAAAATCAGCTAGTTAATAGTGATCACAACTATTAATACTATGACCCTGTCCTAAGTCTTATATCTTACTATTTATTGAACAAGGTAGTACTTCCTTTTATTTGTCAAATTTAGGAGAGCTTAAAATCAATGGTCATTATCTTTCACTGGATGCATTTTCAATCTGCTCATGACAAAATAAAATATTTATTCCCTTTAAGAAGAAATTCAAATTTCCTCTGACAAAAGTTGAAAGGAAAATTTATATTTTAGGGGAGGTCCAGGGACTTAAAATTAATGATACCACTACGAAAAATTACATGTGTATGTAGTGGGCATTTTTGTGTTTCTTACTGCCTGCCTCTAGTCACCCATATTAAATAGTCTATATAGCACACATATTGAAGAGGAAAGAAAATTTAGATGCCACTGGGTAAAAAGCACCAAAATGACAACATTTCAGGTAATGGAAGCAAAAACATATCTCCAACTGAAAAGCTAATACTTTCATTTAGTACTTTCAATAAATTAGGTGGTCATAAGTACTTCCCCTGCTAATTTAATAACCTTTTTGATAATAACTTTTTATAAACCTTCCTCTAATGATCATAATCTCTATCTTCCCTACCTGGTGATAAGGAATGTGATAATCACATTCTTCAGTTGGTTTTTACACTGAGCCCCACCTTTTTGTGAAAAGAGCATATACAATTAAAACTCTCCTAATTAAGAGATAAATGACCTCACTTTGCAAATAAATTATTATTATTTTTAAAAACCACTACATAGAATATGAAGTTCTTTAAAACTCATCAGGCGTAATTCAATCAATAAATACCTCTGTGGAAAAACAAAGAGTTAATTTTAACGGATGCCCCATAAGGCTATCAGCTGACTTCTCTACAGAAACACTACAGGCCAGATGAGTGGCAAAATATTTTCAAAGTTCTAAAAGGGAAAAATGTACAGCTTAGAATACTCTACCCAGAGAACATCATGTAAAATAGAAGGAGAAATAAAGAATTTCTCCAACAAACAAAAACTGAAAGAGTACAGCAGTACTAAACTCATTCTAAAAGAAATACTGAAAGGGCTTCTCCAAATAAAAAAAAGTAAGAAATAGGATGGAGGAAATCACAACTGGAAAGTAATCACAAATAAGCCAGTATCCAGATCTAAAGGGGGAAAAAAAATCCCCAAAAAACCAACCTATTGTAAAAGCAGCAGTAAACACAAGGAACAGAAAAACGATAAACATGATCATATTAAAAAAGGACATCAAATCATAACATGTAGGGAAGGAAAGTAAGAAAATCTACACTCTTTGTTTTTTTTTAGAATGTGTTTGAGCCTATATGACTACCAGGCTAAAGCAAGCAGATATAGGAAGGGGTTAACACACTTGAAAAATAGGGCAACAACAAATCAAAACCAAATACTACATTCAGAAAAACTAAAAAAAAAGAGGACACAAATAAAAGGAAATCATACAACCAAAAAAGAAAGGAACAAAGGAGAAACACAGAAGCAACTGGAAAACAAGGTTTAAAATGGCAATAAATACATATTTAACAATAATTACCTTACATAAGAATTGCTATCATGGCTCAGCAATAACAAACCTGACTAGAATACATGAGGACACGGGTTCAATCCCTGGCCTCACTCAGTGGGCTAAGGATCCAGCATTGCCGTGAACTGTGGTACAGGTCAAAGACTTGGCTTGGATCTGGTGTTGCTGTCATAGGCTGGCATCTGCAGCTCCAATTCGACCCCCAGCCTGGAAACTTCCATATGTCACATGTGTAGCTCTAAGAAGACAAAAAAAAAAAAAATACCTTAAATATCAATGGATTGAATACTCCAATCAAAAGAGACAGAATGGCAGACTGGATAAAAAAAAAAGAAAAGAGCCAAGGAGTGTCCATCGTGGCTTAGCAGTTAACACACCTGACTAGCATCCATAAAGACACAGGCTGGATCCCTTGCCTTGCTCAGTGGGTTAGGGATCTGGCATTGCCATGAACTGTGGTGTAGGTCACACATGCAGCTCAGATCCCGCATTGCTGTGGCTGTGGTGTAGGCCAGCAGCTACAGCTCTGATTCGACCCCTAGCCTGGGAACCTCCATATGCTAGGGGTAGTGCGGCCCTAAAAAAAAAAAAAAAGCCTATAATATGCTGCCTACAAGAGACTCACCTTAGGGCAAAGGACACATGTAAATTGAAAGTGAGAGGATAGAAGAAGATATTTCATATGAATGGGAAAGACAGGAAAGGGAGAGTTGCAATACTCTTATTAGACAAAATATTCTTTAAAACGAAGGCCACAAAGAAAGACAAAGAAGGACACTATTTAATGATAAAAGGATCCATTCAGGACCAAGACAAGGATATTACACTTGTCAATATACATGTCCCTATATAGAAGCAACCAAATGCATACAACAAATACTAACAGGCATAAAAGGAGAAAATGATGGGAATACAATAATAGTAGGAGACGCCCTACTCACATCAATGGACAGATCCTCCAGACAGAAGATCAAGAAGGCAACAGAGAGCCTACATGACACAATAGAAAAGTTAGACTTAATTGAAATTTTTAGGACATTACATCCAAAAAAATCAGAATATGTGTTCTTTTCAAATGCACATGGAACATTCTCAAGGATTGACCACATGCTGGGACACAAAACTAACCTCAACAAATTTAAGAGTACAGAAATTATTTCAAGAATATTCTGACCACAATGGGATGAAACTAGAAATCAATCACAGGAAAAGAAATGAGAAAACAATGACTACATGGAGACTAAACAACATGCTACTTAAAAAACCAATGGGCTAACAAGGAAATCAAAATGGAAATTAAAAAATACCTCGAAACAAATGATAACAAAAACACAACCATTCAAAATCTATGGGATGCTGCAAAAGCAGTGCTAAGAGCAGTTCATAGGAAAACACAGGCCTCCCTCAAACATAGAGGAACAATTTCAAATTAACAACTTAACCAAATACCTAAAATAATTAGAAAAAGAACAACAAAAACCTAAAGTCGGCAGAAGAACGGAAATCATAAAAATCAGAGAAGTCAATAAAACAGAGATTTCAAAAAACAATAGAAAAAAAATCAATAAAACTAAGAGTCAGTTCTTTGAAAGGATAAACAAAATTGACAAACCTCTGGCTAGACTCACCAAGAGGAGAGAAACAACTCAAATAAACAAAATAAGAAATGAAAAAGGAGAAATCTCAACCTATACCTCAGAAATACAAAAAAAAAGAGAGAGAGAGAATAATATGAACAATTACATGCCAACAAATTTGACAACCTAGAAGAAATGGACAACTTTCTAGAAACATACAGCCCACCAAAACTGAATCAAGAGGATCAAGTGAACACACCGATCTCTAGAAATGAAACTGAATATGTAATAAAAACACTCCCTACAAATAAAAGTCCAGGACCGCATGGTTGCCCAGGAGAATTCTACCAAACATGCAATGAAGAACTTATACCCATCCTTCTTAAACTTTCCAAAAGGTTGAAGAAGGAACACTCCCAAAGACATTCTATGACGCCACCATCACCCTAATCACAAAACCAAAGACACTATCAAAAAATAAATTACAGGCCAATATCTTTGATGAATATAGATGCAAAAATTGCCAACAAAATTTTGGCCAACCAAATTCAATAACGTACAAAAAACATCATACACCACAACCAGGTGGGATTCATCCCAAGTTCACAAGGATGGTTCAACATACACAAATCAATCAACGTCATTCACCACATTAACAAAAGTCAAAAACCATATGATTATCTCAATAGATGCAGAAAAAGCATTTGACAAAAATCCAACATTCATTCATAATAAAAACTTTTACCAAAGTGGGTCTAGAGGGAACATACCTTAAACATAATCAAAGCCATTTATGACAAACCCATAGCACATATAATACTCAATGGAGAAAAGCTAAAAGCCTTCCCACTAAAATCTGGAACAAGACAAGGATGCCCACTCTCACCACTTTTATTCAACATAGAATTGGAAGTCCTAGCCAGAGCAATCAGATAAACAAAAGAAATAAAAGGCATCCAAATAGGAAGAGAAGACATAAAACTCTCACTATATGGAGATGACATGATACTGTATATAGAAAACCCTAAGGACTCCACACAAAAACTACTTGAACTGATCAACAAATTCAGCAAAGTAGCAGGATACAATATTAACATTCAGAAATTAGTTGCATTTCTGTATACTAACAATGAAATATTAGAAAAGAAATATAAAAATACCTTTTAAAATCACACACAAAAAATTAAATACCTAGGAATAAACCTGACCAAGGAGGTGAAAGACTTAATACACTGAGAACTGTAAAACATTAATCAAGGGAATTAAAGAGTAGTCAAAGAAATGGAAAGATATTCTATATTCCTGGATTGGAAGAATTAATATGATTAAAACTGTCATACTGCCCAAAGCAATCTACAGATTCAATGCAATCCCTATCAAATTACCCAAGACATTTTTCATGGAACTAGAATAAATAATCCAAAAATTTATATGGAACCATAAAAGACCCAGAATTGCTAAAGCAATCCTGAGGGAAAACCAACCAACCAACCAAACAAACAAGCAGGTGGCAGAACCCTCCCAGACTTCAAACAATATTACAAACTACAGTAATCAAGACAGTGTGGTACTAGTACAAAAACAGATATACAGACCAATGCAACAGAAGAGACAACCCAGAAATAAACCCAGACACCTATTAATTAATCTTCGACAAAGGAGGTAAGAATAAAAAATGGGAAACAGTCTCTTCAGCAAGTGGTGCTAGGAAAACCGCTCAGCTGCATGTAAATCAGTGAAACTAGAACACACCCTCCCACCATGCACAAAATAAACTCAAAATAGCTTAAAGACTTACATAGACAAGACACCATAAAACTAGAAGAGAACACTAGCAAAACATGCTCTGACATTATTCATATAAATGTTTTCTTAGGTCTCCCAAAGCAAGAGAAATAAAAACAAAAATAAAGCAATGGGACCTAACAAAACTTAAAAGCTTGTATAGAGCAAAGGAAATCATAAAAAAACAAAAAGACAACCTATGGAATGGGGGAATATAGTTGCAAATAATGCAACTGACAAGGGCTTAATCTCAAAAATATACAAATAACTCATATAACTCAACAGCAAAAAAAAAACCCCAAACAACCCAATTGAAAAATGTGCAGAAGACCTGAACAGACATTTCTCCGAAGACATACAGATGGCCAACACGCACATGAAAAAAATGCTCAATATCACTAATTACTAAATTCAAATCAAAACTACAATAAGGTACAACCTCACACCAGTCAGAATGGCCATTATTAGTTAGTCTACAAATAACAAATGCTGGAGAGGGTGTGGAGAAAAGGGAACCCTCCTACACTCTCGGTCAGAATGTAAATTGATACAACCACTATGGAAAACAATGTGGAGGTACCTCAGAAAACTAAACATAGAACTACTGTATGATCCAGCAATCCCACTCCTGGGCATATATCCAGACGAAACGTTCATTGAAAACACCCTTACATTCATGGCAGCACTATTCACAATAGCCAAGACCCGGAAACAACCTAAATGTCCATCAATAGATGAATCAATTTAGATGTGGTACATATACACAATGGAATACTACTCAGCCATAAAAAAGAACAAAATAACACCATCTGCAGAAACACAGATGGAACTAGAGACTCTCACACTAAGTGAATTAAGTCAGAAAGAGAAAGACAAATACCATATCACTTATATCTGGCATGTAATATATGGCACAAATTAATATGTCTACAGAAAAGAAACAAACTCATGGACATGGAGAACAGATTTGTGGTTGCCTAGGGGAAGGGAGTGGGATGGACTGGAGTTTGGGATTAGTAGATGCAAACTGTTGCATTTGGAGTGGATAAGCAATGAGATAATAGCACAGGGAACTATATGCAATCACTTGTGATGGAAAATGATAGAGGATAATGTGAGAAAAAGAACGTATAACTGGTTCACTTTGCTCAAAGTACAGCAGATATTGACACAACACTGTAAATCAACTATAATAAAAAAATTAAAAAATAAAAAAAACCTGTGTTCTAACACTTTTCCCCAAATATCATAATTACAGAAGCATACACTACTGACGATGCTCCAAACACAGATGATTCTTTTTTATCACATGGATCACACTGAAGTTGTCTTAAACACAAGTCTAACTACATGTTACACTGCCGGATAAAAAGGAGATGAATGCCTTTCTACTGTTATTGACAATTGGAAATTCCCATAGTTTACTAAATACTATTTTGTGTACATTAACTGTGATTTCTTCCACCTTAAAAAACAAAACAAACCCTTTCTTTCATTCCATTTCCTAGCATCTTCAACCATATCCGTTTATTCCCCTATGCAGCAAAATTCCACCGAAAGAGCTGTCTAGACTTCCGTCTCCAACTCCTTTCCCTCTACTCACTCTTAAACACACTGAATTCAAACCGCTCTCACACCATATGGAGGTTCCCAGGCTAGGGGTCGAATCGGAGCTGTAGCCACAGCAATGCAGGATCCCAGCTGTGTCTGGGACCTACACCACAACTCACGGCAATGCCGCAGCTCACGGCAATGCCGTATCCTTAACCCACTGAGCAAGGCCAGGGATCGAACCCGCAAACTCGTGGTTCCTAGTTGGATTTGTTAACCACTGAGCCATGACAGGAACTCCCTGAATTCACACTTTTAACCCACCACTACATTGGAACTACTCTTGGCAAGGTTACCATTGATCCTGTTAAACATCATGGCTATTTCCAGTCTTCATCTTACCAGACCTATTGGCAGCATAAACTGATCACTCTCCTCCTAATGAACTTTTCACCCCTGGCTTCCTGGACATGAAAATCTTTTGGTTTCCTTATGTCACTAATAAATCCTCCTTCTCTATTCTACACATCAATACTGACGTGCCCTGGAGCTCACACCTTGGTCCTTGTTTCCCTGCACTCCTTTTGTTTATCATTTATTTATGTATTTACTTGGCTGTGGTGTACAGTGGCTTGATGTAGGATCTCAGTTCTCAGACCAGAGCTTAAACCTGGGCCTCAGCAGTGAAACCCCAAATACTAGCCACTAGACCACCAGGGAACTCCTCCTGCACTTCTTTTAAAATATAAATTCTGGAGGAGTTCCCGTCGTGGCGCAGTGGTTAACGAATCCGACTAGGAACCATGAGGTTGCGGGTTCGGTCCCTGCCCTTGCTCAGTGGATTAACGATCCGGCGTTGCCGTGAGCTGTGGTGTAGGCTGCAGACGCAGCTCGGATCCCGCGTTGCTGTGGCTCTGGCTAGGCCGGTGGCTACAGCTCCGATTCGACCCCTAGCCTGGGAACCTCCATAGGCCACGGGAGCGGCCCAAGAAATAGCAACAACAACAACAAAAAAGACAAAAAAAAAGACAAAAAAAATATATATATAAATTCTACAAGGCCAGAGATCTTTGTTTTCTTCAGAGGTTATCTCACACACCTCGAGCAAAGCTTGCTACATAGTAGATGTACAGTGATTATGTACTGAATGAAGTTCATTCTCATAATAATGACCATGTGAGTGACGTAGCTGTTAACATATTCTCATCATTGTTTTATAGATGGAGACTGCAGGGAGGGGTAGAGAAGACAAAGTTTTTTATACAAAATCATCACACCATTATTAAGTTGCAGAGATAAAACTCAAACTAGTTTCTTTGAAGTTTTCAAATACCAGAGCAGAAAATAATTTAACAAACTATTTCAAAAAAAAATAAACCCCAAAATACACTTTTAAACAAAATTTAATGTAAAATATTAACATTTATTCACTATATTCTACTTTTTTTTAAAAAAAAGTCCTTGTTGGTTTGACTTTTATTTTAAAAATGTTAAGTCTGTTTTTTCTCAGTGTTAGGCAAATTGACCTGTACTAGGCCCTTGACAGAACAAAAGGATCTAACTTTTCATGGTTGTAGGTTTTGGTTTTTGTTTTTGTTTTTTTCATTTTAGGGCAGTACCTGTGGCATATGGAGGTTCCCAGGCTAGGGGATGAATCAGTACTGCAGCTGCTGGTCTGTACCACAGTCACAGCAATGTCAGATCCAAGCTGCATCTGTGACAACCACAGCTCACAGCAATGCCAGATCCTTAAACCACTGAGCAAGGCCAGGGATTGAACTTACATCCTCATGGATACTAGTAGAGTTCGTTATTAAGCCAGTGAGGGAACTCCTGGTTTTTTTTTTCATTGAAGTATAGTTGAT
Organism: Phacochoerus africanus; assembly: GCF_016906955.1. Taxonomy (NCBI): domain Eukaryota; kingdom Metazoa; phylum Chordata; class Mammalia; order Artiodactyla; family Suidae; genus Phacochoerus; species Phacochoerus africanus. The sequence goes on along the minus strand of NC_062556.1, from coordinate 44,930,479 downwards.
CTATAATGTTGTGTTAATTTCTGCTGTAGAGCAAAGCGATATAAATTCTTTTTTATATTCTTTTCCATCATGGTTTATCACAGATCAGAAGAATCTTAATATTAATGGTGTCTTTAATACAAAAGTAATTCTATTATGTTTAAATTACATTCTTGAGTTTCTAGGACTTTTTATTACACAGGTATCTAAGACACTGCTTAAATATTTTTTCCCCAATGGTGATTCAATTCTCTATTTATAATGTTATTAAGCTTAGCAAAAAGTTTCAGAGAGAGGATTATATTTTCAGCTGAGAGGTAATAAACCTTTAAGAGGCAAACCTGCACATGGAAAGATACTATGTTATTTCTATATGTTAACTTGGCTAGGCCATAGTACCCAAATAATTGGTCAAACATTGTTTTAGATGTTTCTGTAAAGGTATTTTTTAGATGAGATTAGCATGTAAATCAGTGGACTCCGAGTTTACCCGGCATAACGTGGTGGCTTCATCCAATCAGCTGAGGCCTTACCAGAACTAAGACTGACCTCTCCTGAGCAAGAAGGAATTCTCAGCAGACTGTCTTTGGATTTGAACTGCAACCCTCTCTTGAATCTTCAGCCTGCCAGCCTACTCCATCAGATTTTAGACTCACCACGCCTCTACCATCAATTCTTTAAAACATGTCTCTCTCAATATATATTTACATATCCTATTCATTCTGTTTTTCTGGAGAACCCTAACACAAGTTCACAAAACTGCTTCTGTGTTCAGAAGCTACTGGTGCATTAAAAACACTCAGGAATCTTATGAATGAAATCAATATTAGTTATCTGTTTTCATGACACTAAAATACTTAGAGTGCTGACATGGTTGAAACAAACTAAAATCTGGGATATAAGGCTATCACTGTCCCTTGAGAGCAGAGAGACTTGCTTTACCACACAGTAAAAATATATCACATAATAATGATAATTTTAGAGATCCAAGCCACCCCCTCTTTTTGACCCAAAGAAGACTTTGTTCTGGAGAAATCACTCTTAGAGGTGTTTTAACAGAAATGAGGATAGAAAGCTTCTCCAGGTCTCCCTCTAAAAAGTAAGGAGAGTTGCTGAGGTGTCATAAGGCACTGTGGTCTTAAGTTTGAATACTCGTCTGCCTTGTTCCCAACAAACTGTGTGGCTGCCACTGCTGCTGCCACCACCGCCACCATGGATGCTCTGGGCATTTTTACAGAGATGATAGAACTTAAATGATTTGCCTGAGGCTGAAAGATTAGTTAGGAACCAAACTGAGACCTTCTAACTTTGTCCTTTACTATTCTGACTCTAGATGAAAATTTTTTAAAAGCTAAGAGCTATCTTTCTAAATGTAAAAAACAATTTATCTGTACAATGAGGCAGATGAGTAGCAGAAAAAACAACCACAACAGAGCCCTGTAGTAGGGTTCATATCAGCACATCTGCCTCCCTGGCATCGCTTCTGCCAACTTCAGTGCTCCTATGAGAAGGAAGCTAAGCCGTCATTCGCCTGTAACACTGGCTCTGTATTAGTGACCTAAGTAGATTCAGCCCAGCATTAAAAGTGCAGCAAATTAGAGCATCAAAATATAAATTATGATTATTTCTCAATAATAGATTTTTGATAAAAGTTGCCCTTGAAATAAGGCCCAAAATAGCATTTATATGCAACTTTGCTAAAAATCACATTTGAAACAGAAATGTGGGCAACTCAATGAAATGAATGGATAAACATTATTATTTTCTCCATTTGACAGATGACTTGTTCAAGGTCACACAAAAAAATGAACATTGTGAAGTTTCCTTATGGTGCAGGGAGTTAAGGACCTGGAATTGTCACTGCAGCAGCCTGGGTTGCTGCATGGCACGGGTTCAATCCCTGGCCTGGGAACTTCCATGTGCCACAGGTGCAGCCAAAAAAATAAACAAATACATAAAAGGCATCAAGATATCATCTAAGGTTCTAACTAACCTACTAGAATCTGAAATCTGAGCTCTGGAAGGCCAGGTGCTCACTGCCTCTCTGTGTGTTCACTGCTGTGAGGACCTAGCACAGCACCAGGCATCAATGGAGTAGATTAGTGCACGTGCTCTGAACAGCTAGTAGGAGAGCTAACTGTATTTGATGAAGAGGCAAAATGACTAATAAATGGACTAGGACACCCTTTCATTTCACCAAGAAGGCAAATCTGCAATGGAGAACTGAGAATGAAATGAGTTATAGTAAGAAAATGTTCAACCATGGATTACAGGTCAATATCATGAACTTAGCCTGTCAATCCTTAAGACGGCTATTTCCAATCTAACTCCTTCCCACTCTTTATTAAGAATCACAACAAAGAGCACCCCCAAGTCCCATTTTTCTATCGGTGACTTTTACAAATCTTAAGAAACTCCCCATAGAAAAACTTGGAGCCTTGTCTCACCAGGGATCAGAATTATACAAACCTCAGTCAGTTGTTTCAGTTGACCTTTGTTTTCACTTAATTCTTCTAACAGCTCATTCTTCTTCAGTCGCAGTTCAGAGATTTCCTTTCTCAATGGATTCACTAGGTCATAGAACCGGATCTTTGAAAAAAAAAAAAAATCAAATCAATAAGCAGTCTTGAAACCCAAATTACAATTACAATTTGCTAATGAATAGGATTCAAAACTATCAGTAGTACAAGTATTAAGGTAATAAAAGAAAGTGTTAAGGGGTTTCAGATTATACGCCTGTACACTAAAGTTTTGTTTGTACAAAACTAAAACAACACGATTGTTAAATGTCCCTGACCATCATACTTCATTAAATCTTAATGTTCAGTTAGGCCCCTCAAGGCCCAGATCATCTGTAACTCCCCCTCCCTGACACGGTCTTTCTCTCCTCTCTTCTATCCATACTCCATTTTCTCCTTACTTCTCACCTCCTACTACTGCTCACTCCACACTATCAGCTTATTATTTCTTCTTTTTTTTTTGTCTTTTTAGGACCGCACCTGCAGCATATGGAGGTTCCCAGGCTAGGGGTCGAATCGGAGCTGTAGCAGCTGGCCTACGCCACAGCCACACCATGTCTGCAGCCTACACTGCAGCTCACAGCAATGCTGGATCCTTATCCCACTGAGCAAGGTCAGGGATCGAATCCACATTCTCATGAATACTAGTTGGTCTTGTTACCGCTGAGACACAATGGGAACTCCTGGCTTATTATTTGTTGAACACACCAAGTGTTGAAGAGTTGACGGCTTTTCCTGGAGTTCCTCTGTGGCTCAGCAGGCTAAGGACTTGGTGTTATCCCTGTTGCAGCTTGGGTTGCTTCTGGGCAAGGATTTGATCTGTGGCCCATGAATGTCCACATGCCAAGAACGTGGCCAAAAATAAATAAATAAACAAATAATAAAAATAATACAAAAGAAAGTGAGAAAGCAAGAAAGAAAGAGAAAGAAAAGCTCTTCCCAACGTATGACTCATGCTTTCACTCCCTTCACCCCATCAGTAAAACCTCCCTGATTCCCTTAAGCTGATTTAAAAGAGCATCCTTATAGGTGGCAGTTTTTGTGTGTTGCCCCACTGGAATGTAAGCTCTGTGAGGATGGAATTTTTATCTGGTGTGTACTGTTCTATCCCCAGTGCCTAAATACACTGCAGGCTCTTGGTGAAGCTCTGCTCACTACCACTGCCATGTCTCACCATACTTTCAGGGGGATTTGCCTATCCTAACTCAGTAAAGCATTCCATCTGACAAGTCCCTACAAAACTAAGCTTTTGACAAATTAAGAGAGGGTAGGAGTTCCCGTCGTGGCGCAGTGGTTAACGAATCCGACTAGGAACCATGAGGTTGCGGGTTCGGTCCCTGCCCTTGCTCAGTGGGTTAACGATCCGGCGTTGCCCTGAGCTGTGGTGTAGGTTGCAGACGCGGCTCGGATCCCGCGTTGCTGTGGCTCTGGCATAGGCCGGTGGCTACAGCTCCGACTGGACCCCTAGCCTGGGAACCTCCATATGCCTTGGGAGCGGCCCAAGAAATAGCAACAACAACAACAACAACAACAAAAAAAGACCAAAAATAAAAAATTAAAAAAATTTAAAAAATTAAAAAAAAAGAGAGGGTAATTAGGGACTATTTACTGTACGTGAATATAGCCTGAAACGTTAATGTATTACTGTATTGCAAGAGAACCATGTTTGGTAAGAGGCAAGTCCTAAGGCTAGTAATTGATACAACAACTCTGTGTATAATTAACCAGCTAGGAGAATACTGTCTGAAAACAAAAGACAAGGAAGTTAACAAACCAGAGAGCAAAAATATGTATGACTGCCACTAATGGGATACATTCTCTTATGGAAAAAGCCTCAATGACAGCACTTGAGGTATTTAATGGGTTTTGAATAGTACTTTGGGCAGAAAAATTATATTTGAGCTATTTAAATAGAAAGCTGGACAAAAAAAAAATAGTACTCCATGTTATAGGAAGTCATTCATCTGGATGTCTTATCCAAATGACAGTCAAGTGTAGAAATCACCTCTCTGGCAAAAATAGCAGATAATATTTCTTCTGTGTTTACTATGTTCTAAGCACTATGCTAAGCATTTTAGATACACATCCACAGTCAATCTTCACAATTACAGCAATAGAAAGGTGCTGTTATTATTATTATTTTTTAAATTGAAGTATGGGGATTTTACAATGTTGATTAGTTTCAGGGGTACAGCACAATGATTCAATTACATATACATATAAATACTTTTTCAGGAGTTTCCGTTGTGGCGCAGCGGAAACGAATCTGACTAGGAAACATGAGGTTGCAGTTTGATCCCTGACCTCACTCATTGGGTTAAGGATCTGGAGTTGCTGTGGTGTGGTGTAGACCAGCAGCTGTAAGTCACAGACGCTGTGGTGTAGGTCGCAGATGCGGCTTGGATCCCGCGTTGCTGTGGATGTGGTGTAGACCAGCAGCTGTAGCTCTGATTAGACCCCTAGCCTGGGAACCTCCATATGCTGCAGGTGCAGCCCTAAAAAGACAAAAACAAACAAACAAAAACAAAAAATAAATACTTTTTCAGATTCTCTCCCATTATGGGTTATTTTCAAGATACTGAATAAAAAGTGTTGTTATTAACCCTTTTATAGATGAAAAAATTCATCTCGGGGTGAAATGACCTCTATAAAACACAAACTTGCAGTTCTCAATGTGTGTTCTTAGGACCCCAGGCCCTACCTTGCCCCTGCAGGAAATCCAAAAGATCAAAATTATTTTCCTAATAACAATAAGATTTTTTTGCCTGTTTTATTCTCTATTCCAATTAGACAGCATTTGCCAGTGGCTAGATGACGTGTGATGATTTCATCACCGTTCAGGCTAATGAAATGTGTGCTTATGTGTTCTTGCAGCTTAAAAATTTCTAATATGGTATAATGGTATTACTACGGTATCTGATATTTCTAATATGGTAAATATTAACAGATATAGTCCATACAAACAAAAGCTCTTTGGAGTCCTCAATAATGGATGTGGGTACCAAAAAAATTTGTGATGACTGCCGTAAATCAACCCTGTATATAGATTTGTGTAGCCAACACTACAATCAAGATCCTGACCTAGATTCATCAGGATCTCCCTCATGCTATGCTTCTCCTTCCCCTACTACTCTTAAGCCCTGGCAACCACTAATCTGTCATCTCCGCAATCTTTCATTTTCAGTACATCACAAACAGCCACAGTTTACGATAAAATAATTCATGTCTATGGATTATCCAGCCATTAACTTCAGAGCTCTATTTATTGCTTGACTTTGGAGATCAACGGTCAAGACCCTTTAAAATTTGGTGATCTGAACACCATTCACGATCTTTGGACCAGGGCCATAAAATAATTTATCAATTAGGTACTTAAAAAGTTATGGCTACTATATAAACAGTAACTTTTAGCCTGAAAATATATGCAGGTTTTTTCTTTTTTTCTTTTTTTTTTAATGACACAAGAGACTTACAGATACATATTCAGGAATAGAAAGTTGATCTTCAGGAAAACTTTTTAGTTTCATATATTGCTCTTCTGTCAACTCGAAGTCACGTAGGTTTCGACGAATATCTCCAGCTTTCTCTCTTAGCTGAAGATTTGTCTCTTCTAGTTGTTTCTGTCTCAATAAAATAGTTTCCATTTCTTGTTTCATTAGTTCTTGATATTTTCTACATCAGGAGAGAATGTATGGCAAGGTTAAAAAGAACTCGGTGATTTAATTTTCCTCAAAGTTCCTTTTCTACAGTAACAGAAAATTAAAAAATTAGAAGTTTAATAGTATTTTTGGCTCCAGCTAAATGCCTATTTACTTAACCAGTTCAACCTAAAATGAAATGCTAATTACTAAATGTGTAGCAACATAAATTATTATAGAAGATTAATGTTCTTAATAACTTTTAAAACTCAAATTATAAAATTATACATTTCTTCTGCTTAAGGTATACATTTTATGTATCTGCTTTGGATCCTACTTATGAAAGTAATTTTCATTTGTCTTTATCCAGGTACTTCAAAGTATACCTCTTTTAGATGACAACACTGAAGCATCACAATTTATTCATCCAACCAGTGAAGGAATGAAAATAGTCATCTGCACATAATCATCTTTCTCAAGGAATACATGCAGTGGACACTGTTGGCCGCCTACCCCAAAATTTTGCGCAGGAAGGGACCATCTGTATTTCCCCCTCTGTACTGTATCACTCCTATCAACATAAAAATGTTATTTGTCCTATCTTAAAACAAGTGAACAACAACAAAAAAACCCCCACAATTTTGGACCCCATTTCACTGCCCCTTTTGTTTCTCCAAAGCTGTCTATACACACCTTCTACACACCTTTACTCTTAAACCCAGCCCAATCAGGTTTTCACCTTCCTAACAAGATCTCAAGGTCCCCAATATCCTTCACATTGCTAATGATCAATTAATTCTCAGTAGTCTTTTTTTTTTTTTTGGCTTTTTAGGGGCCGCTCTTGTGGCACATGGAGGTTCCCAGGCTAGGGGTCCAATGGGAACTACAGCTGCCAGCCTACGCCACAGCCTACGCCACAGCCACATCAGATCCGAGCCGCATCTGTGACCTACACCCACCGCTCACGGCAACACCAGATCCTTAACCCACTGAAGGAGGCTAGGGATTGAACCTGTAACCTCATGGTTCCTAGTCAGATTCGTTTCTGCTGCGCCACGACAAGAACTCCAATTCTCAGTTCTTTTCATCCTTATCAATAGCACTTGAGACATCTGATCTCTCCTTCCCCATGCTACCTTCATCTGGTTTCCAAGACACAATATTTTTTTCCTCTTCATTTTTCTATTTTATCAAATAGGACAAAGTGGCACTTTCTCAGTCTTTTTATCTAGTTTGTCCTGATGTTGGCATACTCGGTCCTCTCCTCCATCTGTGTTCACTCCCTTGGCAAATTCATCCAGCCTCATGACTTAAATACTATCTATATTCTAATGACTCCCTGATTTATTACCTCTAGCTCAGACTTTTCATGACATCAATTTCCAATACAACTCTAATTTAACATGTTCCAAATTGAACTCCTGCTCTCCACTCACAAACCTATTCTGCTGTGGTTCCACCATCCTAGTTGACAGCACCTCCATTCTTTGACTTATTCAGACCAAAAATGATGGTATAATCCTTAATTTCCCTTTCTCTCCTCAACACCACATCTAATCCTTGCACCACCATCAGTTACCAAGATGATTATTGCGAGAACCTCCTAACTGCCCTGTCCACTTCCTTTAATTTGATCAAATGTCTAAAGAATTAACCCTATCATCCAGTGCAGTGGTTTTCAAAGTATTATCCCTGAACCAGTAGCAGCATCAAGGAACTTAGTAGAAATGTACATTTCTCAGGACCCTACCTAAATCAGAATCTCAGAGCAAGACCCAACAATCTTTTTTCAAAAGTTTTCCAGGTGGTTCTGATACATGCTAAAATTTGAGAACCACTGGTAATGGCTGATAATTGGTCAGGTAAGTTTTTAAAATATTAGTAAGGAGTTCCTGTTGTGGCTCAGCGGTAACGAATACAACTAGTATCCATGAGGATGCAGAGTCGATCCTGCATCGCTGTGAGCTGTTAGTACAGGTCCCAGACATGGCTTGGATCTGGTGTTCTGTGGCTGTGGTGTAGGCTGGCAGATGCAGTTCCAATTTGACCCCTAGCCTGGTAACCTCCATATGTCACAGGTGCGGTCCTAAAAAGCAAACAAAAAAACCTTAAAATATTAGTTAAATAGTGAAATCTTATAAAAGGAAAAGATAGCTACTTTACATATTTGCACCTCTAATTAAAATATAGAAATAAACATCTGCAAAATTTTGTACATAGGGTCTGAAAATTTCTGAATATGCAGCTGTGTTTTGCTTTTCTGTAAATTATTTTTCATGATTTTTAAGTTCAACTTTATTACAACGGTGGGAGACCTTAAAAGACACCTGGGAAGAAATCTAAGGATACTTTTCATGGATTTGATTTTTGCCTCTATCTCTAAACATCTCTTGCTTACACTTAATTTGATGACTTTTTTTTTTTTTTAGTCACTCACATTAAAAACATCTTTTCATAGACAGCATTATAGTTTGTATAGAAATGTTATCTCTTTTTGTTTGTTTGTTTTGTTTTGGCTTTTAGGGCCATACCCAGGTTAGGGGTCGAATCAGAGCTAGAGCTGCCAGCCTACACCACAGCCACAGCAACATGGGATCCAAGCTGTGTCTGCAACCTATGCCATAGCTCACGGCAATGCCAGATCCTTAACCCACTGAGCAGGGCCAGGATCAAACCCACATCCTCATGGATACTAGTTGGATTCGTTTCCACTGAGCCACGATGGGAGCTCTTGAAGTTTCTTTTGTACTCATTTTTAAATATAATTTTAATTAAGGTATCTAAGTATAGTAGGAACAAATGGCATAGACATATTTGAGAATAAATACAACAGACTCTTGATAAGCACACAACTGAGCTAGAGAAGGTATATAGACGAACAGAAGGTACTTTAACCCAGGAGAATTCAATAAGCCATAAGAATATATCAGTATGTTTTAGAGAGCAAATGAAGAAAGGTTAGTCCATCCAGCCGGTTAAGCAGTGCTGAGTTTAGAGAGCTTCCATGTCATCTATGGTTCAGCAATGTTTGTTGAATGAATGTTGGATTTTCACTTTTTGTACTTTGTGTACTGTATCAAGTAGTTTTTTGTTAGCTTGGATGTAAAAATTATTACCATCTTTGATTTAAAATTTCTCTACTTTAGCTTACAAACGCATGCATAAATAGCTAATGATGTCACTTTTAACTGCTAAATAGGTATTATTGCTTTTTATAACTTTTACCTGGCATCCTTTTGTTGAAAATTCAATTGGCTGTCTAATCTCAATGTTAGTAGCTGCTTCTGATGAAGCGCATCATTAAGCTTCTCCTCCAATTCTTCAATCTTAATAAAGAGAAAAAGGAAATTTTATGATCAATTTCCAAATTTATCATTTAAAAAATCCTTCTGTTTGAAAAGTACTAAATGTTAAAAAAGCACTTAAAATAAACAGGCCAAGACTGGGCAGAGATGTTTTGTAAAGGTTATGTCCACAAACTACAAAGTCTATCCATACAAATGGTTGTTACACTACGCTTTGAAGCTGCGGCCTTATAAACGTTTTTTTGCCAGGCTGTCATTAAGGTGATTTCCTCCCCTGAACCCAATCTCACTGAGACACTTTGACAAGTAGGATTTTATGGTGGTGCCTCACCTAGGTAATTATTTCCAGGCCAGAACCTGCATATATACTAGAGAACCAAGTATCTGACTACTACACATCTTCAGTCAACTACCATATGGGTGATGCTATAAACGTCAAAAATGAAACTACTCTTCACCTAATCTTATACTCTTTGCAGCTCCTAGTCTCCAAAGCAAGAAAATCTGAGTCAGTTTGATAGATCTAGTTCTCCCTGCTTATTCTCATCAGACATCATTGCTTTTGCTGATGAGTTTACTCCATAAGGAGCTGTCAAAACTGTACCAGCCTCCGGAGTTCCCATCGTGGCGCAGTGGTTAACGAATCCGACTAGGAACTATGAGGTTGCGGGTTCGGTCCCTGCCCCTGCCCTTGCTCAGTGGGTTGACGATCCGGCGTTGCCGCGAGCTGTGGTGTAGGTTGCAGACATAGCTCGGATCCTGCGTTGCTGTGTCTCTGGCATAGGCCGGGGGCTACAGCTCCGATTCAACACCTAGCCTGGGAACCTCCATATGCCGTGGGAGCGGCCCAAAGAAATAGCAAAAAGACAAAAAAAAAAAAAAAAAACCAAACTGTACCAGCCTCCTTAATACCCACTGACAAGGTATAGACCCCATTTCTTACCTTGATTATAATGATTTCCTAACTGCATTCCCTGCTTTCCATTTTGTCAATCTCCAAACTGGTCTTCCTTCATCTTATCTTTTAAAAGTGCTATCAAAAATGTATTTACCCAGTTTTAAATCCTTCAGAGGATCCTGGCTTCAGAATAAATTCCAGCTTCACGGTCTACTATACTAGTCCTCCTTGATCTGGCTCTTGCCTACCACATGTCTTATCACTAGCCTAAAAGAAAACTCTGTTCCAGCTAAAATACGTGCTTGACAGTCCCCAAACATGCCGTGCATGCCTAAATTCACTTGGTCTCTTTTAAAAAATTATTTATACTCTCCCTTCCAACCCAGGCAATTCTTGTTCACCCTTTAAAATACACGGATTAGGGAGTTCCCGTCGTGGTGCAGTGGTTAACGAATCCGACTAGGAACCATGAGGTTGCGGGTTCGGTCCCTGCCCTTGCTCAGTGGGTTAACGATCTGGCATTGCCGTGAGCTGTGGTGTAGGTCGCAGACGCGCCTCGGATCCCGCGTTGCTGTGGCTGTGGCGTAGGCCGGTATTTGTAGCTCTGATTAGACCCCTAGCCTGGGAACCTCCATGTGCCACGGGAGCAGCCCAAGAAATGGCAAAAAGACAAAAAAATAAATAAATAAAAATAAAATAAAATACACAGATTAATCTAACAGTCTGTCCTTAATATACTCAAGTGAATTCTTCCTGTATCATCAAATTCTCCTCTACTAGACCAATGCTATCATTAAACAAATGTCTTCTCTCCCATTAAAAAAAAACAAAACAACAAACCACACTCCCTTGATCACACCACTTCCCCTGCTGCAGTACCATTTCTCCGTTCACCATCAGGGCAAAACGTTCATGTGGTTTTAAGAATAACTCTTATTAAAGTTATGAATCACCTCCATAATGCCCAGCCCAATGGCTATTTCTGCATATTTTCTTACCTGACAGCATGATTTGGCAGAGCTGATCACTTCATTCTCTTTCACTTAGGTGATACTCCTCCTGGTTTTCTTCCTTAACTCACCAGACCCTCCTCAGGTTCCTTTGCTGGATTTTCTTATGTCTAAGTGTCCGCCTATCCCTTTACCTGGTTCGAGGCCCTCTACTCTCCCCAGGTAACAGCATCCAATCCCATGGCTTTAAGTGGCATCTTAAAGACAAACCCATGCACATCTCTAGTCACAGGCACTCTTCTAACAGCAATTCCATTCAGGAAATGAATGGGCATTTAAACTTTGACATGTTCAAAACAGAACTTATATTTTACCTCCCATATCAGTTTTCTCCCATCCTTCTATTTCTCAATGAATGTCTCCAGGAGATGAAGCCAAAAACTTAGGAGTCTTACATAAGGCAACAGCCTAGTAACTGTCTTCAGCTTCTACATTATCTGCCCTTCGTCTATTCAGTGCCATTCTGAATACAAAAAACAGGACATGTGACTCCAGCTGCCTAAAATCTGTGAGTGACTTCTCTGACTACATAATCTAAAGCAGAGTAAACAACAATGGCGACAGGCCAAATTCAGCCTATGTCTTGTTTCTGTAGAGCCCACCATCTAAGAATAGGTTTTACATTTGTAAAATTGTTAAAAAAAAAAAAGGAAAAAGGAAAACTACGTAATAGACCATATATGGCCTACAAAGTATTAAATATTTACTGTCTAGCTCAGGCCTTTATAGAGAAAGTTTGCTGACTCCGCATTCAAAGCAGGGACTCTGCCATATTCTTGCTATATTCCTGGCAACATGTCTAATCAATGTCTTAAATCAACAAATGAAAACCACTTTCCTCATAATTACTATTTTGCATATCAAGAAAACTGTTACCACAAGGAAAGAATTTCTTTTTTACTTACTTACTTTTTAAAGATTTTTATCTTTTCCATTATAGTTGATTTATAATGTTCTGTCAATTTCTGCTGTATAGCAAAGTGACCCAGTCATATATATATATATATATACATACATATATATTCTTTTTCTCACATTATCCTCCATAATGTTCCATCACAAGTGACTAGATATAGTTCCCTGTGCTATACAGCAGGATAACATTTCTTTTTTCAGGATCAGAACTTTTATCATTTCCCCTGACTTTTAGATTACGTCCCTCAGCTTGGATACACTCAAGCCAAGGGATTCCCTCCTCCATTTCCCAAGCAATCAGGAAGCCACAGATCTCTAATAAGAGATAAACAAAAAGGGATTTTGGCATTTAAAAATTGACAGGCAGGAAGGGTGAGGAGGAAAAGAATAAGGAAATGGAGCAAAGAAGGAGATTTAGACAGCAATAAGTGGAGATAAAAGTGCAAAGCTAGGAGTTCCCGCTGTGGCTCAGTAGATTAAGAATCTGACTGCTGCAGCTTGGGTAGCTTCAGAGGTGGAGGTTTGATCCCTAGCCCAGTACACCAGGTTTAAGGGATCCAGGATTGCTGCAGCTGCAGCACAGGTTACAGCTGTGGCTTAGATTCAACCCTGGCCTGGGAACTTCCAGATGCTGTGGGTGTAGCCATAAAAAAAAATTTTTTTTTTAATAAATAAATAAAGTGCAAAGCTCACAATCCTCTAGGTCCAAGGAGTTTGGCCTAAACAGCCCCGCTTATACGTGCTCTCAGTTAGTGAGTAGCTGAGTGGGAAATAGGAATCAATGCTTTGTTAGTTTCCTGGGACCAACCCGCTTCTATTTGCAGATCTGGAGAAATCAAATTAACGTGGGTCAGGACAGTCATAGTAATAAACTATACCACCAGTAACAAGCGGTAATAAACACACACATTGTATTGCTGCCATGCTGGAGTGGAGAGATGTTGGATCACATCGATTTGCATATTTCCTAACTAAAAAAAGAGCTTGATGACTAGAAAAAAACTGTTACTTGTCTCACAACATGAAGTCTTGTCCTCTTTCTCAGGTAACAGTGATTTTTGTTAGTGACCACAATACTGACATTTCCCAGCTTCCCACTCCTTGCAGCTAGAGATGGTCATGCTATATAATCCTAATCAATCGAGGCCATAGCCTTGAGCTTCGGGGCAAGCTCTTTAAAGGACAGCCTCATTTGGCATATACCCCATTTTCCCATGGACACAATAGTGGAGGTGGATCAGCCATCTGTGATTTTGAGCTGAAAAACGTATGCTAAAAATCACCATGCAGAAGATTAAAAGGAGTCTGGGTTCCTAAAGATATCAAGGAGTAACCACACCAGGTGTAAATGGCCTATCTCCAGATTCCTGTTATACCAGAAAAACAAAACCCTTATCTTGCTTAAGCTGTGGTTTCCACATTTCTGTTACTGGCAGCCACCATTTTCCAAGTTTCTAGTTCTAACAGCTGAACTTAATCCCTGAAGCACTGAGCAGCTGGTTCGATCTTTCTCTACAGAAGAAACACGTATAATATTCATATCAATTGACCATTCAAGACTACTTGAATGCTTCCACTGACAGGAGCCTCAGTAACTGAAAATCCAGTCATTTAAATCTTAATAGCAACAACATGTTTAAGTGCAGCAGAAACATATCCTTTCCGTGATTTCAAACAATTACCATGGAGCTTACTCTAGTGAGGGAAATTTATGTTTTTAATGCTAAAATGTGACAATTTCATTTTTGTATCCCTGATGTTCAACCCATCGGTAAGCTTTGGAGAGTGAACAAATGGCTAAAAATAATATTTCTTCATCAATCCCAGACTCATACTCTAAAAAATCACTTTTTTCATCTCTGAAGCTGGAATGCATCTTCCAGCTTAGCAGTTTAACTTGGTAGTTTTTAACCTTAGCAATACTTGGAATGGTCCATCTTACAATTGAGGTGCCTGGGATCTGATGAAATTATGGAAGACTTAATTCTTCTATACCATATAATGCTTCTTCCCACATTTGAGAGCAAACATATTACCCAAAAGGGGTCTCCAAGCTGGACAAACTTAGTGGCCATAGACAAAAAACTCAAGAATGTAGAGTTGCCAGCAACTCGGGAGACCAATTTGGAAGTATGCTTAAATTAAGCAGACGTATACCCTGTGAGCCAGAGATTCTACTCCTGAGTATCTATGTCACAGAAATGTTCACACCAGATGCAGGAGAGACATGTCTAAAGAAGGCCAGTATTGAATGTGGTGACGAGGAGCTGGAGGCCACCTGGGTACTCATCACTGAGGGAGTGAGCAGACAGATTGGAAGATGCACACCAGAATGACATCACAGCTGGAAGCAAAGGACCAGAGGGACACATAGTAACATGAATGACCTTATAAACAGCACTGAGTATAGTAACATAAATGACTTTAAAAACAGCACTGAGTTGAAAAGAAAAACTATAAAAGAAATGACATCCAGAACGAAACATGCCATTCAGATTTATGTAAAGAAGAAAATATGAAAAATAACCATTTTCAAGAATAAACATTTATATTAACTATAAATGGAGTATTACATTTAAAAATTTGTGAATCCAGAGAAACCACCCCATTTACCATCACATCAAAAAGAATAAAATACCTTGGAATAAACCTACCTAAAGAGACCAAAGACCTATACTCTGAAAACTACAGATGCTGATGAAAGAAAGATGACACAAACAGACGGAAAGATATACCATGCACTTGGAATGGAAGAATCAATATTGTCAAAATGACTACACTACCCAAGGCAATCTACAGAGTCAATGCAATCCCTATCAGAGTACCAAAGACATTCTTCACAGAACTAAAATAGAATATTTTAAAATTTGTATGGAAACACAAGAGATGCTGAATAGCCAAAGCAATATTGAAAAACAAAAAAACCAAAGAACAGAAATGGAGGAATCAAGTGTCCTGACTTCAGACAATACTACAAAGCTATAGTCATCAAAACAATATGGTACTGGCATAAAAACAGAAAAATAAATCAATGGACTAGGACAGAAAGCCCAGAAACAAACCCAAGCACCTATGGTCAACTAATAATATGACAAAGGAGGCAGTGTCCTTCCACATACAGTGGAAGGAGAGTCTCTTCAATAAATGGTGCTGGGAAAACTGGAAAGCTACATGTAAAAGAATGAAATTAGAACACTATCTAACACCATACACAAAAATAAACTCAAAATGGATTAAATACCTAAATAAAAGGCCAGACAGCATAAAACTCCTAGAGGAAAAGAGGCAGAATGCTCTTTGATGTAAACCACAGCAACATCTTATTTGATTCACTTCCTAGAATAATGGTAATAAAGAGACACAGATAAACCAATGAAACCTAATTAAACTGAAAAGCTTTTGCACAGCAAAGGAAACCACTAAAAAAAAGACAACCCACAGAACGGGAGAAAATCTCTGCGAATGACGCAACAAACAAGGGCCTAATCTGCAAAATATACAAACAACTCATACAACTCAACAACAAAAAAATAACCCAAGTGAAAAATGGGCAGAAGACCTAAATAAACATTTCTCCAAAAAAGACAAGGATGGCCAACAGGCACATGAAAAAATGCTCAGTATCACTATTATTGGGGAAATGCAAATCAAAACTACAATGAGGTACCAACTCGCACTAGTCAGAATGGCCATCATTACCAACTCAACAAATAACAAATACTGGAGAGGTGTGGACAAAAGGGTGTCCTCCTTCACTCTTGGTGGGAATGTAAACTGGTACAACCACTATGGGAAACAGTATGGAGGTACCTCAGAAAACTAAATATAGAACTACCATATGATCCAGCAATCCCACTCCTGGGCATATATCCAGACAAAACATTCATTGAACAAGATACATGAACCCCCTATGCTCATTGCAGAGCTTTTCACAATAGCCAAGACATGGAAACAGCCTAAATGTCTATCGCCAGATGAATGGATTAAGAAGATGTAGTGCGTTTATATATATATATATATATATATATATATACATATGCACACACACATGTACATATACACACACACATTGATATATATATGCACACACACACATATATACACACACATTGGAATGTTAGCCGTAAAAATGGACAAACAAATGCCATTTCCAACAACATGGACAGAAATGGAGATTCTCATACTAAGTGAAGTAAGCCAGAAAGAGAAAGACAAATACCGTATAATATCACTTATTTGTGGAATCTAAAATATGGCACAGATGATCCTATCTACAAAACAGAAACAGATCATGGCCAAGGAGAGCAGACTTGGGGTTCCCAGCGGGGAGGGAGTGGGATGTACAGGCAGTTTGGAATTTTTGGATGCAAAATGTTCTATTTGGAATGGATAGGCAATGGGGCCCTACTGTACAGCACAGGGAACTGTGTGTGACTGAGTTATTTTGCTGTATATCAGAAATTGAAGAAACATTCTAAATCAATTATACTTTAATAAAAATTTTTTTTAAAAATTTGTGAATCACTGTTGTACATTTGAAATTTGTATAATATTGTAAATCAACTTCTCAATAAAAAAAATTTTAAGGGGTTCCTGCTGTAGGGCAACATTGATCAGTGGGGTCTTAGGAGTGCGGGCAGACATGTTTGATCCCTGGCCTAGTACAGAGGGTTAGGGATCCAGTGTTGCCACAGCTGTGGCTTGGGTTGCAGCTGCAGCTCAGTCTAATCCCTGGTCCAGGAACTCCATATGCTGTGGGGAGGCCAAAAAACAGAAAAAAAAATTTTTTCTTTTAAAGTATAAATGTTAAGGGGAAAAGATAAACATAGACGGAGGAAGGGAAATAAACTATAGGAATAAAAAGAATAAACATTCAAAATGGGAAGAGAGCTTGCAAGGATCAATGATGATTATGTATTATAAACTCAGGAATATGATTAATTTAATCTTTTATACTAAAGATTTTTCAGCCCAACAGAAAATCATAATAATAAAGAAACTATACTAAGCACCATGGGATATAAAAATAATGATATAGTGCTGAAAAAGGGTAGTTACTACTATTATTTATTATACACCAGGCCCCTGAAAGCTTATTTCAATCCTCCCAACAACTCCACGAAGTAAACACTATGATTATTTTTATTTTACAGGAAATCGTGAAATAAAAAACTTAAGTAATTTGCCCAAGGTAATTATAAGGCGTGGGATTCAAACTCAAACTGTGTGTATCTCAAACTGTAGCTCTCTCATGAATAAACATTTCTTTAATGTAAACCTTACACTTTAAAAAGAGGGAAAGCCAGTTATAACCAAGCACAATGCAAGGTGAAAACAAATCATTTAAAAAGTGGCCAAACACAACATAATTTTGGATATGGTTTAGAGTTCACATTTAATTGAATATTTGTTGGCTGAGTGGGTAGATTAATGAATGAGATATTACCATGATCTTCTTCAATGAGTTTCAATGAAGGAGGTTTATGGGTAGAGATATATGAGCCAGTAGCACTGTGGGAATCCATATGAGAAGTTAAAAACAGTATGACTAAAGGAACAGAAAGAGGAAACCACTGGATACATTGATAAAATACCAAGTGACCTAAGCTAGGTAAGTGACTAGGTATGGAGAACCTAAAAGGAAGTCTGAGGAGATCTACTTAGATGGAGTATGGGCTTCAGACATCTCAAGTTTTTGGCTTTGGGGTTTTCATTTCCCCACAACATATAGAAGTTCCAGGGCCAGGGCTGGAACCCGCACCACAGCAGTGACCCAAGCAAGCCGCCTCAGTATCCTTAACATGCTGCGCCACAAGAGAACTCCTAGATTTCTGTTTTTTTAGGTTTTTTTTTTTGTCTTTTTGCCTTTTCTAGGGCCACTTCCGCAGCATATGGAGGTTCCCAGGCTAGGGGTCCAATTGGAACTGTCACCACCGGCCTACGCCAGAGCCACAGCAACTCGGGATCTGAGCTGTGTCTGCAAACTACACCACAGCTCATGGAAACGCCGGATCCTAAACCCAGTGAGCAAGGCCAGGGATTGAACCTGCAACCTCATGGTTCCTAGTCAGATTCGTTAACTACTAGACATCTCGGTTTCAACCTCACCTGGCTCCATCACTTCCCTTTGAATGGCCTTGGTATTCTAGGAACCAATTATGGTTCTGTTTTTTCAAGAGCAAAGTGGGGTTCGGTCACTCATTTAAGAAACAGCTGAGCATTTACTAGGTGACAAGGACACCTAGTTCTAAGTGCTGGAGATATAACAGGGAATATAAAGAAGTCCCTGGCCTCAGGAACCCTACACACTATTAAGAGAACAAATACCCAAAGAACAAGGCGGGGAATTCTACGAACATGTATAAATAAGACACAGAAAATAAAGGCGGTGAAAAAAATGAGAATGTTATTTTAGGAGCAATCACTAATACTTACTGTGTGCTTACTAAATATCAGTCTAACACATTCTATTGACTCATTTAAAATGATGGGTCAGGAAGACCCCTTGGAAAGAACCTACATCTCAGAGTTGTATGGCTTAAATGAGCCAACACATGAAAAGCTCGTAGGACAGTGTCTGCCACAGAATAAGCACCCAATAAATGTCAATTATCAGTATATTTTAAAAACGAACCTAAACTATGTCTTGACTTCATTGGAACCTTAAGAGACATGGTCAAGAAATTTTTTTAGCAGCCATAATACTTACACAAAGGCAAGGGTTAAAATAGGTGACTGCCTTAGCAGGAGAGAAGGTAGGTAACAGAAACAAAATGGGAGGGGAGGAGACAGGAAGAAGTAAGATCAAGAACAAAGATGGAGAGTTTATTATTGGAAAGAAGAGATTTTCTCCAATACAGAAGTAGCAAGAGTTAAGAAGCGTCTCTGTCTTTCTGAAATTACTGTAAAAATTTTATAACCAGTGATGGTGACTCGTTCACCAGGTCTTAGGCAAAATACTCTGTAACTGTAAGTAATTACACGAGGCAGTAAAACAAGGACTAGGGCATCCCTTCTTATTTGCCAAATACCACTCTTTAAAGCTCCGGTAACTGAATTTGCTACGCTTCCAACTATGACACAGTAAACATCAAATAGAAAAACAAATACAGTAACTAACAGAAAAAAAAAGGAAAAAAAACACCTAAGAAAATATAGCTCATGCATGCCAGATTTAAAAGATTGTGCCTACAGAAGCAATTCATCCCTGTTTACCCTTAAGACAACCCTTTTCCAAGAATTTTTATTTGGTACACAGAAGTATTATTTACTTCCCCTCTTTTCTGAAAAACAGGTTCTTTTCAACTATGCAAGAAAATGAAATTATTTTCTTGAAATTTTTTTTTTGTCTTTTTGCCATTTCTTGGGCTGCTCCCGCGGCATATGGAGGTTCCCAGGCTAAAGGTCGAATTGGAGCTGTAGCTGCAGGCTTACACCAGAGCCACCGCAACTCCAGATCCAAGCCGCAGCTGCAACCTACACCACATCTTGTGGCAATGCTGGAGCACGGCCAGGCCCGCAACCTCATGGTTCCTAGTCAGATTCGTTAACCACTGAGCCACAACGGGAACTCCTCGAAATTTTAAATGTTTCATTTTCAGTTCAGATTACATAAACATAAACTTTTTTTTTTTGGTCTTTTTAGGGCCTCACCCACAGCATATGGAGGTTCCCAGGCTAGGGGTCACATAGGAGCTGCAGCTGCAAGCCTATGCCACAGCCACAGCAATGCAAGATCCGAGCCAAGAGTCTTCGACCTATGCTACAGCTCAAGCAATGCCAGATCCTTAACCCACTGAGCGAGGCCAGGAATCAAACCTATGTCCTCAATAGTTACTAATCAGATTGGCTTCCACTGAGCCACGACGGAAACCCCCATAAACTTAATTCTTTCTTCTCTGCAGTTTGAAGGCAATAAAGCACATAAATAGCAAAATTTACACGAGATCTTACCTTTGTAAGATAATCCACTTTCAAATTGTCGATCATCATATTTTTCTGTGACAGCTCTATTTTCAATAACTGAATATTGTGAAGCAGTTCCTTCCGTTCAATTAGCTGCCTGGTGATTTTGATTTTACCGTCTCGCTCTTCTGATGAGGAAATATCATCTGTAGGAACTGTTGTTTCTAAACTAATATCTTCAGATTCCAAAGAGCTAGAGATGTTCAATTTTTTTGATGACTTGGCAACTTTTCGAGACATTTTTAATTATGACTCACTCTTCTTCTCCAATTCTATTTTGATTTTCTGTAGGTTGAAAAGTATTGATTTAAATGTACTCAAACATGCTCTGTGGAAAGCATCAGTATCAGAGATACTAAGGGTTCCTGAAGTAGTTAATAGGCAAACAGGAGGATCCCTAAATCTAAGACAGATTGGTAATTACTGCTCAGATCAAACATTAAATCAAACTCATTAAATCCTATTATAAACCCATATTTTGATGATTGAAAAAATCTAAGAGTTCCCTGGTGGCCTAGAAGTTAAGGATTCTGCACTGTCACTACTGTAGCTTGGGTTCCATCCTTGGCCCCCCAGAACCTCTGCACATCAAGGGCCTGGCCAAAAAAAAAAAAAAAAAATTCCTGGCACATCTCTTGGAATAAACAAGGAAATGTATGAGATAAACAATAAAGCCCTAAATAGCTAGTACCCAAGCATGCTACTAATAAAAGGAGCACATGTTCAAGACCAGGACGTTACTTCTGAGTTGGTCTGGCAAAAATTAAACAGAGATAGGACTTAGAATCTTGAAGGATTTGGAGAGGAGCAATAAAAAAAGAAAAGCATGCAGATATTAAGATTGGTGTAGAGGTGGTGAAAGTGTAGAACAACAGAGGGCGATGGTGGTAGTCTGGCTGGACCAAGTCTACGTGAATTTGAGCAGCGAATCCACCCACCCCTCCCCACCCCCAACCCCCTCAGCACAAACACACCGAAGGGCTATGCCCTATACATAGTCAAGCCTATGGAGGGCCGTGAATGTTTCAGTCTGTTCGAAATTTACTCTACAGGCAGTGAAGCATCACCAAAGGTTTTTTAAATGGGAAATAGTGATAGAAAACATACTGACATAGAAATATCAAAACAAGAGGAAAAAGAAAAATCCCTCAATCTAAATCGAACTTCTCACCCTTTCACAAAAATTTCAGCAACTCCCTTGTTTTAATAATACACGATATAATAAATTACTTACGGTATTGTAGATACCAGTTCTTCTTAACTGAATGATTACAAAAAAAGGTGCATGTATGGAGGGCAACGTAAGAACTTTGGTTGGATCCGCTCCTCTCGATTACAAAGAGAAGAGGTAAGCAAAGGTGAGATCAAAGACAGGCAACATCACCTGGAATACAAAGGGTCGGGACTAGTACTGCCCACTCGCGCGGCGTGAAGAATAAAACCCGAATTTGGCCGGAACAGAGGATTTCTCGTCCCATGTGAAAAAGGAAGGGAAAGCTTCAAATACTCCACATCGAAAGCTGAAGCAGCCACCACAGCCGCCACTTAGGGAGCCGAAGAAGTCTGCAGACAACAGCTCGTGTTACAGACCCTCAACAAGGAATTTCAGGCAAGGAACCGTTAGGATCCGTAACCAAGACAACCATTTCCACGCCGGGAGGAGGACGGAGGAACCGGCCGCAGACAGATGCCCACGCCACCGGAACTCAGCCCTCCCGGTTCCACCCAGGCGCGGGAAGCAATGCATGCTGGGAGCTGGAGTCCGGAGGCAGGCCCACCCCCTTCACCGGCGGAAATGGATTCGGGCTCCGCCCACCTGCCTGCTTTCTTCCAATTCTCGCAGCCTTCAGAGAGCCAACCAACCTCAGTCTCGAGGTTGTCCCGCGAGAAGGTTTTACTAATATCCTGGAGGCTACAGGGCGAAATTCCGGGTGAAGTGTAGTTGTGCGGCAGGGATTCGAGCTTGAAACTTTCGCCGGAAGACAGCTGCAGAGGTTGGGA
Organism: Phacochoerus africanus; assembly: GCF_016906955.1. Classification (NCBI taxonomy): domain Eukaryota; kingdom Metazoa; phylum Chordata; class Mammalia; order Artiodactyla; family Suidae; genus Phacochoerus; species Phacochoerus africanus. The sequence goes on along the minus strand of NC_062556.1, from coordinate 44,908,249 downwards.
TCACGCGCGGCGAGGCAAGATGCTCAAGTCCAAAACTTTCTTAAAAAAGACGCGGGCTGGAGGCGTGATGAAGATAGTGCGGGAGCATTACCTGCGAGATGACATCGGCTGCGGTGCTCCGGGTTGCGCCGCGTGCGGCGGTGCGCATGAGGGGCCTGTCCTCGAGCCTCAGCCCCTGGACCCGGCCAGCAGCCTCTGCCCGCAGCCACACTATTTGCTGCCTGATACCAACGTGTTGCTGCACCAGGTGCGCCAGTAGGAGGGCGAACTGCTGACACCCTGGCCCCACTAAGAGAAAGGGGTATAACGGTTAGGGAGACTGAGGCCCAGGGAGGAGCGTCTTGGGCATCATCGCGTACGCAGGGAGAGGCAAACCCCATCGGGATTCATGCCTCCAGCCCCTCAGGCCTAGGTTCTTTTCTATGTACTGTTATTTTTAAGTTCTTGGAGTTATAAGAATTTTAGTTTAGATACAGTAATTTGCTAACTCCTGATGTCTCTTCTGCCTTAGATTTTAATGTCTGGAGGCCGGGGACCTGGGCCTCTGTGGCCTCCAGCCTGCGACCCTCAGGCAGCTTGTAAGTGCCTACGAACGAAAACTATGTGGGCCAAAGTATTTCTTTATTAGCGGAGTTCTACAAAGTTTTGTAATTAGTCTGTTTACGTGTACTCATATTTATCGACCTGAAGGGTTTTCTATTGCAAAATAGCTCCTTAGTTTAATGCATATTTAATGTTTTTTTTTTTTTTTTAACTGCCAGGGTTTTATGTTCAACAGAAAGACTGTATGATTGAATATGGGAAAAATTAAGTCTTTTACTTATTATTTATTTGTTTTTAAAGATTGATGTTCTCGAGGACCCTGCGATCAGGAATGTCATTGTACTACAAACAGTTCTCCAAGAAGTGAGAAATCGGAGTGCTCCTGTATATAAACGAATCCGAGACGTGACTAATAACCAGGAGAAGCATTTCTATACATTTACTAATGAGCACCACAGGTAGGGGAAAATTATGTCAATTATATGAAAACTGTAGAATTAGCTAAACTAGAGGGAGAGTTCCTGGTGGCAATTTGTGACATTGTCAGAAGGTGACACCATAGATTTTATATTCTTTAGAATATTATTTAGTTCCTAAAAGTTTTATAACTGATCACTCTGAGGATGATGAGGTTAAAAAATAGAATCCTTTGTGTTTCAGATTCAAGACCTTTGTTATGTTTCACTTAATGTGTTTGAACTTAATGTGCGGTTTTAGAAAATATGATTTTGGGTATTTTTATGTTATATAAGTAATGTGTGATGAATCCTAGTTTACTTTTGTTAGGTCAGGGTTTCTCAGTGTTAGTACTGTTGACATATTGGACTGGATAAGTCTTTGTTGTGGGAAGGCTGTCTTCCACATTGTAGGATGTTTAGCAGCATCCGTGGCCTATACACAGTAGAAGCCAGTAGCAAACCTCCCCTCCCCCACTGAGTTGTAGCTACCCCAAAAGCCTCCAGATTCGTGAGATATCCCCTGGGGCAAAAATCACTCCCCTAATTGAGAGATTCTGGATTAGATCTGATAATGAAATCTCACTAGAGTATGCAAATTAAGAAATATTTAACTTTTCAAATTTCTCTTTCTTATATCCCATAAAGAATATCAGTTCCTATAAATATTATTCCTATAAAGAATATCAGTAAAGCACTTGTAGACTTCTTATTCCTAGCTCCTCCTTGAAATCTAGAAACAGAAACTTCCCTGTTTTTCAGTGCCGAAAGATCTAGTTTCTGCAGAGCATGATCATCAAATTTTTAATCAAGGGTGAGCAATTGCGTCTAGCTTAAGTGCAGTTAATAGAGCTTAGCAGTACTGGAGCTGAGAGAAGAATTAAGACACTTGGGCAAATCTCATTGGAACTTGTTGCTCAGTCATGCTAAAACCAATTCAGAAATTTATGGCAAAATCTTTGATAAGCTTAAAAGCATTAGCAGGCATATTTAATGGTAAGGAATAAAATAATTCTGAAAACAATATAAATAAGTCTAAAATTCTAAAGTCGAATCTCCTATCTTGAGGCGCTAGGTAGAAGTTGTACTGACTTTTGTTATTGTATTTAAATTTGAGGAACTGATTTAAAGAAATAAGTATGCTGACATTTGAGAGCTCACAGTTGATAGACTTAGAAGGAAAATGCAATCATGTCTCTATCTGGTCTTTCAGTCTTTAGATAGCTTCTGTCATTTATTGAGTGTTTACCATGGATAATTTATGTGCACTGTGTATTTAATAACTATAGAGTAAGCATATGATCATTAACAGACCTGCACAGTTTTAGTATAGTTTTTTCCAAACCATTACTTACTTACCTAATGTCCCAACCTAAAGTATGAATTCTGATCTTGAATTTTTCTTTTAGTGAAATAAACCTGTTTTGGCCTTTTTATTGTTCCATTAATAACATTTTTCTTCTTTTCCAAGCTAATTAGTATCTTAAAAACTTGACTGTAAAGACTCTATTTATTTTTTCTTGGAAGTATAAAGGTGAATACATTCAAGAGAAAAAGATTGACTTTTAAGTTTAGTGATTATTAAGGATTTATGTCCTAAGACCTTTTACATGTCCTTGATTCTGTTGATTTCCATTTCTTCTTTCTTTTTTTTTTTTACATTTAGAGAAACTTATGTAGAACAACAACAGGGAGAAAATTCTAATGACAGGAATGACAGAGCCATTCGAGTAGCAGCAAAATGGTACAACGAACATTTGAAGAAAATGTCAGCAGAGAATCAGCTGCAAGTTATCTTCATAACCAATGACAGGAAAAACAAAGAGAAAGCCATAGAAGAAGGGATACCAGCTTTTACTTGTAAGTCTCCATGTAAATCAAACTGTTAGTTCACATTTGCAAATGCATGCAAAAAAATTATCTTCGGGCCCATGGTCAGATGTCCATTTGACTCCTTGGTTATTTTCATAGTCCTATATAACTTAATGTGATGTTTTGGTGTTTTTAAATTTCTCATCGGTTCTAAGTAGTTTGTGCTACCAGTGGCTATTGGTTTCCCTTTCGACATTAGGAATTGGCTTAGCAATAAAAGCCCATGGATATACTTGATCCACTCACTGCCTCTTAGGCATGACCACGTCAACAGAGAGGGCTTTTTTTTTTTTTTTCTAAAAAAATATTTGACCTAGATACTGTCAGAAACAAGGTAACCCATGTTCTCCCACAGCTAAGCACAGAAAAAAAAAAAAAAGAATTTATCAAGAACAAAAAACTTATTTTTCAGGTGAAGAATATGTAAAAAGCTTAACTGCTAACCCCGAACTCATAGATCGTCTTGCTTGTTTGTCTGACGAAGGGGTAAGTTTGAGTTTGTTTTATTTTGTTTTTGCAAAGTGAGATTATTAACATAGCCACTTTGACTTTTAAGTTTAGTGATTATTAAGGATTTATGTCCTAAGACCTTTTACATGTCCTTGATTCTGTTGATATTAGGCTTATAGTTACCAGAGTTTAAAAATTGGAATATCAAGGGAGTTCCTGTCATGGCCCAGTGGTTAACGAATCCGACTAGGAACCATGAGGTTGCGGGTTCAATCCCTGGTCTTGCTCAGCGGGTTAACGACCCAGCGTTGCCATGAGCTGTGGTGTAGGTTGCAGATGCGGCTCATATCCTGTGTTGCTGTGGCTGTGGCCAGCAGCTACAGCTCCGATTCGACCCCTAACCTGGGAACCTCCATATGCCATGGGAGCAGCCCAAGAAATGGCAAAAAGACAAAAAAAAAAAATTGGAATATCAGTGGGTAATCTGGAATTGGAGTAGGAGTTGGGTTATAAACAACAAGAGTAGCTGTAGTAGACTTTTTATCAAAATGCTGTTCCTGAAGACTTGACTTTCTAAAATAGCGCTGTTCACTGATAAATCCTTAGCAACCTGAGGAGGGCCTGGCACCCGTTGGCACTATTTGTTTGATTAATAAATGAAAGAATTCATGGCTGGTTTGTGAATAAGGAGTAGATATTTGACAAGTAAAGAAGTGATGGGCATTGCAGGGAGCAGGTACAGCTCTAGCATCAATCCATTGTGGCAGAGGGCAGGAGAGGCAGAACAGGAAGGGAAGGAGCCAGATAATGTGGACTTACAATTTACTCTGTGAGTAGTTTTCCGACTTTTTTCTAAAGGGCTCCCTAAAGGGCTGCTATGAAGAGAAGTTAGCAGAAGGGATTCTAGGCTTCCTACCTAGAATCAGAACAGAATTGAAGGCAGGTGAGAATGTGTCTGGGAGGAATGGAGGAGAATGACCAGAAATGTTATTTGTTTGGGAGGCCACTCTGATTTCAGTTTGTAAGATGATGCATTGTATCAAATACAGGATTAGAGACGGAAGGATGAGTAAGGAGATCATTGCAGTGGTAGATTTTATGGAGCCCTCGTATCCTTCTGTGTAAAGTATGTTTAGCAGTAATGACTTCTTAGTGTTGTTATGCAGATTGAGGTGATAACAGTAGTATTAATAAAATTCTTACCTCAGTGTCTGGCATATAGCTATGGTAAATGTAAATGGTAGATACTGTAGTGGTGCAGAGCAAACGAATCTGACTAGTATCCATGAGGATGCAGGTTCAACCCTGGCCTTGCTCTGTGGGTTGGGAATCCAGCATTGCCGTGAGCGGTGGTATAAGTCACAGACACAGCTCAGATCCCAAGTTGCTGTGGCTGTGATGTAGGCCAGCAGCTGTAGCTGCAATTCGACCCCTAGCCTGGAAACTTCCATATGCCTTGGGTACGCCCCCCCCCCAAAAAAAATTGGTTTTATGTAATAGAAACATTATATATGTATAGATAGATAGATAGATAGAGATATAGGTGTATCTCCAGTCTTTACAAGATTTTCTCCATCCCTGCTTGTCTTCAAGTAGCTACTTTATAAAACTAAAGGGAGAAAACAAAAGCTGGGCTTGATTTTTATTTTATTTTTTTGGTCTTTTTACCATTTCTTGGGCCGCTCCCGCGGCATATGGAGGTTCCCAGGCTAGGGGTCGAATCGGAGCTGTAGCCACCGGCCTACACCAGAGCCACAGCAACGTGGGATCTCAGCCACGTCTGCAACCTACACCACAGCTCACCGCAACCCCGGATCCTTAACCCACTGAGCAAGGCCAGGGACCAAACCTGCAACCTCATGGTTCCTAGTCGGATTTGTTAACCACTGAGCCACGACGGGAACTCCTGGGCTTGATTTTTAGAATGCAGATTTAAGATTATCCTATCTAACATGTAACCACTAATTGCATGTGGCTGTTTAAATTTCATTCAGGTTAAAGAATTCAGCTTCTTGGAGTTCCCATCATGGCTCAGTGGTTGGTGAACCCAACTAGTGGTTGGCAATCAACACGGGTTTGATTCCTGGCCTTGCTCAATGGGTTAAGGATCCGGCATTGCCATGAGCTATGATGTAGGTCACAGATGCTGCTCAGATCCTGTGTTGCAGTGGCTGTTGTATAGGCTGGCGGCTGCAGCTCTGATTCGACCCCTATCCTGGGAACCCCCATATGCCACTGGTGCAGCCCTAAAAGACAAAAAGACCAAAAAAAAAATTCAGCTTCTCAGTTGTACTATTCTCCTGTCAAGTGTTCAAGAGCCATTTGTGCCTACTATATTAAAGATCACAAAAAGAATATTCCCTTCATCACAAAGTTGTTTTGGATAGCATTAATCTAGAAGAAGAAACAGGAAGTAATCCAGCATTGGTAATTCACAGTATTTTATCAATACTATGGTAGGGTAAGTGTAGGATATAGTGAAATTACAGTCAGTTTTGTCGTAATACATGTGTGCTTCTCAAAGTCACCGTCATGCAAAATCATATAATAAAAACCACAGAGCTTAAGGGTAACTGTTATTAGGGGAGTTCCCCTGTGGCTCTTGTTAACGAACCCGATTAGTATCCATGAGGACACAGGTCCGATCCCTGGCCTCACTCGGTGGATTAAGGATCTGGCATTGCCGTGAGCTGTGGTGTAGGTCACAGATGTGGCTCTGATCCCTTGTTGCTGTGGCTGTGGCGTAGGCCAGCAGCTGCAGTTCCAATTCGCACCCCTAGCCTGGGAACCTCCATATGCCACTGGCTTGGCCCTAGAAAGTCCAAAAAAAAAGACAAAAATAGGAGAATGTGATTAGGGACACACTCAGAAACTTCATGAAATGGTAGAAAGGAGGTTATCTTAATTTTGAACAGAAAGTTGTTACACCAGATGAAGGTGATGTGGCTCATGAAACACGGTGATCTGAGGTAACTGATAGGTGTTTGAAAGAGAGTGTGTGTTTTATAGATTCCTACACAGCTTGGTTCAACTGAGTGCGGCTTTCTGCATTCACCTGATATCTTTTAATATGTCAGTTGCATTGGAACACATTTGTGTTTTAAAAACAGACACTGTAGTACTAAGTGTACTTAAGCAAGGGCATCTAACCCGGATTGCGGGGGGGGGGGGGATATCAAGGCTTTCTGATAGAAGTAACATCTAAGCTCAGATATGGAAGATGTTAGCATTGCCAGTCGCTTTGAGACAGGGACACTTTAGCTGCATTATGTAAGGAAGTTAACCATGTTAATAACTAGGCAAAGAGCATCTCATACAGAGGAAACAGCAAGTTCAAAGGTTCTGAGGTTAGATTAAGTTGGTAAGATCAGTAAGGAGTTCCTGTTGTGGCTCAGCGGAAACGAACCAGATCATGAGGATGCCAGTTCGATCCCTGGCCTCACTCAGTAAGTTAAGGATCTGGTGTTGCTGTAAGCTGAGGTGTAGGTCACAGATGTGGCTCGGATCTGGCATTGCTGTGGCTGTGGTGTAGACTGGCAGCTGTGGGTCTGATACAGCCCCTGGTTTGGGAACTTCCATATGCCAAACCTGCAGCCCTAAGAAAAAAGAAAGAAAAAAAAGAAAGAAAGAAACAGCTAAAGTGTGGCTGGAATGGAGAGAACAAAAGAGAAGATGTTAGGAATGAAGTCAGAAATATAGGCGGGGACCAGATCATGTAGGGTGTGGTAAGCCAGAGAAAAAAAATTGGATTTTAGTCCATGAATGCTGGATAGCTGTTAAGTAGGAGAACAATAATATCCGTTTGGCTGCTCTAAGAGAGTAGGTTCAAAGCAAGATCCTCTAATGAGAAGGATATATTAGTATCCCTGGGAGGCAAGTCAAACTTAGACCATGGTAGTAGCAGTTAAGGTAGTGAGACATACTTAGATATAGGGTATTTTTTGTTGATATGTATATATATATATTTGTTGATTTTAGGACTTGGTGACATATCGGATGGGGACAATGAGGGAATGATTAATCAGTTTATTTTAATAGGCCATATCATTAATTTAGGTCATAATATTTAATAGATCATGTTAGTTTACATCATGGTCAGGATATTATAGTAGAGGGGGGGAATTGATTTCAGAGAGAAGGTAATCGTAGGCCAAAGTTGCTAATAGAGGACAGGAAGTGGTAGGTAGATACACACAGGTGAGCAGATTCCACTGGGAAAGATGAAGTCGGTCTGGAGTGATTGCTTCTGAGTCTCAATATGGAGATCCTCCATCTGAGAGTGAGGAAGAAAGACAAGGAATTTGGCGGCGATTTAAGCAGGAAAGGAGAAGGTAAAAAGTGATCTCCTAAGAAGGAGGAGAGTGTGGGAAATGAAAGAAAGTAGGGAAGCCGAGTGGTCCCGATGTGGGAGGTCAGAGTCTCTAAGGATCCTGGAAGGTCATGCAGTGGATTACAGCAGTCCCAGCCCCCCCTCTGTCTAGCAGTTTCAGCTGCTAAAATAATCCCAGTATCTGGAATTCCTGTTGTGGCTCAGCAGAAACGAATCCAACTGGTATCCAATTCAATCCCTGGCCTTGCTCAGTGGGTTGAGGGTCTGGCATTACCATGAGCTGTGGTGTAGCTTGCAGATCCCTGCATTGCTGTGGCTGTGGTGTAGGCCAGAAGCTGTAGCTCTGATTTGACCCCTAGCCTGGGAACTTCCATTTGCCATGGGTGCGGCCCTAAAAAGCAAAGAAAAAGTAATAATAACCCAGTAAAAATAGCTCTTCTTATGCTTTCAGTGGCCACAGTCTTTGCATGCAATTGAGGCTTCACATTATCTGTTACCTGCCACTCACGCCATCACTTTCATTTTGGGGGGCCTTGTGGAGGTCTGGGGACACAGCTTCCTAGTGTTCTGGATCTGTGGCTGACGCCTAAATGTAATGAAATATGTGTACATTGCCCTAAGATTAGAAAGCATTTTTTTTTTCTTACTATGCTGTATTCTTTCAAATTCGTAGGGCTTTTATATACCATAATGTGAATGGTTGTTTTAAAAACATACGTGATAGTGGTAATACTTGTCTATTGAGCAAACAGAAGATGTACATACTAACTGTATTTCTTGGTTTACTTATTTCACAGAATGAAATAGAAAGTGGAAAAGTAATATTTTCAGAGCATCTTCCATTAAGTAAGCTGCAGCAAGGCATAAAATCTGGTACATACCTTCAAGGAACATTTAGAGCCAGCAGGGAAAATTACTTAGAAGCTACAGTGTGGGTTCATGGTGACACTGAAGAAAATAAAGAGGCAAGTGTATCCATAAATTCCTTACACACTAAAGTACTTTCTCTTCCCGTTTTTCTTTCGTAAGTGTTTGAGATTTTGTGCAAGAAATTAAATTTGCTTTATCCTCCCAGTCATTAGCTTGAAGGCAGTTATGTGAGAGGCATAGATACCAGTGGAATTAATCGCTCTTTTAGGAAACTGCTTATTGCAGGAAAGAAGTTTTTATTAACCTTCTTTTAAAAGAATAAAAAATTGAATCAATCAAATAAAAACTAAGGTGCCTCTGTTTTCTGTATTATGATCTGTTATGGGAAATACTATTTACATAATATATAATTGCTCCAGGAGCTTCACAAACTTTGAAGCTAATAGCAGTCCTGTGGGGTATTCACTATTTGCCGTGTAGTCATCTCATTGCTTTGAAAGCTGCATTTCGTTTAATCTTCAGCTCTGCCTAAAAAGTAGATACTATTATTTTGTTCTTTTACCAATCAGGATCCTGAGATTTAGAGAAGTTAGGAAATTTGGGTACTAAAATAAGAGTTATGGCAGAGCCATGAACACAGCCCATGTTTTTCTACCTGAGAAATTAAGAGGGTGGAGTAAAGAGACACAGTAGAGGAATTAAAAATAGAAAGGAGGGGGAGAGAGTTCCCACTGTGGCTCAGAGGGTTATGAACCTGACTAATATCTGTGAGGACACAGGTTGGATCCCTGACCTCACTCAGTGGGTTAAGGATTTGGTGTTGCCATGAGCTGCGGTGTAGGTCACAGATGTGGATCTGATCCTGCGTGGCTGTGGCTGTGGAATAGGCCTGCAGCTACAGCTCTGATTTGGCTCCTAGCCTGGGAACTTCCATATGCCACAGGTGCAGTGCTAAAAAGCAAAAAAAAAAGGGAGAGGGGGAATAGTTACATAGAGACATCAGAATATATCTAAACTTCTGTAAGGTAACCTTCTCATTATTATATTGCCCTTAGAAATAGTTGGGCATGTGTCATTTGCTGTTTTACACAGATAATCTTACAAGGACTTAAAAATTTAAACCGAGCTGTTCATGAAGATATTGTGGCTGTGGAGCTTCTTCCCACGAATCAGTGGGTAGCACCATCTTCTGTGGTTTTACATGATGAAGGTCAAAATGAAGACGATGTGGAGAAAGAAGAAGAGAGAGAACGCATTGTATGAAACCAGGTTTTAGTTTTTGTCTGTGTAGCGTTGAATACTTTGTTAATGTGTCATTTTGGAGAAAAAGAAGTTTCATTGCTTTCAGATTTATTGAATAAAATTATAGTTCTGTAGGTTTGATATATGTCATACACAGTTAATATCTTTTAAGTCTTTTCATTTTTTTTATCAAAGTATAGTTGATGTATAATATAGTATTATATGTTACAGGGGTACAATATAGTGATTCACAATCCTAGAGGTTATACTCTATTTGTAGTTATTATAAAATGTCCACTATATTCCTCATAATTATAATCCTTATACCTTATCGTATACCTAAGAGTTTGTACCTCTTTTTGAAAATTTTTAAAAAGTTTTTAGGAGTTCCCTTTGTGGCTCAGTGGTTAACGAACTGGACTAGCATCCCTGAGGACGCAGGTTCGATCCCTGGCCTCACTCAGTGGGTTATAGGTCCCGTGTTGCTGTGGTCCTGGTGTAGGCTGGCAGCTACAGCTCCGATTGGACCCCTAGCCTGGGAACCTCCATATGCCACGGGTGTGGCCCTAAAAAGAGAGACAGAAAAAAAAGTTTTACAGTTTTATTGAGGTACAGTTGATTTACAATGCTGTGATAATTTCTGCTGTACAACAAAGTGGCAGTTATACAAACAGTCATTCTCTTCCCATATAGGTTATCATAGAATATTGGGTAGAATTCCCTGTGCTCTATATAGCAGGTCCATGTTGGCACTCTTATTTTTAAATTCATGTCTTATATTTTGCTCAAATAAACAGATTTAATTACTAAAAGACATAACCTGAGTAGGAAACTTGAACTCTTAACATTCAGGTACATGATTTGTATGAATTAGTGAGTTTTAAGAAATACAAATTTTCAATTTTCTGAAATGCTTTTATGTAATGTTAAAAATCCCTCAGCATACTAGATGTACTTCTGGCCCTTAAAAATGGGTCTGTTTAATAATCCTTATGAAGAGAACGCTTTCAGTTTTATCTTATGTCCTAAAGTCTACCTGAGAAGACCTTTTTATTTTCCTGTTTTAGAACTACAAGAATAATACAAATAGCTGGAATACCTTTTCTTTGTGGTTCTTTTCTTTATTTGAATTATATTCACTGCTCTGGAGTCTTACTGTAGCGTTATCTTTGCAAAGTCCAGGCCATAGAAAAGTGTTAAAGGAGAAATACCATAAGGTTTTGTTATTTCTAATAACTATTATTTATTTGAGTTTATATTTTGGATAAGGATGACCCTTTAAAGATCCATCTCTTTTTTAATGAATTAATAAATGTTACCCCGCTAATTATTGAAAACTAGTACTAAAATCCTAGTCTGTTAGTTACCAGGCCTGTGTGTGCATGTGTGTATGCATATGTGCATGTTAGTAAATCTTCAGATTAAAACTGAAGAGTTGGGTTCTGACATATTTATTCAGTCACTTTTCTTTTTTAATTGTTTTTGTGGGTCTTTATTATGCAACTCTTTCTGTGGTCTAAGTTTGGCATTCTCTTGCCTAGAATTTTGAAGCAGCAGGATTCTATGGTCTTATGCCATAATTTACTGCCTGAGAAGGTATTAGTAACCATATTCATGTTCTCATTTTGAAGGGAAACGGTCTCATTCCCCTTACAGGAAAGCTAACTGAAGGTCTTTCACTTTTAAATCTCAGCTCAAGACTGCTGTAAGCGAGAAAATGTTAAAGCCGACAGGTAGAGTTGTCGGAATCATCAAAAGGAACTGGCGACCGTATTGTGGCATGCTTTCCAAGTCTGATATTAAGGAGGTGAGTACAGACCATGTTTGCTATGTAATACAGAACTTAGAGCCCTCACTTTCTTGCCCTCATCCCAGCCTTTTTGTGTGTTCGTAAAATCTTTTTTCTTAATTTTCGCTAGTCAAGAAGACATCTCTTTACACCTGCTGATAAGAGAATCCCTAGAATTCGGATAGAAACCAGACAGGCCTCTACATTAGAAGGACGGAGAATTATTGTTTCCATTGATGGTTGGCCCAGAAATTCCAGATATCCAAATGTAAGCTTGTATTAGTAATTTTATTTTAGACTATTTAATTAAAATTTGGGGAATGAAATAAAATTGCCTCTTTTGCTCAAACCAGAATCTGCTTTTGTATAAAATACATACTGGAATTTGGGAACATTTCACAGTTACAATTTTGAAGCTGTGATATTTGAAGCACATCTTAAGCTTGAAAGATAACAGGAAATAAGCAGATACTTTGTTATATGAGAACCAGGCCCTCTGGAAGTCTCCATCATAAATCACTTTAGTCTTGCCAGTTATAGCTTTAATTTACTGAGTGGCCATTTTTAAGAAGTATGGAAAACACCTAGAAATACTAAAATGATATGTATATATGTTCAAGGATTTAACGTGATAATAAAACATAAATTCCAAACAAAGCTGTAAAATACACCTTTCTAATAATACCTTCTGGTTTTAGGGACACTTTGTAAAAAATTTAGGCGAAGTTGGAGACAAAGAGACCGAAACGGAAGTTTTGTTACTTGAGCATGATGTTCCCCATCAGCCCTTTTCACAGGCTGTTCTTAGCTTCTTACCGAAGATGCCCTGGAGCATTACGGAGAAGGTATGTTGAATTCTTAGTGACTTTACGAATTACTGTGTCTGAGCTAATTTTGTGTGATTTCTCTGTGTATCTTAAAATACGTGGAAACCATAGTCCTTTCCTCCCCAGCATTTGGTTACACATAGAACTCACAGCTATCATGGAAATCTATTGCTTCACTGACAGAATTTTCTAGGGGATAGACACTAGCTCATGTCAAATTTTCCAAAGCTGAGGAGTTCACAAGTTACAAATCATGAAATGTGGTTATCATTAAAAAATAAAGCTAAGGTTTGTTTTTTTTTTTAAATTATAGATATTCTTGATTTCTTAAGAGGTATGCTACATCTAAACCAACACTATAGCTTATTTCTTAATACTGTTGCATTTTCTAGGACATGAAAAACCGAGAAGACCTGAGACATCTGTGTGTTTGCAGTGTGGACCCCCCAGGATGTACTGACATAGATGATGCTCTCCATTGCAGAGAACTTGAAAATGGAGATTTGGAGGTATTCATAATTATGATGATGTTGGATCCAAATACAGTTCTGGTGTTGAGTTAATTTTCCTTTGAGCCCATTGTAGAATTTGTGAATTACTCATGTCAAGTGGAGTCAGTTGTATCTGCATAGACTAATGGGCATGTAAAAATAGAAATGGTAACTATTTCTGAGCCCTTTTTCAATCTAGCTAAATTGCTTCTCATTAGAACTCCATTAGTACATTTACCCAGTTAAGTATGTTGACATCCTTTTATTTTTCTCTCTTTAAGGTTGGTGTTCACATTGCTGATGTTAGCCACTTTATTAGGCCAGGAAATGCTTTGGATCAAGAATCAGCTAGAAGGGGAACAACAGTGTATCTTTGTGAAAAGGTAGAAATGTGTTAAATTTATTTATTTATTTATTTATTTATTTTTTTGTCTTTTGTCTTTTTTGTTGTTGTTGTTGTTGCTATTTCTTGGGCCGCTCCCGCGGCATATGGAGGTTCCCAGGCTAGGGGTCTAATCGGAGCTGCAGCCACCGGCCTACGCCAGAGCCACAGCAACGCGGGATCTGAGCCACGTCTGCAACCTACACCACAGCTCACGGCAACGCCGGATCGTTAACCCACTGAGCAAGGGCAGGGAGCGAACCCGCAACCTCATGGTTCCTAGTCGGATTCGTTAACCACTGCGCCACGACGGGAACTCCAGAAATGTGTTAAATTTAAAATGGAGTTTTGATGCATGCTTGTATCTTTCCCATCATCTATTTTATTCTTTTTTTTTTTTTTGTCTTTTCTAGGGCTGTTCCCTCAGCCTATGGAGGTTTCCAGGCTAGGGGTCTAATCAGAGCTGTAGCCACCGGCCCACATCACAGCCACAGCAACGTGGGATCTGAGCCACATCTGCGACCTGTACCACAGCTCATGGCAATGCCAGATCCTTAACCCACTGAGCAAGGCCAGGGACCGAACCTGCAACCTCATGGTTCCTAGTCAGATTTGTTAACCACCACACCACGACGGGCACGCCTCACCTATTTTATTCTTAATGATAAAATCATCTCAGGTGGTTCCTGAAGAAAGGACAGCCTCAGTATTTCGTGAGATATGAATAACTACTTTGTTAATGGTGTAATTTGTTGAAATCATGGGCACTTTTGGATTCTTGAACAAGCTAGAGTAGTACATGAATTAGCAAAAAGATAAACATAGAATAAGGTGGCCTTAAATCAGTGAAAATATTGCAGCGTTTTTTGTTGTTGAGTGATTAAATGTAGTTGATATAAACTGTTGGGTAGCATTTCACTTCTTATCTCTGGGTAACTAATATATTTTCTGGTTTTTATGTAGTTAAGTCATGAGTCTATTCTGTTATGATTTGCTGTTTATTCTTTATCAAGTATGCTCCCATAAACTTAAAGAGAAAACTTGCGAAACTAGAAAGTTAAATTTATATGAATTCATTGTCACAGTTCTGTGTAGCTTTTCACCATGAAAATTCAGTGTGTCTTTTTTTTTTTTACTCTTAATGATTTTTGTTTTTTCCTTTATAGCTGGTTTATAGTGTTCTCAGTGTGTCTTTTTTTAAGAATGTTAAAAATACCATGTAGTTTGTGTGACGTGTTGGAGGAAGGGCCATTCCTAGCATTTTCGGGGCTTGTGTCCATTACCTAGTACAAACATTGTTAGCAGACCAGAGATTTCAGACTTTGAGAGCAGAGCTAGATGGGCAGTGTAGAGCACTTAAACTTAGATCCTTTGATATGAAGTCTAGTTCCCTTTCATTGTTTCCTTCCCGTAACAGTTGTACATAACTAGTCTTCTAGAAATAGATTTTTGTTTCACATTTTCCCAGTTCTATTCACAAAGGTCTTTTTTTTTTTTTTTTTTTAACTTTGTAGCATTAATGTTCCTTGGGAGTAGAACCTGGAGTAAAGGTATGGATACAGTTCAGTAATCTGTGACTTTTATTTTATCTCTTCCAGAGGATTGACATGGTTCCAGAGTTGCTTAGCTCTAACTTATGTTCCCTGAGATCTAACGTTGACAGGTATTTATGCATGTTTCTTCGTAGAAATATAGTATTTACTACTTTAACTGATTCCCATTGATAAATACTGTTCGTTTTTCCCCATAGGTTAGCATTTTCGTGTATTTGGGAGATGAATCGCAATGCTGAAATCTTAAAAACGAGGTTTACCAAAAGTGTCATTAATTCAAAGGTTAGTTTAAAATCTGTAGTACTTTTAACAATGTTCTAGGGTGTTTTGCAGAAGTTAAGCTTATTGAGTTAAGAAGTTTTGTGCCAGTGTTGCAGCAAAATCTCGTTGTTTTCAGTTATCTGCTTAATTTTTGATGTTATTTAGAAATGAGTCGATGTGGCAGTTGTCCTGTCTGTCTTTAGAAACTTATAAAGCCTGTTTGGTTGAGATGAAGAAATAGACTTTTTTAATCCCACACTCAGGAACTCCAGTACTTGAAGTTATCCCAGTTTATAACCAGTCAGTATTTTAAAAGATGGCATGTGTACCATCTTCTTGTTCCTCACATTTTCTCACTGAAACAATGTTTTAAATCATAGTTGGATTCAGGTGAAACTAGCCTGAGATCGACATTCAAACAGAATGAGTTGGATTGTCTTTTCTCCTCCTTGTCCCAGAGTCCCTTCTGTTCTGTTTTGCCCCGATCTTCCTCTGATGTTTGCCAAACCTCTTTTCTTCCAGTGATCTATTTTCCAAGTTTCCCCGCTTTTTCTCTTTCTTTAACATCATTCTTTTCTGATCAGTTAGTGATTGGTGAGAAAGCAGTGTTAGACTGACAAACGGTGATGTGCGAATGATTTAAAGTTTCCTAGATTTGTATTTTTAAATAGGATGAGTTTATAGTTCTCCTAGACTTGGTCAGTGTAACAAAATTATATGAAAAAAAATTTAGTAAGCATGTAACAGAAAACATTTTTTGACAGGGAACTCTTAGTCCCTAGTAGATAAGTTGAATCTGACCTGATCTGCATCATCTAACTCTCTTATATTGTTCCTGATATTTGCTACTGAAGCTATTTAAAAAAAAAAATTTTTTTTTTCCATGAGGAGGGAAGTAGGAACAGAGAAGCAGTATTTGTATGTTTGGATTATAATTGGAAATTATTTTCATCTTTTCTACTCTGATGTGTCCAATTTTTAGATTAGATATTTAATTTAGTGGATTTCCTATAAAACATGATGCCTAGACTATTACAACTTTATTATTTGCAGTGATTAAGGAAGTAATGATCATCATAAAAGTATTTTACTTTATAGTCATTATCAGAGAATAATCTACCCTTCTTTTCATTTTATTTTAGCATTACCTAAGTATTTATACATTAACTGAACTATGAAAGTAATTAGAGTTTAAATGATTCATTTACTAACAATTCTACCATTTGTTTGTGTTAACCCAAGTTTGCTTGTGTTGTGTAATGCACCAGATAAGAGTTAATGAACCTGGAGTTCCTGTCATGGCGCAGCAGAAACACATCCACACATCCGACTGGGAACCATGAGGTTGCAGGTTCAATCCCTGGCCTTGCTCAGTGGGTTAAGGATCCGGCAGGGCGTGGGCCTAAAAACACACACACACACACACAAAAAGCAATAATGAACCAGAAATCCTAGGTATGGAGTATAAATATTACAGCCAGGAATCTCTTTTGATACTGATTTTGGGTTTACTGAAATGATAGTTTTATGTAGTGGAAATATGGGAACAGAGTAAACCAGTGTTGGTTTTTTTTTTTTTTTTTGGTCTTTTCTAGGGCCTCTCCTGTGGCATATAGAGGTTCCCAGGCTAGGGGTCTAATTGTAGCTGTAGCTGCTAACCTGCGCCAGAGCCACAGCAATGCCAAATCCAAGCCGCGTCTGTGACCTACACCACAACTCACGGCAATGCTGGATCCTTAACCCACTGAGTGAGGCCAGGGATCAAACGCGCAACCTCATGGTTCTTAGTTGGATTCGTTAACCACTGAGTCACGACAGGAACTGCTAAGCCAGTTTTTTTTAAACATTATATTAACCTATGATTTCTCTTTCAGGCTTCCCTTACATATGCTGAAGCTCAGATGAGAATTGATTCTGCAGCCATGAATGATAGTATTACTACTAGTCTCCGTGGACTAAATAAACTAGCTAAAATTTTGAAAAAAAGAAGAATTGAAAAAGGGTACATTTCAAAAATACCTTTTAAGATTTGTCTTAATTCATCTATCATGGTGTTAGGATAATTTATGAACTCTTTAAAATATTTTATTATGGACAATGATGAATTGTTTTCTGGACTGAATTGTTTTCTGTTTCTTCTAGCTACCTTTTAAAAGATTAGCAACTTGATTCTGCACTGCTATTTGTTTAGGAATTCTGTTGTGTTAAAGATCTTGACTGTGTGAGTTAAAGATCTTGGAGAAAAGCTAGGAAGGCAAGATCTTCTTAAGACTTTTCTGTGGATTGTTCTTGATTTTAGTTAGAAATGGGTTTCAAGATTGAACATTAGTTTTCAGATGTTTAAATATAGATGAAGTCCTTGCACCTAAAATTGGAAGAGATTTTATAGATTCAACACCTTCATTTTTTAAAAGATTACAAGTTCCTTAGGAGCAGTCTTCCCAAAGATCTTATAGCTCCTTGGCAGAGGCACATCTTTTAGCTGTTATGTCATGGCATTTGCCTAACTACAGAGGAGTTTTAAGGAGTATTCAAGTTCCCAAACTTTTTAAAGTAAAGTGGTTAAAAGAAATTTGAATCTTGAGTTCCCATCGTGGCTCAGCAGTTAACGAACCTGACTAGTATCCATGAGGACTTGGGTTCAATCCCTGGCCTCACTTGGTGGGTTAAGGACTGGCATTACCATGAGCTGTGGTGTAGGTCACAGATGCGGCTCAGATCCCGGGTCACTGTGGCTGTGGTGTAGGCCAGTGGCTACAGCTCCGATTTGACCCCTAGCCTGGGAACCTCCATGTGCCACGGGTGCGTCCCTAAAAGGACAGAAAAAATAGAAAAAGAAATTTGATTCTTGGAAAGACGTCATCAACTAACAGGGTAAATCAGGTTGCATGAACCTTTCAAATGTTGGTCTCTGGATTCCTATGCCTATGCAGGGTAGGGTCACAAGTGGTTACTACAGGTGTGTTTGATAGAGTGTGCTGTTTCATAAGATGTGCCTATTTAAATTAAAATTCATTAAAGTTAAAAAGATTTGGTTCCTGAGTCATACAAGCCACATTTCAAAGGCTCAGTAGCCGCATGTGGCTGGTGGCTGCCATGTTGGACAGGGTGCATTAGGAACACATCCATCCCTGCAGAAAATTCTATCGGACAGTGTTGTTCTAAGGTTCTATGCTTAGCCACTCCTATCTCTGCTCACAAATCAGTTTTCTGGGAATTTTCTTATAATCCTAGGTAGGAAACCTGAAACTATATAAGGGTAATTTGGATTCAGTAAAACCCAATGAAACTCTTGTTCAAGTTTGTCATTAAGATGGAAATAAGAGGAATATAGATTTCTTTTGTAACACAAAACAACTCATTTTTCAGCAAATATTTGTTTATTAAGGTTCATAGTATGCCAGGCATCTGAAGAAGTTTGTTACAAAAGCAAAGCAAATAAAAATTGAAACTATTTATCTTGGCAGTTTCAAAGTAAGAGATGTAAATTTGTGTTTGTAACATAGTTTCTCCTAATTAGGACAGGAAAGATTTTCTTTTAACTGGAAAAACAGTGTGTACTTTTAGGTTTTATTTTGAGGGTGGTTTTTGTTGTTGTTGTTGCTATTTCTTGGGCCGCTCCCGCAGCATATGGAGGTTCCCAGGCTAGGGGTTGAATCGGAGCTGTAGCCACCGGCCTACGCCAGAGCCACAGCAACGCGGGATCCAAGCCGCGTCTGCAACCTACACCACAGCTCACGGCAACGCCGGATCGTTAACCCACTGAGCAAGGGCAGGGACCGAACCCGCAACCTCATGGTTCCTAGTCGGATTCGCCAACCACTGCGCCACGACGGGAACTCCTATTTTGAGGGTGGTTTTTTGTGTTTTGTAGCTGCCACTTGCGGCATATGGAAGTTCCCAGGCCAGGGACTGAATCTGAGCTGCAGCTGCAACCTACTCCACGGCTGCATCAACGCCATATCCTTTAACCCACGGGGCCAGGGATGGGAACCCTCACCTCTGCAGGAACCTGAGCCACTGCAGTCAGATTCTTAACCCATTGTGCCATAGCAGGGACTCCTTGTAGTTTTAGTTTTTTAAGTAGATAATTGGCTATTGGTAAAACGTATCATTGAAATTCTCAGTCTTAGGGTGAATTGAGAAATCAATCAGTAAAAAGAAAATTGTCTTTCACCGTCTTAAAGGAAATGGTATGTCTTAAAGGAGAAACATTATGTCATGTTTTAAATGTTCTATGAAGAAAAAATGATCAAATTGTGATTAAACACCTTGGTCTTTAAGGTTTATTTAATACAGATTGATTGTGGTATAGAACCTTGTAAATACATCCATAGTAAGGAAGGAATATTTGTTGGGATTCCCTTTCTAGCATTTCTTCTGTAGTTCTTCTAATAAAAGTGAAGGTCAAAGCAGGAAAGGACTTGGACTCCCACGTTGCCCCAACTCATCTTTCCCCTTCTTTATGATTGTCCAAAGTTACCTAGCCTCATGAAAATTCTTAGTTTTAGTTTTACATTGATTTGGAACTGACCTGATGACAAAAGCATCAAAATGTAAAGAAACGATATACTTGCCTGGCCTCGTGGGAATTTACTTTTCAAAGGAGAACTTGCTAAGTCCTAAAATGAAGCAGCATGTAGAAGCCCTTAGCCTAGTGCATTATCTGACCCACAGCACCCAGATATCAATAGCTGTCAGGATTTGTAACATTAGGTGTGGTTTTTCAGTCTCCTCTCTGTTGGTTGAGTGTATGTGGAAGATACTTCTGAACTGGGGATCTTCTGATGTTACCGATCTACCCCTGGCAGCTTTGGCCTCTCTCCACTATCCCTCATTGTTCTGTGTAGTAAGGGAAATACTGCTGATGACCTTCTCTTCTTATAAAACTGATTACAAACCCAGGTAGCTCAGTAAAAACTCAGTTTGGGTACAGAAGATACTCAATTCCTGAGAAACATAAGGACTCATTCTGTTGCATTCCTTCTCTCATTCCTTTTAAAATGTCTTTTAGAACTGTAAAGTATTAAGCCATCTATGAAAATAGAACATAAAACTTAGCAGATGGTCGTAAAGCTTTCGGAAGAAAAACTGCTATGTACTTACTCTAATTTTTTTTTTTTTTGCTTTTTAGGGCCACACCCGCGCGGCATATGGAGGTTCCCAGGCTAGGGGTCAAATCAGAGCTACAGCTGCCACCTACACCACAGCCACAGCAATGCGGGATCCGAGCAGCATTTTCAACCTACGCCACAGCTCAGGGCAACACCAGACCCTCAACCCACTGAGCGAGGCCAGTGGTGGAACCCGCAACCTCATGGTTCTTAGTCATTTTCGTTTCTGCTGAGCCACGATGGGAACTCTCTAGTCTTTTTTTCTCTTAAAAAAGTAATCAATTCCAGAGTTGTGTCTGTTACTGCACACATGACTGATTCATATCTTTATTTTATTTAGGGCTTTGACCCTTTCTTCTCCAGAAGTTCGATTCCACATGGATAGTGAAACTCATGATCCGATAGATCTGCAGACCAAGGAACTTAGGTATGCAGTTTTTTTTATGGTAGATAAGAATTTGATTTTAATGCAATATTTAGTATATCTATTAATAAAAGAAACATTTATACCCCAAATAGTCTTATTTTTAGTGGGATTATGATATCTATAGAGTTTTTTTTTTACTTAAGAAATATAGAGAAAATTATGATTTCACTTTCTAGTCTTCTTTAATAAAGTATACATCTTATTTGTAAGACACGTACTATAAAAGCAAAATTGCCAGTTTGGTTTGTCTTAATCTGTGGTATATCAGCACTTGACTAGTGGTAGTTACAATAAGTAAAAGAAGATTGCCCTCATGAATTTCTTAGGTATTTAATATAGAATATATACTATTATAAGTTAGAATGGTGGCCAAAATCCTGGGCTTTGAAGCCAGACTGCCTAAATTTGGATCCCACTTCTGCCAGTAACTCTAGACAAGTTATTGACCTCTCTGTACCTCGATTTGTCAATGAAGTAGGATTGGTAATGCTACCTACCTCATAGGATGTCGTGGAGAGTACTGAGAGGTTAGGTATTATTGTTAATATTTTATTGATTTGGTTAAGATTTAGGAAGTAAGACTGCTTTGATTAAATCAAAGTTAGTCCACTTTTCCATGCTTCTTATGTAAGGTGATTCTGAAATGAAACATGCATTTACACTTTTCTCATAGATGACCAAGGATTAAAAATGAGAATATATCCAAGTTTGTTAATTAGGACAAGTTTGTTGTTATAGCATTAGAACTAAAATTAAAAATTACCTTTGGGGAGTTCCCTTTGTGACTCAGCAGTAACAAACCCAACTAGTATCCATTAAGATCCGGGTTTAATGCCTGGCCTTGCTCAATGGGTTAAGGATCCGGCATTGCCATGAGCTGTGGTGTAGGTCTCAGACGTGGCTCGTTTCTGGCATTGCTGTGCCTGTGGCACAGGCCAGCAGCTGCAGCTCTGATTCCACCCCTATGCTCCAAACTTCCATATGCCACAAGCACAGCCCTAAAAAGAAAAAAAAAAATTTCCTTTGGGTGAATTTTTGTGCAAATCTATTGTTAATACGAAGCATGAAACCAATACTAAGAGCTTTTTTGAGAAAAATCTTGAATCTAGTTTTGCCAGAGTAAAACATAACCCATTTCTTCTTATGAAGAAGAAAAACCATATTTATAAGAGATTGTCCTCATAGTTTGAAAGGTATGATTGGAGGTCTTCCTAATATTAAAAAAAAATTAATGTACTTCAGGAATCTTGTCAAGAAGTTAGAAGGTGTTAAAAATGGAAATATTAATAAAAGATTAATAATGCATGTTTAATAACTCAGAAAGAAAAACTAAATTTTAAATTAACATAGACCGATTATCTAAAATGAAAAACAATATCAAATAAAGAGTTTTGAAGTCTGATCATGTGGGCTCACATCCTGTTATTTCCGATAATTCTGATCTTGAGCAAGAGAATAATGTTACACATCTTTAGTTTTCTCATCTGCAAAACAGGTCTAATATCTATATCCATGTGTATGTATATGTCTTATGTATGAGTGTGTAAACACATCACCATGTATATAGCACAACACCTGGCCGTATTAAGCACCCAAAATACCTATTATAAGTATCTCTTCATTTAGGGGATTTATTGGTATAAGTTTTCATTTTTTAAGCCAAAATTGATATGACCTAGCTTTTAATTCTTAGTAAGCTTTACTTCTGTAGATTTATAATTAAATAACAATCCTTTGGACTCAGTGTAAAGAGGTGAAAATGCTTATGATTCAGATTTTACAATTACTAGAGTTGGTAAAGCTTCTATTTTTAATGTGTTTTGTAAAGTTTCCTCTAGCATGAGGTTTACTCATGCAGTAGAGATTGTTAGCATAGTAGCTGAGAAATGAAAGGGATGTTCTTAAAAATACACATGTGCACACACAGGAATGTTTTGTTTACATAGGAAATAGTTTCCTTATCTCATTGGTAGAAAAGGCAACAGGACAACCTCTGAATGTTACATAGAGATCTCATTCTTTTTCCTTGATGGCTTTTTTCATTGGTAGAGAAACAAATTCCATGGTGGAAGAATTTATGTTACTTGCCAATATCTCTGTTGCAAAAAAAATTCATGAAGAATTTTCTGAGCATGCTCTGCTTCGAAAACATCCTGCTCCTCCTCCATCAAATTATGAAATTCTTGTTAAGGCAGCTAAATCCAAGGTAAGGCCCCATAGTCTGAAAAATCATCTGTATGTGTGTTTGATCTAGCCATTGCACTGAATAATCTGTATTCATATTTCCATACAAGTTTTGTTGTTATCTGCTGCAAAAATATGCCAATAGTTCCTTTGGTTGAAAAAGAAAGCAGGAGTTCCCATCGTGGTGCAGCCGAAATGAATCTGACCAGGAACCATGATGTTGCAGGTTCGATCCCTGGCCTTGCTCAAGCTCAGTGGTTTAAGGATCTGGTGTTGCCATAAGCTGTGGTGTAGGTTGCAGACACGGCTCAGATCCCTGGTGGCTGTGGCTGTGGCTGTGGTGCAGGCCGGCAGCTACAGCTCCAATTAGACCCTTAGCCTGGGAATCTCCATATGCCATGGGTAGGGCCCTAAAAAAAAAAAAAAAAAAGGTGTCATCTAATTGGGTACAGTCATGTCATCTCACATTGAAATCACTTGTTTAATAAAATCCTTTAAAGAGAGCCCTATATCAAAGCCAGACGTTCCAGACTGTTATATGTAATATCCTGAACAGGTTATGCGCTTCCGTATCTCTCTGCCTTTCCACTTGTTCTTTATGCTGTGTTAGACTTCATGCCTCCTCTGAACTGCCTACCTTCGTTTTTTTTCCTCTTTATCTTCAACTCAGTGAAGCCGTCTTTATATCATGTCCCTAAAAAAAAGTCCATTTTTGCACATTTGGCAACAAGGAGAAAAAATAGAAAGGGCTCCATTTCCTCAGCTCCGTATACCCCCTGCCTCTGGTTAGTACTTTTATTTAGGCATAATCACCCCTGCCCTTGGGGCGGCTGGCTTATGTTGGGTTTTTTTGTGGGGTTTTCTTTGTTGTTGTTTTTGGTTTTTTTTCTGATCACTTGCTCCGGTCCCATCTTTCTTGTCCAGAAGAGAGCTGGAAGGAGGAGTGGATCTTAGGGCATATTTCTAACAGGATGATGGTTTCTGATTTTTTTAGACCTTTTTGGTGGCCCTACTCCTATCATATCCATCAGAACAGCATCAGCTTCTCCTCTGCTCTAAGGCTTAAAATGTGCTTTGGAGAGTTTTCTCTGATTCTCTTATTTCTTTATGACATGGGAGAAGAAGGAAGATTTAGATATTTTTGCCTCATCTCCCAAAGTAGACCAAAGAAGCTAAGTCTGATGTATCAGCACGTTGAGCTAGAGTAACCAATACAGGTTTATTTTGCCTCTGGCCTTTACTTCTACCCTGAATGGAGGGAAAATATCTGCAGAGAAAATCCACACATGCTGGAAAGTGTCCAGAGCTGCTTTGATTTTTTTTTTTTTTCTTCCTACCCCAACAAAGATTAGGCAGGCACAGATTGGACCTTGAGAGAACACTGCTTCCCCCACTGTTGTCTTCACCCTGCAAACTTCTTCAGACTGTTGATACTGCAACACCATTAAATGCATTCAGAAAATTTTAAGGTTGGATGTTGCACATGACAGTCACTACTTTTTTATAAATTTAGTTCTTCGAGACTAAGGATAAACATTAACCTGGTTGGGAGTTCCAGGGGTAATGACCCCAACTAGTATCCATGAGGCTGCGGGTTCAATCCCTGGCCCTGCTCAGTGGGTTAAGGATCCTGTGTTGGTGTGGCTGTGGTGTAGGCCGGCAGCTGCAGCTCCAGTTCAGCCCATAACCTGGGAACTTCCATATGCCACAGGTGTGGGCCTAAAAAGCAAAAAAAAAAAAAAAAAAGAAGAAGAAGAAGGAAAAAGAAACATTAACCCGGTCAAAGACACCATGTTTGTTCAGTCTGATTGGTTATATTGAAGACATGCTGGTACCGATTTTAAAATGTTTACTCTGCTGACCTTTCCCTCCTCTTTATTCACAGAATTTGGAAATTAAAACCGATACAGCCAAGGCTCTGGCTGACTCCCTGGACCAGGTGGATTCGCCTATTTTCCCATATCTAAATACCCTGTTAAGGATATTAGCCACCCGCTGTATGATGCAAGCTGTGTACTTCTGCTCTGGAATGGATAATGACTTTCATCACTATGGCTTAGCGTCCCCAATATACACACATTTTACCTCACCCATCCGAAGGTACATTTTCCTTGTCAGCTCGGAGATAGAAAATAGTCAGGCTTGAATTGTAAGAGGACTTTGTAGTGCTAACACAGCATGATGCCTGTTTCCTCCTTCATATCTAGATACGCAGATATCATTGTTCATCGTTTGTTGGCTGTGGCCATTGGGGCTGACTGTACGTACCCAGAGTTGACAGACAAACACAAGCTTGCAGATTTATGTAAAAATCTCAATTTCCGGCACAAAATGGCACAATATGCTCAGCGCGCATCAGTGGCTTTTCATACCCAGGTATGTCCCTTCTGTCACCGATGTCAGTAGAGATGAAGTTTTATTCACTTTTTAAATTTTTTTTTTTTTATTTTAGGGCTGAATCCACAGCATATGGAAGTTCCCAGGCTAGGGGTTGACTCAGAGCTCCAGCAGTCATAGTCACAGCAACACCAGATCCAAGCCATGTCTGCAACCTATACCACAGCTCACGGCAACGCCGGATCCCTGGTCCTCTGAGCGAGGCTGGGGATCGAACCCACATCCTCATGGATACTAGTCAGATTCGTTTCTGCTGTGCCACAAAGGGAACTCCAAGTTTTATTCCCTTTTTTTTTTTTTTTTTTTTAATTTTAGGGCCATGCCCACAAGCATATGGAAGTTCCCAGGCTAGGGGTCGAATCAGAGTTATAGCTGCTGGCCTACACCACAGCCACAGCAATACCAGATCCAAGCCACATCTATGATCTACACCACAGCTCACGGCAATGCCGGATCCTTAACCCACTGAGTGAGGCCAGGGATTAAACCTGTGTCCTCCTGGATGTTAGTCAGATTCATTTCCACTGAGTCCTTACGGGAACTCCTATAAACTTTCAATTGCAGATTTTCTTGTTGTTTACCTCAAAATAAGATAATCCTTATGGTTCTGTGCTCTTTTACAGTTATTCTTCAAAAGCAAAGGAATAGTAAGTGAAGAAGCTTATATTCTGTTTGTGAGAAAGAATGCTATTGTGGTTTTGATTCCAAAGTATGGCTTAGAAGGTACAGTGTTTTTTGAAGAAAAGGACAAACCAAAGCCACGCCTTATTTACGATGATGAGGTACATAAAGTATTTCTAATGTTTTTATTTTGGTTTTTTTTTTTAGAAGGGGCACACTTTCTCTTTGATAGGTTGCAAATGGTACCCATAAAGTGTAAAATTACTTCTTGTAACCTACAGAATTTTATGCCAGCTACACTTAACGTTTTAGTCATAATTTCTCACTTCAGAATATCTCCCCACATACAAATGTTGTCCTTGATTTCTTTCTTTTATACTATGTAAAGTCTTCCCCTCTGAGGAAAACTTACACTTTGTCCCAGGTGGACAGATGGATTCAAGTAAAGGAATAAATGGCTTCTTATAGCTCAGAGAAGGGAATTTTTTTAAACCAATTCCCAGTATCTCTTACCTGACACACTCCCTACTTCCCTAACCTTAGTAGAACTTCAGAACAATAAATTCTGTCCACGGAACCTTTGTGTTCCTGCGTAAGACCAACAATTTGCTAATTAAAGGGGTGAGACTCCTGCAAATAATAGTATTGGGATCACCTTAAATGAAAGAGAAGTATGCACATTGATGGGTCATATGTTTGTGGTTTTTGTTATGTTGAACACCTGGCTGCTTGGTAAATATTAAATATTAAAGTAATTTTTAAATTAAACTTGTAAATTAACATGGAAGGTAAATTAAGTATTAGAACCAAGCCTCGAGTGTAAGAAAGCAATTAAAAATAGTGAAATGTGCTTTGTTTAGGTACCATCTCTTAAAATAGAAGATACAGTGTTTCACATATTTGATAAAGTTAAAGTGAGAATCATGCTAGACTCATCTAATCTTCAGCATCAGAAAATCCGAATGTTGCTGGTAGAACCACAGGTAAAACCAAACTCACACTGTCCATGTTGTGATGAAATAATCAGTACACAGTTTGTGTTAAGAGAGTGATGTAGTCGTAGGTTATTTCTCTTTAATGATAAAGCCCTGAAAGTAGTGTGGAGAACACACGTTTGTGTAGGAAATAAATCCTGCTTTCTCACTCACCTCTCTAGTCCTTGGGAACCCAGGCATCTGGGCTTCTTCTGAGGTCCTTGGTACCAAAAGCAGAACTCTGAGATCTGCCTCGTTCTTTTCCACTTTTTTCAGTGTTGAAATCTACACTTTGGCAGATTATGCTTCACCAAAGACATTGGTTCTTGAACTTGGTTCCACCCCAATGCACCTGAGGCCTGTGATGCAGACCATCATAGTGGCTCAGCCAGGACAAGCTCAGTGTGTTAAACACACACCCATCCCAAATGACCTGCTTCCCACATGACCTTCCGAGATCACGTCTGCCTTTGACATTTCTGAGCCACCATTCCTCGGGTGTGAAATAGATACATAGTGTGGAAGATCTACTACTACCCCCCGCTTCCACCCGTACATCTTTTTGAACTTGAAAGTGTCAGTGGGGAAGGGGAAGGTAAGAATGAGACTTATTCTTCTTTTATGCTTTTACTCACCTTATTTTCCTACTTGCCTTCCTTTAGATACCAGGAATAAGTGTTCCTACTGATACCTCAAACATGGACAATAGTGAACCAGAGAGAAAGAAGAAGAAGATACAAAAATAGCTACAGTCAGCAACAACAAGAACAAAAAAACCTTCAGAGATTTGTTTTCTTTAAAAAAAGCTGGAGAGAACACTTCTAAACCTAATAACTGAGTGATATAGTTTGTTACTTTTAAGTATATTTTAATAATTTTTAAAATTTGCATTTTTATTGAACTGTTGAATGTGTCTGTCTCATCATACTACTTTCATTTCTGGAGTGAACAGAACTATTTATGCAGAAATACTCAATTGAATAACCATCACTTAAATAGTGACAGGATAGCAACTTGAGGGCTCTGTAAAGAACATTTAAAGGGAACATTCATCTGCTCATCGAAGCTCATTGAAGAGCAGATGAATCTTGCATAAGTAATATGATTATTTACAATTCATAGAAAAAAACTATAATTTTCCTATGGAGAAAAGTAGAACCTTTTTAGAGCAAGGAACAATTTAATCTTTTTAAGTCTTGAAAGCTGTCACTGTATATAGAATGGCAGTTTGATTTCAAGACAGTGAAGTCAAGAGCTATTCAGAGAATTGAGCATTTCATCTCCTTTGCCATCTTTAATTTACCTAAGTTATAGTAAGCATTCCCTGTTAAAAAGCCTCCAGCATTTTATTACTGGTCCTTGAACAGCCAAATGTTTGGGAACCAGATGTTATGAGAAAGTGAAGTAGAATATTTTGATCTTTAAACACCAGATAATAAGTGTGATCTCCTCCTTGACCTCCAGCTCAAGTATCTCCCCGAAAATAAGGCATTAAAGGCTCAAAGAATAGAGATGGCACTTTAAATGTTGCATCCTGTAACTGATAAAAGTAGGTCATGAATAGCTTGTAAATTGCTCAGTGGAAACGAATCTGACTAGGAACCATGAGGTTGCGGGTTCGATCCCTGGCCTTGCTCAGTGGGTTAAGGATCCAGCGTTGCCTTGAGCTGTGGTGTAGGTGGCAGACGCGGCTCAGATCCCTTGTGGCTGTGGTGTAGGCTGGCAGCTGCAGCTCCAATTCAACACCTAGCCTGGGAACTTCCATATGCTGCAGGTGCAGCCCTAAAAGGCAAAAAAGAAAAAAAAATGCATATATATCAGGTTATGTAGGAAAGAAAGTGTTGTGTGAGGACTGCACAGGGAACAGATGGAAGTACTGCTTTTTCATGTGCCACAGTGACTACTTCCCTTGCCAACCACAAAGATTAGCCACGATCACATTGGTGTTTTCACCAATACTTTGAAGTACAGATAACTTAAAACATTTCACTTTGCTTATTCAATTTCTAGAGGACTGACACTGCACCAGATTCATCACTAAGTAACCTATCTCTGCCTTGAAGGAGCTTGAGGTACAGTGAGAAGACTGGCAGATCCCTCAGCAGGTGTGTGTGGGGGTGGTTGCCCTGTGTACAAATCACTCAGGCACTCAGTAATTGTTGAAATGATGGTTCCCGTTTCCTTTCACTGAGAAAAACCTCCATACACTGAGGCAGCACTTGTGTCAGTGGGAGAAAATAGCCTTGAGCAGTCGAACACCAGGGTGCGTGGCAGCAGACCTTTTCTGTAAAGGTCAGACGTGTCAGGCCCTGCCAGCCAGGTGGTTCTCTCACACCCTCTGCTCTTAGCGAGAGAATGGCTGCATCCCAACAAGATCTCACTTACGGATAGAGAAACCTAACAGTTCACATTTTTCATTTAACAAAAATACTGACTTTGTGTAACAAAATACTAATTTATTTCCATACTGTATCCCCCCCCACCACCACCATGTAAAAATTCTTTGCCCACAGGCCATAGCTTACCTGCAGGGAAGGAAAAGGGGGACTTCTTGGTAAAACAAGGCTGTGCCGACTCCCTTTCCCAGTTTGCTTTCCTGTGTCTCATTAATGAGGAAGGCCTGATTCGGGCTCTAGACACTATTGAGTGGTGCAAGATGACCAGAAACCTCCTTTTCTAAAGTGCTTCAAATGCCATTTCTTACACTAAGCAGCGTACGTGAAATATTTCATTTCAAAGGCCCTGTTGGCCAGGGGAAAAAAAAAAAAAAAGGTTGGGTAAGGACTATTATCCCCATTTAACAAATGGGGGATTGATGGAGGTTTGCAAACTATTTCAGGTAGTAAGTGACAGGAAGAGGGATCTGCATCCACGTTACAAGCACAACTTCGTTTTTGACTTGTGCTATTAAAAAAAAAAAAAAAAAAAGCCAGGGAAGCCCCTATCCTTAGCATCTAGAATTCCTCTTAATGTGCAACAGTTGTCTTAAGTTTCTATTAATTCTAAAGCCTGTGATTAAGAACTCAACTTCCTAATGCAGTGAACCCAGTCGCCAATGGCTTTAACAGTGTGGCCTATGGGAGGGAGGATGAGCCGGGGACACAGCACGAAATAAGTTTTGCAGGTTGGCAGTAAGTTTACAAGGCGCACAAAAGTCAGGAAGTGCCAGTAGTATGCCTTTATTTCCCAGGGATACATAGGAATTGGGATTCCCTCTTGAATGTGGATTTGTAAAAGATGATTTATAAAATACAAGCATTCTCGAAATGTATAGATACTCCAGAGTATTGGCCCCCAAATTATATACTCATTCTATTCCCAACATGAATGTAAGTTGTTTTAAATTTTTCATTTCATTTTAAAAGCTTTATAAGCCTAAAGCTCTACCAGAGCTTCAGGTATCTGGTTCTCCCATGTTCTTATTCCTCTCCTTGGGCCAAATCCGAGCTGGAAAGGACGGCCTCACCCTAAGGATGGGGATACATTCTGGGCATCCCCCCATTTACCTCACTAATACATGACAGTAAGATTTACATTTTTTAGATCAGTTAATCATGGAACTAAGAATTCCTACACAAATGAACACATTTTTCAATGAAAATTTCTGGAAAAAACCTACTAAACCTCTTTTCCATGTCTTCAATTAAGTTTGTTTTAGGAAGCTAAGTCAGATTTCTTTCTTTCACGAAGGTTGTAAGTTTGAATTCATCTGTATTATCACATATTTTTATGTAAAATAAAACAGCACCTTCATAGTCCATGTTCCCAGAACTGCTAAATTTAGTGCTGTGAGTAAGGCTCACGAAGAAGCACTTCACTGACCCCGCAGGATAGAGGCAAAGTCATCACTCAAGTTTTTTATTGTTAAACACGTCACTCGAGGTAAGTACAAAAATATTTATTGATAAAAAAATGAACTTGTACTTTAGTAACTTGCTGAAAGTTCCAGGCACTTTTCTGTTGTTCCTGTGTCACTAAAATTAAGCCCTTGATTTTTCACATTGAGGGGAAGAAAAAAAGCCAAGCATGTTAGTTGAAGCAATTTTTTTCCCAATCACCATCACATTATTGATCCCGTGCATTAAAAATAGGAGAGAAGCTGTCCAGTGATAGTCTCGTTCTGAGAGGTATTCTATGGACTGCTGCACCGAGGAGGATTTGCCATTTTCATCCAACACCGTTGCGTTGGGTGATCTTGCTGTGAAAAAGGAAATAACCTTATTTTCAGTTTAAATAGGACCATTCAAGGATACAACAATTATGTACACTGTTTTTTAAAACCTGAATGCAAATTTCCTGTGTCTTAATGTTTGCTTACTTTTAAATGGACAACTACAACCCCACCTCATGATAAAATGGAGGAAAGGTGAAATAATGTGGCCTCTGTGTTAACTCTTAATATTCGCTTGGAGAGTTATGTTCAGTTGCGCACTTGCTGTTTACTGCTTGTTAATAAATTGTCATATAAAAATCAAAAATTCTGATTAGTGCCTAAGATGATGATGGGATTCTTCAAATATGAACACAGTTCTCCCTCAGGATCTGTGGGGTGTTGGTTCCAGAACCCTCCAAGGAGACCGAATCCATGGATGCTCAAGACCCTTACATGAAATAGCAGTGTTTGCATGTGCAAATCCTCTCATATATTACATCATCTCTAGACTACATATAAATACCCAATACAGTGTAAATACCATGTAAAGAGCTGCAAATACAACATAAGTTCTATGTAAAGTTGCTGACACATGGCAAATTCAAGTTTTGCTTTTGGGAACTTTCTGGATCTTTTTCCTCCCCAATTTTTTTTTTTATGATTTTTATTTTTTTCCATTATAGCTGGTTTACAGTGTTCTGTCCATTTTCTACTGTACAGCATGGTGACCCAGTTACACATACATGTATACATTCTTTTTTCTCACATTATCATGCTCCATCATAAGTGACTAGACATAGTTACCAGTGCTACTGGCAGCAGGATCAATTCATTGCTAATCCATTCCGATTTTTCCTTTTTAAGCCTTGCTCTTGGTATGCTATGCGCAAGTTCCCAGGCCAGAGATCAGACCTGAACCATAGGTGTCACACCTGATCCTTAACCTCTAGGCCACCAGGGAAGTCCCCTGAATATTTCTGATCTGAGGTTGGTTGAATCCGTGGATGTGGAACCCGCGGATACAGGGAGGGCCAAATGCATTTACTAGTAGTTAATGGCTATCCTGACTAGGAGGTTCAAAAATGTCACCAACAGTACACTTTTGTATAAATACTTAGTATATAAGATACATATGTGTTATCTCTGAAGGCTTGGCGTTTAAGAAAAGGGCCCTTACTTTGGAGTGTTCTTAACTGATATGTAAGTTGTACTCTTTCCCTCCCTAATAATCAAACCTCTTTTTTTAGGTTTAGCTTTGAGACAATATCACAGGCAAACACCTTCTCCTGTTCCCTCTCAGTTTAAGGAGCTGACGGCAGGCCAAGCAGCGCTAGCTCTCCTTCCCCAACCTCTCCTCTTTACCCTTTGTAGCAGAAAAGTTAGGAAAATGCAACCCTGTCAAGCTTTCTGTTTTTTCCATACCTTTATATTAAAAACTTGAGATTTACTCTCGACTTCCAAGGTTTGTGCGTCACTTTCTTTGCAGTAACTTTCTGCCCCAACCGTGTCCATAGTATTGCTTCCACAACTCTGTGTGTTATAACCGCTATCCATCTGGCAGGTATGAGACAGACAGAAAACAACACACCAAGGATAACATTACAAACTGTAATTCACTTATCCACACACACAAAAAAAAAAGCTAAATTTATCTTAAATATTTTTATAAGATATGGCTTATATAATTATATATAACAATACTTTGAAACATTTAAGTGAATCACTATATCACAATTGAACACAAGGTAATATTTAATACTAATCATACTGGATGAATTTTTAAAGTAATACATAAACAAAATGTAGTTCTACATAGAACCATTTGTTCAGTCACAATTCCTTCTAATAAAATGTATCCTGTAATTTTCTTTAAAATCAGTGAACAAGCCTCTAAGAACATGCTTCCCTGTGACTTTGTGCTCACACTCAGTAGATGAAAGTGAAGATTACGATCAACTTTACCTTCCAGCTCATTTTATCAAGCTTGCCTCTAAATGGCTTAGTTGCATCTCTAAATAAAATCTACTTAAAAGGCATGCTACCTTGAAGAGGATTCCAAATAATACCCATTTTTTAAAAGGTGCCTTACATTATACTCACACCCAGTGAAATAAAAATCTTACCTTCATAACATTACCACGTATATAATGGCTCTAGGTGTCAGTTCAACTTTTCACTTTTAAAACTGTAGCATTCTAGGAGTTCCCGTCGTGGCTCAGCAGTAATGAACCCCACTAGTATTGAGGACATGGGTTCAACCCCTGGGCTCAATCAGTGGGTCGGGGATCGGGCGTTGCCATAAGCTGTGGTGTAGGTCACAGTCATGGCTCAGAGGCTCACATCCCAAGTTGATTTGGTTGTGGTGTAAGCTGGCAGCCATCAGCTCTGATTTGACCCCTAGCCTGGGAACTTCTATGGGCCTCAGGTGTAGCCCTGAAAAGACAAAAAAAAAAAAAAGAGAGAGAGAGAGAGAGAGAGAGAAAATGCAGCATTCTACTACACAGTGTTACAGCTGAAGAGAGAGAGGAAAAAAAAAAAAAAAGATTTAGCAAGTTTCAGTTTTGGTAAAAAATAGAGTAAGTTTTTACTTTGTGAGGGCCTGAAAAAGCTCCAGGCCCTGTGCAGCACTCCACTTAATACCATTCTTATTTTGTCCTTGTAACTTATCAACTTCACAGATGAGGAAGCTAAGGCTCAGAAAGAGGAGCTTTCACAGTGTCAGAATGAGGTGAGGAAGAGCCGAGGCCACACAGCCTCTGTCCACTGACAGCTCACAGTGCTCTCACTTGCACAGTTTGAGCACCAAACAACCCGCAGGGAAGTTGTACTTACACCTTTCTATGCAAATTACGATCGGTGAAGGGAAGACTGTAATTGGCCCCCACCACAAACATCCGTAGAGCCTAGAAAGTGCATTTCATCAGCATCTTAAGAAAAACAGCTCCAGTTTTCAGGATGGATGCACTGCTGGGAGTCCTGTTCCATCTGAACAAAACCCTTGTGATGCAGGCAGCAAGGTACACAGGGACTCTGCCACACTCTATAGTAAGGTAAGGTTCAGTGGCCACTCCCTAACAATACGGTAGCTCACTACACTGGCTCCTGCCCAGACCATTAGCAGCATCTGGATGTGGCTACCCTGTGCCAACCAAGCAACACAGGTCATCTCCTTACTCCCCACAGGCATCAAAGAAGACAATGTGGGATTCCAAACTCTGGAAAGACAATGTGACTGAAAGAGAGAATAAAGGGAAACAAAATGAGGCTGGGGAGTAAGGCAAAGGCTAGACTATGCAACACTTTCGCCAGCCATGCTATATATAGATTTTCAATTTAATCTAAAATCAAAACTGAAAAAACTGCTTAGAAATTTAAGATTAAGATGCAGATACAAAAGCTCAACAGAAGGGTATTATACGAAGTTGAGCAAGTTTCCCAAAAACTAGAACAAAAAGATAAATACAGTGGGAAGATTTTTTAAAATTGGAGAATCCAAAGGCGTTCCAAAGAGAACAGTGAAAATGATAGAAGTGAAATCTAAGATATTATTCAACAAAAGATCTAAGACGCAAGGGGGCCTAAGTTTACACATCATAAGGGCCCTCTGAGTGCCCAGCACAACTGATGAAAAGAAACCCATACCAAAAAGGCACTGAAATTTCAGGACACTGTGGACACAGAAAGGATCGTATTCTCCAGAATGGGATAAAAAGAGACTACATGCAAAAGATCAAGTATTAAAATTGTTTCAGATCTCTCACCTGTGACACTGAAATAGAACCAGTGAACAATATCTTAAAAGTCTGAAAGACAATTCTTTTCAAACTCTCCAATGTGAGAGAATAAAGAACACGTGGCCAGATGTGCAGTAGCTTGAAAAAGGTACGCCTTCTCTGAAAGCTACCAGAAGGTATGTTCCAGTCAAATGAGAAGTAAATCAGGAAAGAGAAGAAGAGGGTACAGAACACGGGAGAGGTTAAGAGAATCCCCAGGATGACGAAGGACTGTTTAGGAAGACAGCTCTCTACAATGTTTTGAGGCCAAGCCGCCTGATCAAAGGCCCTGCGAAAGTGTGGCTGTCTTGGAATGCTTGAAGCTACTTCTTGTAGGAAAGTAAGAACATGTGAAAACATTTTTCAACTACAAAATGCCCTGCAAAAGGGAAAGCTGAAACTGACTCGTATATACCACTGACAGAATCGTTAAGGACGAGGCTTGTCATGGGGAGAGAAGTCCCCTAAGAGGGGCTGGATTACCCTGCAGGTACCCAGGCAGAGTGGACAGCAGTTTAGTGGTGAGACAGGCTTCCAGTTGAATAGGTGGATTGGATGATTAATGGGTAATTTCCAGGCAAGTATTTTACAATGCTTCTATAAATGCTCTGGGAGAAAAAGAGGTAGTGAGGAAAAAAAGGAAAAGAAGTTAACAGTGAGTGCCTCTAAGGCTCAGTTTGACTGTATGTGCTTTTTCACTTGGGAACCACATTTAGAAGCTGGAATATGTAAAAGGGATTCTAGGGTTTTGTTTTTTGTTTTGTTTTTTTGAGCAACGACCCTAGAAGTCAGGATAGACAATACAGGCAGAAAATACAAGCAAAAGATTATATGTAATTTTGGATCATTTAAAATCCCGCCATGAGTTTTAAACTTTAGCACGTCAAAAATGATGGCACTCAAGCATTATGGAGTTATTATGAGAATGAGATTAAGTAGTATATATAAAGTGGTTACAAGAGTGTCTAGCAAACTGGAGCACTGGGTAAGTAGTAACACTTACTACGGGTCCGTATATAAACATGGACTCTAAAGCCAGACTGCCAGGCTCTGACTCTGGGCTCCACTACTTTCTAGCTATGCAGGCAGTCTACTGAACCGCTATGACCCTCAGTTTCTTCATCTGTAAAATGGGGACAACAGCACATCTATTTCACACGGTTGTTATGAAGATTAAACAAATTAACACACGTAATATACCAGGAATAATGCCTGGCATACTGGAAGAGCTACAAAAGTGTTAGATTTTCTATGAAATGGAAGGTAGAGTTGCCTTGCTGACTATTTTACGGTTCTTTCTAAACTCTCAACGCAGAAGCATATGGCAGCTGATGGGAAGAAATGTCTTTCTGAAAGTAAGGGATGGCTACGAAGTGTACTTGTCAAATGAATCATGCTTGCCTGTTGCCAGATATTGCCAAATTGGAAATGTACGATCACATGAAAAACGGGGGTTATAACCCACATTTTTTAAAAGTATAAAAAATATACATGTAAAAGTGCTCTAAACTCTGTTCTTTCTCCCTAAATCGTATACAGGAAAAACCAAAACCACATTATTTTTAGAATACAAATACTAGCTGAGAAACTGATTTCCTTTGGAACCAGCTCCACACGAAAGGGAAGCGACCTGGAGAAGCTGCTGGACTCTAGCAGTTTATAAAACAGAGCCGCTTGCCTTCTTTTCTGCTTTCTTTTCCTACTCCCAATAAAGACCAGTCCATGTGAATATTAAATAATGCATTATCAGCCCAAATGAAAAGGAACTAACCCTCTTTCTATCACCTAGCTCTGATTTTAAGAAATATCATGTAACGCTCTAGGTCCTCACCTTTAACCCATTTTCTTTCTGACTATAATCTGATAAGAAAGGATAAAGAACACCAACGGGAGTTCCCGTCGTGGCACAGTGGTTAACGAATCTGACTAGGAACCAGGAGGTTGCGGGTTCGGTCCCTGGCCTTGCTCAGTGGGTTAAGGATCCAGCGTGAGCTGTGGTGTAGGTCACAGATGCGGCTCAGATCCTGCATTGCTGTGGCTGTGGTGGAGGCCAGTGGCTACAGCTCCGATTAAACCCCTAGCTTGGGAACCTCCATATACCGCGGGAGCGGCTCTAGGAAAGGCAAAAAGACAACAACAACGACAACAACAAAAAGAGACCACCAATGGAGCAGGTAAAGGACTGCAGCGTATTAAAAGGCCTTACCTGAGTGTTACTGCTTTCACAAGGAATGACGCTGCTTTCTGCAAGGGGTGACATGCACATGTGGGAGGTTTCAATGCTGAAGGCAATTCCATTCCCAAAATCGGTCATGGGCGAGCTGCCATGATCCACGGTCTCCTCTACCATCTCGACGGGATCGACCATATCCACAGTGTGGTTCTCCTTCTCGCTTTCCACGTCCTGCAGCAGCGCCAGCTCTTTTGCAGATGCACCGGACTGGTTCTGGGTGATGGACATGGCCGTCACTGCCAAGTGCGGGCCACGCGGGCAGGTGCTGCCCTCCAATTGCAGCAGGTGGACTCCAGCAGCGCCAGAGGCTGGGGAGGAGGTGTCTGTGCAAGGGACATCTGCTTTTTCCTCATCTTCACTGTGAGCCTCAAGGGTAAAAGGTATTCGGATCACTGAGGTCCGATACTGAGCACCCCCTCTACACATCTCGAGTCTCATGGGAGACCAATTTTTTATGGGTGAGCAGCCATCTATATAAGGACTTCTGATACACGGATTGGTAATTCCATTAGAAGTGGCCCCAGATGAAGCATCAGGAGAATGCAAAGTAAACTTCCTTTGTTCTAAAAAATTGGGAGGGGGAAAAAGAAAGATTAGGAAAGAAAAAAAAAAATCACATCATGAAAACATGGAAATGGGTAAGCCATTACTAAATGGTCATCATCAGGTTTCATGCCAGAAAAATTGGATTTCTAGAACAGTTGTGTTGTTTCCTGAAGTGAAACTGGCGTTGAAAACAACAGCACAGGAGTTCCTGCTGTTGCCTAGTGGGTTAGAGACCCAACTGCACTGGCTCAGGTTGCTGTGGCAGTGTGGGTTTATTCCCCGGCCCAGCCCAGGGCATTAAAGCATCCAGCATTCCCTCAGCTGTGGTGTAGGTCACAGCTGAGACTCACACTTAATCCCTGGCCCAGGAACTTCCATATGTCATGAGTGCAGCCATTAAGATTAATAATAACAATAATGATAATAGCACAAATGAATGTGTATCCATAAGTCAAGTGAGGCTTTTAAAAAGTTGGTTCCTCTGGCACGTTCCCTTTTTTAATGAAACAAAATATCTTATTCCCTGAGAATTATGTCCTCACAAGCACACTGCTAGTATGAAAAATATTCCTCACATACAAGATACAGAATAAACAGGAGTTCCTGTCATGGCTCAGTAGAAATGAATCTGACTAGCATCCATGAGGACGCAGGTTTGATCCCTGGCCTTGCTCAGTGGGTTAAGGATCCAGCATTGCCACGAGCTGTGGTGTAGGTCGCAGACTCGGTTCGGAGGTGGCACTGCTGTGGCTGTGGAGCAGGCTGGTGGCTACAGCTCGGATTTGAACCCTAACTTGGGAACCTCCATATGCCGCAGGTGCAGCTCCCCACCACCCAAAAAAAGAATAAACTGACAGCTACCAATTAACCGCTGTACCCGGTAAATGAAATATGTAATAATCTATTTGCGTTATGTAAAACGCTATAAGCAACATTAAAAGGCAAGCAAAAATATGTAAACATTAAAAGGTAAGCAAAAAACTGTAAAATAATATTTGCAATAAGAAGACGGTTAACAGTGATAATCAAATGATCAAAATGCCTTAAGTTAACAGTTTTCACAGCTTCATCAGCTTAATAATAACAGAGTTTTTAAAAATGGGCAAAAGCATGTAAACAATCCTCCCAGTGGTAAATGAACATATGAAGTGTTCAGCTACACGAATAATTTTAAAAAATGGAAGTCAAAGCAAATGAGAGACCCTTTAACAAAAACACTGAAGTCCAAGGTAATAATCTCTCCCACCCCCCAAACGACCAATAAATATTCAAAAGAGTTAATATTGTAATAATCAGAGACAAAGATGAAAACAGTAAGAGATCTTTTCACCATGTGCCAAATTAACAAACATCAAAAATAATCATAAGACCAGTGTTGCTAGATGGGGAAAAACTGACTTTCTCACACACCGCTGATGAAAATTTCAATTGGTGCAAGCTCTTACGAGGAAAATTTGACAAAATTCCTCAACATCCATCCCTTTTCATCAACTATCCCACTTCTGAAAATTTAACCTAAGGAAATAAATACAATAATACAATGTACATACAAGGAAAACTTAAAAATAATTTAAATGTTTATCCATGACTGAAAACAAAATATACAACCAGAAAATGGCATGTTATAGAGTGATTAAAAAATCATGATTTCAGACAGCAAGTATAACTCGAATGACCTATGAAAATACTCATAATAAAATGCTTTGTGAAAAAAGCAGGATACAGAACTGTGTGTGTATGTGTGTGTATACATGTGTGGAGACATTCACATACATACACATAAAGGGAAGACTAAAAAATAAATAAATAAATAAATAAATAAATAAATAAATAAATAAATAAATAAAATAAAAAGCAGAAAAAATAAATAAATAAAGGGAAGACTAACAAAAATAGTTTCCAGTTTACCAATTTTATTTACTACAAGTAGGTTTTTTAAAACGTGAATTTTCAAAAAGTGCTATAAATTTTTTCAAAGAAAAACTGACATATTGCGAACAGAAATATGTAATTTTTCACACATTATATTTACCTTCAAAACCTTACTCAAACAAATATATCCTTATAAGATATGAATATTCAATTACGAAAGTCTGAACCTATAGGTCGGAAGGCTACCAAAACCAACTTATCTCTACAACTGCCATCTTTCTTTGATTCTGTTTTATAAAAGGGTTTGATATAAATACTGCTAGTCCAATCCCATAACTGACACTACAGTAGCATTGTGCTGAGAACTGCAGTCCTAGAAAGTAAATTGTTCCTTTTGTAAAAAAAAATAATCCAAGTTTCTGAATTTTAGAAAGTTTAGTGGTCATGTAGAGTTCTGTAGTTATTTTTATTTTTATTTATTTATTTACTTTTTAGGGCATGGAGGTTCCCAGGCTAGGGGTCGAATCGGAGCTACAAATGCCCGCCTATGCCACAGCCACAGCAATGCAGGTTCCGAGCAGTGTCTGCAACCTACACCACAGCTCAAGGCAACGCCGGATCCTTAACCCGCTGAGCAAGGCCAGGGATTGAACCCGCAACCTCTTGGTTCCTAGTCAGATTTGTTTCCACTGCACCACAATGAGAACTCCTAGAGTTCCATAGTTAGAACAAGCTAGGAAGAAGTTCTTTAACAACAAATACTGACAAGATGAAATTTTAACAAAGTATTTTATTGTGAGACATACCTGAGAGTGGTG
This sequence comes from Phacochoerus africanus, assembly GCF_016906955.1. Classification (NCBI taxonomy): domain Eukaryota; kingdom Metazoa; phylum Chordata; class Mammalia; order Artiodactyla; family Suidae; genus Phacochoerus; species Phacochoerus africanus. The sequence goes on along the minus strand of NC_062556.1, from coordinate 44,868,072 downwards.
TCTTTCCTATCTGAAAGTCAATCGGTGAGAAAGTGGGTGAAGAAATAGGTGTTGGACTGGTTATGCTTCCCAAACTGTATTTTTTTGCACTACCCTGGATAGGGCTAGAAGAAAACTGCCCCTGTGATTAAAAAAAATAATAAAATTACATGGTTCTCTTCTCAACTAGTTATACCACACACTAGCTATCTTTATTTTTAAAACACATTCATAAACTAGGTCATTAACTTTGGTCATTTACCAAAAAGTAAGATGCCACCTTTGCTTTATGGCAAAAGGAAGGCATCTTATAATGAGGATAGTTAAGAAGACTATGAGAAAGATTTTACTTTATTTAGTTATTTTTTGGCTGTGCCCCCAGCATGTGGAAATTCCCGGGCCAGGGATCGAACCTGCGCCACAGCTGCAACCAGAGCCACAGCAGTGACAACGCCAGATCCTTAACCTGCTGAGTCACGAGGGAACTCTGAAAAATTTTGAAACAATATATTAGACAAGATAAAATATAAATGCATCGTATTTACACAAACCATTGTTTCATATTAAGTAGCTGCTTATGAAAAATTTTAAATGACGTTACTCCACTGATACCAATCTATAATTGGGTTACACTGAAAATCTTCCCTAATTCAGTTAAGTAACTGATACTGAAATTCCTTGAGACTCATTCACCTATACATACAAAAATTGGAGAATCTGACCAAAAACATTCCTATACGTAATGACAACATGTGAAATAGGCTAGTCCACATGAAATATAAAACCCAAAAGACAATCATTCCTTCTGAGTATAAGAGGAGCATCCTAGGTCTAAGATGCCTACAGCAAATCAAGCAGCCACTGTTAGTACACGTCTTACCGAACTTGGGGTCTGCACAGGAGACAAATCTATTGAATAGAAAACCTCAAGTGATGCTTGAGCACCGCTACGAGGACTTCTGGGAGAAGCTGGAGATAAGGAGTCAGAGATACTTCCGTTGCCATCTAAAAATAGCTTTCTTCTGAGGGATGAAGAACTGAGGTTTCCAGGAGATTGATCTGCAAATTCATCAGCTCTAAAATAGTCACCTATAGTTAATATGAACAGAAAAAAAGGCAAAGCTAGCCATTTTGAAGAGCAATTACATTTCAGTTGTCCGAGTTTTTAAAAACCAGTATGTACTGCATGTTTGAATTTTTTTCAAAACAAAAAAAAAAACCCAGTATGTATTTTACGTTTGAATTTTTTTCAAAAATGAAGGCAAAATTTAAAAGCATATGTGATGTTTTAAATCTGAAATGCTTCCTTCTCTTTTGAGTGCTTCATTATTAGAACAGATAGCACCAGTAAGATGTGTCCGTGAATAGTTTATGCTCATAGTTAAGTTCATTATGATTAAAAAGGGTGATTCAGGCTATATTAAAGAAAAATGAGACATTTCAGGATGGTTTCCCCAATTCTTTGAAAAGAGGCACTGCCAAAGATTTCCATTTACAAAAGCCCTTAAAACAAAACCTGGGAGTTCCCAACATGGCCCAGTGGAAAGGAATGTGACTAGCATCCATAGGGATGACGGTTTGAGCCCTGTCCTCGATCAGTGGGTTAAGGATCCAGCATTGCCGTGGGCTGTGGTGTGGGTTGCAGACATGGCTTGGATCCTGTGTTGCTGTGGGAGTGGTGTATGCCGGCAGCTACAGCTCCAATTCGACCCCTAGCCTGGGAACTTCCATATGCTGTGGGTGCGGCCCTAAAAAGCATCCCCCCCCAAAAAAAAAACCTTTAAGTTATTACATTTTAAACAAACACCATACTTACCTAATACCTTTTCTAAATTAAAATCCACAGGAAGAGACAGCAATGTCTGGCAAGCAACTAGAAGCAAGCAAATAAACACAAACATGGATAAATCAATGTGATAAATGCAATTTAGCACGTGCTTCCCAATCAGCCATCTCCCCATGATGCGCCACCCAAACTGGGCTATCTCCTTTATGCATTCCATTAAACCTGTTGATGGTAAAAGTACACTCTTGGTTGTGCTGTTGGCACCTGAATCAAAAAAGAGGCCCGTCTATACCTGGGGGTAGGCTTCCTAATATTAACCAATTTTCAAAAGAATGCTTTCCCCAACCAAAATTCAATTTACATGCCTTGAGAACCACAAAACAACACATTATCACCATTTCTAAAACATGGCTGGATGTATCCTAAGTGTTTCTGAAGGTCAGCTCTCATAGAGCCCATTCATAAAAAGTCAACAATTTCAATTCCAGAGTGAAGTGTTCACATGAGCTGAATTTAAAATCAAACGTTGCTTAATATGGAACTTACTTCTTTTCTGATTGTATTCAAACTCACCATTGCTTTTCTCAGAATGGATAGTCAGCTTTCTTCCCATTGGAGATTCATTATTTATGTTAACACCTGTAAAACATTTTAAGTGAAAAAATCTGACATTTTTATAGACTTCAATTACATTGGGGTTACTTTTTCCGGGGCGGGGGGGAAATGAAGCATGGAAACTTATTTAACATTTTCAAAACAAATATCTGCATATGTAAGTATATAATTCAGTGTGTTTCTGTTAAGCTTATTTATTTTTAATTGATTCATTTTTGACTTAAGGAGCACAAGGATAAAACTTAAGGATTACCATAGCAAGTAAGGAGATGCCAAAAGATACTTTTTTTTCTTTTTAAGGCTGCACCTGCAGCATATGGAGGTTCCCACGGTAGGTATCGAATCAGAGCTGCAGCTGCTGGCCTACACGACAGCTACAGCAACACGGGATCTGAGCTTTATCTGTAACCCACACCACAGCTCAGAGCAACACCGGATCCTTAACCTGCTAAGTGAGGGGAGGGACTGAACCCATGTCCTTGTGTAGGTGGCTTGGTCACTGCTGAGCCACAATGGGAATTCCTCCAAGAGATCCTTTTTAAGGAAAGCAGGATGGCTCTCCAAGTCAACCTTAAAAGGTTGGGGATGGATGTTTAGAGAATGCCAATGTCCTCAAACAGATCCTCTGTCACTTCTTTCCCAAAATAGGTTTAGATAAACTATCAGAATTAAAATGCCAGGCCATTTTGATAGAAACTGAAATTTGACCACTAAAACCTTGCTAGTTTTTTTTTTTTTTGAACACAGGAGAAAAAAATATGGCTGCAAATAATTTTTATTAACAATCTAAAGTTAATGACTAAATATTAAACTTTTTTTTTTGCTTTTTAGGGCCGCACCCATGGCATATGGAGGCTCCCAGGCTAGGGGTCTAATCAGAGCTGTAGCTGCCAGCCTACGTACACCACAGCCACAGCAACACCAGATCTGAGCTGCGTCTGTGACCTACGCCACAGCTCACGGCAACGCTGGATCCTTAACCCACTGAGCAAGGCCAGGGATCGAACCCGCAACTTCACGGTTCCTAGTCGGATTCATTTCCACTGCGTCACGATGGGAACTCTGTGACTAAATATTAAACTTCTTAACTCAAAAATCACCAGGCAGTAAATAAAAGCCTTCTTCACTGTAGGCAACATGACCATCTATACATTTTTTTTTTTTTTCTTTTTTGGCAGTACCCGCAGCATGTGGAAGTTCCCAGGCCGGGGACTGGATTCGAGCCATGGCTTTGACCTATGCCACAGCTGTAGCAATGCCAGATCCTTAACCCACTGGATCTCATGAAGACAGGAGGCTTCAGGTCAAGGACAAAGGGCTTCATTAATCTCAGCATATAGACTGCAGCATGAAGTTCACATTCCTGTCAGTTCCCTTTTGCCCCTCAGTCCCATGGAAGTGAAATGAAACAGGCAAGGGGGGTGCAGCACACATAGAAGGTCTGTGTCACAGCAGAGGAACCCCAGGCTTGGGAAATCCCATCCTTTATAAGCTGCAAGCAAACCTGCTCCAGAGGGACACGTGTTCATCATTACAATGGGCAGCAAAACAAACCTACCCTCTGCTTTGGAGGGATATGGTCACAATATAAACACCTTTTAAAAGGTAATTTGGAACAAAACCTGTCTGTGACACTCTTCACGAGATGTCTAGAAAGGTGTGAGACCCATGGAGAATTCAAATGTCTTCCAACACCAAACTGAACAGCTCAGCTCTGAAGCCCACCCGATTAACCACTGCACTCTGTCATCATAGGCTTGATAAGCAGAACAAAGAGGGTATGGTATTTTTAGCATCTTCCTGATTCGCATCACTTTAACAAAAACAGGATATTTCAAGCAAAAAAATGACATTATAAAAAAGATCACATAAGAAAGTTGATTCACCTGTTCAAAAAGCCAACATGAAGAATTTGGGGGCAGGGAGTTCCTACTGTGGCACAGTGGATTAAGGATCTGACATCGTACAACTGTGGTGCAGGTTGCAGCTCAGATTCGATCTCTGGCCTGGGAACTCCATATGGTTCAGGGTGCCCAAAAAAAAAAAAAAAAAACCACTTCTTGGAGGTAGAAAAATACTTGAAAGATTACTGGCTTGCCCTTAATTTCCTTCTTAATTTTGCAGATCATCAGCTATATTACATATCATCCCAGAAGTCATATAAATATTCATCCTCCCTCTACCGCTGTAAGGAACCAGCAAATTTGCAAAAAAGCAAAGCAATTTAAAGACTTCACTTTAAAAATTAACCTCTAGGACTTCCCATTGTGGCTCAGGGGCAACCAACCCGATTAGTATCCATGAGGATGCAGGTTTAATCCCTGGCCTCACTCAGCAGGTTAAGGATCCGGCGTTGCTGTGAGCTGTGGTGTAGGTGGCAAACGTGGCTCGGATCTGGCATTGCTGTGGCATGGGCCAGCAGATGCAGCTCTGAGTCGACCCCCCCCAGCCTGGCAACTTCCATATGCTACAGGAGCGGCCCTCAAAAGAAAAAAAAAATTAACCTCTATATTCTTTATTTTATTTTATTTTATTTTTGTCTTTTTGCTATTTCTAGGGCTGCTCCCTCGGCATGTGGAGGTTCCCAAGCTAGGGGTTGAATTGGAGCTGTAGCTGCCGGCCTATGCCAGAGCCACAGCAACACTGGATCCAAAGCGCATCTGCAACTTACAACTGCAGCTCACGGCAACACCGGATTGTTAACCCACTGAGCAAGGTCAGGGATCGAACCTGCAACCTCATGGTTCCTAGTCAGATTTGTTAACCACTGAGCCATGACAGGAACTCCTTTTATTTTATTTTATTTTATTTTTTTGAACCTTTATCTTCAATACCAACTATTTCTGTATTTCTTCATCTCCAGATACTCTATAACCATCATTATAACTGATGTTCACAATGGTCATGAAGAAGTTAAACTCAGAACAGACTGGCCAAAAAAAAACCAAAAAACAAAAAAAAACAAAAGAAATTAGTCAAGTTTTTGAATCCTAACTCTTAAATAGTTAAATCCTCTGGTATCCAGAAATTTCATTTATAGCAAGCTTTCTACCAAAGTGGATAAACTGACACTTCACTGTACATTACTGTACAATCACTGCTTTTTATTTTCATGGTATTTATGACTTTTGATGATAGTTAATACACTCACATTTACTGGAATGAGACTCTGAAAGCTGCTTCCCTTCATGATCAGTCCAAGGAGAGGGTACAATGACATCCTTAGTGAAAAACTAGGAAAATGAAAGTCACACAATTAGACATAAACTGCCTTCAAAATAAGAAAATATAACTGTGTTAAAAAAAAAAAAAACCATCAAACACATTACATACTGACTTTACAGTTCTATTTTTAAATTTTAATACTTAAAAGCACATGGCATGGCATGGTAAATCAACATTAATTTTAAAAAAATTTTAAAAAGCACAAATGAGCAAAGGTGAAATGAAAGAAACAAGGTATATATAGAAAGTGAAATCTTAATCCTTCAAATCAAATACTCAAATTTGAAATTTGCAAATTAAGCTAAGGGCATTAATCATAAAGAAAATCTTTTTAATTTTTTTGGAGGGGAAGGGAGATTGACAAAAGAGAGGAGAAAAAGGGAAGGAATAAACGGAAATAGATTTGCATGAGTATAAGCCAGGATGAACGGTGTGTAGGAGCAGGCTTGTCCTAACTCTCGAGATCTAATTATTAAATTTTCAGGAATTGTGTATATCGGTGGTTAAAGCCAATATTAAAATTAAAATTATGTAAACTTAAACACATTATATTAAATATAAAGGTAGTAAACATTCAAAACCATCACCTGCTAGTTATTTTACTGCATTTACCAGTATCTCTGCTCTTGAGGTTAATTACGTCTTTTGAATCTGTACAGCAGAATGCCTACACATGACGGTGTACAAAGCCTTTCTCTCCCATTCATCGATGTCATATTATGAACTTGAAATTGGCCATGGATGGAGTATCTACATTATAGACAACAGCAATCACTAAAACCCATTCCCTCCCGACGACCGGACGTCAGGTAAACATTTACCAGCACCCCACTGGCCAGTACACTCAAATGGAGATAGAGCATTTGGATAAATGTCTTTCCTCTTTCCTTCCAGATATCAAATTAATTAGACCTAATACAGGATATTCCCCTCCCCTCTATGTTTTGGGGGTAACTCAAAACATCTTCTTTCTGTTTCACTACACCTGTGACAATGAACTAATTTCCTTAGTCTAAACTACCTATAAATACACAAAGCAAAGATGCAAAACAAGGGGAGACAGAAGCGGAGATTAGGACAGAGACAGTTCCAAGAAAAAAAAAAGGAATATAAAAGACCCATAAACTCAGGAAGCCATGCCTAAGTTCATTCAAAATGAAAGAAACCCGAACCCAAGTAACAAGATGAAATGTTTAAGGCAATTAAGAAGAGCACAAATTAAGAAGTCTGATAACTGCCAGTAGGCCAGACAGGAGAAAACAGGCAGTAATATAACATGGCCAAGAGAATAAGCTGGAAGGGCAATACAGCAAAACCTACCCAAACAGAAAACATAGAGCCTCTGACTTAGCAAGTCCACAAGATATAGGGACAACTGTGTTCACTGCAGTATTATTTGTGATAGAAAAACACTGAACATGATCTACGAACCTGTCAACAGAGGCTAGATCAGGTGACGTTCATTCACACAATGGAATACTGTGCTATGACTAAAAATCAGAATGTATGGATAATCAAAAAAACATATTAAAAAATTATTAAAGAGGAGTTCCTGTCATGGCGCAGCGGAAACAAGTCTGACTAGGAACCATGAGATTGCAGGTTCGATCCCTGGCCTCGCTCAGTGGGTTAAGGATCTGGTGTTGCCATGAGCTGTGGTGTAGGTTACAGACTCTGCTTGGAACCTGCATTGCTGTGGCTGTGGCGTAGGCTGGCATTTGTAGCTCCGATTAGACCCCTAGCCTGGGAACCTCCATATGCCTCGGGTGTGGCCCTAAAAAGCGGAAAAAAAAAAAGAAAAGAAATTATTGAATAAAAGAGGCCAAAGAGTATCAGAATAATGAACTCATTTATATGCAAATATTTAAAAGACATGCTATCATACACATAAAATGAATCTGAAATTATACTCAAGAAATACCACATTTAAGGAGTGAGACAGGGATGAAGAAGGACTCCATTTTCATTTTATATTTTTTCTTTGCAGTTTGAATGTTTTTGTTATGTGGATGCATTTATTGTATTTCATATATATGTATGAATTTAACTTGTGTCGGATACATTAACTTCTGATACATTAATCCAAATCTTCACTATGACTTCACTTTTTCTCCTGAATTTCCCTCCAAAATTAAGGTGAGGATTTGAAAGAGAAAGCATATTCCCCCAAATGTTGGGAAACGGGAAAGAGACTGAAAATATTCAGCTGGGGAGGAATCAAATGACTGGATTAGAAGGAAAATTGTGAAGTTACTAGGTAGATTAAGAAGTAGCTAATGTCTGGCAGGAGTAAAGGATATGAAACTATTTTCTAAGAAACACCTATATATGAAATACAGGAGCCACTTATCTCTGAACATGCCATAGCTTAAGTTTTCTGGGTGCAGAAGAACCAAGCACAGCTAAGCAACAGAGGTGGGCAGAGGGGGCCAGCGAGGGGAAAGAGGTAAAATAAAAAATGCCTCCATGTCATAAAGACTTTCTGAGTAAATAACTAGATGGATAACTTTTACCCTTGAAGAGGGGTTCAGAAAACACAGAAAGCAAAAAGCGAAAAACTTACTACATTAGTTTTACTTAAAAAAAAAAAAAAAACCTTGGGACTCCCATTGTGGCTCAGTGGGGTTAAGAAACTAACTAGTATCCATGAGAATACCAGTTCGATCTCTGGCCTTGCTCAGTGGGTTAAGGATCCAGAGTTGCCATAAGATGCAGTGTAGGTCACAGATGTGGCTCGGATCCCACATTGCTGTGGCTGTGCCTGTGGTGTAGGCTGGCAGCTGCAGCTCCAATTCAACCCCTAGCCTGGGAACTTCCATATGACGCAGGTACAGACAGCCCCAAAAAGAAAAAAGAAATAAAATACAAAGTTCAAAAAGCCCTACATTTGAGATATATTTTTTTCTATTTAGCAGCATGTTTTATTTCATGAAATATATTCTATGTCTTAAAAACTCAAAGAATCAACAATAATAGAAGATAAAATGATTACTGATGCTAGTCTAGATTTTCAAGGCTTGAAAATATTCAACTTCCTCAACATAAACTCCAACTTGAAACCACAGTTTGTGCTCATCAAAGGCACAAGGTAAGACCAACCTTGCTGGGCCCTGAGAATAAAAGATGAACAAAGCACAATATTGGCCAAAGAAGAATTCAGTCTGGGGAAGAAAAGCACTAAATCAATCATGACAATAGCATAAAGTACTGAAACAGCTGAAAGACACTGGTCTTGTGGGAGCACTGAGGGGGCCGGGGACTGGGGCCAGGGACTGCGGACGGGCCGGCTGGCGGGAGTTGGGACAGCAAAGGATCGGAAGGAAGTCCTTCTCTTTTAGAGATGATGTGCACGCAGAATCGATGCTTAACTGGCTTCGTGATCAGTGACAGTTTTTAAGTTACCTCTTCAATGGCTTTTTGTCTTTTGTCTTCCACATCTTTATCTATTCTATACAGAGATAAAGAAGAAAAATAACCATGCCATTACTTCAGCTGATTGAACATTTAAAATAAACCCTTTCAAAGAAATAATTTTTTTCCCATTGAAAACTGGCAAATATTATGCTCATTTTAAAAGAAAAATTGGGGATCTTATCACATTTTGAAAATGACAGTATTTAGATATTCAGCCTCGTGCTGGTAGGCTTACCTCCCCCTTTCCCTTTCTCAGTTTGAAGGGACTATTTTCTTTTCTTTTCTGTTTCAGGGCCACACCCGTGGCATATGAAGTTCCCAGGCTAGGGGTCGAATCAGAACTACAGGTGCCAGCCTACACAACAGCCACAGCAACACCAGACCTGAGCCGCGTCTGCAACCTACACCACAGCCTGAAGCAATGCCAGAGCCTTAACCCACTGAGTGGGGCAGGGGATCGAATCCATGTCCTCATGGATACTAGTCGGGTTTGTTATCACTGAGCCACAATGGGAACTCCAGAATATTTTCTTTTAAAAGGCTTACATTCATACAATTTTTAAATTATTATTAACAATATAAAGAAAGTGATTTGAATAAGCTTTTGCCCTTTAATGGCCACAAATTAAGAAGTATGTCACTTCACAGAAACCTAAAAATTGTCCCAATTCTTCTTCGATTATAGCAAGTTTATCATAGTCGTAATTTTATTTTATTTTTCTTTCTTTTTACAGCTGTACCTGTAGCATATGGAAGTTCCCAGGCTAGAGGCAAATCAGAGCTGCAGCTGAGGCCTATGCTACAGCCACAGCAACCCCAGATCCAAGCTGCATCTGTGACCTACACCACAGCTTGTGGCAATGCTCCTTAACTTGCTGAGCAAGGCCAGGGACTTAACCTGCATCCTCACAGACACTCCATCAGGGTCTCAACTTGCTGAGCCCACAATGGGAACTCCTTTAGACCTAATTTTAGAATCCACTCTTATTCTGAAATAAAAGAAACTATCATCCTTATAGTCCTAAACAAATAGGCAAAAATATTAACTACGAAACGGAATGTCAACAAAATAAGTTTGAAATATAAAATATAAAATTTTATCCAAACGAATTCTGTTTCTTCCACTTTGAAACAACATTCAATTACAGCACCATACATTTATCAGCTATAAGATGTAAATAGAAACTGTCAGGTCTCAAGCACAAGGCATATACCTGCCAAAGACTCAGCCATTAGCCTTGTAGGACCACTTCTTTAATCTGTCCCAGGTATTTGCTTACCATCAATAAGCTGGCAAGACACCTTTTTCTCTCAAAATGTTTTCATGTATGACTTGTAGCTTGACCAAGCTTATAATAACGTGCATGTTTCAGAAATTAAAATCAAGTGGATTTCTCAAATAAGAGAACTGTGAGAAAATAGCCTACAATGATAATCCACCTATCTCCACTGAAACAGCTGTTTTGGGACCTAGTTCTCTTCATCTCGTGGACATAATCAGGCCAAAGATGACAGTGCATAATAATAACAACACACAGCACGAGTAACTCTGATCTGGCAATACTTCATTCAGAAACCTCCCTCTGCTTCATCAGAGGACTTTCAACCTAAAATATTCAGGTGATTGCTGAAAGCGGTGAAAATCGGTTTGGCCAAGTATTGTAAAGCCAGATCATGGAAGGTTCTAAGAAGTCATACAGGGCAGGGCACCCTGCCTGGCACACCAAAGAACACCACCATGATGCATACAGGTTACAGGGTTACATGTATGTCCTGAATGGACCCCTGGCAGGTGAGGTGGGGCGGGCATTTCCAGATCATTCACCTCCTCTATGGACAGACTCCTCTGTTTACACCAGTGTGTCTACAGTTACGATTTTTCACATGTAGCACAACATGAAAAGGGTGGGAGGAACTGAAATAGGGAACTTGGGTTAAAACAGGAAGAAACACTGGAAGCCTTTGCTCATTTCTAAGGATGGATTGACATGTTTTAAGAATATACTCACTATCCTTGGTGGAAGCTAAACCCATCATTGAATTACATGAGGAAGTTAAATTAAAATTCAGGTCTTTTCTCCTCTCCTATGTTACAGGTCTACCCCGTGACAGAGACCAAGATTCTTTTCATGAGCCAGCTAAGACAATACACCCTTTACTAACAGGTAGAGTAATGTTGTGTCACAATTTGTTGACTCTAGGGCAGGACTAATCTCCTGCCCTGCTTTAGGACAGTGCCTCGCGAGGCTGGAAAAATCTCTCTAGACAGTGCATGGTTCAACAGACCAAAAAGAGGAGGAAAAATAAAGCATATGGTTAGTATGAAACAAAACAATGCGTATCATTTGTGACACACTCGCTTTTAGATATTCCGTTTACCTTCTCTTTCAAAGGTATTGTCTAACTTTTACGTTAAAGTCCTTTCATACTCTATCCCCAACCCCGTCCCTTTCCACAGCACTTTTGCTGGACATCAATAGGTTAATTACAAACGGATGGTCAAGTTACCAAGCCAAAGGAGGAAGGGTGGAAAAGCCAGACACTTGTTTGTAAGAGCATCCCCAAGTGTTTATCTCTGTGTGATTAAATTCTAAACTTAAAGGGAAAAGAACGGTTGGTTATCTCGAACGGAGAACACATGCACCTTAGAGCCAAAAATGAAAAGCTGAATCTAATAGTATTTGACTGTTTCAAATAATAAGAGAAAAATCAAACTATAAAACTGACATCAACTATAAAACGTCCCTCAAACTATGAATGAATACTGCTATCGGTAATTTACGATTATGGATTACTGCAACTAGTAATCAAAAACTATGCCTGTTCCTCCAAAGAAGAATATGGACTCACTATATCAGGCATCATTAAGCAGTCTCAGACACACTAGTACTTAAAAATCTATACAACACATCACCAGCAGCATCAGTTAGAGATGCTCTGATTCCTAGGTTGAATTTTAGACAATGTAATTCAGATTCCCAAGTGTCAAAGTCAGACGGTGTCTAGAAAAGCACTCTCCGCTGATGATGGCCACCGTTCCATTCAATGTGTCTTAAATTGGTAAGGGGATTTTAGGCTCCTCTAAATCTAGGTGGCAATGAAATGGCATTATGCTTTACCCCATAACACCAAAAGGAAGACAAAACAAAAATGCAATGGCAAAAATCACAATCATGTGCAAAGGTACAAAGTTCTAAATGCCCTTCGTGCCATCAAGTGCTGGGGAAGCAGAGATGTCCCCTAAATAGCAGAGAGAGAAGGTCATCTTCTCAAGAAAAGGCCTCCTACCCAGATGGGGTAGACCCCTGGGGTTGGCAAAGGAAATTTTCTGGATGCGGTTTTTGAGCTGATGCTACACAGTTAGATTGGATAAATCTGCATCCTAATTTTTCCTGATTTCTTTACAAATAAAACCATTCAACCTCCTAGCTCTCTTTACGTGAGAATACGTTATCACACTTATTGCAAGAAAAGAAAACTTACCGAGAACGACTTAAGTATAAAGCTTGACGATGAATGTCTTCTGGGTCTATTTCTACAGGATTTATGACAGCTAGTTGATCAATAGACCATCTAAACTCCCCTGGAGTCTTAACAAAAGAAAGTGATCTTATGAGTAGAAGCATACTAAAAGAGTTCATCAAAATGCTAACTTCAAATGTCAGCTTCAAAAATAATGGGAATGGTTAGAATATAAAAATATCTTACAGCTCGCATTTTAAAATTTGACTTTACTGCTAAACTAAATGGCAAATGGTAATCAAATCACACTAAGTCACCTGACTTTTCTCTCTGTCTTTAAAATATCCAAACCTTATCCCTGGATGTTTTTTAAATTACATAATAATAAAAAAATCACAGAGTATTAAAGATACAGAAATTCTACAATTAACATGCATCAGTGATGCAATGTGTCCAAGTAAAACTAAAAATCTCTTAGTGATCAAGGGTGTTCACTTTCACTAAAAATGAAATTAAACAAAGGCCTAACTACAGAAGGGCCTGCTAAAGCTAATAAAATAAGTGATCCTTAAGATTATTATGAGTAGTAATCAATGCAGTTTTGCTCTATTCAATTATTGGATAAAAAACCAAAAGTATCCAAATCCTAATCTGTTTTTGACAAAATCAAGCTTAAAAAAGCCAAAATGCCATGCATTCTTGCTTTGAGGATTATGCTGCAGTAACTCCACTATTTTTATTAAGACTAAAATTTAATACTCTTCAATTTAAAATCACGAGGTCAGCTCAAGGACTCAACATAAAGTGTTTAACTGTCAAACTTTCCTCCAGTGCACAGTGAGCTTTGGGCTGATATGAAAGTGAAGCCAGCATTAGGAACCACCCTGCTTGCAGTTTTCTAGATAATTCCCTAAGTTAGAAGATCAGACTTCAAAAGAACTTCTCCACTATAGCCAGTACCAGTGAAAATAAACTAAAGAGGAGTTCCCGTCGTGGCTCAGTGGTTAACGAATCTGACTAGGAACCATAAGGTTTCGGGTTCAATCCCTGGCCTTGCTCAGTGGGTTAAGGATCTGGTGTTGCCGTAAGCTGTGGTGTAGGTTGCAGACACTGCTCGGATCCTGCCTTGCGGTGGCTGCGGCATAGGCCAGCAGCTACAGCTCCGGATAGACCCCTAGCCTAGGAACTCCCATATGCCACAGGTGTGGCCCTAAAAAGCAAAAAAAAGCTAAAGAAATGAAGCCTTTCCTAATCTAAAGAGTATGTCTCCTTCCACTTCACTCTCCTGTCTAACTACCAGTCACAGCATCATATTCTCTTGAAGTTGCCAGTTTAGTTGTGTCTATCCCACTAGGGTCAAGACTGACTTTTTATTTTTGCCTTTTTTTTTTTTTTTTTTAAGGGCCCGCACCCGTAGGCCCACTAGGAGGTTCCCAGGCTAGGGGTTGAATCAAACTGGAGCTTGTAGTCACTGGCCTACGCCACAGCCACAGCCACGGCAGATCCAAACCACGTCTGTGGCCTACATCACAGCTCACAGCAACACTGGATCCTTAACCCACTGAGCAAGGCCAGGGATTGAACCTTCCTCCTCGTGTCTACTAGCCAGATTCATTTCCGCTGAGCCACGACGGGAACTCCAGGATTTACTTCTTTTTCAAACAGTCTGCAAGCTAAGAATGGTTGACAAAAAAATCTGAAAGAAGATTACTATTTCACAACATGTGAAAATTACATGAAATTCCAAGTGTCCATAAGTAAAGCTTTGTGGGAACCATGCCACATTTATTATTTAAATACGACCTATGGCTGCTTCTGTAATACAAGGCAGAAGTGCACAGTTGTAACAGCAACCAGATAAGCTGCAAAGCCTAAAATATTTATTATCTGGCCCTTGAAAGAAAAAATTTGCTGACCTCTGCGTTAGAGTATAAGCTCCTTGAAAGTTTTGTCTTATGACCCGGACTTATTCAAGATGTCACCTCTGTACCAGCACTGTGTTCAACCCAGAGCATTCAAATAATGTTTGCTGAATTTGTGAGAATAGATAATTAAACGACACGGCTGCTTCTCTATTATAGTGTTAGTACATATGTCATCAACCACATTATCTAGCTGAACCCACAGCTGCAGGAAACTAACACATTATCTATTACACTAACATGAAATCCTAAGTATGTAAAATAAAAAGAAATGCTAATTTAAAAAAATCTGGTTAACTTATTTTTTGCCCAACAACTATATTATAATGAATGGTACAATTAAAAAGCACATTCCAGATACATATGTTCCAGGATAAATCACCTACTTATCTTGTAAAGTAAGATATTTACATTCAAAGTTATTTGTAAACACTAGTCAAGCATAACTTACTGGTAATTTTGTCGATTTAAAAACAGAAGGACTGGAGAGAGTTTGTTCATGGAGACTAGAATAATCACCAGGACTTTCGAAAGGATTTAAAACAGGGATCCTTCCTGGAGTTTCAGGTGTTATCTGCATTTTTGATTCTTTGACATCTCCCATAGCACAGAGAGAAAACTAAAAAGAAATCATAAGTGTGTATAATAAAAGGACAAAGTTTCAGACATTCATTTTGACAATTAAAATATATTCAAAGAACATTTCATAAAAGAATTAACTCAAAAGCTAGCACTCTTGGGATTTTTAAAAAATAGTTTAACAAGAGCTCCGCATACATTTTCTCAAGGGTGATCCTCTAAATAACTTAGAAAGCTAGAGGGGGAAGGTGCTGGAGAGAGATTTTTGCAGAAAATCTACAAGCTCAGAGAATTTAAGTGGCTTACAAGTGCCAGTCCAAATATGAGAGTTCCGGTCCGCCTTCTAGGCAACTAAAGTTCACAACAGGCATAAAGCCTTTTTCAACTAAAGAATTTATACCTACAGTTTTTTTTTTTTAATTCATTATCTCAAGTCTCTAAGCACTTTGAGCATAATTCGGAGAGCCCAGTCATTTCCTAGAAAAATGCAATTACTAAACATCAGTTATTTACAGCAAGCAAATAAGAGACCAGGAAGCTTGTGCACCGTGCCCTTCTTGCACATTAAAGAGAGTGTGCCTGTTTAGGGCTAGGAAACTAACCGCTTTCGGCTGCCTCTTCTCAAACACCCTCATTTCGCTAAGACCCCCAGGACAGAAGGCGAGACTGAATTATTTCCTGTCAAAGGAAGCTACAACCAGAGAAAAAGGACCTACTCCTTGGAAGGCTGATGCGCAGCTGGCCTCCTCGGGTGAAGAGCAGAGGAGGGCACTCACGCCGGTGTCATCGCCAGCCCTACTAGACCACTCTTTCTTGGCGCCCCTTCTTCCGCACCTACTCCCTGGCAGCTCCCATTCATCCCGGGAGAGCCGGCAGGCCGGTCCGGAGCTGGGCAAAGTGAGCTCTCCAATTCGAGACAGGAGGAAAAGCCAGGAACTACAGACAACGTACCTAGCTGTGTGTGTTTTTTTTTTTTTAAAAAAAGAAAGCCCCCCCCCCCCAAAGCGACTCCAGGACGCCCCGGGGGTGCCAGGCCGGCTCACACGACAGGCAGACTCTTTAACTCCCCGCTTCCGCGCTGTCTTAGGCCAACCAGGGCTCTGGCCCTGTGGGTGACTGGCCAATCGCGCCGCACCGCTGTCCGCGAACCAGCCAATCGAGTCGAGGCCGCGTAGTAAATTCGAATGGCAACTCCTCGCTTTGCATTCCGCGTAGAGTAACGAGGCTCCAAATTCAAATCAACGCAGCCTCACGCTGGCGACGGGCGCGAGGGGCGGGGCTGCCAGGCGTGGGCGGGGCCTGACCGGCGTGAGAAGGGGACGCGCGGTGTGATTGCCCAGGAGAAAGGAAGGCGCTCCAGTTCCGGGTCAGGCCCTTCGCTACCCTCCCTCGGCCTTCACCATGGCGGGTAACAGCGGCTCCGGGGCTGCGGCGGCGGCGGCGAATCTGAATGCAGTGAGGGAGACCATGGACGGTGAGTGCCCGTTTCGCCCCCCTTTACCTTGCATCCGTTCCTTAAAGCCAGCGCCCCCAGGCGGGGGTGGGCCCACAGGGACTTCAGGTCCACTTCCTGGCCTGATCTGCATCTTTGGGGAGTCGGTCAGGGCACCCCGCCAAGGCCGCGGGGCTGATGGCCTCATCCCTTCGGAGTCGTCTTTTCGCTCCTGCGTAGTTTGTCGCGCGCACAGCGTTGCGGGCCCACGTCAGCCCGGCGCGCGCTCAGCCTCTGCCGCGCTGGACCGCTCGCGCAGTCCGTGTCCAGCGTGCACATCCCACGCCCCCTCCCGCGCCTCTCTCCGGGTGCGACGCCCCCCTCCCCACGCCGTGGTCTTGCGTACCCGAATCCTGCCAACGGAACGCTCAGCCCACGCCCCCGCCCTATGCCACGCCCCCTCCCGCTGCGAGTTCCCGCGTCCTTCCTCTGGTGCGGGCCTTGCCAGCCCCGCCCAGCTGGCTCACTCCCTCTACTGCGGGGAGCGCCTCAGAAGCTTCTGCCAGACTTTAAGCCCCTTGCGGAGAGCGGCCTCACGTGTTTGGTCCCCGCTACATCTTTTGTCCCTTGCACGTCAGCAGGCGCATTTTAAATAGACCGTGAAGGAACAAGTTGTGCCTTTATCAAAAGTGAAGCGGACCGGTTTAGTCTCGGAGCAGGTGATGCCTGTGTCGAGGGCTCTGGGCGTATTTACCTGTTTTTCGAGTCCCGAGCACGTGGGTAAAACCTACCCGCAAGTAGTAGAAAAATAATCGCGTGGGAGTTATCCTCTCCTCTCTGCCACTTTATACCCTAGGTGGTGGTGGGCTTGGACAAGCTGCTTAGACATCTTTGAGCTTGCTTTTTTTTTTCCCCTGTAAAACGAAGTTACCTAGAGTTGTGTGAGTATTTAAATAAAAAACCAAGTAAGGGCATCTCAGAGATAGTTAAAAGATAGTTCCTGTACTTTGTGTATAAGATGTTATCCCACTTGCGGACGCCTCATTTGCGTCCCCCTGTATATGAGGATTTGATGCATGTTAAAACTGCATTTTCCAGAGGATACCACCTCACCTTCTAATTCTGTCAAAACTAGAAATTTTCACAGGTAAGCATTGTCAGCCTTCATGCCTCATCTCTGTCTCACTGTAAGGTCCATTTCCTATCAGGGCCACTCTTTGTGGAGACTTCTGATAATGCTTCTGCCTTTTTTTTGCACTGGCTGGCTGCTCTCCTTTTCAAAAAGACTTCTTTATATTATTAGCGCTTTGGGGTCTAATATTTTACTTAGTTGCTGCTTTGCTATTTTTCTGAAAAATAGACTTTTTGTCTTAACTCCATATTCAGCCTGTTTCTCATCCTTCTTGATATATCACAGCTTATTAGGTTTTTGTGTTAAGTGGATTTGTTTACATGGTAACTATATGTGAACAACATTATGGTCTTTAGATATCCATGCTTGGAAGCCAGTGTGGTTTTTGAACAGGATGGAGGGTATATGAAGCCTGACTTGTAGGCAGTTTTCTTATGTTAGCTGTGCTTAGGTTCCTTAATTATATGGCCACAATATCCCATTTGAATAGAAAACTGGCATTTTCTCTCTGGTGGAACAACTGATGTAGAAAGGAGAACCAATCATTTGTATTGGTTACATTATCAAGATTTTTGCTGAGAGAACTTTATGTAAAATGAAGATTACAGAGTATAAGAACATGAAAAAGTAAAAAAAAACCAGGCTTTTTTTTTTTTTTAAACCAGCATTGGAGGCGAGAATGTGTGAATTAAAGAACACTGCTCCTCTACACATGGTTTGCCCACAATCCAAAAAGTAAAAAGGAAGGCCCCAGGTTGCTAGTGAATCAGGATCTGTTAAATGTGCTTAGGAACTGTCGTGTCCATTAGAACTCCAAACTTACAGAAATTCTGTGCTGTCTTGCCATAATTGGGTCCAAAATAATCAGTCACATAAAATGTGAAGTTTAATTATTGCTAAGTTAATGAAAATATTTTCCATGCCACCTCGGATGATTAAGGCACAAAGGGAAACGTTGTGACACTTGGCACTGTTAATAATTGACCCTACATGTTGCTGTGGCTCTGGCATAGGTCGGCAGCTGCAGCTCCAATTAGACCCCTAGCCTGGGAACCTCCATGTGCCGAGGGAGCGGCCCTGGAAAAGGCAAAAAGACCAAAAAAAAAAAAAAAATTTGACCCTACATGGAACTGAAAAAAAGTACTAAATGCAGCCATTTCATAATCTCCACCCATCTCCCCCCCACCCCCCAATCCTAGAAATAGAGCTCTAACTTGCCCAAGGGACTGGGCTGAACTACTCAGGCACCATTATTTTTTTTTTTGTCTTTTGTCTTTTTTGTTGTTGTTGCTATTTCTTGGGCCGCTCCCGCGGCATATGGAGGTTCCCAGGCCAGGGGTCGAATCGGAGCTGTAGCCACCCGCCTACGCCAGAGCCACAGCAACGCAGGATCCGAGCCGCCTCTGCAACCTACACCACAGCTCACGGCAACGCCAGATCGTTAACGCACTGAGCAAGGGCAGGGACCGAACCCGCAACCTCATGGTTCCTAGTCAGATTCGCCAACCACTGCACCATGACGGGAACTCCTCAGGCACCATTATTAAGTGAAATTCTGTTAATTCGGGGTTTCGCTGTAGTAGTGAAGTGTTCAAAACCTTTTGGGTCTGGCAACCCTCCTTCAAGATCTAGTATATGTCTCTTCATTCTCTTCCTCCCTACCTCCCATCCGTATTGAGTCAGCTCACAGTGCTTTAATCTTTTAAGTAATGTGAAATGAATGATTCGCAAGGGTTGTAGAATTCAGCTATGAACATTTGTAATTTTATTGTGAAATGAAAGGATTTTGATGTGCACAGATCACTGGAAAGGACCTAATTGAGATTTAGTACAGGGTCTGTTGCATAAGGGCCTCCTCGGTGCTCTCTGAGATCCTCAGCTTCTCGTTTCCTCTTTGAAATGTGAGAGACTCTTTCAGCTACCTTTCTCACTCCTCCCGTATACTTAATTGTCTCTCGTTTTTCAACATTTTGAAATTTTAGATACTCTTTGTTGATAGCTTCATGCTTTAATTATTCTTTTCTTTCTTTCTTTTCTTTTTTTTTTTTTTTTTTGGCTTTTTAGGGCCGCACCTGCTGCATATGGAGGTTCCCAGGCTAGGGGTCGAATCCGAGCTGCAGTTGCCTGCCTACACTACACAGCAACGCCAGATCCAAGCCACATCTGTGACCTACACCACAGCTTGTGGCAATGCTGTCCTTAACCCACGGAGGGAGGCCAGGGATTGAACCTGCAACCTCATGGTTTTCCTAATTGGAATCGTTTCCACTGTGCCATGATGGGAACTCCCTAATTCTTATTTTCTTAATGTTCTAGAATTTTTCATATGCCTCTAATTTCTTACTACTAGAAATTGTTTTTGTTAATGATGATTATAAAGTACCTCTTCCCTGGTAGAGGCTTCAAAGTAAAGTTGTTCCGCAATATTTGCAGGGCACTTGGTGCCGGGACACACATCTGCCCAACACCCACACCAAAATCTGTGGATGCCCAAGTCTCTTATATAAGATGGCCTGGCACTTGCATAACCTGCATACATCCTCTTGTATTCTTTAAATCATCTCTCAGTTGTTTGTAATTCCTGATAAATGCAAATGCTCTGTAGATAGTTCTCGGCATATGCGTATTGGCAAATTCAAGAGGTTTTTTTGTTTTGTTTTGGGGGGTTTTTGTTTGTTTGTTTGTTGTTTTGGTTTAGTTTTTTTGGCTGCGCCCTCAGCATGAGGAAGTTCCCAGGCCAGGGATCAAACTGGCACCATGGCAGTGACCCTTACCATAGCCACAGAGACAGTGCTGGATCCTTAACCCCCTCTGCTGCGTGGTAAATTCAAGTTTTGTTTGGAGGAACTTTCTGGAATTTTTTCCCTCCTTGGTTTTTCAGCCCATGGTTGCTTGAGTGGGGATGTGGAACCAGTGGATACTTTGTGTGTCAGGTAGTAAACTAGAAAAAGGAGTGAAGACAATTCAGTCTCCAAGGCACTTTTAGTTGGGCAAACGTGTATATATCAGTCCATACTTCCACCATCAGTCTCGTTGCTCGTGTGAGCCCTCCCCTATCTCCCACTCTTCACTAAGCATTTTTCTGTTTTGTTTTGCTTTGTTTTTTAGGGCTGCCCTTGTGGCATATGGAAGTTCCCAGGCTAGGGGTCTACTCGAAGCTGTAGCCACTGGCCTACACCACAGCTCACAGCAACACTGGATCCTTAACCCACTGAGTGAGGCCAGGGATCAAACCCGCATCTACCTACAGATAAAAAGCAGGCTTGCTAAGCAGCTTGTTGTGAAAGTAGAGATTTCCCAAGCTCAAGTACCCAAAAAGGTGGGGAAAGTACACCCTGTTCAGAGAGGGCTGGGAATAGTTCCTGTATCAACCAGCCGGAATCATAATTCACAAGACATTGTGTGAGTGATAATTAAGCCTAAACTAAATGGGGCTCTGGTCCTGGCTAATGAATTTTAAAAGACCCCAAAGGATCAAATTGTTTCTAGATCAATCTCTGATTACAGATCTCAAGAATATGTTTAGAAATATAAAAATATCCAGTACCCTACAAGGTAAAATTCACAATGTCTGGCATCTGATCAAAAATTATTAGGTATGCAAAACAGAAAAATATGACCCATGATAAAGAGGAAACTTTATCTGTTGAAACAGACCCACAGTTGACATAGATATTAGGATTAGCAGATGAAGACATTAGAACAGTTCACCATATGTTCAGAAAGTTGAGTAGAGGAATGGAAGATGTGTTTTTTAAAAGACTCAAATTGAACTTCTGGAGCTGAAACTGAATGTAGGGTATGAAAAAGTGGGAAGGACCTGTGTCATGAGCATCGTGAATACTGTAAAAGTTTTCAGAAGGACTTAGACTTAAATTAATGGATGCCTTAATATTGGTACGTGTCCATTCATCCCCAAATAATGCAAATAATGTATAGTTTTCATGGAGTTTAAGTCAAATCCAAATTTCGTTTGTGGAACTGATCAACCTCTTTAAATTCATCAGGAGGGCTTATGATAATGAAAGGTAACAGGGAATTGCCGTCGTGGCTCAGTGGTTAACAAACCCAACTAATATCTATGAGGACTAAGGTTCAATCCCTGGCCTTGCTCGGTGGGTTAAGGATCCAGCTTTGCCATGAGCCGTGTTGTTGGCTGCAGACGCAGCTTGGATCCCGCATAGCTATGGCTGCGGCATAGGCCAGTAGCTACAGCTCCAATTCAGCCTCTAGCCTGGGAACCTCCATATGCTGCGGGTGCAGCCCTGAAAAGACAAAAGATTAAAAAAAAAAAAGTGACAAAAGTATCTTTAACCTACTACATGCAGTATAAAGTTAGTAAATTTAAATTGTGGCTCTGACAGAAGATAGACATGTAACAAATTCAGAGGCACAAGAGAATTTACTATGTGATAAAAGTGACATCTTAACTGAGTGGTTTAAAAAATAGATTTTTCAATAAATAGTATTCGGGCAGCTGACTTATTTCTGGAAGGAAAAGTTAGAAATTCTGTCTTCCACCCAAACTCCAGGCAGGGAGTTAAATATATGTTTATGGAGAGGGGGGGTGGAAATAAACTTTCAGGTGCTAGAAGAGAATATTGGTGAATAATTACATAATCTTTGCATGGGGAATAACTTTCTAAACATAATGCCAAGAGAAAATGACACAGGAAACAACACATAACATGTTGACCTTTCACTTAAAAAATTCTAAACACACTCTGGGAAACAACCACCATAAAACAAAGTTTAATGGACCCAGTGTTTTTACATCCTGTGGATCTGTACGCTAGTGCTTCTCATGTCAAAGACAGGTTCTTTTATAAACTATAGTGAAATGAAGTACTTTAAAAATGAAGTTAAAAAATAGAAGCTTATGTTTTTATGTAAAAATATGGTAAACAAACACGATCATTGTAAAAGTTTCTAAATACTTTTAAAGCCTTAAGTATATATATTATCAACTGAGTAGTTCCGCTTCTAAGAATTTATTCTGATAAATTTGTTTGTACAGATGCTTCTCACAGTTTTATTTTAATGGGGGAAACATAAGACCTCCCCCCAACAAAATAGCAGAGTGGTTAAGTAATGGCGTGTTTGCATTACTTAATTCAATCACATGACTAATTAAATTACATTGTAAAAGAATACTAAAAGGTGGGCAAATCTTCAGAATAATCTTGATTCTGAAGTATAAATTTTAGATATTAGATGAATGGCAGCATATAACCCAAGATGTAAAAAGCAGTTATGAGGAAGGAGGTTGTAAATTTATTTTTAAGTTTCTAGAACTAAGTAAGGGGAAGACAGTATTACATGCCAGTTTTCATATGCAGTATTATATGAACTAAAAATGGAAGTATGTGCATGTTTTTAAATGTTATAAGATTTTTTTAAAAATTCCTTCTGTCCTTTTTCAGTTCTGCTTGAGATTTCAAGAATTTTGAATACTGGATTAGATATGGAAACTCTGTCTATATGTGTCCGGCTCTGCGAACAAGGAATTAACCCAGAAGCTTTATCTTCAGTTATTAAGGAACTTCGCAAGGCCACTGAAGCATTAAAGGTAGAGAGATTCGTATGTTAGCTCACGCTAAATAAAGATGCTTTTGTTTAGAAAATGATTAATGATGAAGTTAAGTGCAAGGCCCTGAATGTGATTAAATTAGCATCTGTCGTCCTCAGGAGAAATTCTGAAGACCAGGAGCTGGGTAGTATATGTTCAGATCACAAAATTTGCTACTCTCTGGACCATGTTATCTTTTCTGGTCCAGATAAGTCTCCAGTTGTGTTTAGAATTTTCCTCATACTGTGGGTAAAATTGTATCTGCCCCCAAAAAGATATGCATGGGTCTAGTACCTGTGAATATATCCTTATTTGGAAATAGTGTATCTGTAGGTATAATCACATTAGGATGAGATCATAATGGTTTCATGACCAGTGTCCTTAGAAGACAAGGGACATGTGGACATGGATACACAAAGAACACATCCTATGAAGACACAGGAGAGAATGCATGGGATGACCCAGGCTGAGATTGGAGTGATGGTGTCTACAAGCCAAAGAAGGCCCAGCAGAAGCTAAGAGGCAAGGAAGGATGCTGCCCTAGAGCCTTCAGAGAGAGGATGGTCCTGCTGACACCTTGGCTTTGGACTTCTGCCTCCAGAACTATGAGAGCGTAAATTTCTATTGTTTTAAGCTACCCAGCTTCTGGTACTTGGTTAGGGCAGCCCTAGAAATCTAATACAGATTGACTACTGGAAAGTAGAGTACTGCTGTAAGAAATAACCAAGAAATGTGGACATGGCTTTGGAATTGGGTAATGGATAGAGATTGGGAAGTTTTAAGAGGCTTGATAGAAAAAGCCTAGATTTTAAGGCTGTCAGTAAAACTCTAAGTGTTAATGGTGATTCTCCTGAGGGCTCAGAAAGAAGAGAGAAGAGCTTCAGTCATCTCAGAATACATATATCATCATGAACAGAATCTTGCTAAAAATATGAATGTGAAAGGTGCTGCTGATGAAGTCTCAGAAATGAGTTCATCAGTTGGGGACACTGGAAGAGAGGCCATCCTTGCTATAAAGAGCACTTGGCTGAGTTATATTCTTCTGTTGGAAGGAAAACAAAACTTGTGGACTTCCCATTGTGGCTCAGCAGTAACGAACCCGACTAGTACCCATGAGAACATGGGTTTGTTCCCAGGTGTCCCTGGGTTAAGGGAGCCAGCATTGCTATGAGCTGTGGTGTAGGTAGTAGATGTGGCTCATATCTGGCGTTGCCATGGCTGTGGTATAGGCCGGCATCTGCAGCTCTTTTTCAGCCCCTGGCCTGGGAACTTCCATATGCCACACATGCGGCCCTAAAAAGCAAAACAGACCTTTTAAGCAGTGACTTGGATATCCAGCTAAGGAAATTTCCTAACTGTGGAAAGTGCAGCCTGATTTCTCCTTGCTGCTTATAGTAAAATGTAAGAGGAATGAGAAATTGAGGAAAAACTGGTAAGCAAAGAGGAACTGGCTCTTGCTTTGGGAAAGTCTCAGCCTACCCAGACAGCATGTTCTGGAAAGAAGGCCGGGAGTGTGGCTGGACAACCTTCAGGTGAAGAGATAATAAGGTTGAGTGACTCAGATACAGTCAGACTATCTGGGCACAAAACCATGCCAGCTTGGGCTGAAAGGGAACAGTTTAGGATGAAGTGCAGGAAGGCTCTGAGACTTCTGGGAGTCAGTAGGCAGAAAGCTGACTGATGGAGCTCCCTGCCTGTGTGTTCATCCTTCAAGAAAAGGGAAGAGTTCAGAGGCCAGCACACTGCTTAGGCCAATAGAGCTGCACAGGCAATACGGACCCAGAGGGCCACCTATTTTTGAATTCAAACTCACAGCTTTGTTTTCTTTTTAGGGCCACATCCATGGCATATGGAAGTTCCCAGGCTGGGGGTCAAATCAGCGCTGCAGCTGGGGGCCACAGCCACAGCAACATTAGATCCAAGCCGCGTCTGCTACCTACACCACAGCTCACGTCAACACCAGATCCTTAACCCGCTGACTGACGCCAGGGATCGAGCCTGTGTCCTCATGGATACTAGTCTGGTTCGTTTCCGCAGAGCCACGAGAACTCCCGAATTTACAACCTTTTAATTGCCGAGATTGGGAATAGGAAAAGCATTGTGTTCCCTCACATGTTTCACACCCTCTGATTTAAAATCTCAGGTGATTGTATTTCCATGTTTATTTATTTATTTATTTATTTATTTTTAATTTTCCCACTGTACAGCAAGGGGATCAAGTTATCCTTACATGTATACATTACAATTACATTTTTTCCCCCACCCTTTGTTCTGTTGCAACATGAGTATCTAGACAAAGTTCTCAATGCTACTCAGCAGGATTTCCTTGTAAATCTATTCTAAGTTGTGTCTGATAAGCCCAAGCTCCTGATCCCTCCCACTCCCTCCCCCTCCCATCAGGCAGCCACAAGTCTCTTCTCCAAGTCCATGATTTTCTTTTCTGAGGAGATGTTCATTTGTGCTGGATATTAGATTCCAGTTATAAGTGATAGCATATGGTATTGTCTTTGTCTTTCTGGCTCATTTCACTCAGGATGAGATTCTCTAGTTCCATCCATGTTGCTGCAAATGGCATGATGTCATTCTTTTTTATGGCTGAGTAGTATTCCATTGTGTATATATACCACCTCTTCCGAATCCAATCCTCTGTCGATGGACATTTGGGTTGTTTCCATGTCCTGACTATTGTGAAAGTGCTGCAATGAACATGCGGGTGCATGTGTCTCTTTTAAGTAGAGTTTTGTCCGGATATATGCCCAAGAGTGGGATTGCGGGGTCATATGGAAGTTGTATGTATAGATTTCTAAGGTATCTCCAAACTGCTCTCCATAGTGGCTGTACCAGTTTACATTCCATGTTTATATAGCACTAACTCCACGTGAATACTGAAACTTCAGGTCAGTCCCTTTTAAAACTTTCTAAGGACAAAGTGGCTTCTCTCTACCCTTTTTTCTTTTCTTTGAGGAACAGACTTAGAAAACACGTACCTTACCCATCTCAGGTGAAGTTACTCTCCAGTAATTTCCAATCATTTGAGTTTTTGGTTTTGTGCAATTTAAAACTTTTGGATTTTTATTTTATTTTTATTTATTTATTTTTGTCTTTTTTGCCATTTCTTGGGCTGCTCCCGTCGCACATGGAGGTTCCCAGGCTAGGGGTCGAATCAGAGCTGTAGCCACCGGCCTACATCACAGCCACAGCAACGTGGGATCCGAGCCATGTCTTCAACTTACACCACAGCTCACGGCAACACCACATCCTTAACCCACTGAGCAAGGCCAGGGATCGAACCCGCAACCTCATGGGTCCTAATCGGATTCGTTAACCACTAAGCCAGGATGGGAACTCCCAAACTTTTGGATTTTTAAATCGAGCACAAAAAAGTAAACATTGACAGAGCAAACGTTTATCACAAGGAGGGTATCTATACAATTCTCTGCCAGCAGTTCCCTTATGCTGAAGTTCCCTTATGTTCCCCGCATTGGTAACCTCTCTTTCCTGCTCCTCACTGCAGTAACTGCTATTCTCATTTTTATGGTGGATACTTTCTTTTAATGGCTTTATTGACTAAGCATGGATCTCTAAACACCAGTGTAATTTTGTAAAATTTTTGAACCTGGTATGAATAAAGTCTTATAGCACAATTGTTTTTACTGGGTTCTTTTATGTTGTGTGTAGCTGTAATGCATTCCTTTTCACTGTAACATTCATGTTTTATTGTGCAAATATACTGTATTTATCTTTACTGTGAATGGATATTAGGTTGCTTCCAGTCCAGAGCTGTTAAAAATGTAAGGCTGTGAGCTTAGTTGTCCATGTCTCTTGTGCACGTATGTGGGCATTTCTGTTGGGTGTGTATCTGGAAGTAAAATTGCTGGTTCTTAGGTTCTGTGTCTCTTGAAGAGGTAATGCTAGACTTTACTAAAATAGTTGTATTTTGGAGTTCCTATTGTGGCCCAGTGGTAACGAATCTGACCAGGAACCATGAGGGTGCAGGTTCGATCCCTGGCCTCGTTCAGCGGCTTAAGGGTCCAGCATTGCTGTGAACTGTGGTGCAGGTCATAGATGCAGCTCAGATCCCGTGTTTCTGTGGCCGTGGTGTAGGCCAGCAGCTGTAGCTCTGATTTGACTCCTAGCCTGGAAACTTCATATGCCATGGGTATGGCCCTAAAAAGACCAAAAAAAAAAGTTGTATTTGTAATCTCACTAGTAGCACTTAGGTTTCACCCGCTCCACATCTTTGTCAGTACTTACTGTGAGTCTTTTTCATTTTCGTCAATTCTGGTGGAAGTGTGTGAATTTCTCATTTTATTGGCATTTTTCTGAGTACCAATGAGATTGAACGTGTTTTTACATGTTTTTTGGCCATTTTCTTTTGTGAAATATCTTTTCACGTAGCTTACCCATTTTTCTGGGTTATCTGTCCTTTGTGGGTGTCCTTTCTTAAAATATTTTGATATAAACCTTTTTTTGTCAGATATACACATAAGGTTTCTGGAGGTCTTTTGGCCCTGCCCATGGCACGTGGAAGTTCTAGGCGAGGGATTGAACCTGTGCCATAGCAGCACCCCAAGCCACTGCAGTGACAACACCAGATCCTTAACCCGCTGTGCCACAGAAGAACTCCAGGTTTGTTTTTTAATCAGAATTTTTAAGTAATTATAAAAACTATTCAAATCTATATTTCTTTTTTAACTCATAACTGCTGCGTTTGTATAACACGGTCATAAAGAAAAATAACTCACTAATATAATAAAAATGGCTAATATTGGCGTTCCCGTCGTGGCGCAGTGGTTAGCGAATCCGACTAGGAACCATGAGGTTGCGGGTTCGGTCCCTGCCCTTGCTCAGTGGGTTAAGGATCCGGCGTTGCCGTGAGCTGTGGTGTAGGTTGCAGCGTGGCTCGGATCCCACATTGCTATGGCTCTGGTATAGGCCAGCGGCTACAGCTCCGATTCGATCCCTAGCCTGGGAACCTCCATATGCCGTGGGAGCAGCCCTAGAAATGGCAAAAAGACAAAAAAAAAAAACTAATACTTACGAATACTTTCCTTTTGTCAAACCAGATGCACCAAAGGCTTTTTCCTTGCATTGTTTGCTCTCTGGTCACAACAGGGACATGTATTACTACTACCATTAGTAGCTTCCTCCTAAGGAAACTAAAGCTGTGGTAAACTTAACTTCTCTCAAGGACATACAAATAAGTGGTTGAGGTGGGATTTGAACTCAGGCCTTCTGACTTCAGAGGTATTAACTGCTAAGTTTCCGCCTATTGTAAGTTATTTTAAAAAGCCTGCTATTTCAGAAAGCATGACAATGATCATTAGAACTGAGTCAATGGACTATAGCCCAGGAACATTTCCTGGCTTAGTGTTGTCTCATAACCCTGTTGATAAAAATAAAAGGTTTTATAGCCTTTCATCAATAAATTTCTGAAAAGAATTCTAGTAGAAGAGGGTTTATTTAATAGACATCTTCCACAACTACAAGAATTTTTGTTCAACTGTGCTGAAGTTTGAAGGGAGCATCAGGAGGCAGAATAGGAAGAGATTTTTGTATATTATGCAGTTGGAGTACTAAGAAAGAACTAGAGGCAAATAAATGACCTAGCTGGAAATGTGAGAGAGAGAGAGTGAGTGAGTGAGTGAGTTCTGGGATAGGCTTTTCTTAGAAAGAATAAAACCTGAGGTATTGGAATAGAAGATCCAGAAATGCCTGATTAATGTAGCTTTTCTCAGCTTTGAGATACTGGTTATTCCACATCTAGTGGATCATAGTGAGCTATGAAGGCGAAGTCAATAATTAAGTTGAACAAAAATCAGAAAATGTTGTCTATTTGAGTAGAAAGTCAGTATATACCAGTATCTTACTAAAACATGGTGGGGAAGAGATGAATAAAGAAGTGTTAATTAAAACTTTTTCTGGTTTTCTTTGAAATAGTTTTTGAAATCTGTATAATTTTGTATAAAAAATACCACATACTCAGAATTCTAAAACATTTCAACCAAAAAATACAAAGAAGGAAACAAAAAAGTCAAGATCACCAAGAGAGAACGAGTGAAATATTTGGTGAACATTGTTCTAGCTGGTCTCATTCTACTTTGAAAACAAAAATGCTATACTTAATTTCATCAAATTAAAAAAGAATAAACTTCCCGAGGCGGTTTATCTCTAGATCAGAGTCTGTTTGTTCTCTCTTTTTTGTTGTTGGCTTTTTTGTTAACTGCTCCTGTTGGGTGGGAGTTGGGAGGCAGTTGGTTCAGATCCACTCTGAGCCACTCCTCTCTTCCCTTAATCCCCCTTTATGTGCTTCAGGTAGTTCACTTTTTTGTGTGATTGCTGCTTATGAATTTTTTCTCATACTTTTTTGTTTCTTTTAGTTTGAAAGATAGGGTAAGGAGAAACGCCCTGCTGCCTTCTACTGCCTTTACCTGGAAATCCTAGTGATTAAAATTGAATTTTAGGAGTTCCTGTTGTGGCTCAGTGTGTTAAGAACCCGATTAGTATCCATGAGGATGTGGGTTGGATCCATGGCATTGCTGTGGCTGTGGGGTAGGCCGTGAGCTGTGGTGTAGGTCGCAGATGCGGCTCAGATCCCACGTTGCTGTGGCTGTGGTGTGGGTCAGCAGCTATAGCTCTGATTTGACCCTAGCCTGGGAACTTCCCTATGCTGAGGGTATAGCCCTAAAAATACCAAAAAAAAAAAAAACCTGCAAACATTTAGTTTTATGGTATTTGTCTATTTTAGATTGTGTACAATATAAATCAAGGACATGATGAAATGTTGGAAGGAATTGTTCTGAAGCAGGGCAGTTTTTTCTTCTTTCCTTAATTACGGAGAAAATTATAACATTTTATTCGTTATTTTGTATGTTGATACTGTGTTATGTATGCTAATAGTAAAAACAGCTATTTGTGTGTCGCCTGGTTAGGTAAATTTATTAACAACAATAGATATGTTGCCTTATGTGTATCTCCACAGTATAAATAGGGTTGCTAATTACATGCATGTCTTTAAGACAGCAGACTTCGTTTTTATGAATTAACCACACTGAATTCGTGTGTTGTCTCCTCAGTGCTAGTATTTATGTGTTGAGTCATTTGCATGTCATGATTTTAGAAATACTAGGTAAAACCTGCTTTCATGTATCATCATCTTTGTTGCCACAGTGCCTATACTGTTATTGATGTGATCCTATATACTACGCCTTGCCCTTGCCTTGCCCTTTCTTTTGTAGCAGTCTTGTACTATCTATCACTGATACCTTAGGGTGAGTGATAGATCCCGCCACTGTGTAGCAAGGTCCCCTGCAGCATGAGGATGCTGGAGCTGTAGACTTTGTAGCTGGTAGAAAAATAAAGGATGAAGTCGGTCCTATGTCCCCACCCACCCTCCCAAAGGAGGGAATAAACTTGTGCAGAAAAGGAAAGTCTAGGGAGACGTCTACGACTATTGGCTTTTCCAAGGCAGATGCTTATATATATTCGGAGTCTCTAATGGCCGGTCTTGATGGGACTCTAGGCTGCCACTGCTGTCCTTTCAGCTGGAAGTAGTTCTGCGCTCATGTTAACGTGAATGCTGTCCAGGGTTGATGGCTTATTACTTACTTTAAGTAAAAACACTTGTTGCATTGTATCTTGGAGGGGAACCTCTAGAATTAGTATGAAAGTGGAATGGGACAAGAGAAACTGCACTGTTTAGGTGTTTCCTTTTTTTAAAAAATCGTGCAGAGTATGTCATCTTTGAAGTAGAGGATCCTGAGAATGGGGTTAGGAAGATGACAGTGCTTAAAGGGCATGTGGCTAAAACTAACGTAAGAACCTGTAAGGGTCGAAAGAAGTAAGAAACCTTTTTGAACAAGGGAAATTTTTTTTCAAACTAGGTTCTAATTCTTGTGAATAGTAGACTCAAAGAAGGGAAAGGCTAATTTAGAACAGCCAGCTATTTAGAAAAACAAGACTATTTCTGATTTATCAACAATTTTCCCAGTATCTTAAGGGGTATTCTTGAAAGATCTCTGAACTTAGACTGAACCTTAAAAAGCAAATTTTAATTAGGCAGTTGTAAGTTTACCAGGTATTTCTAGGACTAAACTTAATCTAAATTCAGCATTTCTATTTTTGGCCTTTAAAAATTGCTTGAAACCTTATATTTTAGAAATGCATATCAAGATTTCCCTCTATGGCACAGTGGGTTAAGACTCCCAAGGTCAGCAGCTTGGGTCACCACGGAGGTGGCTGGTTCAATCCACAGCTGGCACAGTGGTTAAAGGATTCAGTGTTGCCATAGCTGCAGCATACATGACAGCTCTCCTCAGATTCAGTCCCTGGCCCCAGAACTTCATATGCCATAGGTGCAGCCATAAAATTTTTTTAAAAAGAAGTGCTGAATGATGATGGTGTCCGAGAATTTCTACAGAATAATCAGGGAAAGTATACCCTTTGGTGTTTTAGATGAAGAAGGATTAGCCGTATGTTCATTATTTCTCTTTTGTCCTTTTTTCTTCACCTTATAGTACAACAGAAAAGTCTCTTTCTTTTCTTTTCTTTTTTTTTTTTCAGCCATTCTTGTAGCATATGTAAGTTCCTTGGCCAGGAATTGAACCCAAGCCACAGCAGCAACCCAAACTGCAGCAGTGACAACTCCGGATCCTTAACCCACTGCAACACAGGAGAGCTCCCCTCTTTCATCTTAATCCCCTTTTCACACTGTAATGAAACGTACAGAAACAAAGTAATAAAGACTGTGTGGATAAGGTCTTCTATAAGTTAATTTTTCAAGTAGGAGTATATTTTTACACTATTATTTAAGATTATATAACAGTTTTCTACTGTTAACCTAGCAGCAATCAGTTCAAAAATAGTTCTAATAGTGTTCTACAGAAATAAACACTGCTGCCTTATCCTGATGAAAATACTTTGGTCTCTGTGGGGAAGGAGCTGTTTGTTAATGACAGTGCAGTATTAACAAATTTATTTCCATCGTGTCTGTTTTTCCATGATTTTATTATAATGAATGTTACCCTCTTGTTCTAGGCTGCTGAAAATATGACAAGCTGACTTTCTGAAGAAATGCAATGAGCTATGTCAAGCTCTGCAAAAGGATTGAAGACGGCATTGTAGTCAAGAATGTACAGTGAACTGACTGCATGTAGCAGTGTGGAAACATTGTCCTTTTTGAAAGAATTATAAAACCATAGCTTTATAAATCAGTGGAAAGTGGCTTATAGAAAGAACTATCATTCGTGTTTACACCCGTCCTTCTTTCTTAACAGCTGTAATCCTTTGGCGTTGCTGTATTCATATTTATGTATGCCTTATTTATAGCACTGATAGCTTTAATTTTCTAAGCAGTCTGTCTATCAGATGTGCACATCTGCTGGGCCCAGTTGAAGTATAGTGGAACCCATCATTAGTAATGTTGTAGTTATGACTTGTTGACATTTCCATTATAAACTTTAATTTTGAATTATTTATGCAAAATAGCTGTGGATTTATGTTGTATGAGGCTAAAAGTTGACAGAATTTCAGTTGCCATTTGTGGATTTTGATTTAGATTCATTAGGTATATCAGAATCTTATTTTTCATAAGAGCATGGAAAACACTTGTCATCTGCTCTTTAACAAAAAATATTTAGTTTTTGAAAACATAGGGTTTGACTGACGGTGAATAGTGTGAACCAGATCATATTTGTATTGAGTGAAAAATAGAACTTTTCGAAACTTAGGTTGTAGAAATAATGACAGGAGTTCCCTGTTGGCTCAGCAGGTTAAGTATTAGGCATTGCCACTGTTGTGGCTTGGGTCACTACTGTGCCAAGGGTTTGATCCCTGGCCTGGGAATGTTTGTGTACTGTGGGTGCTGCCCCCAAAAAAACTAATGACAGTGCTTAGCTTAGTATTATTTATCATTTGAGTCATTTAAATTCAGTGAGAATTTTGATTGAGAATGTTTTTACAAGTTTTACACCTGTAGATCACAATCTTAAAAAAAAAAAGCGTAATGAAACATTTCCAGCATGAAAAGTTCTTTTTACTTTGTTGCATAAAAATAATTTGAGTGCTTACCTGATATACCTTGAGTGGTTATCTAGTAAATCACTAAATGGGCAGTGTCTTTCAACGAATATGTTATTATTTTCTGAAGAAATAAATATTTCCAGTCATTAAGCAAAAACTAAATCAAATGTTTTATATCAGGAATTCTAAATATGCCTTCCTTAAGATCATTTTTTGTATCATTATTTTTACCCTGAAAGTTTAAACTAATCAGAGTGATGGGTGGTTCAAAATAAATTTCAGAAAACTTAGGATAGTACTGATTCTCTTTCTGCAACAGAATATCAGTGGAAAATTTTTCCAAGACTAATACAAGTTTAGTCTGATTTTGAAGACTTCATTAGTTTCCAATTAAATGATGGTACAAGCATATATTTGGTGGCATTTTTTTCTTCTTCAAACAAAACTGAACTGATTTTAATAAAGGTTAGTAATCTTTAAATGGGAATCTTCTGTTTTAAAAATTTAGTCTTTTGACCCATTTTGACTTTTTAAATGCATGGCATCTTTCTCCAAGTGCACTAAAGGTCTGTTTTGGAAGAACTGGGAGACAATAAAACTTTTGTTACAAGTCATCTGTTTGATTAAAAAACATTGCATGGAGTACCTGTTGTGGCTGAACAGGTTTAGGACCTGACGTATTATCTGTGAGGATGCAGGTTTGATCCCTGGCCTTGCTCAGAGGGTTAAGAATCTGGCGCTGGGAGTTCCCGTGGGTGGCTCAGTGGAAGCAAATCTGACTAGGAACCATGAGAACGCAGGTTCGATCCCTATCCTTGCTCAGCGGGTTAAGGATCCAGTGTTGCTGTGAGCTGTGGTGTAGCCTGCAGATGCAGCTCATATTTGACGTTGCTGTGGCGAAGGCCAGCGGCTACAACTCTGATTTGACCCCTGGTCTAGGGACCTCCATATGCTGTGCGTGCAGTCCTAAAAAGACAAAAGAATTCAGTGCTGCTGTAAGCTGTGGCATAGGTTACAGATGTGGCTTGGGTCCAGTGTTGCTGTGGCTGTTGTACAGGCCATAGCTGCAGCTCCAGTTTGACCCCTAGGCTGGGTGCTTCCATATGCCTCAGGTGCAGCCTTAAAAAGAAAAACATAAATCACAAATACTGCATGTTATTTGTATAAAATCATAAAGAGAACACTTTTGTCGAACTCCAAAATTTGTATATACTTCAGATCATAAGAATTATAGTTTTATTTATGACTGTGTAGATTGTTATTTATTTATGAAACAAAGTAGGAAAATATATTAAGACGGTATTGTATTTACAGAGGACTTTTTAATGTGTTACATTTCTTAAAGGTAAACGTATATTTTTAATGCGTACTTAAATAATATTTAAGGAAACCAAACAAAGTCATGATACAGTTGCATTGTTATGCATGTAGTCAGTGACAAAAATAAAGCCATTTTGGTGGTATCAGCATGTACTTCTGATTTACAATATGCTTCTGTGAATTAAACTTGTGTTTCTCTCTTTTTTTTTTTCTGTCTTTTTGCCTTTTCTAGGGCCACTCCCTCGGCATATGGAGTTTCCCAGGCTAGGGGTCTAATCAGAGCTGTAGCCGCCGGCCTACTCCAGAGCCACAGCAACACCAGATCCAAGCCACGCTGCAACCTACACCACAGCTCACGGCAACGCCGGATCCTTAACCCACTGAGCAAGGCCAGGGATCGAACCTACAACCTCATGGTTCCTAGTCAGATTCATTAACCACTGCGCCACAACGGGAACTCCTAAACTTGTGTTTCTTAAGTGTTCGATAAATATTTAGATGTCTATTAGTTATGTGTGACAGAAGACTATTTAAAGGTAGCCTTTCTAATTTAAAATTAGACTTGGTGTAAAATGGAATACTTTTCCCTGGCAATGAAAATAGATAGCTATATTAACATTACCCCAGGCTTGAAAACAAAGTTGGCATTTCGAATACGTGTGGGACCATATTTTTCTATACTTCAGGTTAAGAGTTTCTTTATATGATGGACATTGTGAAATTTACATGGGTTTCAAATAAACTGTTTGAATTTAAATTAATCAAAGGAGTTACCATCGTGGCTCAGCAGTAATGAACCCAACTAGTATCCATGAGGTCACAGATGCAGTTCAACTCTTGCGTGGCTGTGGCTGTGGCGTGGGCCAGCAGCTATAGCTCTGATTCAGCCTCTAGCCTGGTAACTTCCATGTGCCAAGGATACGACCTTAAAAAAAGCAAAATTAATTAAAAGCTTCCCACACTAGCCACATTTTTATTGTAGGTAAAATATACACAACATAAAATTTACCGTTTTAACCATTTTAAATTGTACAGTTCAGTGACATAAAGAATATTCACTTCACCTTCCTCAAAGATGGAACCAAAATTTTTTAAGGTATCGTAAGTGACAGATGGGATCTCTGTTGGCAAACTTGGGCTGAATTATGCTTCACCCACATCCATGTGCTGAAACCTTAACCTCCAGTGATTTAGAGTATGATCGTATTTAGAGGCAGGCCTTTAAAGAGGTGATCAAGTTAAAGATAGGTCTTAAGACTGAGAACTAACCCAAGCTGACTGTTGTCCTTACAAGAAGAGGATATTTGGACACAAAGAGGCACCGGGGGTGCAGGCACACAGAAGAAAGCACGTGAGGACAGAGGCAGCCATCTACAAGCCATGCAAAGTGGCTTCAGAAGAAAACAAGCCACCCAACAGCTCCATCTTGAACTTGATCTTGGACTAGTAGCCTCCAGAACTGTGAGAAAATAAATGGCTTTTTGTTCAAGCCACCCAGTCTGTAGTACTTTGTAAAGGCAACTGTAACAAACTAATAAAGGAACGAATAACTTGTAAAGTGCCTGTCATAGACAAATCATGGTACTCAGTCTACAGGGATACAAAGCAAAAGCTAAACAAATTGGGAAGATAATACAGACTGTTGGGGTTTTTTAATTTTTTTTTTCTCCCTTTTTACGGCTGCACCTGCTAGTTCCCAAGTTAGGGGTTCCCAGGCTGGGGGTTAAATCAGAGCTGCAGCTTAGGCCTGCACCATAGTCAAAGCAACACCTGAGCAGCATCTGTGATCTACGCTGTAGCTTAAGGCAAAGTTGGATCCTCAACCCAGTGAGTGAGGCCAAGGATCAAATCTGCATCCTCAAGGAGCAGGCATGTTTTTTTGTTTGTTTGTTTGTCTTAAAGAAGCCTTGATGGCTGCCCTACCCCATGTTGGTGAAGAGGCACAATGGGTGTGTTTAGTCCTGCTTAGAACCTCAGATGAAAATAGCCCGGAGATCAGCCAGCCACTTGGGAAATTTGAAATCTGAAAGAATGAGAGTTTTGATTGGTGATGGTTCTGAAATAATAAATTTCTTATTTTTGAGATACATAATACCTGCATTTTTGAAGACTGGCACAATTGAAGGCTACTGTTTAATAGGAATCTTTGGGAAAGTCTGCATTGTATTTGCCTCAATGTGTATATCACTAGGATTGAAACACATCTATAGTAGTAGAAATGATTCAATCATTTTCATGCAGGCAGCATGAGTCAAATGGGCAATATCGCTGAGAAATCAAGATGGTGTTTGGACCTCATAGAAGAAAATAGATTAATATAAAAGCACTTTAATATTCACCAGTGGCAAGGATGTTTTTACACAAACTTCATTAAATGAAGTTGAATTTTTTATTTTTTATTTTTTACATAACGAATAGAAGATGGCTTTGCTTTTCTGAAGACAATCACTTGAGTCATTAAAACATATGTAAGAGTTTCCATTGTGGCTCAGTGGGTTAAGAACCTGATGTCTCCGTGAAGATGCAGGTTTAATCCCTGGCCTCTCTCGGTGTGTTAAGTATCTGGCATTGCCGCAGGCTGTTGTGTAGATCGCAGATGTGGCTGAGATCTGAAAAGCAAGATGTGGCCAGATTATGAAACTCCTTGAACAAGTTGGATCTTCACTCCACAGGCATCAGAACTAAAGGAAGAGACGGGGGTAAGCTAGCTCCCTTACAGAAATTGCTTTCCTAGTGAAGTAAGTGCAGGATGAGACCAGAAGCAGAGACTGGCAGGGGGCTGTGACAGGAGAGAGTAGCACAAGCCTAAGTGCTCAGATCCATAGATTCAAGACAATACAGGAGAAAAACATGTGAAGTTTAATGGCAGGTTAGAGCAAAAATAGAAAAGAAACTAAAATGACTGAGTTTTTAACCTGGGTTAAAAAGAGAATTTTTCGGGAGTTCTGTTGTGGCTCAGTGGTTAATGAATCTGACTAGGAACCATGAGGTTGCGGGTTCGATCCCTGGCCTTGCTCAGTGGGTTAAGGATCCAGCGTTGCCGCAAGCTGTGGTGTAGGTCGCAGACACGGCTCAGATCATGCATTGCTGTGGCTCTGGAGTAGGCCGGCGGCTACAGCTCTGATTAGACCCCTAGCCTGGGAACCTCCATGTGCCGTGAGGTGCGGCCCTAGAAAAAGACAAAAAAAAATTAATAATAATAAAAATAAAAAATAAAGAATGATTTATCAGTAAGTGAAAATCAAGATGGTAATCTAATTTTTCTAGAAAAATGAGTTTCATTTTAGGAATATCTTATTGAACATATATATGAAATCTCACCCTTGGCTACCTTCCCAATGCCTTTACTAAGTCTGATCAATTTACTTAGTTATGATAGTTATTGATTACTGTTTGTCTCCCTCTACCTGAAGAAGCTCCACAAAGGCTGAGATTTGAGGGGGTTTGTTCATTGGTGAGAATCAAGCTTCTTGAATCACACCCAGCATATAATTGCTCAATAAATAAATGTTTGCTGAACCCATGGAGAGATTCAGCATCCAAGAAACAATACCCACCATGCAGTTGAAAAATAGTAACTAACACATATGAGGACTTGTTCTATGCAAGACATTGCCTGGTGCTTGACATGTATCAAACTCCTTTCAGTTACTGTAGGAGATAGATCCCATCGCAGGTAAAAAAAAAAAAAAAAAAAAGCAAAGGAATATGTCTGAGGCATAGGAATTCCTGCTGTGGCACAGCGAGTTAAGGATATGGCATTGTCTGTACCACAGTGGCAGTTCAATCACCAGCCTGGCGCAATGCCTCAAGGACCTGATCTTGCCACAGTTGCAGCTTGGATTTGATCCCTGGCCCGGGAACTTCAACATGCCGTGAGTGTGGCCAAAAAATAAATAATTTTTTTTTTTTTGTCTTTTTGCCGTTTCTTGGGCCGCTCCCGCGGCATATGGAGTTTCCCAGGCTAGGGGTCGAATCGGAGCTGAAGCCGCTGGCCTACACCAGGGCCACAGCAACGCGGGATCCGAGCTGCGTCTGCCACCTACACCACAGCTCACGGCAATGCCTGATCCTTAACCCACTGAGCAAAGCCAGGGATCGAACCCGCAACCTCATGGTTCCTAGTTGGATTCGTTAACCACTGCGCCACGACGGGAACTCCCTAAATAAAATTTTTAAAAAGGAGTTTGGTGTTTATATTTGGAGCTCCCCTGGTGGCTCAGTTGGTTAAGAACCTGACATATTCTCCATGAGGAGGCAGGTTCAATCCCTGGCCTTACTCAGGAAATTAAGGATCCAGCGTTGCCACAAGCTTCAGAGTAGGTCTCAAGTGGCTTAGTTACAGTGTTGCTGTGGGTATGGCCTACACCTCAGCTGCAGCTCCAATTTGACCCCTAGCCTGGGAACTTTCAAATGCCACAGGTACAGCCATAAGAGCAAACAAGCAAGCAAGCAAGGAGTTCCCATTGTGGCGCAATGGTTAAGGAATCCGACTAGGAACCATGAGGTTGTGGGTTCGATCCCTGGCCTCTCTCAGTGGGCTAAGGATCCAGCGTTGCCGTGAGCTGTGGTGTAGGCCGCAGACGTGGCTCAGATCCTGCATTGCTGTGGCTCTGGCGTAGGCTGGCGGCTACAGCTCTGATTGGACCTCTAGCCTGGGAACCTGCACATGCCATGAGTGCGACCCTAGAAAAGACAAGAAAGAGAGAAAGAAAGAAAGAAAGAAAGAAAGAAAGAAAGAAAGAAAGAAAGAAAGAAAGAAAGAAAGAAAGAAAGAAAGAAAGAAAAGAAAGAGGGAGGGGAGGGAGGAAAGAAAGTACGAAGGCAGAAGAGAAAAGAAAAGAAACAGAAACCGAGGCATAGATTAGTAAAGAGATGGCTCAATCCAGAAAGTGGTAGAGCCAGGATGCAGCCCAGGTAAACTGACTCTAGAGCCCACGCACTGTAGCGCCTCCCATTAGACATCACCTTCTCATGGGTCGAAGAGGCAAAATACGAGGAGGTCAAAGAGGCTGGGAATCTGATGCCCAAAGATTGTAACTGAAACTCTGGAAGTAGATGCTCTGGATATAAAAAAAAAAGACCAATGATAAGTGCTTACTTTTTCCAGGGATCTTTTCCTAACCAGTACTCTAATGCTGATATTGGTGGGCTGGTGCATTTTCATGACATCTCTGAAGATCTGTATTATTTTTGTCTTTTGATAACAGAAATAACATGTTAAAACCATTCATTTTCCACAAGCATCGTATTTGGAAAGCCCAGTTCTAACAACCAAAAAACTCTTGTTCTATGAAATTCACTTTTATTTTCGTATGCATGGGGTTGAAGTATTATTAGTGTTGAAAGAAAGAAGGAAAGAAAGAAAGAGAGAGAGAAAGAAAGAGAGAGAGAAAGAAAAGAAAGAAAGAAAAAAGAAAGAAGAAAGAAGAAAGAAAGAAAGAAAGAAAGAAAGAAAGAAAAAGAAAGAAAGAAAGAAGAAAGAAAGAAAGAAAGAAGAAGAAAGAAAGAAAGAAGGAAGGAAGGAAGGAAAAGAAGGAAGGAAGTTAGTTTTTGGGACATGG
The DNA here is from genome assembly GCF_016906955.1 of Phacochoerus africanus. Taxonomy (NCBI): domain Eukaryota; kingdom Metazoa; phylum Chordata; class Mammalia; order Artiodactyla; family Suidae; genus Phacochoerus; species Phacochoerus africanus. The sequence goes on along the minus strand of NC_062556.1, from coordinate 44,828,053 downwards.
CTTGGATCATCAGTGTCGAAAAATGAGACACATGAACATGCGGAGATTGCAACAAGGCTCTTTACTTCTGCAGAAGGGCACGGGTGCTCAAAAAGTGCTCGTGCCGAACAAAGGACCCTCCCCTATTTATCCCTAACGCAGGTGATTAACCTGTCCCCTTCCCTTTGGTCAGGTCAGGGCACACATTCTTCCTGGTTGGCTAATTGAAAAAAATTGTTGCTGGGAAAAGAGGAAGGGGGTCACAGGGGGGCGTTTCAGCCAAAACTGGAGCAAAATGGAGTAACCAAAATTTCCCTTGATAGAAAAGACATTATGTTACTTTCCACGGAAGGCAGGCAGGAAGGAAGAAAGAAAGAAAAAAATAATAATATATGTGACCACCCTAAATAGCAGCTTCAGCAAATCTACCTGTTAACACATGATACTTTGTGTGGTAGAACAGAGCAGAATGCTGGGGTATCTTGGGGGTCCCCAGGAGCTGAATGGAAATACAGGTATGTTGTACCAGAAACAGTGCACATTATCACCTCTAGCTACTGAAAGCAACAGATTGCCAGATGTACACCTGCAAAGTTACAGCAAAATCCTTTGAAAAGACTGTTCTGATTAATTTTGCTTTTGAGAGGTAATGTTAGAAAAACTTTTCACTTGTAAACTTTTTTTAAGACAGTTTACTTGCTCTACTACCAGGAAAGTGACTTTTTATTTTAACAGTAATAACTTATATTTGAATGTGCTGGCTGCTCTACATTTAAATAGCTAAATAAACTAATGTAAATTTATTTTTTCCTTAATTTTTTATTATAGTTGATACACAATGTTCTGCCAATTTCTGCTGTACAGCAAAGTGACCCAATTACACACACATATATACATTCTTTTTCGCATATTACCTTCCATCATGTTCCATTACGAGTGATTAGATACAGTTCCCTGTGCTATTCAGCAGGATCTCATTTCTTCCACTCCAAATGTAATAGTTTGCATCCGCTAACCCCAACCTCCCAGTCCATCCCACTAACTCCTCCTCCCCCTTGGTAACTCCAAGTCTGTTATCCATATCTATGAGTTTGTTTCTTTTCTGTAGATAGGTTCATTTGTGCCATATATTAGATTCCACATCTAAGTTATATGGTATTTGTCTTTCTCTTTCTGGTTTACTTCACTTAATATGAGAATCTCTAGTTCCATCCATGTTGCTGCAAATGGCATTATTTTGTTCTTTTTTATGGCTCGGTAGTATTCCATTGTGTATATGTACATCTTAATCCATTCATCTGTTGATGAACATTTAGGTTGTTTCCACGTCTTGGCTATTGTGAATGGTGCTGTGTTGAACCTAGGGGTGCATGTATCTTTTGAATGAAAGTGTTGTCCAGATCTATGCCCAGGAGTGGGATTGCTAGATTATATGGTAGTTTTATATTTGGTTTTCTGAGGTACCTCCATACTGTTTTCAACAGTGGTTGTTATGAATTTACATTCCCACCAACAGTGTAGGAGAGTTCCCTTTTCTCCACACCCTCTCCAGCATGGTTATTTGTAGACTTACTAATGATGGCCATTCTGACTGGTGTGAGGTGGTACCTCATTGTAATTTTGATTTGAATTTCTCTAGTAATTAGTGATGTTGAGCATTTTTCATGTAACTATTGGCTATCTGTATGTCTTCTCTGGAGAAATGTTTATTTAGGTCTTCTGCCAATTTTTCAATTGGGTTGTTTCATTTGTTATTATTATTGCTGTTGAGTTGTATGAGTTGTTTGTGTATTTTAGAGATTAAGCCCTTGTCAGTTGCATAATTTGCAACTATTTCCTCCCATTCCGCAGGTTGCCTTTTTTTTTTTTTTTTTTTTTTTTTTTTTTAGGGTTTCCTTTGCTGTGAAAAAGCTTGTAAGTTTGATTAGGTCCCTTTTTTTTTTTTTTTTATTTCTATTGCCTTGGGAGACAGACCTAAGAAAACATTTGTGTGGTTGATGTTTTGCCTGTGTTCTCTTCCAGAAGGTTGATGGTGTCTTGTCTTATGTTTAAATCTTCAAGCCATTTGAGTTTATGTTTCTACATGGTGTGAAGGTGTGTTCTAGTTTCATTGATTTACATGCAGCTGTCCAGTTTTCCCAGCACCACTTGCTGAAGAGACTTTTTCCCATTTTATATTCTCGTCTTCTTGTGGAAGATGAATTGACCAAGGTGTCTGGGTTTATTTCTAGGTTCTCTATTCTGTTCCATTGGTTTGTGTGTCTGTTTTTGTACCAGTACCACACTGTCTTAACTACGGCAGCAACTAATTTAAAAAATACATATAACTTTTAAAAATATATATATAGGAGTTTCCATTGTGGTGCAGTGGTTAACAAATCTGACTAGGAACCATGAGGTTGTGGGTTCGATCCCTGGTCTTGCTAAGTGGGTTAAGGATCCAGCGTTGCCGTGAGCTGTGGTGTAGGTTGCAGATGTGGCTCGGGTCCCGCGTTGCTGTGGCTCTGGCGTAGGCCGGTGGCTACAGCTCCGATTGGACCCCTAGCCTGGGAACCTCCATATGCCGCGGGAGCGGCCCAAGAAATGGCAAAAAGACAAAAATAAATAAATAAATAAATAAATAAATAAAATATATAAAATATATACTTCTGATTTAAGCAAAAAGACCCAGTTTGTCAAGCTAATCTGAAATACCACCCACTTCAATTTCACACCCTTTAGCATAGAAGAAAAATGAAACTATGTAACTTCTCTGGGAGGAAACAGAATTCCTGTTTTTGTTTTGTTGTGGTTGTTCTAGTATATATGTAGGGTCCAAAGGTACCTGAAGCACCACCAGGAAACAGTGGAAACTGATCTGTTTGTGGGGAGATAATTGCATGTTTTAAAAGGTAAATGACACAACAAAGACGTGTTGTACAGCACAAGGAACTATATTCAATAGCTTGTAAAAACCTATAATGAAAAAGAATCTGAAGAAGAATATATACAAACTGAATCCCTTTTCTGTACACCTGAAACACTATAACTCAACTATCCTTCAATTTTTTAAAAAAAGATGAACAATCATGTTTCAACAATTCAGTAAAATCGTATGCCATGGACACTTAGTTACATCTCTCTGGGCCTCAAAAATTTCCTCGATTGTACTCTGTGAGTTTTAACCTAGAATTTCCAAACCTGTGCCCCCAAAAGTCTAGATTTCCTATGTCTTCTTCATGATTTTTACCCTTTGTATATATATATATATACCACTTATTTATAAACACTTTTCTTTAAATAGGCTCACTTAAAACAACCTAAATATGTTTATTTTTTATTTTTTCCTTTTTAGGGCCACATGTGTGGCATATACAAGTTCCCAGGCTAGGGGTCGAATTGGATCTGCAGCCGCTGGCCTACGACACAGACACAGACACAGCAACACCAGATCTGAGCTCCATGTATGACCTACCTCCCAGCTCAGGGCAACGCTGGATCCTTAACCCCCTGAGCAAGGCCAGAGATTGAACCCATGTCCTCATGGATACTAGTCGGATTTGTTTGACTGCTGAGCCACAATGGGAACTCTTACATATGTTTATTTTTTTAAATAAAAATTTACATGACTACTAAAAAGGAAAGCCAGCATTATTTGTCTTAGCTAGAAAGTAGCTATGAAAACAATTACAATGAAAACAAAACATAGATTTTATCTTAGATATTGTCTTTAAATCTGCGATTCTGAGACCTGCTCTTTCTTTGATAGAAAACAAGATGAACAAGTGTTAGAGACACAGAACAAAGTCATCAAAAAGATGAAAAGAGCTGAAAAGAAATGAACTTCTTTGCTATGACAGTTATTTCATTTGAAATATACTGTCCCACCTACCCCCCCCTTTGGCACCCATCCTTTTGGAAAGCTACTACCTTAGATAATCCTCAAGATTCCTTTCAGTTCTAATATTCATACAGTTTAGTAGAAAGCTCAGGCTTTGGGGTCAGACAGGCATGGAGTCCATGTGCCCTACCCAAGTCTCAGTTTTCTCATCTGTAGGATGAAGGCAATATATACTTCAAAGCATCACCAAGATTAAGCCAAGATACGTAAAATCCACACCAGACACCTGGCACATAGTAGGAACTTCATAAATATTAATCTTCACTTTGTATTTTACGTTAATGGGACTTACCTAGCAACTTAATTTCAAGAGTTGTTACTGAGTCCAAACTCACTCTGCTTGCCACACCGTAGACCGATACATTGAGAGATGAGGTGTTGAAGCAAAGAACAGCAACTTTATTTGGACAGCCAGCAGATAGAGAAGGTGGAAGACCAGTGTCCTAGGAAACCATCTTACCCAAGTTAGAATTCTAACTTCTTTCATGCTGAAAGGGGAGAGGGTATGGTTGGTTATTGCATCTTTGTGTCTGGTCTTGATATTCCTGTAAATCTCCAACAAGACAAATGTTATTCTCTGTCCTGCAACTTTTTATCTCTATATAAATGGGAAAATATATTCTTAAAGTGCAGAGCCTTGAGAATGGGCTCTCTTGTATATTTCAGGCTGTAGGCAACATTCTTGACTCCAAATAAAAGCAATAGAATTCAGAGGTCAAAGTAAAAGAAATAGATCTAATATGGAGTCTGATTTACTCTTCCCTGTTACAAAGTGGCTCAGTGGTTCTGAATACATAAATCTGAAATGGACGTTTCTCTCGTCAATAGAATCAGACCTAATATTTTCATAAACTCCTGCTTTTATTACTATCTTTTTGGAAACATAGACAAAATGTATTTAGATGTAAGCATATACTGCGTTTGTTTGTGTAGCCAGGAAGATCAAGACATCCTATCAAAGATTAACGTGTAGCTCAATTTTAGTATAAAGACTTGCATAACTAATTAGTGAAAGGAGCTCATAGGGATGAAAATGCAATGGGAGAAGAAGCAGGGATTATGAATACTGTTTAAATCTCTATTTTCAACATAAAAAGAGCTCATTGTTCAGTTGCTTTTGATAAACCCAGTGGGAAAATCAGTGATCTTTGTTCCTGATGAACACTGAAAACCGTCATGTAAAATAGGAGCAAGTAGCTGGCTAAATGGGAGTTTCTGTGGAAGTCTACTGAAAGAAAATTGTCGGGAAGGTGGGGTAGCCCAGAAGAAAGGGGTCGGTATGGTTTCATTTCAGCCCTGGATAAACACCATTTCTGCTTTTACCTGTCTTTACCTAATAGAAATTGAAAGAGCCAAGTTCAGACGGAGAGAGCAAGAAAAAAAGCATTTTATGTGGAACAAAGACAAAAGTGCTTCAATTTCACAAAAATGGCACTGTGTACACTGTGCTGTTCTTATACTGAAATGCTACTGCCAAGGACCTTGGGGACCCTGCGGTCTTAGGAAAAAACTGGTGTGGACTTGACCTTTCAAGGTAGCAGCCAGTAGCATGACTTAGAAAGGAGAAGAGCTGTTGTGATGAATTATTATGACTCCAGCACTGTCACTTTCATCAGTTCAGAAAGGTTTTAGAATCTATGTTGGGATTTAGCAGTAAATCTGGTTAACAAGGGAGGCCCTAGGGAAAACAACGTGTAGAAGAGAGAAGATGCTTTCTCACCTGGGATTTCTCAAATCATTTCTTCTCTCCCTTTCAGCATTTTGTGCTAAAATTTCTTCTTTTTCCTCACAAACTCAGGTCAGGGCGAAGGAATCCAAACCAGAATGTTAATGATAATGCATCTCCCATCTCTGGGGAAAACCAAGTCCTGGAAGGACCACTCAACTTGAAGGAATGTAGCCAGCTCACAGCATAGGGCCATAAGGGAGGGGATGAGTTTGGCAGATGGAGAGATTTTTACGGTCCTTCAAATCATTTGACTGCTGGACCTGACACTCCCCAAAGCCATCCAGTGTAAGACAACTCAGCATCAGCTGAAGCCCATTTAATGATCCATGAGTAAGAGAAACGAAAGATGGCGCACTACTCCCTCTGGCTTTGCTTTCATATATTTGTCCTCAGCTTCTCATTTCAAACATAATTCGCTTCTCCTTCTGGATAGCCCCCAACATTCACCTGTCAAAGAGCATGTGCCATTTCTCACAATCAACCCCTTAGGTAGATTCTTGACAAATCACTGAAATCCAGTCTGCATTGCATTGGAAACAAGATAGGAAAAAAAGTACAATTACTATTGTTCTTCCAGAAAAGCCAACTATAGATGTATTTTCATATACTATTTTAATGCATCAGACACACTTAACATAGCAAGACCTGAATTGGGATGGTATTTATAACTCTCCTTTTTCTCTCAAAAATTATTATTTTATTACTAGGAAATATTTCAGACATAAATATGGTCTATAATATGACAAGTAATTATTTACCCTTTCCATAGATAAAGACAGAAATTTTAACTCCCTTTTCTCCTATTCAAGTTCTAATTTAGAGTTGTCCAGTGAATCAATAATCTAGTCACCCTTGCATTGAATATCTTATTTGTAGTGTCTCCAAGACGCTCACATTTCTCTCTCCATCCATGCATAGACGAACATTGGCATCAGGTTTTAAAAAATCAGTCCCTTATTTCTTGGGGTCACTTCACCCTCGGTGCAATTTCTGCTCTTGAGCCTGGAATTCTGGCACCCATTACTAAACATAACATAGAGTGGAAGTTCAATAAATATTTATCAAATGAATGATTTAACAACTCTACCTAGATGTTGATAATGTTCACATGAAAACCTCCTGCTGTGATTATTATTAGTACTGTTCTTTCAACAGGATCCTGAAAAAGCATTTTTGGCTGGGGTATGCTGTCATTGAACTTTGGCATTTCTCTCTTCTTATGTTGGGTTTATGCTCCCTCTCTGTTTCAATAATTCCCTGGCTTTCTGGTCAGATGGCATAGCCATAAAACTTTGGAGGCATATCTTCGACAAATTTACTTGACAGAAGCAAGATAACTGTGTTCTCTAGTTTCCCCATGAAGCAGACCATAAGCTTTAAGAGGACAGGCATCGTATCTAGCCTGGTGCCTGAAACATAGTAGATGCTCAATAAATTTTGTTGCAAATTGATTGGCTAAAGACTTTCTTCCTCCCTTTCTTAATGTCAGGGCAATCTACAGAGTTTTAACCTATACATTCTGGGGAAATTTTGTTTGTTTTTGCCACACCCAGGGCATATGGACGTTTTCAGGCAAGGGACTGAATCTGAGCTACAGCTGGAACCTCTGCCTATACAAACACTGGATCCTTTAACCCATTGAGTGGAGCCTGAGATCGAACCCACACCTCTGCAGGAATCTGAGCTATTGCAGTCAAATTCCTAACCACTGTGCCACTGTGGAAATTGCAGAAAATGGAGAAGAACTAACAGTTTAGCACCTGCTATGTGTTAGTCACCAGGCTGGATGCTATACATAGATTATTGCCTCATGCAATTTTTACAGCAATGTTGTGAAGTAGGTATTATTCCAGGTATACAGGTAAAGAAACTGAGTTCCAAAAAGTTCTTTCATTGAGTTCCCTTCATGACTCAGCAGCTAACAAACCTGACTAGGATCCATAAGGATGCGGGTACGATCCCTGGCCTCACTCAGTGGGTTAAGGATCCAGCGTTGCCGTGAGCTGCAGTGTAGGATGCAGACGTGGCTCTGATCCTGCGTTGCTATGCCTGTGGCATAGGCCAGTAGCTGCAGGTCCAATTTGACCCCTAACTTGGGAACTGCCATATGCCATAGAGGCGGCCATAAAAAGCAAAGCAAAACAAAACAAAACAAAACAAAACAAAACAAAAAGTCTTTCATGAAATATGTGCCCATGAAATTCCTTCTCCTAGGAATATTCATTCCCTTCCTATTGCTTCATTAAATCATACCTGACCTTCAAGAACCAAATTTAGAATGTTGAAAGAACATTCTCCTTGGGTCTCTTGTGTTTTTGTCCATCTTCTGAGAAAAAACATCATTGGCTTTTGTTCTGGGCCATTTTTTCAAGATTGCTTGTATATCAAACAGCCTTGGAACATGAAGATGGGATCTCCCTCTGGGAGAGAACAGATTTATTTTCTGACCAGTATAATATGGATAATGTCTCCCTCCAGGACAAAGACTGGACAGGTTTGCTAGCAGCCTCTTTAGAAGATGAGCTTTCTTTCTTTCTTTTTTTTTTGTCTTTTGTCTTTTTTTTTTTAGGGCCCCACCCATGGCATATGGAGGTTCCCAGGCTAGGGGTCTAATTGGAGCTGTTGCTGTCTGCCTACGCCAGAGCCACAGCAATGCCAGATCCAAGCCATGTCTGCGACCTACACCACAACTCACAGAAACACCAGATCCTCAACCCACGGAGCAAGGCCAGGGATCGAACCTGCAACTTCATGGTTCCTGGTCGGATTCATTTCCACTGCACCACGATGGGAACTCCTAGAAGATGAGCTTTCTTTAGCTCAGTGTTCCCCAACTATGATGCAAACCCACAGAGTGCGCAGTGTCCCCCTTTATCACCCCTGTGGCCTTGGAGTGTAACTGAGCAGGACCCTATGGGGACTTCCCCCGGCAGGCCCTTCCCCCATCTCCTCTGATTTAACTCTTCTCTGAAGTATAGCATGTATCTTGGAGGTTTACAGGAATGCCGTGACCTGACCTCTGTGGGCAGCGACAAGAACAAAGGATTTCTGCACCAAGAAGTTTGCAACAACCAACCATGCCCCTCCCTCACTTTGCCTATAAAAATGCCTTTTAATTTTGGTTCAGGAGTTCCGGGTATACTGGGGGCCTGAGCCACCATCTCCTCGCATGACCCTGTAATAAACCTTTCTCTGCTCCAGACTCCGATGGTTCGGTGTGTTTGGCCTCAGTGCGTGTTGGGTACACGGACTTACACTAACAGGAGGACAAAGGGAACCAACGTGGATGCAAATCTCCTGCTACCTGCTGTGCTAAGAGCAACAGAGGGCATTGCCTCTGGCCCAGGAGCTTTGTGGTCTCTGCCAGCACCTATGAAAATGTGGCAGACTAATGTTTCAGCTGGCACATAGGGTAAAATCTCAGACTTTCCAGAATTCTTGACAAAGACCTTCTTTCTTTGGGAAGTCCTATCTAACCACTGCAGCTTACAGGGATACCTCTAAAACGCATTTGGCAGGAAACCAACCTGCTGAGTAATGTGTTTGTGAATATTTTTATTACCTCACCCTTGATTATGCTCTCCTAGAGGACAGAGCTGGTGCTTGGACTTCTTGATGAGTGGTTAGCATTTCTCCTGCACAGAGACATAGGCTCTCATTTCATGAATTATAATTCATTCAAGTGTATTTAATGTCTATTACGTGTAGAATATGATGGTCAGAATACTTAGGTAATTATTTCCCCAGTTGATGCATAAACGCCTTGAAGATGGACATAATATCTAATGCTTCTTTTTTTTTATCTATTATAATTCTTTGTGTCTCTCATTCTTTTCGACAAATATTTATTGACCATCTGCTTTGTGCAGGTGGTATGTTAGTTGCTGAGTATAGAAATGAATGAGACTCCCTCCCTCCGAGGATCTCATGGAAACAGATACATGCAGTACAGGAGGAAGCCAGGTGACAGAAGAAAGTACAGCTCCTCATGGGAACGTGGGGAAGGGCTATCCAGCTGGGCATTGGTAGATGGCTTTTCAGCTTTCCAGTATTCTCAGCAGTATATAGTGCTTGGTAGATACCAAAAAAAAGTTATTGGTGGAGGGGCTGATAATTCAAACTGGAAAGCTTTGTCAAGTCCCTGCTATGCAAAACTTTCATTCAAAAAGATACATGCAGCCCTATGTTCATTGCAGCACTATTCACAATAGCCAAGACACGGAAACAACCTAAATGTCCATCAACAGATGAATGGATTAAGATGTGGTACATATAGACAATGGAATACTACTCAGCCATAAAAATGCAATAATACCATCTGTAGCAACAACATGAATGCAAGTAGAGATTCTCATAGTAAGAAGTGAAGTAAGTCAGAAAGAGGAAGACAAATACCTATGATATCACCTATTTGTGGAATCTAAAATACAGCACAGATGAACCTATCTACAGAATAGAAACAGACTCACAGACATGGAGAACAGACTTGTGGTTGCCAAGAGGAAGAGAGTGGAATGGACTGGGAATTTGAGGTTAGTAGAATGGATAAGCAATGGAGTCCCACTGCACAGCACAGGAAACTATATCTAATCACTTGTGATAGAACATGATAGAAGATAATATAAGAATAAAGAATGTATGCACATGTGTAATCGGGTCACCTTGCTGTGCAGCAGAAATTGACAGAACACTGTAAATCAACTATAATACCAAATTTAAAAAATAGCCTATCTACCTGGCTGGCCTACACTAAACATCATTGTCAGCAATCTCCAGTTTCTTTTTAAAAACATAAAGAAACAAATGTGTTCAAGTAAATGAATATACATCAATACCTGGAATAGAAAGATGCAAGAGCAGGTTTTATTCCCTCAAAATGATCACAATCAAGTGAAATAGACACAGAAATGCTGTCTAAACTGGGCACAATGGCATAAGCATTGAATAGACACTGAAGCTACTATTAAACTGGGGGAGTTCAGTCTGCTGAGGACCAAGGGACTTTCTTGCAAGGGATGGGATCTGAGCTGATGTTTCAAGGATGAAAAGGATTTCCCAGGCAGAAAACAGAAAGCAAGGCAGCCCAGGAAAAGCCTTGAGTATACACACATTCTTTAAAATAAACAACAAAAAGTATACAAATAATAAATGCTAGGAGAGTGGAGAAAAGGGAACCCTTCTACACTGCTGGTGGAAATGTAAATTGGTGCAACCACTTTGGAGAACAGTATGGAGGTTCCTTAAAAAACTGAAAATAGAGTTATCATATAATCCAGCAATCCCATTCCTGGGCATATGTCCAGAGAAAACCCTAATTTGAAAAGACACATACACCTCAGTGTTCACAGCAGCACTATTTATAATAGCCAAGATATGAAAGTAACCAAAGTCATCAGTATCAACAGATGACTGAATAAAGATATATATTGAATGGAATATTACTCAGCCATAAAAATGAAATGATGCCATTTGCAGGAACATGGATGGACCTAGAAATTATTATACTCAGTGAAGTAAGTCAGACAGAGAAAGATAAATAGCATATGATATCACTTATATGTGGAATCTAAAAAAATGACACAAGTGACTATGAAACAGAACAGACTCAGACACAGAAAACAAACAAATGGTTACCAAAGGGGAAAGGGGGGGGATTAATCGGGAATTTGGGATTAATAGATACATACTACTATATATAAAATAAATAAGCAACAAGGACCTACTGTACAGCACAGGGAACTCTATCTTGTAGTAACCTATAATGGAAAAGAATATGAAAAAGAATATATATATATATATATAACTGGATCACTTTTCTGTAATCTGGAACATTGTAAATCAACTATATTTCAATTTTATAAAAGACATAGTATATAGATAGATGGGTAGATGAGATGATAGGTATAGACAATGGGAGTTCCCATCATGGCGCAGCAGAAACGAATCTGACTAGGAACCATAAGGTTGTGGGTTTCCTCAGTGGGTTAAGGATCTGGCGTTGCTGTGAGCTGTGGTGTAGATTACAAACGCGGCTCAGATCTTGCATTGCTGTGGCTGTGGTGTAGGCTGGCAGCTGCAGCTCTGATTGGACTCCTAGTCTGGGAATCTCCATATGCTGCAAGTGTGGCCCTAAAGAGCAAAAAAAAAATAAATAAAAATAAAAAAATAAAAAATAAAGATACAGACAATGGAATATTACTCAGCCATTCAGCCATTAAAAAAAGAAATTTTGCCATTTGCAGCAATTGAATGGATTTGGAGGACATAAGGCTAAATGAAATAAGTCAGAAAAAGATACTGTATGATACCACTTATATGTGGAATCTAAAAATTACAATAAATGAGTGAATATAACAAAAAGAAAGACACTCACAGATGTAGAGAAAAAACTAGTGGAAGAGGAAGGAGGAGAGGCAATATAAGGAGAGAGGAGTAAGAGGGACAAATTACTATGTATAAAATAAGCTACAAGGATATATTGTACGATATGGGAACTATAGCTAATATATATATTTTTCATTTAGGGCCATACCTGTGGCTCATGGAAGTTCCCAGGCTAGGGGTGGAATTGGAGCTGCAGCTGCTGGCCTACACCACAGCCAGAACAATGCCAGATCCGAGCTGCCTTTGTAACCTACACTGCAGCTTGTGGCAATGGTGGATGCTTAACTTACTGAACGAGGCCAGGGATTGAACTCACATACTCAGGTTCTTAACCCACTGAGCTACAATGGTTACTCTTACAGCAAACATTTTATAATAACTGTAAATGGATTGTGACCCTTAAACATTGTGAATCACGGAGTTCGCTTCGTGGCTCAGTGGTTAATGAACCCAACTAGTATCCATGAGGACTCAGGTTCCATCCCTGGCCTCACTCAGTGGGTTGAGGATCCAGCATTCCTGTGAGCTTTAGTGTAGGTTGCAGACTCATCTAGGATCCCAAGTTGCTGTGGCTGTAGTGTAGGCTGGCAGCACTGGCTGATTCAACCCCTTGCCTGGGAACTTCCATATGCTGTGGGTGCAGCCCTAAAAAGACAAAATAAATAAATAAATAAATATAAAAAAAAAGAAAATTGTGAATCACTACATTGTACACATGTAACATATAATATTGTACATTAACCACACTTCAATAAAAAGGGAAAATCAAACTTAAAAAATAATTAACTAATAAGGGAGAGTTCAGCGACTGATTGGTAGGACGGCAACTGGATGGAGGGGTGCACACAGGACTATAAAGAGAACTGAACATCCGAGAGGAAGTTTTGTTCAGTGCCTTTTACAGATACTTGTTAAGCACCTGCTGGGGCAAATATAATATGCCCCCAAAGAGGCAAAGATATAGTCCTAACTCACCATTGGATGAGGAGAGCGATATTCGAAAATATTAAATGCCAGCGAAGCACTAAGCAGGAAGGGTCTTGAACGCCACCCTAAGGTGATTAGTCAGAGGAGGCAGTGAATGATGTCATCTGACCTGCGAGGAGGAGAAATCTTGGCAGCCGTGTGAAGGTTGGACCAGAGAGATGAGAGATGGAGTCAGGGAGAGCAGTGCAAAAGCTTCTGACCCTCTAGAAAGAAATGGGAAGGCCCTCAATCAGATGAAAAGAGGAACAGAGATATGAGGGAGGCTGTGATGATAGAAGCCCCAGACCTTGATGACTGATTCAGTGAGAGAGGTGGTTATGAAGATGAGTCCAAGCCTTCTCTTCTGGGGACAGAGGGGATGATGGCAGTAACCACACAATAGTGAACATTCGTCTAATGACGTTTCTTATTTTTGTGGCCATGCCTGTGGTATGCAAAAGTGTCTAGGCCAGGGATCCATCCCTTGCCACCACAGTGACCAGAGCCACAGCAATGGAAACACCAGGTCCTCAACATGCTGGGCCACTAGGGAACTCTCAGATAAAATATCTTTGAGAAGGTTTCAAAGGCTTTTGTACTAATTAACCAATCTCTATCATATCTTTCTCTTTTTCTTTTTGTTGTCTTTTTAGAGCTGTACCCTTGGCATATGGAAGTTCCCAGACAAGGAGTCAAAGAGGAGTTGCAGCTGCAGGCCTACACCACAGCCATAGCAATGCCAGATCCCAGCCACATCTATGAACTATACCACGGCTCACTGCAGTGCGGGATCCTTAACCCACTGAGGGAGTCCAGGAATGGAACCCACATTCTCATGGATAATAGTTGGGCTTGTTACCGCTGAGCCACAATGAGCAACTCCTTTTTTCTTGCTTAACTTTTTTTTCTTTTTTCTTTTTAGGTCTGCAGCCGAGGCATAGGGAGGTTTCCAGGCTAGGGGTTGAATCAGAGCTGCAGCTGCCGGCTTACGCAATACCAGATCCAAGCTGCATGTGGGACCTACACCATAGCCCACGGCAACTCAGGATCCTTAACCCACTGAGCAAGGCCGGGGACAGAACCTGCATCCTCATGGCTACAAGTTGGGTTTGTTATTGCTGAGCGACAGCAGGAACTCCTCATTTAACTTTTTACTTGGCTATTTTTTCAGACATATATGTGTGTGTGTGTGTGTGTGTGTGTGTATGCTTTATTTTATTTTATCTTTTTAGGGCCACACCTGCAAGCACATGGACGTTCCAGGGCCAGGGGTCCAATTTGAGCAGCAGCTGCCGGCCTGTGCCACAGCAGCACAATATCCGAGCCACATCTGTGAGCTACATGACAGCTCAGGGCAATGCTGGATCCTTAACCCATTAAGCAAGGCCACAGCTCAAACCTGGATCCTCAAGGATATTTTTGGGTTTGTAACCTGCTGAACCACCACGGGAACTCCCAGTATCATATATTTTTAAAGCAGGAGCAGTAAACACTTAGGACTTCTCAGGATATTCTTTGAATGATTTTCAACCTTTAGGACCATTACCAGATCACGAAATCAATTTACAATGTTATACAATAAAATAGCAAAAAAATGAAGTGGAATAAAGCAGAACAGAATGTGAACTATCACAGTAATCACTCATAAAAAGGTTATTCCTTGTGGAACTTTGTCTTCTGTTTTATGCACACACACTGGATCACAATCAAAATATGCCTTAGTGTGAGTTGCGGTGTAAAAAGTTTGAAGGCCATTGATCTGGACAGTGCTCAACAAACATCTCTCTAGTGTAAACCCTCTCCGCCAGTTTACAGGATTAGAACATTGAGACAGGAACAAGAAGGGATGTAGGGGTAAGAGGCATCTTTCATCACTTTGACAATGAGTGACGATTCAATTACTTAAAACAGTGGGTGCTAGGACCTTGTTTGGAGTCCATGATGTCTGTGATTTTTATAGAAAGCCCGAAGCACCCTCTACATTTTTCAATTTGTAGTCCCTTTGGCAACGTGGGGAATACTCAGAATTACCCACATTTGATCCACCTGCAGGCCAACTCAGAAACAGGGAGAGAAGACATGATTTTGTTTTCTTTTCTTGAGATTTTAAATAAGCCCTTGCGAAATAATTTGAGACAATAGAATTTAAAATGTAAATTGTGAATCCTCACAGGTTTCATTTTTCCACTAGATGGCAGAAAAAGCACTTGTAATGGAAATGATGTTGTCATCTATTTAATCACTTCCACTTTTTTTTTTAATAAAGGGAGGTATATTTCATTTTGGTGCGAACAGCAGAATATGATTATAAGACAACTGATTATTTTATAACTAATTTAACCACATTAAGCTTAAAATTAAAAAGTTTAGTGTGTTTATGCATGTACATATATGTCCACCCATCTCAATTGAGACCTCACATGACTGAATTTCACTGGCTTCTGAATACTGCCATACTCTCTTTTAATACAAATTATTAAATAAAAGATAGTAGTTAAATACACTTTTTAATTTGTACAGAAAGTTTAAAAATGTTACACATGAATAAAATTAGGTGTACAATTGAACTATAGTTAATAATGATATATTGGCGATAATGATAATAATACAATTAAAAAGATTGATGATACATTCATGGCTATAAGGTCAAAGTACTTTAACTTTTTTTTTTTGTTTTTTTAAATCTGGAGTTCTCTGGTAGCCTCGTGGGTTAAGGATCCAGTGTTATAACTTCTGTGGCTTGGGTCACTGCTGTGGTTCTCTTTTAATCCCTGGCCTGGGAACTTCCTCACGCCACAGAGCCAAAAAAATTTTATTTTATTGAAGATAATGTTGTGTTAATTTCTGCTGTACAGCAAAGTGACTTATATATATATATATATATATATGTATATATACTTTTTCATATTCTTTTCCATTATGGTTTATTGTATGATATTAAATATAGTTCCCTGTGTTATACGATATGATCTTGTTGTTTATCCATTCTATGTGTAATAGTTTGCATCTGCTAATCTCGATCAATCTCTCCCTCCCCTTCCCCTCCGCCACCCCCAGCAACCACAAGTCTGTTCTCTATGTGTCTGTTTCTGTTTCATAGATAAGTTCATTTGCGTTAGATTTTAGATTCTACAGTTAAGGTATATCATATGGTATTTGTCTTTTTCTTTCTGACTTATTTCACTTTGTATGACAATCTCTTGGTCCGTGGTGCTACAAATGGCATTATCTCATTCTTTACGTCTGAGTAGTATTCCATTGTGTATATGTACCACATCTTTATCCATTCATCTCTCAATGGAAGTTAGATTGTTTCCATGTCTTGGCTATTGTAACTAGTGCTGCTATGAGCACAGGGGAGCATATATCCTTTTGAATTATAGTTTTGTTTGGATATATGCCCAGGAGTGAGATGGCTGCATCATATGTCAACTTTACTTTTAGTCCAAAGTACTTTTTTTTTTTTTTGCTTTATTTTCGGGTTGTACCTGCGGGATATGGAGGTTCCTAGGCTAGGGATGCAATCAGAGCTACAGCTGCCAGCCCACACCACAGCCACAGCAACATCAGATCCGAGCCACATCTGCCACCTACACCACAGATCATGGCAACACCAGATCTTTAACCCACTGAGCAAGGCCAGGGATAGGACCCACAACCTCATAGTTCCTAGTTGGATTCATTTTCACTGTGCTATGACGAAAACTCCTCAAAATACTTTTTTTTTTTGAAACTGCAATGAATTTTATTACACAAAACAAAGGCAGCATTTTGCAAATTTATCACTCAAAGGGGTATCTCTATGTGAGGAAATCAGCGTGCAACACTTTGAGAGATGAAATGTTACAGCTTGTACACCAAAATCAAAGCATGAAATTAAATTAGGAAATGAAATGATTACCAAAA
Source organism: Phacochoerus africanus (assembly GCF_016906955.1). Lineage (NCBI taxonomy): Eukaryota > Metazoa > Chordata > Mammalia > Artiodactyla > Suidae > Phacochoerus > Phacochoerus africanus. The sequence continues at coordinate 44,811,209 of NC_062556.1, read as the reverse complement.
GGAATGCTGGTCAGGGGATCAAAGGTGAAGGGTCACACATACTGAAAAAAAAAAATCCAAAAGGACGGCCGCATCGTCATCGTTCATTGGTGTTCCAACAGTGCCTCTTTTTGGGTAGACTTGAACATTTCAGCAGACATTCAAGCAGCTTTTTCAGTACATAGATATTTACATGACTACTATTGCCGTTTCCATGATCATCTTCTAAGGGGGGCACAGTGTTGAGAACACAGTAGGTGCTGGCTTCACAGAATGCACTTTGGGAAATAATGGTTCAGCATCGCCCTCTGCCAACCACACCCTCTTTCACCCCTCAAGTCCTCCCCCAACCTCTCCCCTCCCCCAACTCCACCCCTCTTCTCCCGCCCCCACCGCCCCGCTGTCCCAGCCACCCCACCACTCTCAAATACTTTTTTTTTAATAAAGAAAGAGAATAAAAACTATGAGCTCGATAAATATGGCACTAAAGTCCAACATGGTATATATATCCTTTTCTTTCTGTGCTAATAATGTTAATGCGGCTTTTATTTTTAATCCTGCTTTCATGTGTCATGTTACAATTTATCAACAATCATTCTTTTTTTTTTTTTTTTTTTTTTATCCTTTTGCCCTCTCTAGGGCCAATCCCGCGGCATATGGAGGTTCCCAGGCTAGGGGTTGAATCGGAGCTGTAGCCGCAGGCCTATGCCACAGCCACAGCAACGCGGGATCCGAGCCGTGTCTGCAACCTACACCACGGCTCACAGCAACGCCGGATCCTTAACCCACTGAGCAAGGCCAGGGATCGAACCTGAGTCCTCATGGATACTAGTCGGATTCGTTAACCACTGCATCATAATGGGAACTCCTCAGCAATAATTCTTCAGGGGCATTTTTTTTTTTTGCCTTTTACTTTAGAGCTGCACCCGTTGCATATGGAGGTTCCCAGGCTAGGGGTCTAATTGGAGCTGCAGCTTCTGGCCTACACCACAGCCACAGCAACATCAGATCTGAGCTGAGTCTTTGACCTATATCACAGCTCAGTGCAATGATGGATCCTTAACCCACTGAGCAAAGCCAGGGATCAAACCTGAAACCTCATGGTTCCCAGTGGGATTCATTTCTGCTGTGCTGTGAGGGGAACTCCTTTAGGGACATTTGTAATTAGAATGCTTTACAAAAGCACTTAAGAGTTTTACAAACAGTTGTACTGTTCCTCTGGTTCACTTGCCATCAAAGAGAAAATTTTTTTATGGACCTATAATGAGCAAAATGGTTAAAAAATGAGTTACACAAAAAAGAATGTGTTGGGGAAAAAAGACATAATTTGATAATGCAATATCGAATTATAACACAAAAACTAGTTCAGGAGCTCCCTTGTGGCACAACGAGTTAAGGAGCTGGTGCTGTCACTACAGAGGCTTGGGTTACAGCTGTGGTGAGAGTTTGGTCCCTGGCCTAGAAACTTACGCATGTTGCATGTGTATCCCCCCAAAATAACAACTAATTCAAAGAAAGTAAGCATTTTGGCTTTTGCTACTGTTTAACTTGCTGTTTCCAAAAAGTTGAAAATTGGACCATCAAGAAAAGAGGAGGAAAAAAAAGACAGGATGGAAAGGAGTAAAGTCCAATCATTTGCGCAGTTCACAAACATCTCTTGAGTCCTTGTTCTGGTCACACTGAGATGTGGATGGAAACATGGCCTCTTCTCTCAGAGAGATGGGGAGATGTCAGGTGAGCAAACGGGAAGAAATAAAAGAATTGATGAGATTACATAACAGTTACAAAACATTACATAACATTACGACACATGGCGATGTTGGGTTACCTCAACCATCCCAGCCTTTACTCTCTGACTCTTTCCCACCCAAATAAAAACAAAAGGGAAATTCTGGAGCATGCTGGCAAATCCCACAATCTTCAGGAAGGGTCTTCTGGTGGCATGAGAGGGACAGAGGTGGGAACCACCTCTGCAGTGGCTGTCAGGTGACGTGCGACTGTGCAGAGTAAGTTACCCAAAGTTTTGAGTTTCTAGCTTAGAAAACCCTGCATTATGCTGTGTCTGGCAAAGATCTCGCTGTGAGCCAAGGTGGGGAGACAACATTCTGTGAATAAGCAACTCACATGGTGCAGGAAGTTAGTCTCTAGGACAATGTAATTTGAGAGTAAATTGTCTCCCTGATATATTGAGTAGACGACTATTTTTATGTCTGTTGCTTTGTAAAGGCAACTCTGGGTTAACGACAAAATGAAGGGAATTGGATTTGGGGTTCTTTCCTTCTCTCCCTTCCCTCCTTCCCTTCCTTCTTTCCTCCTTCCCTTCCTCCCTCCCTCCTCTTTCTTTCTCTTTCACTCTTTCTCTCTTCCTTCCTTCCTTTCTTCTTTTCTCTTTTTCTTTCTTTCTTTCCTTCACCATGCCCATGGCATACCAAAGTTCCTGTATGACTGAACCTGCGCCATAGAGGGGACCCGAGTCCCAGCAGTGACAATGCCAGGTCCTTAACTGCTAGGCCACCAGGAAACTCCGGGTATATTTAAAAAAAAATTGAATGTAATTTTATTTTTTTCATTTTAAGGGTTTTATTGAAGTATAGTTGATTTGCAATGTTGTGATATAATTTCGGCTGTACAACAAAGTGATTCAGTTTTACATGTACACACATCCATTCTCTTTCAGATTCTTTTCTGTCAGAGATTATCACAGGATATTGGGTAGAGTTCTCTGTGCTATACAGCAGGTCCCTGTCAGCCAGTCATTCCGTATAGCACAGTGTGCATATGCCAGTCCCAAATCCCCAGTCCATCCTCCCTCCTGGGGTATGTTTTTAATGAAGAAAACTTACATTAGATTTGCAGGAGCATTCTCTCAGGGAATCAGATATTAACAGGTTCCACTGGTCCAAATCCAGGCATCTTGGGTCCTTCCATTGGCTACACGTAGGGCCCTGCCCAGGCCCTCTGTACCCCAGCTTCTTAAATTATATATCATCCAAGGGTACACTCTCTGCACGAGAAGAATAGAAGATACGACTTTTTTTTTTTTTGCTTTTTAGGGCCGCATCCACGGCATGTGGAACTTCCCAGGCTAGGGGTCAAAGTGGAACTACAGCTGCTGGCTTACAGCCATAGCAACACAGGATCCAACCCACATCTGTGACCAACCCCACCGCTCATGGCAACGCCGGGTCCTTAACCCACTGAGCGAGGCCAGGAATGGAACCTGCACCCTCATGGATAGTCGTCGGGTTCATTAGCGCTGAGCCACAGTGGGAACTCCAACCGCTCACTGTTTAATTGAAACAGACTAAAAAGACCTCTAAGGTCTAAAGTCCCAATGCCAACCTCTTACCCCAACTACCTCAGCTCCCCTCATGCTCTCCAATGAAACAGAACTTGACTTTCTCTATCAACCCTTTCTGGTGTTTGGCCCTTTCCAACAGTGTCACTAAAATTGCCCTTAGAAACTTAGAGTGACTTTTTCAGAGCTGTATGAATGGCTCTCTCTTACCAACCCCACTCTAAGGAGACTCTGTCCCCAGAATGTTGAAGGGCTTTTGTTTTCCTGCAGAAACCCAGGCAGGTTGTGGAAAGGGAGCCCTCAGAGCGCACAACCCTGCAACTCTCCCCTAAGCCCATCTCTAACGGGCCGGGCCGGTGGTGACAGCTGTGACGAATACCATGGCAATTTCCCAGATAAGATTGTATCTGAGTAGGGGCTGCATTCCCTTCAGAGGTGCAGAGGCCATTATTATTCTTTGGAGAGGAATTCTGAGGAGGAAATAGCTGATTTAAATGCCGCCTGTCAGTTGCCAAAGAAATTGTTACAAAATATTGCTATAATGATGTGGAAAACTGCCCATTGCGTTGGATTCCACGTTTTCTCTGCTCCCTCCCATTCATCATCTGAGATTTCCCTTAGGCAACGGGGTGCATGAAGATGGCTGCTCTAAAACTTCATAACTTGGAGTCTCCTCGATTCGGGGTTTTTGGCACATCACATGATGGTTGCTCAACCATTTCTCACGACCTCTCATGGTGCCTTCTCAAAAACTGTGTAAATCACCCAGAAATACCCATGCAGCTTGCCTATGTATTAAGCACTTGTCAAATGTCCATTATTTTTCCACACATGAGAAGGCAGCATAAGAGACTGGCTCTAAGCAGAAGTTCTGGAGTCAAACTCCTAGATTCTCATGCTGGCTCCACCAGGATCACCATTTGTGTGACTCTGCTGGGTGATAGTTGTATGACTAGGACAAGTTGCCTTAGTCTCCATATCTGTATAAGAGGCCCAATAGTGGTACCTACCTCACAGAGTGGAAACAAGGATTAAATGAATTCATATTTATGAGGTACTAAAAATAATAATAGCTCATAGTAAGGGTTCATTAATATGTTCATGACCTCTATAAAGAAGATAATATACTACCTTTTGCGAATTTATGGTTTAAGGTTTAGGAGACATGTACAAGAGTAGCAAAAAGCAAGATAAAGTTCATCTTAAAGTGACCCACAAAAACTTGGAACAACAACAACAAAAAAGCTTGAAGGAAAGCAAGAAAAAGTGAAGGTGGACTAGTGCGACAACATAGAAGTTCAATAAAAATACCATAGTTTCCTGCTGTGGCACAATGGGATCAGTGGCGTCTCTTCAGTGGCCAGGACACAGCTTTGACTCCCAATCCGGCACAGTGGGTTAAAGGATCCGGTGTTGCCACACAGCCCAGATCTGATCCCTTGCCTGGGAAGAGCATATGCTACCTGGTGCCCCCCAAAACCAACCAGCCAAACAAACAAATAAAAGACCCATCACCACCACCACCACCACTAAAACAAAACAAACAAAAAACCCATCACTGCCACCACCACTAAAACAAAACAAAACAAAACAAACAAGCAAACAAACTTAAAAATCCATCAGCAACAGAACAGATGAAAAAAATAGCTGCCACATCTTTAGTTGACAAAGGATGAATAGATTGCATGTAGGGCAAGTGAGAGGACGATGTAGACATGGGAAGGCTTGGGAGAGGAATTCCGGAGCCTCAGAGGAGGATGTTGATTGCAAGCTAGTGTTTGGATTAAGTTTGATTGAAAAGAAAGAGACACCAAAGTTTTCTACAATTGGAATTCTTCCTAAGGAAAATAAGACCTGGCAGCAGCATGTCAGGCTGTTTGGAGAGTAAAGACCAGTTAGGATGCTGACAAGGTCAGGTGAAAGGTGGTGTTGTCTTCCCCTGGGAAGAGAGGATGATCATGAATGTTCTCTTGAACCAGTAAGTGCTTGATTTTGACTGAGGCTTTCTGAGGTTTCAGAGCCCTCGTAATTGAAAAAACGGTAGTAAAATTAAGGAAGATGGGAGAAGAAACAGGGTTTGAGGGAAGCTGATGGATTTGTTTCTAAAACTATGGTAAGTGTAAAGTGTCAGCTTTAAAATTAGAGAAAGGCAGGTTAGCATCTTGCTGGAAATGCAGTTTAGAGCTCTAATGAAGATGTACATCAAGAGATATAAAATTAAGACTCAACTAAATAGAAGTTGAGGCCAGGAACATAGATAAGATCACAGACTATATCCCTTGAGGAGGAGAGAAGGCTTGAGGATCACAGCAGAAAGGGCTTATTGAATACACAAATTCTGGAGTTTCCATCATGGCTCAGCAGTTAACGATTCTGGCTAGCATCCATGAGGATGCAGGTTCAATCCCTGGCCTCGCTCAGTGGGTTAAAGATCCAGCATAGCTGTGAGCTGTGGTGTAGGTCGCAGACGTGGCTCGGATCCTGCGTTGCTGTGGTTGTGGCATAGGCTGGCAAGTGCAGCTCTGATTCAACCCTTAGCCTGGGAACCTCCATATGTCATGGGTGCAGCCCTAAAAAAAAAAATAATAAAAAAAGAAAATACAAATTCCTAGACCTCATTCATTCCTGCTTAATCAAAATTTGGGGATAATATTAAGGGTGCTATTTTTAAAAAGGGCTGCACCTGCAGCATATGGAGGTTTCCAGGCTAGGGGTCCAATTGGAGCTACAGCTCCTGGCCTACACCACAGCTCATGGCAACACCGGATCCTTAACCCACTGAGCAAGGCAGGGATCGAACTCACAACCTCATGGTTCCTAGTAAGATTCATTTCCGCTGTGCCACGACAGGAACTCCAAGGACACTATATTTTTAACAAGTTGTCAACCCTGGTCTTGCAAACATTAAAGTTTGAGACCTCATGCCTCAGGGGGTGAAGGATGATGAGAAAAAAATCAAGATGGTTAAAAGATAGCATGTAAATCTGAGTGGTATGTTTAAGAAAGGAGGAAATCATGAGGAATGGGTATCAAATATTCAACTGGATCATGGAAGAAATGGGAACAGGCTTTTAGTTTGCATGTTAGGAAATAATTAAAGACCTTCTTTCTCCACTAGGGTGAAGGAGTGAAGAGGCAGAGAGAAAGTGAAGATAACTGAAGACATCACTTTCTGAAATTGGACAATAGAAGAAAGAATAAGAGAAAATGTGGGGGAGTTTCTGTTGTGGCTCAGTGTGTTAAGAACCTGACTGGTATCCATGAGGATGTGAGTTCAATTCCTGGCCTTGCTCAGTGGGTTAAGGATCCAGTGTTGCTGCAAGCTACAGCATAGATTGCAGATGCAGCTCAGATCTGGCTTTGCTGTGGCTGTGGTGGAGGCCAGCAGTTGCAGCTCTGATTTGACCCCTCTCTCTTGGGAACTTCCATATGCCATAGGTGTGACTCTAAAAAGAAAAAAAAAAAAGAGAGAATATGTTGGCTCATGGCTATGACAGAATTAGGGGTCTTATTTGTATTTAAGAATAAATGGGATTTAATTATGCTTGAGAAAGAAGAGGACCAAATGGAAAGGAGAGAGACATTCTGGAAGAAAGAGAAGGGATTGTGGGTATAGCAAGGTTGAAACAGAGTAGGACCCATGGCCTTTCTCCCCCATGTTCTCTGCTTGCCTTCTACCAGCACAAAAATTTTAGTCAAAGAATAACTATAATCAGACAAGTGAGAAAATGCAGAATAAAGGGGAACAAATGAGACCAAATAATAATACTTAGTCATTAAATAAAGTCAAGGACCTTTAGTTCTTTCTCAAGGGCTATAGATAATATTCTGAGCCATATCCTTTGAACTGTCTTGTAGACACTGAAACCCCCACCAGGGGGGAGAAGTTAATTGCACAATGACCAGGCTGTAGCCACATGGCAACAATTATGAGAAATAGCCTCAAAGAAATGGTAACAGACTGTCCGTGGAACTGAAGACTAACTGTACTTAAAACAATCAAGATGATGCTGGACCATGACCAATTTCAAGATGACTGTCAGAGCTGACTGTGCTGTTGCTGCTTGTAGCCTTCTCCTTCCGCTATACACCCATGACACTCCCCTTTAAAAGCTCTTACCCACTGATTGTCAGTGGGGGGAACTGGCCTTTGGACATGAGTCCACCCTCTCCCCCAATTTGCCCACCTCCAAATAAAGCAACCTCCTTCTCCAATCTTGCCTCTTGAGTATTGACTTTAGAGCAACAAGCACCTGAATTCCACTTTGGATAACAAGGACTCAGAAAAGAAGGAAGGGCTAGCCTTCAAAAAGAGAAAGAACACTTCTTTTCCCTTATTTCATAAGGAAAACATATTGAGATGCAAGGCAGAGAACTTGAAAGAATTGAAGCTGATGTCTTGAATATCTAAGTAAACTTAGAAATGGGAATATGAGGGCGCTAGATGAGGTGAGTAAGTTACTAAAGGCTTTCTTATCAATGCAGAGAATTAGCACATTTTTCTGGGTCTATTCTCCACAATCAACCCTGGAGAAACTATAGAAGCCAGAGAGGAAATATGGTTTCTAGGAACAAACACCAAACTGCCAACAAAGTTACCAAGTAATAGTGAGAAATCCCTAAGGAGAGGGGAGGTGGTCTTAACAGATGCATGGCTTTATAGGAGGGGTGCTGAGGGTGTTGATTGACTTTCTTCTGTTTTTTCTCTTTCATGTTGCCTTGGTATAATCGTAACTTGTCCTTTCTCTATAGAAATCCGCAGCCATGGCAACACCAGATCTGAGCCACGTCTCTGACTTATGCTGCAGCTTGTGGCAATGCTGGATCCTTAACCCACTGAGTGAGGCCAGGGATCAAACCCACATCCCCTGAGAGATAGTGCTGAGCCACAATGGGAATTCCTAAATCAGTGGACTCAGAGTAAGGCAGATTACCCACTATAACACAAATGGGTTTCATTAAATCAGTTGAACATCTTTAAAAAAAAAAAAAAAGAACGAGGTCCCCTGAAGATGAATGAATTCTACCTCCAGAATTCCCTTGGACTCCAGACTCTAACATTGACTCCTTCTGGCATTTTCAGCCTGTTAGCTTGCCCTGAGGATTTCAGATTTCCCAGCTGCCACAATCATGTGAGCCAGTTTCTTAAAACCATTTAATCTGTCTTTTATGTATCTACCTACTTATCTATCATCTATCTGTATACTTAAAAATTATAAGACTATAATGTGTCTGTTAAGTTATATGTAAGCTGAAAATGCAACTGAAGTTTAAAAATGAGTACAAAATAAATGTCATTAATAAAAAATGTATATACACACACACACACACACATGCACACACACATGCACATGTAACTCCTATAGGTGTTGTTGCTCTGGAGAATCCTGAATAATACAGTGAGTTAGAAAAAGCACTTCAACCAGTTGGAGGGCATAATTTGGGGCATTATAATAAGTTCCAGGTTCAATGGTAATATTAATAGATTTAGAATCCCAAAGTAAAATATAAGCTAGGCTCACTTAACGCTTGTTCTCAAGTGGTTCTATCTTTTATCAAGTCAACTTGAAATATGGATTCGGTGAAAAGTATTACTAGTAGAAGGGCCTCAATTCTGGCAAAAAACGACCTAAAATATCATAGGTATTGGCAGCGAAAGAGATCTAGGGGATTTTTCTAATTTATTTCTTTTAATGATCTTACTGGCTTTAAGTACTATAAAAACCAGTTGATATTCATGTAATAAATATCATATTTTCTTTCATACAATTGCTTTATAATGATTAGTTAATTAAAACTCTAAAAGCCCTGATATTAAGAAAAGAGAAACCATGGCTCACTGACTTCTGGAATTGAATTAGACAGTCACGGTAACATCACATTGTTTCAAGGAAGAAAGCAGGAAAAATGACATTTGAAATCATGGGAGGAGTAGGAACAGGTATAATATAATTGCTTGGCTTGGAATGTGGCCAGAAGACAAGTGCTAATAATTTTTGCCATAAAAAGTGCCAAGGATGCTCTTTAATGAAAACCACTATTGTGAATTTCTGGGTCTCCATCCCATCGGAAAGCAATATTGCTATCAAAAAGAATCTACTTATGTTTGAACATTTGTGAAATACTGACTCATAAGTGGTTTTCTGGATCCTTGCACATTCAGTGGAAATATGAATAGGAGTATTAGTTAATCTTTTAAAATGAACAGTGAGGAAAATACATGTAAAACAGACATTGCAGGGCTTTTCCAGAGCGGTGGTCTTTCTTTGGACCAGCACTTATATTTGGTTCTATCTCTCTGTTCTATTCAGAGGTGAGAACTGGGGCTAGAGGGTAAAAGAGGGGATGTGGGTTTGGGGACGGAGTGTAAAGAGGAAGAAGGTTTGAGTCACATAAACTATCTCCTCCCCCTAAGTCTTTTTAAGACCCACAGCTTCCCTGTTCATTGTCTTAGCTTCCCTTCCCTTTGCCTTTTTAAATCTTTTAGCCTATAATTCTCAGACTTTGGAGCCATGTATCTTGTGTTCAATTTTCTATTCTACCATTTCACAGACAGGCAGTGTTGAGTAAGATGTGAGTGCTCCTGGGTTGGTACCTGATAGACATGGATTCGAATCCCCCCTCTACAACTTACCATCTCCACAATGCTTCACAATAAATGTCTTAGCTTGAGCTGCTGCAAAAAAATTCTCACCATTCTGGAGGCTGGGAATGCCAAGGTCAGCTGTCTCCTGGTAAAGGCCCTTTTCCTGGCTTGCAGACGGATGCCTCCTCACTGTATCTTCACATGGCAAAGGGAGAGAGATCATCTTCTCGTGTCTCCTCAAAAGGCCACTAATGTCATTCAGGAAGGGCTTCAGCCACATGACCTAATTACCTCCCGGAAGCCCCACCTCCAAATATCATCACAACGCGAACTAGATTTTGACATGAGAACCTAGAATGGGGAACACAAACATTCAATCCCTAGCAACAAAATGCCCACAAAATTAGTGGCAAGAACATCCTGCTCACAGGTCTGCCAGTCAGTGGCTTGGCTAGGCTCCCGGCTGCAGGCTACAGGTTTAACTCAGACTTCCACTATGTGTCTTGGCACTTCTGGGATGAACAGCTTCCTAAAGCAGAGGTTCTGCCCTGCATGTTTCACTGTGCAGCCAGGCTGACAGGCAGCATCCATCTTGAGCAAAATGGCCAGAATGCAAGAGGCAAACCAAACCCATGAAGCACATGTAAGACCCCTGCTCGCATCTTGCCTGTTAACATTTCACAGATCCAGTAAGTCCAACATCATGACACGGCCAAAGCCGATATCAGAAATGCAGGGACATCTACTCTTCTCAGAGTGGGAAAGGGAAAGATGATTTGCTGAACTATACTCTACAGATCTTCTACCTGTATTGGAATAAATAGTTTAATCTCAATCCCAGTGTTGTCATGTCTTATATAGAGATGATAATAATAGGGCTATTGGGAAAAAGATATGGTCTATAAGGAAAATTACGTAGTTTTTAGAATATAAAGAGTATTCAATAAATGTTAACTTTTATTATTAACTTCCTTTGAATGTGTACAGGAAAGCAAGAAAATAGAAAAAGCAAGATGATGAGGATTAGCGAAGAAATTAAGGTTTACCAACCAAGGTAGTAAAGTGAATTCGAATTCTAACTTCATAAAAGAAGGGTATGGGGAAGGAATGGTTTGTGTTTATCTAAAAGGTCAAGTCACAGTTATGGTCACCCATGTTATATTGTTAGTTGTTGAACATTTGCTCCTACATTTGCTGTGTAGGACATTTGCTGCGTGAGAACTGTATGTACATCATACTATCTAAGAAGCAAAATGTAGGAGTGCCTATTGAGGCGTAGTGGAAACGAACCCGACTAGGATCCATGACGATGCTGGTTTGATCCATGGCCTCACTCAGTGGGTTATGGGATCCAGTGTTCCTGGGAGCTGTGGCGTAGGTCGCAGATGCAGCTTGAATCTGGAGTTGCTGTGGCTGTGGTGCAGGCCGGCAGCTGCAGCTCTGATTCAGCCCTTAGCCTGGGAACTTTCATATGCTGCAAGCATAGCCTTTAAAAGGCAACAACAACAATGATAATAATAAATAAAAAAATAGAAAGCAAAATGCAGCCAAAACCCAACATCTTGCTTATCAGGCAATTTGGCAAACATGATAAAACTATATACCTGAAGAAAAAGAAAAGCATGAACCATAATGAATATGTTCAAGTAAGCAGTCATTTCTAGAATGCATGTGTGGTTTGCAAAAATACTACATTTTCTTTTTTTTTTCTTTTCTTTTCTTTTTTTTACAGCTGCACCTGTGGCTATGGAAGTTCCCAGGCTAGGAGTCAAATCAGCACTGCAGATGCCGGCCTAGGCCACAGCCACAGCAACATTGGATCTAAGCCACTTCTGCCACCTACACTGCAGCTTGTGGCAACCCCAGATCCTCAATCCACTGAACCAAGCCAGGAATCAAACCCTCATCTTCAAGGAGACTACATTGGTCTTAAAACACAGAGCCACAATGGGAACACTGAAATCCTACATTTTAAATATGTATATATTTACTATTTGAGAGAAGATCTGGCTATTTTAACATTGTGTTTCTTTATGAAGTTTTAATGGAAAACCAGAGACTCTCAATTAAAATTATAACCAAAGTCACTGGATTGCTCAGAGCCAATTGGGTTATTTCTAACAGATAGAGTTAGATCACACCACAGTTGAGATGGTTGATCACTGCACAGCTTCATCAAAGAGGAACAAATTATATTGGATCAACTCCACGTTGGCTGGTGTGATTGCTGTATGTAGTATGGTTTTAGTCTTGACATTTAACTTCCCAGTTCTCCAACAGCGCTTCCTTCCATCTGATAAATTGAGTTTAAAAGCTAAGAATTCCTTAGTTCTATTGAGCTAGAAAATTCTTTTTGAGTGGCATTTAACTCCTCAGCACTGATTTTCATAATTGGAATATAGTGGTATTTGCTTATCTCTAATTCTGGGACCAACTCCTTCCATCATAATGCTGAACGATCTAAAGCTATTTTAGCAGCAATAACAAGAGTAACTTGCCTATTTCCACCAGCAGGTCCCACAGGTGGCCCACCTAGCAGGTGAGAAGAGGGCTTACCCAGAGCACCCAGCTTTCTTTCTATAACTAGGCTCTCTCCTCCCTAGTCCCAATTTACACATCACCTAGTGTGTTAGCAGAGGACAGATCTGCTGTCTGTAGAAGTGAGTTTTAATTGAGTGTCCACTGTTGGGGCTTTCATTCTTTTATTTGGTCAGTATATTTTCATCTGCCTCGTTCTGAAATTGAATTCCTTAAAGACACAGAAGGCAGAAGTTACTGTAACTAGATGTCTGCTCTTTCCCAGATAGGCTTTTTGCTCCGACACTTCTGATTTCTTTCTCTGGTCAACCTGCCTAGAGACATAGAAACCACGATGGTCCCTTCAACCTTCCTCTTTACCCTTCATCCCTCCTCTTTACAGCCTAGACCATGCCATAAAGTTTCTTTTTTTTGGATGCCCCACAGCATATGGAATTCCCAGGCCAGGGGTCAGATCAGAGCGGCAGTTGCTACCTAAGCCTCAGCTGCTGCAATGTTGGATCCTTAACTCACTGTGCCTGGCCAGGGATTGAACTTGTGTCCCAGCACGCCAGGGATACTGCTGATCTCGTTGCTCCACAGTGGTAATTCTAGCAGCCAGTTTCTTGGCAGCTTTTTCTCTGGTCTCCTATTAGATCTACTTTATAACAGAGGGGAAAAGGATCAGGGTGCACTCAGTTCCAACTCAATGCAAAACAAAGAGAACAAAAAAAGAATCATCTTTCCACTTCCCTGAAATGCCCACTTTTGTTCATTCTCTCAGATAAGCAGTATTTACTGAGTACCCCCTGGAAAAGTTGTGACGTGAAAGAAAGACGAATAGGACACCTTCCCTCTTCTGGGAGCTCACAAAGAGATAAAGACTAACCAACAAGACAGTCCCATTCAGTGTGCAATTGCCATAATGGAGGAAATACACACCTAGTTTGGAGAAATCTGGAAAGTTGATTTTGGGAATGAGTGAATTCTAAATAAGACCTGAAGCCCAAGTTGGCCATGTACATAGAGGTTTGGTTTGAAAAATGAGTCCAGGCAGAGGAAACATCAAGTGCAAAAGCCCAGATCCTTTTTTATTTTCATGATGCATTGTACGTTCTTCTGGTCTGTCAAGGCTCTTTCCTAAAAGCATTGGCAAGAAATAGAGGAGGCAAAAGCATGACTCACTGGTGCTATGCCCAGAACACATCAGTTTGTGATGGAATGAGGCAGTGTCAAACCCAGAAGCTTGTGGAACTCGCTCTCCTTTTCCTTCCATTCACAACCCTGTTTTAAGACTCATTGCCAAGAGAAAACATGCCGCTCCCACCATTACTCATACAGACCACCTTTTAACCAGAATGGAAAAACAATTCTGCATGGACCTTTTGGTACTTACTTTTGTCATCTTGAAACTCATAATGCTGGCAGAACACAGTTTAGTAGTTTCCATCTAACATCATGAACTATGCTACTATACTGGCGACCGGGAATCTTTCCTTGCAATTGACGCCCTTGGAGCCTTGGGTCTCAAGACTTTGTCAAGCATCTGAAAGAAGAGATCTCCCACATCCTTTGTTGAAGCCACATTGCTCTCACAGCCCCCACCTCCGTCTTCTCCCTAACTCCTTGGTGTTCCCTGATGGGTTTGGTGACACCCACAATCCCTACCACACTTTGTAACTTCCTCCCTGGAACTGAGAGGGGCTCAGAGAGGGCAGAGGTTGAAAGTGATGTACAAGCTCAATCACATCATTAACAAAAGTGATGTTTGTGCATCTCCCTTTTTCCTCCGCTGACTGTATTGTGTATTTGAGGCAATGTATTCTGATTTGTACACAGACTTTTGGGAAACTGCTCTGTTTTGAAGTTAAATCTGCTTATGTGAACCTTCCTTATAATTAGATGTAGAGATTAACTAATGGTATACTATACTAATAATCTGACAAATATTTAGGGACTGTTATGTGCAAGGATTTATTCTCAGGGTTTTGTGGGTGTTAATTTAATTTTTATGAATATCTTATGAGGATATAAACTCTTGTTTTAATCCCTCTCATGCATGAATGAAAAAAGTGACACAGACAGGTAGAATAATTTGCCCCAGGAAATTGTCTGAGCTTGGACTAGAACCTAGGATCATAGTCAATGGTCTTAAGTACCACACTGAATCTCCTCTCCAGAAAAGCCATTACACATGATTTTAAAGACTAGTATCTTGATAAAATATCATATTGATAAAACACCAAGTAAAAAGAGTAATCTCCAATAGCCACAGGAAGCATTCGCTATTAAGTACTAAATTCCCAGAAAGATGAAAACTTCTGTTTATGTGTTATCATGGCCCTAATAATAATCCCTAATAATATTATAAATTTCTTGCTGTTGTTAAAATGATTAAAAAGTCTCTCCTGAATTGATTTATGCATATATATCACTCATTACTTTCTGGATGTTCATTCATCTCAATTTGCCCTGGAGTAATGGAAACTGCTTACTAAAAATATTATCGATCTAAAGATTTGGGAATTATACAAAATATTTGCATGAGATATATTTCAATTGATGTAGAATTTAAAAAATCCTGTATAAAATGTAAAAGACTAATTACCCATCACTTGCTTCCTCCCCCAATATACACAATGGTATATGAAATTGTGCTTGTTTCTTCATCTGTAAAGTGGAATTAATAATGATTATGTTATTACCTTGTGAAGGTTACATGGCAGTGGGAACTTGGAAATGGTTCATGAATCATAAAGCAGTATAAGACACTGGCTTCTCATAGTCTGAGGTTTGAAACATGATCTTGGTTTTTGATATTTGAAAATAATCACCTCCCCAAACTCAACTGAAGTAAAAATACATTAATAATCTTCAACTCCTGACAGTATTTAAAACTTTTGCATTAGTCAATTCCTGATGGGTATAAGCAACAGAGAAATGTTAAATTACTCTAGGTTTTAGGCTTTTGTTGCAGAAATACGTGGAGAAGGAAGAAAACAGCCCCATGGATATTGAAATGTCATTCAGGACCTGGCCGTGGTCCTGATCATCCAGCAGCAGCCTAGGTGCTGGTGACTCCAGGACCAATTTACCTAGTGGCCCTTCCCTGGGCAATGAGTTCATCTTGCTTCTTCCTCTAGGGCTCATCCTTTGGTGAGACAGCAACACCCTGCCTCATTTTTGCAACAACGAATTAATCAATCGGCTGGCTCTTCTCTCCATCTCATGGTTTCTTCTGCATTGTGGGTACTGTCTCAGACTTTTGCTTGTCGCCTTTTCTTTGTGTCTCTCTGAACTTCCCCACCGTAAAACACAAAGAGCAGGCTGAGCTGTGAGCTGTTGTGTAGCTGCTTTGGGAACCAATCTTTATTTTTTTATCTTTTGTCTTTTTAGGGCTTCACCTGTGGCATATGGAGGTTCCCAGGCTAGTGGTCCAATAGGAACTGTTGCTGCTGGCCTACGCCAGAGCCCACAGCAGTGTCAGATCTGAGGCGCGTCTGTGACCTACACCACAGCTCACAGCAATGCTGGATCCTTAACCAGCCGAGTGAGGACAGGGATCGAACCCTGACCTGGTTCCTAGTCAGATTCGTTTCTGCTGTGCCAAGATGGGAAATCCGGAAACCAATCTTTAAGGGTTACTGCTACATCTCTCTCTCTCTTTTAATTAATTAATTAATTAATTAATTAGCTTTTTTCAGGGCCTCACCTGAGGCATATGGAAGTTCCTAGGCTAGGGGTCAAATCAGAGCTATAGTTGCTGACCCACATCACAGCCACAGCAACATGGGATCTGAGCCGCATCTGCGACCTACACCACAGCTCATGGCAACTGTGGATCCTTAGCCAGCTGAGCGAGGCCAGGGATCAAACCCGCATCCTCATGGATACTGGTTGGGTTTGTTTCCGCTGAGCCACAACAGGAACTCCACTACTACATCTCTTGAACGAGAGAGACATCAGTGTGGCACTAGTTTATTCAGGTTTTCACCAGTTTTATCCTATATCGCTAGTGAAATATTTGGCTCTGAAGAAGACAGTGGCCCTTGCATGGAAATTAACACAGCAGCAACACGCCCCTTCAGTGCTGGCCTGCTATCTGTTTTTGCCACACAAGTGGCAAGTTGTCAGGTGCAACTACAAGCTGAGCCAAGGATCCTGGGAATGGTTAAGGGAGTCTTTATAAACCGGTAGGTTCGGTTCTGATGAATTTTGATGAATCAGTTGAAATTGTGATGTCAAATAAGACATGGCATAGTGCCATTTACCAGGAAGTGGTTCTTCTTTCTAGTCATTTAAATTTAAAACCTTTTATTGCTTCTAGGAAATTGGTTCAAAACTTTGCAAAGAGAAACTAAAGAAAGAACAAGAGGAGTGGACGAACTGAAAATGGTTTGCTGATGTGAAACTTAATGAAATGAGAATTAAAAGGTAGAAATTGGTTTTCTTACACCAAGTCTGGGTTTTTTTTTTTTTTTTTAAAAAAAAACCGAAAACACTATAGGAGTTCCTGTCGTGGCTCAGTGGTTAACGAATCTGACTAGGAACCATGAGGTTGCGGGTTTGATCCCTGGCCTCGCTCAGTGGGTTAAGGATCTGGCATTGCCATGAGCTGTGTTGTAGGTTGCAGATGTGGCTCGGATCTGGTGTTGCTGTGGCTCTGGCATAGGCTGGTGGCTGCAGCTCCGATTGGATCCCTAGCCTGGGAACCTCCATATGCCTCAGGTGCGGCCCTAGGAGAAAAAAAAAAAAAAAAAAAAAAAAAAGGCAAACAACAGCAACAACAAAAAACCCCACTATAAACTTTATATTTACTATATGGGAAAAGAATCTGAAAAAGAATGGATGTGTGTCTATATATAGCGGAACTACTTTGTTGTACAGTTGAAATTATCACAACATTGTAAATCAACCAAACTTCAATCAAACTTTAAAAAATGAAAACAAAGTTGGATTTAGTTATCACAAAGCATTTCAAACAATATAGAAACATAAACATAAAACTCTATCTTGGAGTTCCCGTGTGGCTCCGTGGGTTAAGTATCCCCGGCTTTGCCACTGCAGCAGGTCTGGTTGTTTCTGTGATGCATGTTCTGTTCTGTCCCTGGCCTGGGAACTTCCACATGCTGTGGGCATGGCCTCCAAAGCCCCACTATCTTGGAGGTAGGTAGCCTCCAAGATTTCCCCCAAAGATGCCCTCTGGTATTCTTGCCAATGTGTAATCCCCTCCCCTTGAGTATGGGTTCTAGTCTAATGAATCATATGCAGCAGAAATGCAATGACTGGGTCACTTTTAGGTTATAAAGAAACTGTGGTTTCCATTTTAGGTACATCTTAGCTCTTTCTTGAGGGTGCGCTTTCTTGCTTGGTAGCTGTGTCTCGGTATTTAGGCCCAAACATAAAGAAGTTATGGCTGTCTTTCCAGAAGTTGGAGAGAGAGTTCCTAGAAGATGAGGAAGAAGAACTGAGGCAGCTCTGGGGATGAGGGAACTTCTGAAGACAACCAGCTGGGGTAGATCCTTCTCCAGTTGAGGCTTGAGGTGACCAGACCAGTACGTTGGTTGCGTCCTTGTGAGAACCTCTGTGCTAGAATCATCCAGATAAGATGCTCCCTGACTGCTAATCCTCAGAAACTGTGAGATACTAAATGTTTGTTGTTTTCGGCTACCGTGTCTTGGGGTAATTTGTTTACAGTAATGCACTTTCCAATTTCAGTCCCCAGAGGTAATTAATATTACAACCAGGCGCTTATCCTTCTACCTTTTTGTCTATTACATGTCATAATGAAATATATCTGTATCTCCATGTACAATTTTTATTTTTTTACAAAATTAGAATTCCTTTTGAAAATTTCCTTTCTTATTTAAGCTTGCAGTATTATTAAGGGTAGAAGAGATCAAGAAAAGAAAAAGAGGAAAAAAGATTTACCTATTCATTCTTTCCAGCACCTCATATCTTCAAATTTAAAAAGAAGACTTACAAGATTCCATTGCAGGAATTCTCATCGCGGCTCAGTGGAAATGAATCTGACTGGTATCCATGAGGACACAGGTTTGATGCCTGACCCTTCTCAATGAGTTAAGGATCTGGCGTTGCTGTGAGCTGTGGTGCAGGTCACAGATGTGTCTCGGATCCCGCATTTCTGTGGCTGTGGTGTGGGCTAGCTCTGCAGCTCTGATTCAACCCCTAGCCTGGGAACTTCCATATGCTGTGGGTGCAGCTGGAAAAAGACCAAAAAAGAAAAAAAAAGATTCCATTGCAATGCCTGGTTCCTTATACGAATGGTCTCAATGCCAAGAACTGCTTATGTCAGAATGATTTGAACAGCCCTGCTTGATATTAGAAAGATGTTTACGAAAATTTTCATAACAAAAAATTACAAAATAAAGGTTAAAAGTTTAAATTTGTAACTTAATACACACTTATATGTTAATTTATCTTTCAAGGCCCTTGTAAGTTAACAAGCACCACATTCATGGTTATTTTTTTAATGATTTGGAATATAATTTTATATTTTAAATTATTATAATAGGTCATGGTTATTACTATGATTCTAATGAAATTTAGTCATATTTATTCACCAAAGTTCTGTGGAACAAATATTTTATCCTGTCTGCTGTCTCCAAACATGACTATAATGAAAATATTATGAACTGTGGCTGGGGTGATGAGGATGTATTTAGTAATACATTTTCTAGGGATGCACAGCTTTGGAAAATGAGTGTCGCTTATGTTGAATATAATTTGGTATTTCACAAATCAGGCCATTGCTTCAAATGTTATCGTTTTTGGGTTCTTGTGTCTACTTCTTCCCCTTGTTATTCTTTCTTCCTCATTGTTAGAAGTTGATACTTTCAACAACTAAAATAGCTGGTTTCATTAAATAATTACAAATTTCGCCCTTTCACAAACCATTACGTGCTTGTGGAAGAAAAAGAATTAAGCAAAGGCAAAACATAAGCCACTAAGAAAAATCCATAATCCCACCCTCAAAAGTAACATTTTTTACATTTTTTTGATAAATACCTACAGTGATACATGTATGTATATGTATGGACATACCCACAGACAGTCTTTTCATTTTTATAAAAAGAATGCTCTGACTTTGTATCTTGCTTTTCCCTTAGTAGTATACGATTGATATACTACTAAGTTTCTTCTATGTCTGTGCAAACATCTCAATTTTAAAAATTGCTCATGTCTATGTTTATAATAATAATGAAATACGTATCATAGAAAGTAAATGTCGTTATGTTCTCCTGCGTTTTCACTCTAATCCTAGTCCCCAGAGTAAACTTGCTTATCTTTTGCCAAAATATTTAATCCAAATGCTTAATTAAGGTTTCAGGCTTAGCTTCCAGTTACAGAAAACATAGGAGAGATGGAGCAGTTGGATAAAAAGTTGAATGATCTGGAGGTGGGACAGTTGCAATGACAACTGACTCAGGTCTCCTCAACCAGTGTCATGGAAAAAAAGGCTCTAGGTGGAAGGAAACTGAACCTACGTAATCATCATGCTTGTTTCCAGAGAAAACTGTAGTGACTAGATTGGTGTGTAATTTCCCAGGTCTTCTTAGGCATATGTAACTTTTCTCCACTTCATTATTTTAAAACCATAATTTTGATCATGTTCTACATACTGTCTGTAACCTGCTTCCCCCTTAATCCGCATTGAACAATAGACTTTGGAGATGTTTTATTTATCTGTTTCTGAGCTCTTTTAATGACTGCATATTATTTTATTGTGTGTTTGTATTGTGATTTTTTTTTTTAACCGACAGCTTCTCATTTCTCTGTATTTTATGTTAACTGCAATGGACATCTGACTGCATCTTTTGAAATATTTTTTCAGGAAGATGACTGAAAATAGAACTGCTAGGTCAAAGAAGAGTCATATCTTTTTGGCTTTGTAACTATGTTTACTTCTTCGGATATGTGTTTATTCTTATTTCACTTATTTTGTCCTTCATGTAGATTGTAAACATTTCTCCCAGATTGGGAGTTCCTCGTTTGTATTACAAATTTGTTGAGGATGTTTTTTGCCAAACAAAGTTTTTATGTTTTTTTGGATTGTTTGTTTTTTCCTAAGGCCATACCTGCGGCACATGCAAGTTCCCAGGCTAGGGGTTAAATTGGAGCTGCAGCTGCTGGCCTACACCACAGCCACCGCAATGCCAGATTCAAGTCAATTATGTGACCTACACGGCAGCTTTCAGTACTACTGGATCTTTAACCCACTGAGCAAGGCCAGGAATTGAACCCACATCCTCATGAATACTAGTTGGGTTTGTGACCGCTGAACCACAATGGGAACTCCATTTTTATGTAGTAAAATCAACAATTCTCTCTTTTTGACTTCTGTGTCTTGTGTTAATAGTATTTCCTTATGATTTGAAAACTTAGTCTATGATTATAGATCCTTCCTGAGTTTTAACATTGTATCTGTTTTTATCCTTCTTTTTTTTGAATAGGCTTGTTAAGGGATTGTCTATTTATTTATGTTTTCCAAATATCAGTTTATAAATGAAGTTTTCAATTCCAAAGTTCTGTTTCATTTATTAATTTCTAAGCTTAGGTTCATTAATTCCATTTTACATTTCTAAAGATATTTTTGCTTTTATTCTAACTTCTTTAGCTGAGTGCTCATTTAATTTATGTTCATTTTTTTTCTTGGATGATATAAACATCCAGGAGTATGACTTTCTTTTGAAAATCTGCTTTGAAGCTATCTCATGAGTTTTGACTCATGATGCTCTCATTATAATTTCTTATTTGAGGCAGGATTTACTTAGGGAGTGTTTTAGACTTTCCTACATGTTGAGTGGTTATGTAAATTTTGTTATTCAATTCTAATTTTTTATTATATTTTTACCAGGTAATATATATGAACACTTTTCTGCTTCTATAGTCTCACAGAGATTTAATTCGTTGTATAATTCATGAATAATTTTTGTAAAGTGTAGGGAGAAATGAAAAAGTTTATTTTTTTTGGTTTTAGAGTATAAATATTGACATTCTATAGTAACTCTTTTTTTTACTGAAGATAATTGACATACCATATTATTACTTACATTATTTAAAATATATATATATTTTAGATCATAGAAAACATTGAGTAATTAGGAAATAAAAAATACTTTGAATAAACATAAACATTAGCATAAAAATACCAAAAGTAACTTCTTCAAAATTCTATTATAATGAAAAACACACACTGTGAAGATTATAATTTACAAATGAAACACCGAGCAAGTTTATAATTATAGATTTTAGGACTCTGAAATCTAGAAATTTAAGGGTTATTCCTTAAATAGAAATCTGTCTTTACAGATTTCTAAATGAGAATGTTTCTAACCCAATTCAAAAAATATCCCACACCGCAAAGTCAAATTTTATCTTCTCATGTAGCTGTATACAATCCTGATTTGTCCTTAACTGGTTTTCTTATATTTCATTACAGTAAATGGGCCCTGGATAGTTAGTAGGTTAAAGAAAGAAGTAAATTTGTAAAGCACAGGTACTGATGTCATTATCCGCAGTGGAGTATTCCAATAGGACAGGCTGACTTTGTTTTCCTTTTTCCTATGATTTTTTTTTTCTATCACTAAATATCTCAAGTGGAATTGGACTTAAAGGGTTTCATACGTTAAAATATTACTGGATGTCTCTGAGCACTGAATTTCTGTGAAAGGCTATCATCTTTCATGATAAATGAAAGTGAAAAACTAAATGCGAAGAGGCATTATTAAGAACCAGCATTTATTTCAGAATGAGCATTATTTTATAGTCCTGAAAGTTGTATAAATCAAAATTGAAGAAACTGATATATTTACAAGGGTTAGTATCATCTGAATATCTATCTTCTGTAACTACCTTGACATGCTGAAGTTTTTTAAATGCTTCCAAATAGTTGACTTAGAGTCCTAAATAAAAAGGAAATCACCCATCTAAACAATAATCTAAAACTATGTAGACTTCGTAATGGAAACAACACTAAAACTCAATTTGCTTTTTCTGGATTTTTTCCCAGTTTTATTTTGTGTGAGAGGAAATAACATTTTCTTAATACTAACAAAACCTTTTTTTTTTTTTTACTAACAAAAATAATTATAAAGAAATGTCAGAACAGTTTGTTGATTTACAAATCTCAATGGATAGAAAACATGTGGATTTCTATAAAGCTGACTTTGTATCTCAGACATAATTATGTCCTTAAAGCTTTTTTGCCAATGAACTCCTTCAGAGAGTTCATATATTACAGTATTGCAGTTTATAAGAAAAATTTAGTTTAGCTCTATTAAATTCTTTCAAAATGTTGGTTTGTTTCTGGAAGTGGAAAAATAAACGCCCTTGTGTTTGTCTCCCCAAATAAAAATTGTGCCCATAAATTATGGAAACATCTTAGTCTCCTGGGTTTTTTTTTTTTCCCTAAAATATCTCTTTTAGAAATAATAAGAGAAAAATTAGAAATTAAACCAAACTAAAATCCTTGCCCAAAGAAACAGAACAATCTTCTCCCCAAACTACCTCGCAATGCAATCAACATTCCGAGTTAAATGAAATACCTTTCCTGAAAAAAATGTGGGGAAATGTGCCTTGAAAGTGAACAAAATGATACCAAGTTTAAAGAGGAAATAAAATGGAAACTGTATTTAACTGTTGATTTTGTTTCTGAATGTTGTAAATAAGGAGTTATATAACTGTGTTTTTCTAGCCCTGTCTCCCTTTCTCTGATCTTTGAAGTGTGTCACTCTTTCATTTTGCCATTCAACAGTCTGACATGCAAAAGCTTTGTTCAGACAGTTTAATTTAATCACTGCCACTGGTTCAACAAGATGATAAAATCCTCTATGCTGTACAACAGCCAACATCCAGCTCCCTGTTATCTGATACTGTTTGAAGCTTCTCTCATGAATGCATGCTGATAACACAAGAACTCCAAACATGTCATAAACAATATATGAATGCCCCAGTTGGAATTCCATTAGAATAAGAAGTATATGAAGTTTAGGCCATTCAAGTGGGCCAATGTAATAAAATGTAATTTGGACTAATCTTCCCAAAGAATGTCCTGTGTTTGAAGCTGACAGTCTCCTATCACATGCAAAAGTAATTGCTTGTTGACTGTACCGCAGACTTTTGAATCACGGCCTTTGTACTTCAAGCACCTTCCAGGTGTCTCAGCCAGAAGACAATCTGTCTCTTTGTTTAAATGGAAAGACATCTAAACTATAAATAATAAAACAAGCAGTGGGTATTTTAATGAATATTGCTCATCTAGATTGGAATTTGTGGAAATCTGAGACAGGAGTCGTTTAAAGTCAAAACACAACAGAACACTTACTCTTTGAAGTGTTAGTTTCAGTGATCACATCTTTAAGTTTTACTAATTTAAAATATAGGAAAATACCACAAATGTTTATGTATAAAAGGCTTACTCAATTTAGAAAATGAAAAAATATTGAAGGAAAGATGAGACTATAGTTTTGCAGTTTAACAAAGCATTGATGAAATGTGTTTCTTATTTAGTATTAAAAATATTCAAACACATATATCGTGCTTACCATGTCCAGGTACTCTTCTAGGTCTTGTTTATTCCAACTCTTCAGGCCCCACAACAACCCTTTAAAATTTTCTGTATTTATTTATTTATTTATTTATTTATTTATTTATTTATTTATTTTACTGTTGAGGCAAAGAGAGGCTGAGGATTTATTTGCGTGTCTAGAGCTCTTGGTGGAAGTGGGATTTAAACCCAGGCAGTCTGTTCCAGAGTCTATGCTCTAAACAACTATGCTTCTATTTCACTTGGGAAGGGTCAGGTTTATGACAATACAACAAAACTATTTTAAAATTTTATTTTGGTGAACATTGAACGTTGGAGATGCTCTACGCTCTTGCAAGATGGATCTAATATGCAAATGTAATCATGTTAATGCCATGTGTAAATCTTGTCAGTGGCTCCCCTCTTGTGGATACTCTTTCCAGGGTGTGGAAGAACCTTCTACCTCTAGGATATTACCTTCTACATCTAGGATTTATCCCCTGCGCTCTGAATGCTCTGGTGACGCTTATCATTACAGTCATTGGAAAGCCTTTTTCTTCCTCATTTTGATGAGACTTTCATTCATTAGAGGAAAAAAGTGACCACTTATTATATAATAGATGCTGTGTCTAAGGATACATCAATTAAGACTACAAAGAGCTGTACCCTCCTGGAGCTTACATTCTAGTGCAGAAAGCATCATAGATAAGTAAAGAATAGTATGTTAGAAGGTGATAAGTATTATGGGGAAAATGTTAGAGCAAGGTAAGGGGAATTGAGAGTAGGAGGTGGTAGTTTGGGGGAAAAAGGTGAGATACAAATTTCATACAGTGTTTGGGGTAGGTGACTTTAAGTAAGACTTGCCAAAGGTGGGAGACTTAGTCACGTGGAGATCTGGAAGAAAAGAGTTCCAGCAGAGGGAACAGCCAGTGGAAAAGCCCCTGTTGGGAATCTGCCTGTTCCGTTGTAGGATCAGCAAAGAGACCAGTGAGGCTGAAGAAGAGTGGAAGCAATGAGTCAGAGAGAGAATGGTGCTGGGGAGGGAGAGAGACAGACTGAGGGGCTAAGTTGTGAGAGCCTTTTAGACCATCTGACCTATGAAATCATCACCGGAGTCAAAGTGCTGAATATGCCAATCGTACTCAAACAGCTCCTTATCCTCTGGCTCCCCTCCTGCCCCACCCCTGTGCTAGCCAACCACCGATCTGCCTTCTGTCTCTACAGATATGTTTACATTTTCTAGAATATTGTATAATGGAATTGTATACCCTCTACAATTTTTTTTTTTTTTTGGTGAGGCTTCTTTTACCCTGCATGATTATTTTGAGAATTATTCATGTTGTTCTGGGTCTTACTAGCAGCATATCCTTTGTGGTTGACTGGTATTCCATTGCATGAATAGACTACCATTTGCTGAGGGGCATTTGGGTAGTTCTGAGTTCTGACTATTATAAAAAATCCACTTTGAACACTCATGTATAGACATAGACTTTTCATTTCTCTTGGGTGAATTTCTAGCAGTAGAATGGCTGGATCCTATGCTAGGTGTCTAACATTTTAAGAAACTGCCCCATTGTTTTCCAAAGTGGCTGTACCATGTTCCTCTCCTAACAGCAGCAACTCTGCTCAATTCCAATTGCCCCATATTCTTGTCAATGCTTGGTATAGATGGTTTCTAAAATTTTAGCCATTCTAATAGGTTATGTAGTAGTATCACATTGCAGCTTTAGTTTGCGTTTCCTTAATGACTGAGAATGTTTAGCATCTTTTCTTGGGCTTATTTGCAGTCAATATATTTTTGGTGAAATATCTATTCAAATCTTTCGTCCATTGAAAAAGTTGAGTTGTTTTCCTATTATTGAGAGCTCTTTTTGTATTTTAGATACATGAGTTCTTTATCAAATATATGTTTGCAAGCATTTTCTCCAGATCTATGATTTGTCTTTTCCTTCCCTTAACGATGTCTTTCAAAGAGCAGAACATTCTAATTCTGATAAAATCCAATTCGTCAATTTTTTCTTCTATAAATCATGCTTTTGTTGCCATACCTAAGAAATATTTGCCTAACTCTAATTCAGAGGTTTTTTTCCCTCTAAATTTTCTTTTGGAAATTTTACAGTTTTAGTTTTCACATTTAGGTCTATGATCCACTTTGAGTAACTTTTTTATGTAATGATGAAAAAATTTACTAATTTGGATAACTAACTTACTAATTTGAATTTTCCTTTTGTCTGTGAGACCCAAAGGAAGAAGGGGGAGGACCTTCCTTTTGTTTTTAAGTCCTATTGTTACATTGTTAAGCCAAATTTTAACATTTTTTGCCCCAGCAACTGATCTTTCATCTAAGTTACTATTCTGTTTACCATTTCAGTTCTGTATACATCATTAGCAAACTTATGCTGTGATCAAACAATATTTTCTTTGGAGAACGCATGCCTTAGAGGAATTTTCATAGCTTATGGCACTCCCTGGGTGTCAAGTTTTGGATATAAGTGGTACCTTAACTGGTACTGAAAAGTTTCTGCCTCTTCATAAATGGGTCACTAGTGCCTTGAAAGAGTTAAAGTGTCTTTCCATGAGCTTGAATGATGGCTCGGAAATAACCAGGGAGAATCAGGCTCAGATTTATTTTCTTAAGTTTTGTATTTTCTTCTGCAAATTTCATTCATGTACTGTGCAAACACAAGCCTTTAGTTAATTGCGTTCTCATCATAATGGATAAACAGCAATATTGGATTGGATGGCAAATAGTTCTTACTTGCTCTGTATTTTTCCTTGAATCTAAGATTTCACTTGGCTATCCCACTGTTCAGTTATTCCTTTCCTTTGCTAGTGTCCATTGACTACAAGAAAATAATTTTAGTGTTACCAATTTCAACAATTTTGAGTAATAAAATTAGTAGTATTACATGTAAAGTCATTATAATGGCACTGTTTCAGATATTTTTAGCTTCCTTGGATTTTATTGGCAGCACCATTACACTATTACATCTTAGTGAACAAAACAAACTGCCCGATATACACGGCTTTGGTCTTCTGAAATGCTTAACCTATCAACAGCTATAAAAACCCTTCTCAGGAAAGAATGCAAAGAGATTGATTGTTTCATTTTCTCTTTTAGGAAAATGACCTCCTCCCCAAATCAATCACAATTGTTTTATAAATATGCCTACTATGCACCAAGTTTTCACTTCCTCTTTTAACAAAATTTATCCACCCATTAAGTCATAGACAAGTAAACAAAAATGAATTGTCATTTGTGTTATTGTATTAGTGTCATGTGAGATTATAGCATATTATTGACTTCTTCAAGAATGTTTTACTCAAGGAGGAACAGTTTAACATGCACAAATCAAGATCGATATTGGATATGCATTAATTTTTCCAAAAAAGCTGCAAGGCAATTTTTCTCTACAAATCTCCTCTTGTTATTTATAGTTCTACACAAAATTATCATTGTGGCCAAATGATGGTTTAGCTAAGCTTTAATTATAAAAAGTGGATTGTTACTTGCCTGGCTACTTTGCAGCCCAGATATGTTTGCCTACCACTTAATCCATTTGCTCACTCCTTCCCAAAATAAGTCTGGAGAGTTTGAAGCATTTTTGCAGACTCTTTTATTTTATCATTTTTTTCTTTTTATGGCCTCATCTTCAGCATATGGAAGTTCCCAGGCCAGGGTCAAACTGTAGCTACAGGAGGGGCCTACATCAAAGCCACAACAACATCAGATCTGAGTGGCATCTGTGGCAATGCCAGATGCTTAACCCACTCAGTGAGGCCAGGGATCAATAAACCCATATCCACATAGAGACAAAGTCAGATCCTTAATCTGCTGATCACAACAGGGACTCCCTCAAATTATTTTAATATCACCAAAGAATTTTTTTTTCATTAGGGATTCCTAGCAGTTTCGCCATTATTACTTTTTACCTGCAGTGGGTATGTTAAATCCATTGATACATTCTAAAAGCTGGTCAGTTGAGTGATATGAATAATCGTTGCTAGCTCTTAGTTTATTTAAATCATTTACAGCAGATTATACTTTAAATATAGAGATCCTAACATTCCCAAATCACATTTTGGGCTTAATGATTCTATGCAACTCAATGTTCAATTAATTAATTAGTTCCTATGTCACAGATATCAAGGGCTCCCATGAGAGTAGGTGCTTATGATATTGTTTTGGCTGTTAATGATGAAAATAGGAGAAGATGTTAACTCAAGCTAATGTAGAATGTACATTCTTTAAAATTCCTTTGTGTGTCTTATCTGGCTTAAGTAATCATTTTCTCTTTTAAGGGGCCTATTCTCATCTTTATCTCAAATGTGTTCTTTAATTCTGCTTGGGTGATGATATTTAAAAAAAATCTCTTTTTAATTCAGTTTCTATCGATTCAAAATTTCTGAATCTTATTTAAAGGCCTCTTGCATTTCTAATTATCAACACACTTTTTGTTGTGGTATAATTGTCATACATTACATTAGTTTCAAGGGCACAACACAATGATTTTATATTTGCATATACTGCAAAATGATCATCACCATAAGCTTAGTTAAAATTTGTCGCTATACATACTTATAGGATTTTTTTTGCTTGTAGTGAGAACTTCTAAAATTACTACTCCCTTAGCAACTTTCCAATAGGCAATGTGGTTTACTAGCATGCTGTGACATTACATCCCCAGGACTTATTTATCCTATATCTGGAAATTTCTAAGTTTTGACTGCCTTTACCTATTTTATCCCCTGCCCCCACCTCTGCCAACAACCAGTCTATTCTCTGTATCTCTGAGTTTGGTTTAACACATTCCTTCCTTAATTTCATAATGAGTTCCCCAAGGGTAAAGATGACTTTTTATACTAATTTTTAAAAAGCATTTTATTGGGGTATGATTGACATACAAAACTCTGTACATAGTTAATGCATGCAGCTTTATGAGTTTGGAAGTGTGTACACATGAGTGAAACCATCACTGCAATCAATGTCATAAACACATCCGTCACCTTCAAAGGTTTCTTCCTGCCGTCTCTACTTTTGCAATAAAAACATAACTTAATATCTACCCTCCAAGCAAAAGTTTTAAGTATATAATACAGTACAGTTAACTGGAGGCACAACATAAAGCCAATATGAAAAGCTCACAGGTACCTTAATATGCAGTGGCAAAAATTGAAAGCATTCCTCTAAAATCTAGAACAAGGTAAGAATGCTTACTCTTGCCACCTCAAGTGGCATAGTATTATTAACACAGTATTGGAAGTCTTAGCCTGAGCAGTTTAGTCAAGGAAAACAAATAAATGTCATCCAAATCAGAAGTGAAGAAGTAAAATTATCTCTTCGCAGGCGGCATGATCTTATACTTAGAAAACCCTAAAGACTCCACAAAAAAAGAGGAGAACCAGTAAAGGAATTTGGTAAAGCTGCAAGGTACAATGTCAACATACAAAATTCAGCTGCATTTCTTTTTTTTCTTTCTTAAAAAAAAATCTTGTTCTAATTTTGAGGGTTTCAGAACTGAGCTTTTTTATTATTTTTATTTTTTATTTTAAGGCCACTCCTGTGGCATACGGAAGTTCTCAGGCTAGGGGTCTAATTGGAGTTGCAGCTGCCAGCCTACACCACAGCCACAGCAACGCCAGATCCTTAACCCACTGAATGAGGCCAGGGATCGAACCCCAATCCTCGTGGATACTAGTTGGGTTCATTACCACTGAGCCATGATGGGAACTCCTCAGCTATATTTCTAAACATTAAAAATGAACTATCTGGAGTTCCCTTTGTGGCTCAATGGTAATGAACCCAACTAGTATCCATGAAGATGCGGCTTTGATCCCTGGCCTTGCTCAGTGGGTTAAGGATCCGATGTTGCTGTGAGCTGTGGTGTAGGTCGTGGACATGACTCAGATCCCACATTGCTGTGGCTGTGGTGTAGGCTGGCAGCTGCAGCTCCAATTGGACCCCTAGCCTGGGGACTTCCATATGCCATAGGGGCGGCCCTATAAAAGCGAAAAAAAAAAAAAGCAAAAAAAAAAAGAATGTATACGTATGCATAACTGAATCACTGTGAGGCGCAGCCAAAATTAACACAACATCGTAAATCAACTATACTTTAACAAATAAGTTAAAAAATAGTTCATGTCAATTTCTTAATCTTTAGGTAATTTTCTCCTGCTTTCGTATCTTTGACTTTTTTCAGGGAGATGCCAAGGGAAAGAACACTGTGATAGAGTCTAGATCACTGGCTCTGCTATGAAGTATCTCACTTAACTTGATTTTGATGAGTAGAAAATCACTTGAAATTCACCCATAACTTCTTTAATTATAATTAGGGTTATCACAGTCCCAGGTGATATCTTCTCATTTCCCATGCATCAGCACCTCGTTTCACTCTCATCTTATTTGCAATTCTCACAGATGTTTTTGAAAGATTTGACATGTCTATCCATCCTGTCTACTTGTTTTCCACAATTCTGTCCTCTCCGGGGTGGTCTTCTCTTTCCTGCCTGTTTTTTTTCTTTCTTCTTTTCTCTTTTACTTTTTTGGGTGGGCCTCACCTGCAGCATTCGGAAGTTCCCAGGCCAGGGATCGAATCAGTGCCACAGCAGCAACCTCAGCCACAGCAGCACCAATGCCAGATCCTTAACCTGTGGAGCCACCAGGGAACTCCTTTTGCCTCTTTCTTTCTTTCTTTTTTTGCTTTTTAGGGCAGCACAGGCAGCATATGGAAGTTCCCAGACTAGGGGTCCAATTGGAGCCGCAGCTGCCGGCTTATGGCACAGCCACAGCAAAGCCAGATCGGAGCTGCGTCTGCGACCTACACCACAGCTCATGGCAATGCTGGATCCCCAACCCACTGATAGAGGCCAGGGATCCAACTGATGTCCTCATGGATACTAGCTGTGTTTGTTTCCACTGAGCCGCACTGGGAACTTCCTGCCTCTTTGTTAAAGCCCACATTCTTTTTTTTTTTTTGGTCTTTTTGCCATTTCTGGGGCCGCTCCCGCGGCATATGGAGTTTCCCAGGCTAGGGGTCGAATCGGAGCTCTAGCCACCGGCCTACACCACAGCCACAGCAACGTGGGCATCCGAGCCGCATCTGCAACCTACACCACAGCTCATGGCAACGCCGGATTCCTAACCCACTGAGCAAGGGCAGGGACCGAACCCGCAACCTCATGGTTCCTAGTCGGATTCGTTGACCACTGAGCCACGATGGGAACTCTATTAAAGCCCACATTCTATCAATCATTTTTCTCTTTTGGACATTTTTTCAAATCTCATGGTTTCAAAGCACAACTCTCTGAGTGACCGAGAAATGCGTGTGTCCAAGGGCCAACTGTTCGGAATTCTAGTTCTGCCTGGAAGACATGGGGCAGTCCTTACCCCGAAGACTGGAACATGTCCAGATGTGAAAATCATCCTTCCCCTTGAAATTTATTCTGCTGTTAAGTTTTGTACTTTGGATAAAGCCATCAGAAGTCCCAAGATTAGTAAGAGGTGAAACACTGAGTGTTCTCTCAACATGATGATAGTTATAAGTAATATAGCTTCCTTTTTTTTTTTTTGTCTTATTAGGGCCACACCTGCAGTATATAGAAGTTCCCAGACTAGGGGTAGCATTCGAGCTGCAGCTGCTGGCCTACACCACAGCCATAGCAACACTAGACCTGAGTTGCATCTGCAACCTATACTAAGGGTGCAGCAACGCTGGACCCTTAGCCCACTGAGCAAGGCCAGGGATGGAGCCTGCATCCTCATGGATACTAGTTGGGTTCTTAATCCACTGAGCAACAATGGGAACTCCATGTCCTCTAGCTTCTACTTCCATACAGTCTTCTGAATTTGTCCCTATCACGCTGTTCCTTTTAAGTCCTTATTATCTATCAATTTGATGTATTTCAATAGCCTCATAATGTCTAGGCTTAGGCTTCTCTCTTCTATTAGATACTTTTGCCAGAAAATATCTTCCTGAAACCTTCATTGACTCCTCAAATCCCAATGAGTTCTATTCTATGCCTTAGTGTGTTACTCGAGACCTTATATAATGGGTTTCAAAGATCATCTCTTGATTTCCAGTCTTCCCAGTCCATATTCCATTCGCCAGCCCATTTGAACTGCTCTCTGTTTCTTAGGTTGGCCCCATGTCTGTCTCCTCCACTCTCGTGTCCTTGGCCAGATTTGCATTTCCTTTATTAGCACTTGTGGAAATTTTTCTCCTACTTCAAGTTCCAACTCAAATTCCACTTGTTCCACAAATGAGAAGAACTCTCTCTCTCTCGGTTCCATTTAGCTATTATCCATATCGCTATTATGGTATGTATGTTTTCTGTCTCGCATTCTAGTTAGTTATTTCTCCTGCTGGATTATAAGGTCTTATTATAAGACAAGATGAGAAGTAGTACTGGTCTATGTGTGGTTAGCGAACTGCCGTAGTTTTAAGTGACCAGCAAAATAAAGAAACTGATCATGAGGGGTCCTCCTGACCCTCTCTCTATAAACTCTTATCGAATCAGCTGGCTAGTGAAAGTCTTTGGCAAAATGAATACTAAGGAAGGAGTCAAAATAAATCACTCTACAAATCTAGGTTTTCACACCCAGACTGGAAGATGGGGTAGTTCATTAAGAATATGACATTTTGGGGAGTTCCCATTGTGGCTCAGTGGTTAAGGAATCCGACTAAGAACCATGAGGTTGCAGGTTCGGTCCCTGGCCTTGCTCAGTGGGTTAAGGATCCGGCACAGCCGTGAGTTGTGGTGTAGGTCGCAGACGCCGCTTGGATCCCGCGTTGCTGTGGCTCTGGTGTAGGCCGGCAGCTATAGCTCCAATTCGACCCCTAGCCTGGGAACCTCCATATGCTGTGGGAGCTGCCCGAGAAATGGCAAAAAGATAAAAAAAAAAAAAAAAAGACGATGACATTTTGGGAGTTCTTGTTGTGGTGCAGCAGAAATGAATCCTGCTAATATCCATGAGGTTGCAGGTTTGACCCCTAGCCTTGCTCAGTGGGTCAGGGATCTGGTGTTGCCGTGAGCTGTGGTGTAGGTTGCAGACATAGCTCGGATCCTGAGTTGTTGTGGCTATGGTTAGACCCCTAGCCTGGGAACCCCCATATGCTGTGGGGGCAGCCCTAAAAAGAGAAAAAATTACTACATTTTGTCAAGGCATCATAAGGCTATGCAATTAGGGTCAAATGCAACATGTGAGAACTTATTACTTCCCCATCATATTCTCATAGCCCCAATATATGTTGCTTTTACTCTTCTCAGTTCAGTTTGTTTGGAAGGATAAGTATAACATGTAAAATATCATGTCTTTTAAAATATTATAATATAAGATGATTTTGAGTTAGAAAAGCTGTCTTCGTGTTGTGTTTTCACCAGCCATGTGACCTTAAAAAAATTTCCTTAATCTCAACCTCATAGGGTTGATGTGAAGAATACATGAGCCGCTTCACATAAAACACGAAAACAGAGATTGTCACATAGAACAAGCTTCATACTTTTAAACCATAATTATTATTGTTCACTCACGTGACTTTGGAACTCTCTAGGAAACTACAAGAGAAAAACGAAAGATTGGAAATGTCGCATTTTAAGGTGAAGTCTGAAAAGCTAAGTTTTGAAATAAAAAGTTTAGGAGACAATATCAATTTCACTTTGGAGCTTTAATTTTCTGTAATATATATCTGCTCATACATACATGAGAGAAATAAATAATGAATTAAGAAATATAATATGAATGGGATCCCGTAACTCACAAATTGAATCTTTCATTAGGAAGTTAGTTATTAAGAAGGGACAAATGTCTTTCATTCAAAAAGAAAAAGTTAATAATTTCTTTTGTCTTTTTTTTTTTTTTTTTTTTTTTTTAGGGCTGCACCCATGGCATATGGAGGTCCCCAGGCTAGGGGTCTAATCAGAGCTGTAGCCACCAGCCTACGCCAGAGCCACAGCAATGTCAGATCTGAGCCGCGTCTGTGACCTACACCACAACTCACGGCAACACTGGATCCTTAACCCACTGAGCGGGGCCAGGGATCGAACCTGCCACCTCATGGTTCCTAGTCGGATTCATTTCCGCTGTGCCATGACGGGAACTCCGACACAGTTAATGATTTGAGGGACCAAAATTTCAACTATGGTAA
Organism: Phacochoerus africanus; assembly: GCF_016906955.1. NCBI lineage: Eukaryota > Metazoa > Chordata > Mammalia > Artiodactyla > Suidae > Phacochoerus > Phacochoerus africanus. The sequence continues at coordinate 44,777,136 of NC_062556.1, read as the reverse complement.
AGGTGAATAACAAAACTGACTGCATCCATTCTTTCACAACATTTGCTGAAGACTTACTGTATGCCAGACACTTAGCTAGATAGCTACTGGGGTTAAAGACTAGAAGCAATGTTGGCCCTCAAGCCAATGGGAAGGAGACAAATTGGGGGCCGGGAGAGAGAGAAACTAACCAGCAAGAGCATGGTGTAGGTGTTCAATGGGGTGGCATGAAAAGAGAGGAAGGTGAGCCTGACAGGTGAAAACAAGCAGGAGTAAACGACCAATACCATGAGGAAGGATCTGAAATGGGGGGGGGGGAGTAGCATGTTAAGCATGTGTTTGGCTAATACGGCTGGGTTATTTGGTATATGAAGAAAAGCTGGAAAAAGAGGCGAGAGATTAAGGCAGGGTCCAGACCAAAGGGTTTTTAACTTGAATGGGGTTCAAGAGGCATAGGGGTGAAGTGTGCCTGTCTGGAATCCAGTTGTCCAACTGGGATAAGTTCTTATCTGGTTCTATCCCTTATGAGATGTATATAAATGTGGGCTGGCTACCTACACCAAGCCTTGGTTTTCTCATTTCTAAAAGAGACATAATAATAATAGCTCCCACATAGATCGTTTGTGGGAACTGAAGGGAATAGTCTATGAAGAAAGTGCTTAAGGGCCTGACAAAGAGGAAGTTCTCCATCGACATCCGTTGTTACTATTACAGGAGAGAGATTTGCAGAGCACAAGTGAAAGGCGTGATTCGTTCTGCCAGCTTTGTGCCAGGAAGTGCTTTTACCGTAGGAATTTGACAAAGCAGAGAAAGGGAAGGAGAGGGTGGCTGTCAGGTCAGAAGGAGCAAAAGACATTCAGCAACGAGACGTGAAAAGTTTCTGGTGTTGGAGGGAAGGTGAGGGGGTTTTCTGTGGTCAGCATCAAGGGGGATGTGGTAGGAAATGGGGTGGAAAGGTGAGCTGCTTTCAAGCAGGTGAATGGCCTGGTTAATTTTGAGCTTTAGAAAGATAACCCGGTTGGCATTTGGGAAGACCGATGTTAAGAGTAAGAGAGACCTGAAAGCAGGAGACCAATTAGGAGGCTATCCTCAGATTAATATGGGCCTGGCCAAGCAGACCCTTGGGGAAGATGAGGGTTTTTTTTTTTTTTTTTCATGTTTTTTATTATAGTTGATTTAAAATGTTGTGCCAATTCCTGCTGTACAGCCAAGTGACCCAGTCATACGTGTGTGTTTTTGTGTGTGTGTATTCCTCCCCTCTTTCTTTGCTTTTTAGGGCCACACCCACGGCATATGGAGGTTCCCAGGCTAGGGATCCAATTGGAGCTACAGCTGCCAGCTTACACCACAGCCTCAGCAACTCCAGATATGAGCCACTTCTGCAACCTACACCACAGTTCAGGGCATAGTCGGATCCTTAATGCACTGAGGGAGGCCAAGAATTGAACCTGTGTCAGGTTCGTTACCACTGAGCCACAATGGGAATTCCTACGCATTCCCTTTCTTATATAATCTTCCATTTTATTCATCATTTTGAACACCACTGGAGAATTTTCTGCTCTGGGAGCCTCACCTGATTCTCAGAAAGTAAGCTTTCTCATTTTGTGTCACTGCTGTACCAACTTCTGTTACTGCACCCCATCTTATGTTCAAATAATTTGTCTTTTTTTCCCTGTCTTGTCCACAAAAATGTAAGCTCCTACCTTATTTATCTTCATATTCTTGGTGCTCAGAATGCAGTAGAACTCAATAGCATAGTAATAGAACTGTAGTCAAAGAGCCTAGGTACAGGTGTGAGTTGGTCCGATGCGGTGAGTAGGGGAAAAGGAGAAATTAAAAAAAAAACAAAAACCAAATTTTCTTGGAGTATAGTTAACTTAGAAAGTTGTGTTAGTTTCAGGTGCACAGCAAAATAAGTCAGTTACGCATACACATATATCTGTTCCTTTTCAGATTCTTTTCCCCATATAGGTTATTACACAGTATTGAGTAGACTTCCTTGTGCTACACAGTAGGTCCTTTTCCCCATCTATTTTATATATACTAGTATGTATAATCAATCCCAACTCCTTAATTTATCCCTCTGCCCCATGTTTCCCCTTTGGTAACCATTAACTTGGTTTCAAAACCTTTGAATCTATTTCTGTTAAGTCCTTTTCTACCCTTTTCGTTAGATTCCACATATTAGTGATTCCATATGACATTCGTTTTTCTCTATCTGACTCACTTCACTTAGGATAATAATTTCTAGGTCCATCCATATTCCTTCAAATGACATAATTTTATTCTTTTTTATGGCTGAGTAATATTCCCTTGTATATAGGTACCACATCTTCCCTATCTAATCCCTATCTAAATGTTGATGGACATTTAGTTTTGGCTATTGTAAATTGTGCTGCAGTGGACATTGGGGTACGTGTATCTTTTTTAATTATGATTTGTTCTGGATAGATGCCCAGAAGGGGGGTTGCTGAATCATATGGTAGTTGTACATTTAGTTTTTTAAGGGACCTCCATACTGTTCTCCCTAGTGGTTGCACCAAGGAGGGAGAAATTGAGGATGGCTTTGAGTTCTCTAGCTTACTGGACAGAGTGCTCTTAAGATAGGCTAGGCTTTGCTGTGGTAACAAACAAATCCTGAAATATTGGTGACTGAGCACAACAAGTTTTCTTTCCTCTTCCTGCAAATTACTAAGCAGGTCAAGTGGTGCTCCCGAATGGCTCATCTCTATGCAGCAACCCACGGATGCAGGGTTCTTCCATTCTGTGGCTCTTCCATCTTCACTGTGGCTTCTAAACTCACGACTGACAGGGGGATGATGGCTTGGAGGTCTCATATCTACCTGCTCATATTGCCTCAAGTAGAAGTTACACGTCTCAATTCTGTCATACTTATAATTTTAAAATCCAGTAACACGACAAACAGGAGACATACAAAAATGTCCTAAAAAAAGAAATGTATATAAAATACCTACTGAAAGATTAAAATATGATTTTTAGAAAGTATGACTTTTTGGAATGTTTGTTTCTCAGAGTTAGTTCCCTTGTGGTGCAGTGGTTAAGGATCAGGTGTTGTTACTGCAGCAGCTCGGGTCTCTGCTGTGGCTCAGGTTTGATCCCTGGCTTGGGAACTTCCATAGGCTGTGGGTGTGGCCAAAAAAAGTTAGATTGGTTTATACTTCCTTAATACTTTATACTTCCTTTCTTTTTCTCCTTTCCAAATTATCAATATTTGATAGTTCTAAAAATGTCTTCAGTGTTGACAAAACTTAGAATGATTTTTTTTCCCTCCCCGTGGTTCACTCAGATTTCCCTCGGTGAATCTCAGAAGCTTCTCTCCCTTGGATAGATTTCTTGTGGTTTTCCAAGTGTCAGGCAGGATTTTTTCTTGTTAGCTCTTGGCTTTAGTGGATAAGTATTTTGAATTTTGTATTGTTCATTTCTAGAGTAGTAGGTAGGTAAGTAATATCCAAAGATCAGAAAGTACAGAAAACTTTTGACAATTCAGTAAAAGATTATTAATTTAGAATACATGAGAGAAAAGCAAATCTGTCTTCATGAAGAGTCTCCACACAGAATATTCTAGCTGAAGTGCAGTTTTAATAGCTAATAGACATAGTAGATATAATAAACTAACTACAAATGGATAGTGCATGAATCATGGAAGTTAAAGAAAAATTACAATTCATGATATGCCTTTAATGCACTACATAGTAATAGATCAAAAATATGCTTTTCAATAATTTCTAAAGTACACTAAAATTATTGTAAAATTTGTGAGCTCTTGGTTGAAAATATATGGTGCTGAGATGTATTGAAAAAGAGGTTATTTTGGAATTCTCCTAAATTAGAATCACATGCTCTGAATTAGAAACATCAGATTACAATGAAGCAGACATGTTCACTCTATTTGATCATTCTTTTGGTTACATTCAGGATATTAAGTTATGACTCAGTTTGAGAAATCCAATGTCTAGTCCCTTTCATATTAAAAGAATTTTAAAATACAAAGGATATTTTTTATTAAAACAAACAGATGAATCATGAATATCATATTTGGCACAGGTATTTTATTTCACCTTTTGGGAGCGTACCATTGATGATGGCTAATGCTGCTCCAGTGTGTGTGGAGTTATTTGACACCCTACTTTTATCATTCTATTCTATATAAACACAAACATTTTTTGTAAGTGATTTTCACAGCACAGTATCAACAGATGGAAACTGGATCCTTTATTTGATTCTCTTAGGAAGTTAACCAACAAAAACAATGTCTACACATACAAAATAATGTGTGATGTTAAGGCACTCCTAGCGATAATTTCAGCTGATCCTCTCATCCTAAGTCTAATCTGTGTGATCAGATTGGCTCCTTATGGTGACCTGATTCATCACATGTTGCTCTCTTCTCTTAATCACAGACCACCACTGTGACTTTTAAAACATATTAATGTAGGAGTTACCATCGTGGCTCAGGGGAAACGAATCTGGCTAGCATCCATGAGGACGCAGGATCCAACCCTGTTTTCGCTCAGCGGGTTAGGATCTGGGGTTGCTGTGAGCTGTGGTCACGGATATGGTTCGGATGCTGCGTTGCTATGGCTGGGGCATAGGCCAGCAGCTACAGCTCCGATGTGACCCCTAGCCTGGGAACCTCCATATGCTGTGGGTATAGCTCCAAAAAGAAAAAAAAAAATTAATGTAGGCATTCTTGGAAAGTTAAGGGGAGCCACAGGAAATGGAAGATTTCCATGTTTAAGCTATAAAAATAGCAACTTTCTATGGTTGACTCCAAAACTAGGCATGAACAAAGCAGAATGAATTTGGCTTCCGCACTGGATTCAGGTCTGCACCTTACTTGAAAGTTCCCAAAAAGCAGAGCCAAAGGGAATTTTTATCTATGATTTTCATGGGACAGATAGCAATCCTAGTTCTGCAGATCGGCAGGACCACCACGTGATTAGACCAGGAGATGGTCTAGGACCCTGAGAAAACAAGCATGAAGACCTAGTCACCCATCTTCATGTTTGCAAATAGTCATCTGGACGCCTTCCGCAATGCTCAGACTGAATTTAGGTAGGAGGAAAATTGCCCAGCAGGCTCCCTCCACTGTTCCTGGAAAGCCTCTGAGTGTTAATCAGCTGTGGGCGGGGTAGGTCCTGGAGCAAACCTCTCCTGGCCGCTTGGAACTCATCTAGAAAGTGAGCCCAGGCAGTTCCAGCCTGATTCCTTTTAATGTCACAGTTCATTTGCAGAACCATAACTGGAATCAAGAATTAAAAAGCCTTGTATAAAAGTCAGTAACATTAAACCTTTAAGACTCATGTTTCATGTGTCATAAAAAGTCTATGAAAGGATTTTATATTCTGTACAGTGTTTTAGCACTTTCAATCACTTTTTTTTCAACATAACTTTTGTGAACACTTTTATAGCCTCTAAATGAAAAACTAAACTATGTGTCATTCAAAAAAACGTTTTATGGATCACAGAATTTAATAAAAGTTCTGCACCATAACAAGTGCCTGATAAACCTTTATTAAAATTCATTAAAAATATTGGAAAATATTTTAACAGAAATTAGACCTCACATTTTGGTAAACATGACAAATCGCTCCTCAAGAAATCTACTTTTTTTTTTTTATCACAAATGCAGATTCTTTAGAGGTGAAATAATGAATTTTAGGAATGAATAATTTGCTATTCACTACTAGGAAAATATTTCTTTATTTATGGTAGAAATAATCCTCTTAGCTTCCTGTCTGCAAAACTCTTCAATAGTTATGAGATATATATACATATAAGAGTTTACTATGTATAAATAAAAACAATGGAGAATATTTCAGAAAATATATAATATATAACGGGGTGTTTCCTTATACTCTAACCATATTGGGGCATGGTTCTCAAATGCATTTCTCAGAGGCCAGAGAGCAGATAAGACTAGGATTTTCTAATACACTTAGGAATTCATGCTTAGATACACTTTATTTTATTTTCATTTTTATATTAATTTTATAATGGCTTCATAATATCTCATACAGTTCCACAGCTGCCTCTGTTTCCATTTTGTAGATAATATTGTAAAGAAAGCGTTCATGTCTGTGTGTTGTTCTTATATTTTATTTTTGCCTTGGGATATTCCTATGAATAATTTTACTGGATCAAATTGCATGACCTTTTTTTTAATCTTATAAAATACATTGCCAAATTATTCTTCAGGACGTTTGAACAAATTTCAATTGCCTCCCTCAGTGTATCAGATACTAGTTTAAAAATATTTTGACCAAGATTAGAGATTTTCCCTTAAACACTTGCTAATGTAGAATGTGAAACAATACCTTGTTTCTCTAAAAACATTTTTTTTGACATATGAAAAGCTGTGTGTATTTAATGTATATGCTTGATGATTTGGGGGATTAAGTATATATCCATCTATCTATCATCATAATCTATGCCATAAACTTATTCTTCATCTCTAAAAGTTTCCTCCTGTCTTCTTTATTATTACTATTATTATTTTTGTGACAAGATATACCATTTTATTATTTCTATAAGACCATGTATCTATAAAGACTCAACGCTGGTGAATCAGTGTACTTTTCTTATATATTTATTTATATATCTCTATACCTATTTGTACATATAGCTGTATAAAACAAAATACCCACAAATCTAGAAATCATATAGACATATACATGGATCTGTACATATATCTATATACATACAGCTGTATAGACATAGATACATACACCCACGCAAAGGAAAACATTGAAGTTTGGGGGGAGGGTTGTTTGTTATTTTGGAGGGTCCAAGTTTTCTAGGGGCGTGTGTGTGTGTGTGTGTGTGTGTGCGTGTGCGTGTTTCTATAGATTTGAAAACTGTGTGGTAGAGGATATTAGAGCTCATTTATTCCGCCCTCAGCATAATCATGGATTCCCACTGAAACACCCTGGATAAAGAAGCCAGGCACACCCTCTGTTTGTACCCAGTCCTGTGTTGTGGGTCTCTGGGTGGGAAGCCTCTCAGCCCAAGCCAAAGTATGTCTGGTAAAGATCTCAGGATCAGCGTTGTGCCCACGCTTCTCTTCTCTGACCAGTGTTCTTGAATGCTTCTGTTGAAATTTTGGTCTCTACTTTGAAGTCTTAAAGCACGCAGGCAGTGGGGAATGGCTTTCTGAACCTCAATATTTGGCTAGCTTGAGAAGACGATGAGTAAGAGAAAGCGGGGGTACCTCTCTCCAGCTCCGAGTATGAGAGAATTGACACAGCTGTGATTTTACTTTGCAGATGGTAGTTGAAACATCATATTTTTTAGATGTTGGCTAAGTTTCCTTGAACTTTGCCCAAGATGAAAGATTTCTGTTGGTGCATACATTCATAACTTTGTTGGTATTTTATGACATCGGCTTTATAACTAATATCTTTTTCAGTGGCCTTTAATACATTCTCATAACACCTTTTAATATCAGTGTGGCATGCATCAAGGGAAAAAAAAGACCTGGAAAAGAGGCAATATAGGGTGATTCACCTAGTTTTCTTGTTTTGAAAAAAGGTAATAACTTTTGGGTAGATTATTTGTAGAGAAAACACTCAAGGTTCACAATGATTTCAGGTAGCATAAACCTAACCTATTTCTGTATTATGTTCTAAGTTTCCGTGTTAATGTCTGTTGTCCTGACAGCAGCCATAATTTATGCTTTTAATTATGCTTTTTTCAGCTGTAAACTCATATTGTTTCTTTACAGTAATGAAGTCACTAGGCAGCAATGTCATTGTCATAAAGTGATGAGACATAATGAGAACATGATTGGAAAAAAATCATGGGCAGGGAATGATAGCATATTTAAAGGTGAATGGGAAAAATTCTGCAGGTAAATAAAAACCATACAAGAAGATGTGAAGATAGTATTTGTAAGGTTTTAACTGTACACACATTCTATGTGTTATTTCTATACACTGAAATGTCTGCTTTTTGGTTTTCTGTTGAAATCATAGCATTGAAAGTGTCGGTGAACTTCTGACAAAGCCCAAGACGATAGCTACCAAACACAGATAGCTTCACCCCATTTTTAAAGACCCCCAGAAAAGGAGATTGTCTGATCTTTCTTAATAAACCCTTTATTGGTTAGGGGGGTTCCCATTCTGGCTCAGCAGGTTAAGAACCTGACTAGTATCCATGAGGTTGCAAGTTTGATCCCTGGCCTCGCTCAGAGGGTTAAGGATCTAGCGTTGCTGAAGGCCACTGGGTAGACTGCAGATGCGGCTCAGATCTGGTGTTGGCATGGCTGTGGCATTGACTGGCACCTGCAGTTCTGATTTGACCCCTAGCCTGGAAACTTCCATATGCTGCAGGTGTGGCCCAAAAAAGGAAAAACAAAAACAAAAACCAAAAAACATTTATAAACAATTTGTAAGAAATTCTCTCTTGAGCCTAAAGTACTCATGTTGCATTTTTCTTTTACTCAGCCTTTTATTTCTTTTCTTAAATTGCTTAAGTCCTGCCAATTTTACCTCCCAAATGCCTTTCCAATCTTTTTCTATTTTTGCTTTTTCAAAATTCCACCATATTTCATTCTTCACTCTGCTACAAAAGAAGTCTCTCGAAAATGTAACCCTTACCATTTATTCCTTTGCTTAAAATTCTCTGTAGTTTGTCCTTGCCTTTAAATAAAATTTAAACATCTCAATATGGTACAGGGACTTTTCATAATCTGGACCCTATATACCTAGCTCTTTAAGATTTTCTTTTCTGGAAAATTAATTTTTGTTCTTTTTATTTTTTCATTATAAATATAATAACAGCTGACATTTGCTGACCACTAACCATGTGCCAGGTACTCTGCTAAGCAATTTGACAGCTTTCTGGGCCCTTTTGGTACCATTAAGTTGTTATTGCTTTCCAAAATAAAAGAAAAGTAAGTAGACTTTTTTTTTTCTTAGCAATACATCTTTTCTGTCAACTCTCTTTCAAGTAGCATGAATAAAATAGTGAACAAGGGAAAACTAAATTCCTACCTTGCCAGGGCTTACATTCTGCTCTTGTTCCCAATCACACAAATTAGATAATTATTTGTCTGCAAAGGAACATGGAGATTTTCTCCAGAGAGAGAATCCCCAATAAGGAAGATAAATTTCAGAGTTCCCTGGTGGCCTAAAGGTTAAGGACCTAGTGCTGTCATGGCTGTGGTTTGGTTGCTACTGTGGCATGGATTTGATGCCTGGCCTGGGAACTTTCACAAGCCATGGGCACGGCTAAAAAAAAAAAAGCAGTATTTTTTTTTAAGGTTTGTAAATGCAGATTTCTTTTATATATATATAGTGATTTTTATTTTTTCCCATTATAGCTGATTTACAGTGTTCTGTCTGTTTTCTACTGTACAGCATAGTGACCCAGTCACACATACATGTATACATTCAAGAAGAATTTGCAGTGACAGGACAGGGGGTGGTAACGGGTGGAAGGAAATGGAAGGAAGAATCATTGTGATTATTGCGGTTCAGTGATTCAAGCTGAAACGTCTATGGAGTCAGAGAATCTGAGATTCCCCCATGACCTTCACCTCCACGTACATTACATGTTCAAGCTGCCTGGAATTATATGCTATTGCCCAAACTCTAAAGACCTCTTGAGCATCTCTGCTCTGTGTCACACTGTTCTTATGTCCATCCAAACAAGCGTCATAGAGTACTGTCACCTAAGTTTCCTCAGCCTTTATGCACAAGCCCTCGTTAGGTAAATGCAGCATTATTCAACCCTAAATTCCTAGTAACCCACACACAGGCTCACCAGTATCCTGAAGATTCTTTAGATATGCCCACCATCTGTTTATGTACAGTGGCTTCACCCAGATCTATTGCTCCAAAACTCTTCTGATCCAATTTGGATATCCTACCACTTGGAAATGCAGAGGACTATGCCTAGACCCACCCAAGCTATAAACCCTGAAGGAGCAAAAGTGGCGAGGAGGTCCTGGGAGCTGCCGTTACGTGGAACCTAATGCTGAGCTGCCATCTCTCTTGCCACATGGCCTCCTGTTCACCAAAGCAGCACGGCTGGTCCTCCTGGGGGTGGTGGTGATGGTGGTCACAGAATGTCTTATGAAGACAAGTCTTTTGGCTTTTACCTGCAGCATAGGATCTGGGATAAGATGTTAGACTCATTGCTGTCCTTTCCAACTCCTCCTCACCGACTACTCCCCTTGACCAAGCTTCCCTTCCCCTCCAAGCTACACCTCAAAGCCACTCCCCCAGTCTACTTGGACATCCACTGGCCACCCATGCTTAGATGGGTCCAAATCCCCTTTCTGGAATCAAGGCACGTCTATAACCATGATATTTTTGTTGACTGTCTGTTTCTCTTGATAGATTGGAAATTCCTTGTGGGAATATAAGTGTGTGTGCCTCTCTGGAATCCCTATATCCTACTGTAGCTGTGACCCCTAGTGCTCTCCTCTTTCTCTTCTTTTCCCTCTTCTCATTTGTTTACTCAGATGTGATGGTTAATTTCAATCATCAATTTGATTGGGCCATGGTACCCAGCTATTTGGTCAAACATCAGTCTAGCTATTGCTATGAAGATCTTTTTTAGATGAGAGTAATGTTTAAGTCATAGACTTTGAGTAAAGAATATTACCCTCCATAATGTGGGTGAGCCTCACCCAATCAGTTGAAGGCCTTAAGAGAAAATGAACGAGGATCTCCAAGAAAGAAGGAATTCTGTCTCCAGATGCCCTTCAGACTCAAACTTCCACATTACTTCTTCCCTGGGTCTCCATCCTGTGGGCCTGCCTCATGGAATTCGGATTGGCCAGTTCCCACAATTACGTGAGCCAATTCCTTAAAATCAATTTCTCTGTACATACACATTCTATTCTCCATTTTTCTGAAGACCCATGACTAATACATTGGACTCCTTTCTGTGACCTACGTTTTTAATATAGTTGGGAGTATGCAAATTCAGCCTCCCACATCTGTTCCTTCTTCCCTCTCTCCCACCCACCTCTTTCCCCTTTCAGCCTTTGCAAACATTTTTGGACTTCAAAAGACAATTAACTTGTGCCCTAAACAAAGTACATTTTTCTTGCAAGAGGACAGTACAAGGAGGCAGCACAGTACCGGCCTTAGTTACAGACCTTGGTTCCAGGCTGCTTGGATTTAATTCCTGGCTCCTAGGATTTGAATCCTAGGTATGAATGTGTGACCAAGGGTGAATTATATAACTGCTTTGTTTTTTTTGGTTTCCTCATCTGTCACAAGGGATAGTAATAATTCCTATCTCATGGAATTATTATGAGGGTTGGGAGGTAATAGCTGCAAAGCACTTAGAGCCAATGAAAAGTAGTAAGTGCAAGCAACAAACGTTGGTAACATAAATAGTAATTTTATAGACCCCATTATAAGCTATTTATAAATGGCTGAGGACCAAGCTGAATTTGATAATAACCATCCATCATTTTATTGTCTATTCCCAGGACAATAGAACACAATTGTTTATCCTCTTTTTCTTACTATAACCATCATATTTTTAAATTTTTTAGTATTTTTTATTAGAGTGGATTTACAATGTTATGCCAATTTCTGCTGTACAGAAAAGTGACCCAGGCATACATTCTTTTTCTCACATTATCTTCTATCATGTTCTATTCCAAGAGACTAGACATAGTTCCTTGAGCTATATAGTAGGATTCATCATATATTTTTATCTGTAGAGAAGATAGGAATGCAGAGACACAAAGAAGAAATTAAAACATCTATGACTGAACTCTACAGATCAAGGTAAAGCACACATTTTCTGCCAGGGTTCAGATGGTCAATATTGTAGGTTTGTAGGCTGTGTGGCCTCTGCTGGGAAAACTCAGCTCTGTTGTGTTGCAAACACAGCTATGTGCATGAGTGTTGCTATGTTCAATTAAACTTTAAAAAAACAAGCCTTTGCTCAGATTGGGCACTTTAGGCCATAGTGTGCTAGCTTGCTTTAGAACTATTGCTGACATATTAGTGAATTTGCTTTCTGTCTTTGTTCTATGCATGTGTATGTTTAAATCATTGTAAATATAAATTGCAATCCTGACTTTCACTGAATATTTTTTAAAAAATTATTTATTTATTTTATTGAAGAATAGTTGATTTAAAGTGCTGTATTAATTTCTGCCATATAGCAAAGCAATTCAATTACACAAATATATATATTTTTTCATATTTTTTTCTATTATGGTTTATCACCAGATATCAAATAGATTTCCCTGTGCTATGTGGTAGGACTTTGTTTTTTGTCCATCTTATACATAATAGTTTGTATCTGCTAATCCTAAACTCCTAATCCCCACCCCCCATGCTAGTCCTCATTGACCACCACTGAATATTTCTATTGTAAATAGCTTGATGAATAACTTTAAGCATATATATGGTTTTGATTTCTATTTAATTCCCTAGGATAAATGAAATGCCCCAATGTGAGTTCTCTCAGAGAAAACTCGGAGCCAGGACAGGAAGGCAGAAGCAGGATGTGTGCCTACGAGGCTGTCATAGTGGGTCAGCCCTCCTGCCGGGAAGCTTGCAAGGGGCCAGCCCTGTCCTGCTGCCCTTTGCAGCACCAGGGCCCAGCTGTCCGTCAGCATCCAAGACAGCTCTCCAGGGCGCTGGCATCCTGGGTGCAGGGTGCTTGCAACACTGGCCTAAAGGAGTGGGATCTCCAGTACAGGGATGTTCAAGAAGTGGTTTGGCCGATAGGTCCCCGCAGCAGAGAGCATGCTGGGAGGTGGCCTTCCCCAACCTTCATGATTGGCAGTCAACCAATCTGATGCCGCGGAGCAAGGCCTAGGTAGGATTCTGAGATCAGTGGTGGCTGGGGGTCCTCCCCACAATAACACCATTTTCTTTCTGGTCTTTGCTTAAATGCCACCTTCTCAAAGGAAGCCACCCTAGATCCATTTCTTCCTTCCTTCCTTCCTTCCTTCCTTTGTCTTTTTAGGGCTGCACCTACAGCATATGGAAGTTCCCAGGCTAGGGGCTGAATCAGAGCTGCAGCTGCAGGCCTGCACCACAGCCACAGCAGTGCCAGATCCAAGCCGCATCTGGGACCTACACCACAGCTCATGGCAATGCTGGATCCTTAACCCACTGAGTGAGGCCAGGGATCAAACCCCAGTCCCCATGATTACTAGTCAGGTTGCTTACTGCCAAGCCACAATGGGAACTCCCTTGATCTTTCTACCTAAAACAGCTACCCACCTCCGCTCCCTTCCCCGCAAGTGAAAACAATTTCTCCATCACTCTCACCAACATGTCACATGCTGGCTATTTAATCATTTGCTTGCTTGTCTCTCTCCACCAGAATACCCAGAAAGCAGAGAGTTTTGTCTGTTTGTTTAACTGTTAGGCACAAACAAAGCACTCAATGCACATTTGTTGAATGAAAGAATGAATGGGTCTTCCCGCCACAGTTTATCAAACTCTTACTTTCTAGAATTATTTTCCAGAAAGCTAAAGAAATTTACACTTCCACCAGCAGAGGATGAGCATGTACTTCTTATAGCACATTCCTAAAAGCCATGTGTCTTCATGGTCTCAAACTTCATTGTGGTTAGTTTACTGAAAATTGTTTTTCTTTGATGACTGGGCATTTCATTCAAAATTATCCATATAATAATTATTGTTACCATCAATATTACTGTTTTCAATTTGCTCGATATTTCCTTACTCAGTCTTTTAAAAATCTACCTCCTTTTTTAGTCTACCTCTTTTTGTTTCTTTTAAAATTTCTTTTATTGAAGTATAGTTGATTTACTGTGCATTTCTTTTCTTTAAATTGTTTCTTTATCTCCTTTGCCCATTTTGAACACATTAATTGAAACCCTAAAAGTTTCACTCAGGACTCCTTACTCTCTCAGTTTGTCTAATCAGCTCTGCCTTGGATTCATTGGGAGGGAGCAAGAACACAGGTGTTTGGCAGCTTGTGGGGCTGAGTTCATTCTTCCCAGCTTAGAAAGGCCATTTTAGATCTGGCTATAAAGGTTATGAATATTTTGACTACCTTTCTGTATATGTATCAAAAAGGGTGGGATTTGGGCAATTTTCCAGAACTTTCAAATACTAAAACTACATTGGCTTCATTTAAAAAATTGTTTATTTTTATTTTTTACCCCTGGTGTTCCTCTTAATGATCTAGACAAAATTTCCACGTCACTGTTTGACTATTGACTGATGCCAAACATCCACATGAGCAGGACCATTATAAAATATGTTGAAAAAAATAAGATAATGTTGGTTGTTTAGGGGATCACAATCTTTCTCTAAGTGTGTTCCAGTTTAAAACTCCAATCCTATTAAAATTGATGAACCATTCAATTATTTCTCAAAGACAGTTTCAATCCCTATCTGGAAATTCATTGCCAAACTGGGGGGGTGTAGGGTGTATGTAAAATGACTACTTCTTTCTTCTTTTTTTTTTTTTTTGTCTTTTTGCCCTTTCTAGGGCCGTTCCTGTGGCATATGGAGGTTCCCAGGCTAGGCGTCCAATCGGAGCTGCAGCTGCTGGCCTATGCCAGAGGCACAGCAACTTGGGATCCAAGCCGCGGCTGCGATCTACACAGCTCACAGCAACGCGAGATCCTCAACCCACTGAGCGAGGCCAGGGATCGAACCTGCCAACTCATGGTTCCTAGTCAGATTCATTAACCACTGCTCCACGACGGGAACTCCTTTTTTTTGCTTTTTAGGGCCACACATGCAGCATGTGGAAGTTCCCAGACTACTGGTCGACTCAGAGCTACAGCTGCCAGCCTACACCACAGACACAGCAAAGCTAGATCTGAGCCATATCTGCGACCTGCACCACAGCTCTCGGCAATGCCCACTGAGCGATGCCAGGGATCTAACTCTCGTCCTCATGGATGCTAGTTGGATTCGTTGTCCCTGAGCCACAAGGGAAACTCCTAAAATGACTACTTCTAATGTATATTTTTAAGGACATTCCTTCAGTAGCATTCCAAATACATATCAGAGAGCTATCTGGATTCACATCAGATATTCTAAAGGTGTATACATTGCTTGTATATTCTAGAGATTAAGCCCTTGTCAGTTACATCATTTGAAACTATTTTCTCCCATTCTGTAAGTTGTCTTTTTGTTTTCTTTTTGGTTTCTTTTGCTGTGCAAAAGCTTGTCAGTTTGATTAGGTCCCACTGGTTTATTTTTGCTTTTTTTTCTGTTGCTTTGGGAGACTGACCTGAGAAAATATTCATAAGGTTGAGGTCTGAGAATGTTTTGCCTATGTTCTCTTCCAGGTGTTTGGTGGTGTCTTTTCTTTTATTTAAGTCTTTAAGCTGTGTAGCACTGAGAACTATGTCTAGATACCTACAATGCAGCACGACAATGGGCGAAAACATTATGTGTACATGTATGTGTAACTGGGTCCCCACGCTGTAGAGTGGAAAAAAAAAAAGTGTGTGGGGGGGAATAACAATAAAAAATAAATTAAAAAAAAGAAATTCTAAAGGTGAATATTACTGTTTATTGTTCCTTTCACTGTAGCTTAAGTTAACAAAATACACTGAGAACAGGGACATGGCGGGGGTGGGGTGGGTAGGCATGAGAGCAGGTATTTACATGGATTTATAGTAAAAAAAAATCTCTCAACTCTGCTCTTTTTGCAAGCAAATCTCTTCCTTCCCTTGCTAATAGATATGCTCCTATAATAGAGACTTATCGTTGAAGCTTGCAAATAGCATTATAAGAGAAATAAATATTTTAATTTTAATAGCAACTCTCAAATTTCTATAACTCAGAAAGCTATACATTTTTATAATAGACCACTCACTCATCCATACTTAAATCTCCATGCTTGTTGAATTTTTCCTTAAAGATAATCAAGTAAGGCTCTCTGCCTATAAATTATACATTTGTCCTGTAACTAATTAAAATGACTTTATCATATTTCCTAGAATGTTAGTTGTTTCTTTCTCCTCAGTCTTTTAACAGATCAGGAGATGAATTCAGTCAAGCGCTAATGTGTTTTTCTTTGTTTAATCACAAAATATTCATTTGAAAAGCTATTTCTAACCTGAGCATTACTTTTAAAGTGACTTGTACACATGCCAGTTCTTCTGCATGTTTTGACAAATGACACATTTCCTTTGGTGCTTCCTTGTGGGTAACAGTGTGTGAGGATGTGGTGTTGGAAAAATTTATTACAGTTATTTTGTAGTTGATATTAAAGAATGTGATGTATTATACCAGGTGTCTGACCTTTAAAGATCTTAGACCTAATTCATTACAACATAAAATTTACATATTATTCAACTTTGCTGCAGATCTTTTATGAACAAGTCGTAGTGTGTATGTATATCAGGAGAGAGAAGAAAAAGTCAGAGCTCGTGCCAGGAATCGAGGTCTGAACCCCAGCTTGGTCTATTGGTGGTGCTTCTGCGAATGTAAGTGAGAGTGAGGTAACCGCATAACAGTCAAAATTAAATCAGGGAGGAAAAGGCACAGCGTACAAAGCGGAAATGTGAATTGATGAAGCACATCTTTTTATATTCCTAACCTGATGTGCCTTAATCTGTGGGGCGATGAAAACATCTGAGAGGCTGAGGAAAGCCAGCCCAAGAAAAGTATCTTTAAATAGTTAAGTCCGTGATTCAGCCAATAAAATCATACTTACGCAATGATGTTTCATGTCTGATATAAAAACACAAAAGAAGAAGTCAAAATGAAAAATTATTGCTAAATACCTTCATGAGGAAAATAAACGTATTTTCAATAGTACATATCTAACAGTCTTTAAAAGAACAAAAATTTGCTACATGCTGTAACTTAGATCTGATTAATTTGAGATTATATGATTTTGGAAGTCAGATAATGCTATGCTAATTCTTTTAAATAGATTCAAGAGTTTCTTTTCAATAACTGCTAAAATAACCTTATTCTCATAATTTTCTTTTATCTTATTTGGGTGTTAGATCAAATAAATATCCATTAAATTAGGAAGTCCTATTTTAAAAAAATGCATATATCTACACCATGGCATGGGAATATTCATTGGTAAGGTCCTGTTCCATGATGGCTTCATCTCACTCAAAGAGCCACGAAGCTCTGATTATAATACTACCTTTCCCCGAGGAGACCATGAGAGTACGACAGAAGAATAATTCTAAATCCATCTTTTTTATAAAGACTATAAAATAATTTGAATTAATGCTAATGGGTTGTTAATATCAATATAATCCAAATACTATTTAAAGACTCCAGTTTGCTATCAAAGATAAACGTTTCCTCTTTCTGCAGTTTAATTAGCAAGGAGGAAGCATTTTATGTGAAATACTGATTTTCTAAATTAGTTTGCTGGAAGGTATAGAAATATGCTTGGCTTTTTTTTTTAAGATTTTTTTTTTCTCTAATTTCAAATACATGTGTGGAGGCAATGGAAACAGGACGAAATGTAAAAAGCCAAAATTATCCTGAGGGTGAGTTGCTTCCAGCAAATGCAAACCAATCACTCAGATGAATGGCAGGCTACAAGGAAGCGCTGTGGCTTCCCAGTAGAGGGCGCTGTCTTCTAGGGCTACTTGAAGCCAAACGAGAAGGTCACTCAGTCTATTGATAAATCACACCGCCGTGATTCCTAACTGACAGCTCAAACTAACATCAAGCTGGATGAGGGAGAACAAAAGGCCATCAAGCAGCCATTTTCTTGACACTTTTATTCAATCACCAGCAGATTGCTTACGACAGCAATAGCAGCTGTTTTGTCTTCATCTTTCCACATTTGATAAAAGGTGTCAACTCAAATTTTTGTAAATAATTCACTTACCCCTACTGCACACACCAGCACTGTTCAGCATATGTATTTTGTGTGAGCCGATCACTGAGGCAGGTCAGAGCTCAATGACATGCGCTGAAGGTCATCTGTGAGCTAAAAGGAAGTCGCGATAAAGCCATACAGTCCCTCAAGGTCAGAGATAAGGACTACGTGTAGATATTTGTGGCGGGAACAAAAGGTTAAACAATAGGGAGAAAAAGTATGAAAATGCTTCCTTTAATATACGAGTGCTTTTCTTTGTTTAAGAAACCTCATTCATAGCTCTTTGGTCGATCATCAATGGAGGGTGTTTGTAAAGCTACCTAAGCGATTAAACATCTAAATTGTTCTTTCAAAAGTTTGAAAAAAAAATATTATTTGTAGCATGCTATTCATCATGACTGTACGGCAGCCAGGGCTGCAATTCGTTTCTATGTTCTTTTTAAAAGAATCATAAAAAGAGTGTCAAAAATTAATATAGTTAGATAGAATTTCATTTATATAGTTCATTTAAAATTCTACCCTGAAATGCATTTAGGCTTGAGAGCTGAGGAAAAAAATAGAGAAAGAAGGTGTTTTATATCATAAGAGCTTCATTTGCTTTAAGGGCTTAGAGAAACTAATAGAGAAATCCTTGAATTATTGCAATAAGATACTCTATCTGGTGTTGGCAGTGGCTAAAAGTGCTGAGATTAAAAATGATACATCCTTCAACTCTGGGTTGTTTTTTCAGTTACATTACTCACAAAATAAATCTAAACAACAAATAGTCACTATTTGGTTTATATTTCCTAATAGGAAAAGTCCATGTGCTTTTGAGGTTCTGTCTAAGCTCCAACTGCAAGGGGATTTATTACTTGTAATTGATGTGCTCAGAGATCAAAGAGCAGCTTCCTTACATTTTCTCCTGTTCTTTCTCCCTCAGAAATCGGGGGGCAATAACTCTTGCAATTTCATCAAAATAGGTGTAAAAGAATGAAATGAACTTGGGCAAGGTACTGCCACAGTAATCCGGGGCATTAAAAACATTTAAACAACCCGAATGGGTAATCCAATTTCTGATGGAAAGTTAATTCCCACAAGAAGAATTAATATTTCCACATTAATAAAATAGGGGACACACTAAGATTTGGAATAACGCTTTAATCTTCCAAATTTAAAAGCGCAATGTTACCTTCTCACATTCTCCCTAGGTTTGCACCTTCTGTCATTTGCACCTTCTGTCACTGAGCGTATGTCATTTAATATTATTTCTTGCCTTTTCAACTGGACTGTGGGAAGGCAAGGGCAAAACCATCTCTTAATAATGGCACAAGACTGATGCTTCTGATGTTTTCCGAAAGCACACAAAGTCCTTGCATATCTTATTTGATCTTCATAATAGTCTTGTGAGGTCGTCAGATCAGAGATGATCATCTTCCTATTGTGGATATGGAAACTCAGGACCAGAAATGCACAAGATTTACAGGTACACGTACGTTAGCAGAACAGTACTTGACTCTCAGTCTTTCGCGTGTATAGCAAAGCAGTACTTGACTCTCGGTCTTCCGCGTGTACCCGAGGGCTCTGTCTCATAAACTCAAAACAGACATAGAAACAAAGAGGCTCCAAGCAAGGGGTCCCGAGGTGGAGCACAGTGCCGCCGCATGGCAGCCATTCAATACACTGTTGGATAAATAAATGATAACCGTAAGTATTTTGCCCAGAGATATGTACGCGGCACTCAAAATTGTTTGCTATTTTTATTGCTAACAATGATTTGGGCAGTAGATCAATTCCAGAGTAAATATGTCTTGTGAGCAAGAAAAAGAAAAGAAGTTTAATGTCTAAGTACGGAGGAGCTTTCATACATGTGTATTCATGATAAAGAGTTAATTTCCTTGACGGCAAAATGTGGATAATAATCAGTTTTATTTTCTCCTCAGATTGCTCTGAAGATCAAAAGAGACTACGTGAAAGCATTTTGTGAGCTGTGAAGTGCTCTCTGTACCTGTGACCTGGTTTGTTGTGATGAAGGCAGTGCATGAAGACAGTCAACAGAGGGCAGTCTTGAGTTCAGAGGCGAGAGGACGCTTTCCCGGGAGACGCGTGGGAACTTTTGACAGTGCGATAGAAAAAGACATTTCAAGAAGACAGGGAGATATAAACCCAAAGCCAGAGGCAAAGAAGAATAAGAGGTGTTTAAAGGAGAATGAGTAGCTTGATAGGAGTGTTTATAGAAAGAAGCAAGAAGATTGATGTTTGGGAAGATAGGTTCGGGTTTGTTTGGGGGTGCTTTGCGGTGTTGGTAGCAACTGAGGAAATCTGATCTCAAAAGGGAACATGGGGCTTATTGGGGGAATGGTGGTTGCTTTCCATTTGGCTGATTGCACAGGGGGAAATCAGAGACTTTAAGGAGGCCAACCAACCAAATTCTTCAAGAGAAAAAAGACACATGCACCCAGGGAAGGCGTAATTATTGAGTGAGAAAATGTTTTCCAGACAGTGTACAATAATAACAAGAGCTCACCTTACAGGCTGTCTCATATTATTCTAAACAGATAATTTACATTAACTCATTTAATCTTCATAATTGGAGAAACTGTTCCCATTGAACAGGTAAGGTAACTGTGACTTTAAAAGGTTAAGTAGCTTATCCCAGGTCACAGCACTAGGCAACAAGAGCAGAATTGAACCTCAGGAAATCTGGCCTCCGGGCCTGGCTCCCACACTGTTGAGACCCTGATGCTCAGTTACGAAATTCAAAAGCACATCAAAAGTAGTGATATCAGGCACACACACTACTTGGTGGAAATTCACTGATCTGTGCAATTTTTGGTTATGTATATTATACTTTAAAAATAAGTTAGTGCTATAATAAAAAATAATCTATGTACCTATAAAGAGTGGAAGAGTTCTCTCGTGATTCAGTGGGTTAAGGATCCAGTGTTATCCCTGCAGTGGCTTGGGTTGCTGCTGTGGTTCAAGTTCAATCCCTGGTCTGGGAACTTCCACGTGCCATGAGCAAGGCTGGAAAAAAAAAAAAAGGGGAAAAAGAGGAAAAAAGGGGAAAGAGTGGAAAGATATAAGCAAAGTGCTAATCTGATTTTCTTTCGATTATGAGGAAAAGGAATAGTTTAACTTTTTTTCATTATCTCTGTTTTCCAGATTTTTAAAAAAATTTTAATTTTTTTGTCTTTTTAGGGCCCCACCTGCAGCATATGGAGGTTCCCAGGCTAGGGGTCTAACTGGAGCTGTAGCTGCTGGCCTATGCCACAGCCACAGCAACACCAGATCTGAGCCGCGTCTGCAACCTACACCACAGCTCACGGCAACGCCGGATCGTTAACCCACTGAGCAAGGCCAGGGATCGAACCCACAACCTCATGGTTCCTAGTCGGATTTGTTTCTGCTGCGCCACGACGGGAACTCCTATTTTCTAGATTTTTGACAATTATCCTGTAAAATCTTTATAAGAAATATTGTTTTAAGCAAGCAGGGAAAATTTCTGATGAGGAAGAAATGAAACTAACGTTGATTTAACAATAACTGTGAGTAGTATCAGATTTGTTCTTTACCTAATTCTCAAATTAACCATTTGAATAGTTTGGCTCTATTTGTTGCTCTTTAAGAATAAAAGGAACTTCAGAGAGGTATGTAATAAGCCCACATCACACACAGCACTCAGTACATGACTAAAAGAGATAGAATTTGAATCCAGGACTGATTTCAAAACCCAGGGAAAAATAAAGGAGAGAATTTGGGGATGGAGAAAGTAAGTTCTAGAATGTAAGTTCTAATTTGCTATAGTAAAACAATCACGATTCAGAAGCAATCATCTTGAAAAATTGCTAAATAGAAAGCAAAAAAATAAAGATTTTCTGTTACACAAAGGTCAATATAGTTTGAAGCTTAATCAGCAGCCTATGCATTTTTTAATACAGCTTGTTGGGAAGAAGTGCTAGCTTAATTTTTTTCTCTAATCACTGGATGTCTTCCCCAAACAAATCTGAATAAATCATCAGATTTTATGCATGACCCTGGGGAAGTCTGATTCAAAGATATTTGTTTGGTACAGAGGTTTTTTTGTCTGATTTTGCTTTCATTTTGTTTTGTTTTACCTTGTGTCCCCATAATAACCCCTTTTTTTTTTCTAACAATGATGCCCCATTTTTTTTGGGGGGGGGACATTTTACAGTAACTAATTATATTGGCCATGAAGCCATTGCATAACTGCCCAATTTGGAAGAACCCAAACGACCAAAGTAGTTAAAGATTTTCAGTGTTTTCTGCAGAACTTGGCAGAGAAGTGAAGAAAGACACAATGGATTCTGGAGAGCACAATGAGGAGGGGAAACCATTAAGTTTTCCAGTTTTAAAACAGACAAACCCAGAAACTCTTGGCATGTGACCTTGGCCAAATTACTTGAACTCATTGTTCCTCTGTGAACCAAGTAGAAAGGGGCATAAAAAGACATCCACAGGACCACAGAGACTCTATGTTTGACCTGGGCTGCTTTGGATAAATAAATTAGGTCTTTGTTAGTTCAGGCTGAGACAAAAAAGTGAAATACAGTTTTCTGCAAAGGATGTTTTAAAGGTTCATTCTGTTTTTTTCTCTCTGACCTTTTTTTTTTTTTCTTCTACCAAGGTGGCCACTTCATAGTTTATTGCTGAATTCTCAAAGAGCTTAAGTGGCTGGCTATAGTAGCAGTAATTATACTAATAATGATTTTTTCTTTCAGTAGATAAGGGCATAGAAGGGGAAAAACCTCTTTTCTAAATAGCAATGTTCATGATATTTACCATGTTGGAAAACAAGTAGTTGTGTAGATGTGGCATTGCAGTTTCTATTTTTATATATGGCAGTATTTGTTGTTTTCGTACTAGAATCTCTGAAATTACTGATTCTGAGAAAACACAGGGCAAATTCAAGAAACTACAACCTATAAGGTTGATGGTAACTCCTAGAAAATTCCAGAATGTACGGCTAAACAAATGGTTTTTGAGCAATTGAAAAACAAATGATTTTTGGTAATTCTTAGAATGCAACAGGTCTATCTAAGAGTTAGTCATGTCAAACAAACAAATGCTATTTTAACAAAACTAATGAAAGTCTCCCAAAATATTTAAATATTCTCGCCTTAACGAGTCTTTATTGATCCCCCTACTTGGAACTCTCACCTTTGTTAACATTCTATGATCTCCAACCCTACTTTGTTGTTCTCCTTAGCACTTTCTGTCATCTAATGTCCTATTTTGTTACTTATTTTCGTGCTTTCCTCTAGAATGTAAACTCCTCAGAGAAAGGCTCTTCTCCTTCCCCGTCCCCAGCCCTGGTCTCTTAGCTGCTGTATTCTCAGTATCTAGAACGATTCATGCTACATACTAGGTACTGAAATGAGAAATATATTTTGTGAATATATTGAACTACAGATGGAGTGATAATACGGATATTTGGATTGAATGATCAATGTCCCGAAAACAATCTCAAGGAAGGGCTCAGATGCACTAAGAACTTTATAACCCTGACTATTCTCACCAAAGCCTGGTTGAAAATATAAAAGGCAGGCTTGGGAAACTTTTGGATAAACCTAAGCTAGGAAGAATAGCTCTACAATGACCAAATCAACTCTAGCTAACTTGACTTTGAGGGGATAAAATGCTGAACTCAAGCAAATAAGCTATAATGTATATATAATCTTGTTTATTTAATTGAAAGAGTTGTATAGCAGTGAAAAATTTTTCACAGTCCTTTCTCTTCTGTATTAGATGTACCTGGCTATATGTTCCATCTCTTGTTGGTACTGAGATTACCCGATCTTCTGAGGCTAAGAACTGGGCAGTCAGATGCACAGGCAAGTAGAAGTCATGACAGTTAAAGAGCAGGGGGAAGAGGGACAGAGGTGGCAGTTATGGGAGTGGAAGGGCCATAAAAGACAAAGACCCACAGTGGTTGAAGGGATGGCTGTGGCTAAGCAAGTTGAGATGGAGCAGAGGAAGTAGAAAATGCAGAGGAAATAGAGGAGGACGAGGAAGAGAAGGAAGTGGAGATGGCCCTGTCTTCTCTGTGCTCTTGAAACCATTCCTCCTCTTTCTCCTTTCTGGTTTGATAGGAACACTCCTTACCTTTGGGGAATAAGGCAAACAAAACCAAACCCCCATACCTCGAATAAAGCTGGGATTGGGCTCGTACCAGCAAATGGAAACAACTGTTGTCAGAAGAGCTTTGTGCCAGGGCTTCCGAATTTAGGTAACAAAAGCCATTCTCAAGTGAGCTGGCATTTCCATCTGTGATAGAGAACCGCTTCTTAGGTGGAGCACATCAGATTCTATTTGAGGTGGCTATCGAGTTGGTTGTGTAGACCAAGGATTCTCAAGCCTTAGTGTGCGTCAGAATCCCTTCAAGGCTTACTAAACTCAGATTGTTTGGGATCTCACTCAGAGCCTCTGAGCCAGTAGTCCTGGGATGGGACCCAAGAATATGCATTTCTAACACACTTCCAGTTGATGTTGATGCCGTGGTTCTGGGGACCACACTTTGAGGACCGTGTGCAAGCTGTGTTCTGCACGAGGGCACCTGGTCACGGGGGTGAGCGGAAGATGAAATCCACAGGCTATCTTGGCTGGAAGTCACGCAAAGGAGAACCTGCAGCCCTGCTTTTCGGGGTTTAAGGCTCTGTTATGTTTAAGTATGGAAAATGATGTTAAACTCACTGTTGCTGTAACCCACTACCTCTTTTCAAATGCAGGAAATAGACTCAATGAGGAAAACATGTGGGGATGAACTAGGCTTTGGTCAAAAATGCTCTTTGGTAACTGCTACCGTTTCTCAGTGAAGAGAAAGGGAAAAATATCTTTGGCCTTCCGGTCCAGAGACTTAGATTCTAGACCTTGTATTGACTTTAACCAGTGGTGTGGTCTTAGTCAAGTCACTTAATCTCCTGGATTCTGTCTTCTCACCTATGAAACGAGACTGTTGGGTGTTTAAGTAGCTGTTGTTTAGGTAGCAGGTGTTTAAGATCTCTTCCTGCTCTAAAATCCATTTTGTTTGATTCTAAATCAGAGGGGGCATTTACGTCAAATGGCAATTGACCAGTTTACCTTTATGGCAATCGTATTGCTTTGGAGAGTTGTTCTTTATTGACAAAGGCAGATCTTAGTAATCCAAATTTTCCTGGAAATTGAATGCAAGGTTTCTAATAGTACCCAACACACAGTATTCAGTAATATTCAATCCTTTCCCTTTCTTTTCTAAACATTTTTTTCCTAGTGTTAATGGGTCTCTAATAAAATTTAAGTTACTTGTTTTCAGTTCAGATTAGAAAGTCTGTCATTTTTTGGGCTGAGGGGGGACAGGTCATAAAAATTTCCATCCATTCTTTGGTCCTTATAATCCCATTATTTGCTATGGTTGTTTATGTGTTTTGCCACCAGATAGCAGAATTACTCTTGTTATCATCTTTTTACGACTTAGATGGGCTTACTTTTTGGAGATGTCTTTGATAGAGAAATGTGGGAGAGGAGGTCCTCTTTGCCTGGTTATCTGAGGATAATCGGTAGTGGAGAAAAAAGCCTTCTTGAAGTAAATCCACATAAAAGTGCTGGCCAAGATGTGATCAGGATAAAAAGGCTTGAGCGGGCTTTGTTTTGAGAAATAAAGTTAAGAGTTATAAACAATGTTCATTTGCTCTCATATTTTAAGCAAATTTAGATTTTCTTTTCAACTATGTACCAAAAAAAAAAAAATGAATCGTCTTTCTGTCTTTCTTTCTTTCTTTCTTTCTTTCTTTCTTTCTTTCTTTCTTTCTTTCTTTCTTTCTTTCCTTCCTTCCTTCCTTCCTTCCTTCCTCCCTCCCTCCCTCCCTCTCTCCTTTCTTTCTTTCTTTCTTTCTTTCTTTCTTTCTTTCTTTCTTTCTTTCTTTCTTTCTTTCTTTCTTTCTTTCTTTCTTTCTTTCTTTCTTTCTTTCTTTCTTTTTGGAAGAATCCAGCTTGTGTTCTGTTGGTTCAGCTCTGTCTCCTAAAGAAAAAGTTGCTGTCTTAGCTCATTTGCATAGTACAATCAGAAAAGAAATCATGTTTGTAAAATTATTCAAAGATTTTTATCAATATTTGCATAGGCATCCCTTAATTCTTTAAGTTGAATCCATCTCTTGGAAAACATATGGCTTCATCATACTTGTTGAAATTTCTCTTTTTCTATTGTTGACTGGTTTACTCTTTCTGGTTGTTTTGGTTATTGGTTTTGCATGTGCTGTGAATAGTCTTACAACAACTTTTTCCTTGACTTCATGGAATTCTGGACTTTTGGTAAGATTTGCGATTTCATTTGATTGTTGTTTACAAAAGCATGCCAACCTGAAATAGGGGGATAGACACTAGTGTTTTAGGGGAAAAGAATTGATTTTCTAGGAGTAGTTTATTTATGTTGTAGTTAAACCTTCAGCCTAAAACCAGTGTGTGTGTGTATGTGTGCACTATATAAGAAAATATACAGGCTTTTAACATATCTTTGTTTTATAGTTTAAAAGCATTTTCAAATTTGATTTTGTTTCCATTTATCAAAAATATGCAAAAGCCTTATCAGTAAGCTCTTGCTATAAACATACTATAAAAGAAGTCATAGCCAAATGCAGTGGCTTAAAACGACAATCATTTGTCCTCATGGATTTGCAGATTGTCTGGGTATTAACTGGTATAAGTAGGAGGGATATTTGAGTGAGGATTAGATTTCTAAGATGCCAGTTCAACAGAAAACTTTTTGTGGTATGATATATTTTCTTTCTATGAAGCAAACTTTGGTACAATCTGGGTTCTAATTCTGGTTCTGCTCCATAGTAAGTAAATTAACTTGGATAATTTACTTATCTTTCAGCGCTTTTATTTTTTCATCTGTTAGGTGGGGATTATGTTAACACTTATTTCACCGGTAAGCAACCTAGTACCTATGGTGTGTTTACTAAGTGTTAGCTTATTTTGTTATTAAGAGAAAAAAAGTTCTCTGATCATGATTAAAAGGCTAATGAGTTGGGCAGAGGGGGAGAGGAAAAGCATAGAGCTGGAGAAAGATGTAGGGTTTTAATTTAGCTCCTCTTCTCCTGTCATAAAAATCAAGGAAGTTGATAGAACGAACATTTTACTTTCTTTAATAAAGAGATTTAAAATATTTGTTAATATATTTCTTAAGGAACAATAATTAATAATAATGTAAATATATTGCTCATTTAATAAATATGGTGCCATTTACTGTGTGCCAGACTCTTTCTAAGAACTTAAATGTTAGCTCATTTGATGCTCATGTCAGCCCTAGGAGGTAGATATGATTATTGTGGCCATTTTATAGACGAGGAAATCCAGGCTTAGGAGGGAGGTCATACAACTTCCCCAAGGTCATACAGCTGGTGAGTGGCAGAACTTGTATTCAAATGCATGGGAGTCTGGCTGCAGAGTCTGTGGTCTTAAGGCTGTGGGACTTTTTGATGACAGGGGCAGCATTTCAGCAGGCTGAGATGGTAAATGACCCTAAATCTATATATTTAATTTATGGACTGTTTTGAGGATCTAACTTTATTTTTTTCCTTCTGAACCTGAAGGTTTGAAGCAACCCCCTTCTCTGCCCATTTTGTCTTGCATACTTCCCTCCCTGCAGTTTATTCCAGGATGGGAAAGAGATTCCATGAGTGTTAACTGCAGGCTGCCGGAGGCTTACTTTGTAAAGATATGTAGTGCTCTGGGGCTCACTGACTTTTCATTCTCCTTTATAGGAGGGGGAGAATCCAGACCACCGTATCAGATTGTTTCTGCTCTTCAGTAATAGGATTTTTATTACTAACTTAAAGAATATGGGATGAGTGAAAACAAGCTAGGTTTTACATCTAACTCTATTCTCTACCAAGAAGAACACATCACGCTAATAAATCTTCCATACAAATATTACATCCGCACAAGGTAAAGGGTGATGTTTGTAAATCTAATTGAATTAAACTTCACTTTGCTGCCTTTTGGGGGGCATAGTTCAGACACGGGGAGTATGCAGTTCCAAACTGCTATCCTGTGGGTCAGCATTACAGGTAAACTGCCCATTTGAGTTCTAAGAATATGACTTATAATAAACTTAGTCGAAGCTCTGAAATGCTCAACCACATAAAACCGCAGTTGTCACGGGTGGGCTGGTCAACATGTGCAGAGATGCTTCGTATTTGGAATTACGTATTTTTATTTGGTTTTGTTTATATCTCAGCCGAAGCAGCTGTCTTTGATTCAACCTAGATAGGGGGGTTTTTATTAAAAATTTAACACGTATCTCATAGCAATATTTACTTTAATGTGGTAAATCAAGAAATTCTTCTTTTTCTGAAAGAGATTTGTTGGTAAGATAAACTCAGTGCTTTAAGATAAATATTAACTTTATAATGAAAACTGCAGAATGCCTTGTCTGGTAGGTCCCTTGTATCTATAATTCTCAAAGGAGAAGGAAGCTGTTCATACTTCTGGCCCTACCTTGCAGGAGAGGTATGGTTTAGATTTTAATCCTTAATTATCTGTCCTAGCTCCCTTCACAGGAACATCCCATCTGGTGTGCTCTTCAACTTCTAATTTTAAAAATATTGAATATCTTTACTCATGCAAAAGAACTAGCTGATTCACGAGTTATGGAAGTACCACTGGGTTCTTTTACATACAGTTGTCCATGGAGGAAATGCAAACTTTTAGTAGGCAAAATTCACTGTTGAAAAGGAGATTTTTGAAAGTTTCGAAGTTACAAAAAAAAAAAAAAAAGAAAGAAAAAGAAAAAGAAAAAAAGCTAGGAACTCTGGTGAATGCAACCTAAAATCCAATTAGAAAAATGTTTGAGTGGAGTTTAAAGGACACCTGTGGTAGTTTTGATAAAGTTACTGTTCTAGAAAGATCTGAGATATACTACTTTTCGCTACGGTGATTGTCCATGTATAGGTACCTTCGCGCAGTGGCACCAGTCATGAATCCTGGAAGTGACCTATTAATAACGGCAATATGAATGAAATGAGCTGCCTAGAAAATGAGGTTGCCTGGCTCTCATAAAATACCATTTTCTTTTCATAATTTACGGGAGGTGTTGTCCAAGGAGATGAAGTATTTCATGTTGGTCAGTTTGGGCTCCTCAGAGGCCTCATACCATGTGGAATATTTTTAATGGTTGACTGATAAAACATTGTTTCCTGCAACTCAGCCCTTTTGTGGATCACAAACATCAAGGCTACAAACACAATTTCTTACTTGGTTTATCTCTCGAGCAGTTACAAATACTGGCAGAGACCTAAACAAAGCCACCAAAGCAACTACGTTTTTAATGGGTGCTATTTAACCTGTGAAAAATTCAAAATTAGTCTTGGAAGCAAAAGATTAATTCCTTGTAAAAACTATGTTAATCAGCCAATTCCATCAAGTTTTTAAAGAGTTGAACTAGTTGTGGTTTTTTACACCAGTTTTTTTAAATCGAAATATGGTTGATTTACAATGTACTGTTTCATGTGTACAGCAAAGTGATTCAATTATACATACACCCATGTGGGCTCACACACACACACATGGAATATAAAAAATGATATAAATAAATTTACGTACAAAACAGAAATAGACTCGCAGTCATAGAAAATAAACTTAGGGTTACCAAAGGGGAAAGGGAGAGAGGGATAAATAAGAAGTTGGGATTAGCAGGTACACACGACTACACATAACATAGATAAACAACAAAGACCTACTACTACCGTATAGCACAGGAAACTATACCCAGTATCTTGTCATAACCTATAATGGAAAAGAATCTGAAAAACAATTCCATCAATTTTTAGATAGTTAATGCCTTTAGGGAATCGTACTCAGGGTAAATATGTTGCTAACTTTCCCTTGAAGCTCATGCATGTTGAGCTACTAGCAGGAAACATGGGGTGCAAAGAGGGGAGGTGAAAAGCATTTAGAGCTCATCCAACATGTACAATGGTCGATAGAAAGTTTCCATCTTTAAAAAAAATTTGTTTACTTATTTTTTGGCCACAGTGTGCATCGGCTTGATGTGGGATCTCAATTCCCAGATTCAGGATCGAACCCAGGTTGCAGTGGTGAAAGCACCAAATCTTAACCACCAGATTACCAGGGAACTCCCAATTTGTGTATCTTCAAAGCAGAAGAGGGCTCAAATTATATCCATTCTTTAAGACTTGCAAGGTGCTTTACAAAACATGAGTCATGTAATCAAATGTGTAAATAATTGATGTAAAAGAATGTTGCAAAAATTCTCTTTGCCAGCCTACGTGTGCTTGATCTTGTTCTCTTTTGACACGTACCACATCCTCTCTGTCCAGGCTCTTTGCTTTCCTTTGATGACAGGGCAAATATTGGCATTTTTTTGTTGTTGTTGTTTCCATCCCAAGCCTGTAATTGTTATGATGAGAGTAGTTGGGGTCTCAGTCAGAATAAGATACAAGATGACACAGGGGAACATAGGATGTGTTCTCATTGTATTGGTGCTAGATTTTCGGTGGGGACAGAAAGTGAAGAGATTAGGGCTCACAGGGAAGGCTTGGGAGTGGTGGCTGGGAATGTTGGGAGGGACTGGGCACACTTCCATGGTGACATGGATGACCATCACGGTGCAAATCACCCTTTATTTTATAAAAGAAGGGTTTCTGTTTATGTTCTTCTTGGGAAAAACGTATTTGTCATTTTGTAGCTCAACAACAACAAAAGGTCCAATACCAGCAATTTCAAATGGTTCCAATCGAAGATAACACACTATCTGATCTGGAGACAGATTGACTTTTTCCCACCATCTCTGCTCCTCCCTAGCTTGGTGACCTTGGGAAAGTCACTTAATCTGGATAAGCCTTATTTTCCACACTTGTAAAATGTGCAAAACTTATACTTCCTCACGGGGCTGTTGGGAATGTCAGATGATTAATAAATAATACATATTTGTGTCTGTCATGTAATAAACACAGTCTAAGTGGCGTTTATGATATTTCTTATTTATGGTTCCAACTTCTGAGTCTATCACTGTCCATGCTTGTGCTAGGCACTCAGTAATGTCTGTTGAATTGAAAAGCAGCCAAGTTGAAGTCTATGGTTATGGTAAATGCCCAACAAATATTTACTGCATGAGTGAGTGGTTCTTGCCCCAGATCAAATGGTCCAGAGAACCACCTGAGAGTTACTCTTCACAGAGCTAGCTCTGAGAATTCTAGCCTGCAGGAGATCCACTTCAAACAGGGATTCTCATGAAAAGCAAATCAAAAGTGAATTTGAAGGAAAGGCAAAATACATTATTTCTTATTAGGTCTGCTGTTTGAGTTTCATTAGGCATCCTGCCTGATTCTTATTAGGACTGCCCTGATTTCTTTTAGGTCCTGGTCATTTAGGGTCAATGCTCATGTGCTGTATAATGATGTCATTATTTGCCTTTATTACATACATGATGTAGGTAATGATTCAGGGTTTATTCCAGAAAATAATCCTAGGCACCTAATGCTGATTGGTTTAATGATACAAAAACTAATTTGGAAAGAATGGAAGGTTTCCTGGGGCACAGCTGATGATGTGAATGTGAAAAGGCTTCACTTCCCACATTTAAAGAATGGAAACAACATGCAATTACGTGTTCTTCGATGAGGTGTTTTCTTTGAAATGGTAGAACTTGGAAACTCTCCATGTGAGAAAGGTGGAAAAATTCAAGTCACTGTGCCAAGGTCAGTTTTCCTTTTTTATTTCCTTTATTATTGTTGTATTTATTCTTAGCTATAGACACATGCTTTCTTGTTTTTTTTTTTCTCTTTCTTTGAATATGAAAACCTAATGGGGAGACTGATGAGATTGGCTGAGTCTGTGAAATCAAAATGAACTTTGTAATTTTGTTTATCAGCTTGGGGTCAATGGCATAGAAATTCTGTAAGTTATAAATGTAAATATGAGCATGAATTCCATGTGCTGAGTTCATTCATGCAGAAGGCAGCTGGTTCCCTCTCTGCCATCACCCACCTCTTACTAGTTAACAATTAGCTGGTTAAATAAGCCACCTTGGGGTTCTATGTGTCTGTTCGGCTTGGCACCCTGCGGTGCTAATCCAGACTCTTTAAGAGAGATTTGTGCTTGGATCTGATGCTTGCAATACATTAAGACAGGTGAGAAACTGGCCCTTTCTTTCTTTCTTTTAGTTTTAAATGTTTTTCCTTAGGCTGGGATGGACTAGGGGAGCACACGGGAGTGATCCCAGGCACTCACCATAGACATTATTTCACATACCAGCTTTGCTGCCTTGAAGTTTTGCTTTTCTCATTTTCATTTTTATTTATTTGCTGATTTACTTTCTTATATGTGGATGTTCTGGGGCCAGGGATTGAACCCGTGCCACAGCAGCAACCTGAGCCACAAGAGCGATGACATTGGATTCTTAACTTAATGAGCCACCAGGGAACTCCTGACTTGAGTTTTTAAACTGGTCTTAGTTAGGTGAGTGCATGACCCACAATTTCCATTATTTTAATTTTCAGAATTGCCCTTATCTCACAATGCTTGATTGCTACCCACCCAGTCACTTGCAGTTACATACTCATCTGTCTTATTGGATGTTGTTTTATTCTCACCTTTTCTTTGTTCTTACCAAGTCTTGACATTTTTTTTTCCCATGGGTATTTCCCCATTAAGGTTATTTTTATATCTGGAGGGGGAGGTTATCGATACGGCAGTTATACAAGGAAGTGAATTCTATTCACTTCTTTTCCTTCTCTGAGAGGCATCGTCTGCATCTTCTCGCCTGTGTCCTCTCCCAGACACCAAAATGGCCTGCTCCCCAAACTTTATCAATTCCCTTCTCACTCATTTTAAGCTTGTCTATCTCTATTTGCGGTTGTCAACAAGTTTTTCGCAGTTTCTAGATTTGTTCCTAAATGTCTGGGAACCAAAAGCCAAAGAGCCAAATGAGCCTAAGAGGGAGAAAGGAGAACAGAATCAAGGGAGCTGAGTTCAAAACCTTGTCGGTTTGCTGGACATCCTTGAGCCAGCCCTGACCATTCTTGGCTCAATGTCCTCACATGTAAAATGAGGGTCTCAGAATGGAATATCCAGAATATTGAGTATAGTTCCCTGTGTAATAACCTATGTGGGAAAAGAATCTTAAGAAGCATGGATATATGTATAGCTGTGTATATATGTATGAAAAGATTCTAAAAAAATGGATATATGTATATCTGTATGTACATATATGTATGAAAAGAATGGATGTGTGTGTGTGTGTATATGTATATATGAATCACTTTGCTGTACACCTGAAACTAACACAACATTGTTAGTTTAATAAAAATTAAATTTGGGATTTCCCTGGTGGAGCAGCAGTTTAAAAGTTGGCATTGTCACTGCAATGGCTTGGGTTGCTGCCATGATGCTTGTTTGATTCCTGGCCAGGGAACTTCCACATTCTGTACATATGGCCAAAAAAGAAAAATAAATTAAATAAAAAATAAAAGGGAGTTCCCATTGTGGCTCAGTGGAAACGAATCTGACTAGGAACAATGAGGGTGTGGATTCGATCTCTGGTCTTGCTCAGTGGATTAAGGATCTGTTGTTTCCGTGAGCTGTGGTGTAGATTGCAGATGTGGCTTGGATCCTTCATTGCTGTGGCTGTGCAGTAGGCCGGCAGCTGTAGCTCCGATTAGAGCCCTAGCCTGGGACCCTCCATATGCCACAGATGTGGCCCTAAAAAGCAAAAAAAAAAAAAAAAAGGAATATCCAGGATCATCTCTATTGGACACTGGATTATTTCCTTACCTATAAAATGACCATATTATTGTATATTTCATAACATATATTATATAATATTATATATAATTCTCATATATCATATTACACAATTGTATATTATATTATACATTATATTAAATTATAGGAGTTCCCGTCGTGGTGCAGTGGTTAACGAATCCGACTAGGAACCATGAGGTTGCGGGTTCGGTTCCTGCCCTTGCTCAGTGGGTTAAGGATCCGGCGTTGCCGTGAGCTGTGGTGTAGGTCGCAGACGCGGCTTGGATCCCGCGTTGCTGTGGCTCTGGTGTAGTCCAGCAGCTGCAGCTCCGATTAGACCCCTAGCCTGGGAACCTCCCATATGCCACGGGAGTGGCCCAAGAAATGGCAAAAAGACAAAAAAAATTATAATCATATTTATATTATATTTATATTATATAAATTTTATATTATATTAAATTATAATTATATTAAAGTATATATTATCTTATGTATCATAAATTGGCCTTATAGAGTATAGATTTAGGATCAAATCCTATTTTATGTTTATGTTTTTCATTGTCTCTGTCATAGAGTAAGAACTCAAGAGACTTAATTGGATACATTCCTCTGTCTGTCCCTGTTCTCAATTAAAATTTTTTTATTCTATGGGAAGGGTGAGGGGGAGACAGTTGGCTGGGTGGAGGGAGAAGTATTCTCGGGAAGGTCCCTGAGAGACCTGGTCTCCAGGTCCCCAGTGTTCTTCTATCCCATTCATCTTGGATTAGATGAAACAAAACAAAACAAAAATCAGTTTCCAACTAAGTAGCAGAATCTGGAATCCCTGTCACCTGTACTGGGAGCTCCCACCAGCCAGAGTATGTAGAATCAGTGTGTAAGGCAGCGTGACAGCAGTGAATGGCAGCTGGTGTGAGGTTGGGATTGAATTATGTGGCCAAACTCTGGAGCAACCCAGCTAGCTCTGCAGGCCCATCGCAGCTACCTGGTTCACTTTGCAGTAGCAAGACTCTGCACTTAAAAATTTCAGGGGTTTTACAAATGATCTCATTTGTCATATTTAGTTTATGTCCTTTTTTTTTTTTTTTTTTTTTTTTTAGGGCCACATCTGCGGCATACGGAAGTTCTCAGGCTTGAGGTCGAATTGGAGCTGCAGCTGCCAGCTGCCTACATCACAGCCACAGCAGCACTGGATCTGAGCCACATCTGCAACCTACACCACAGCTTGGGGTAACGCTGGATCCAAGGATCGAACCCGCATCCTCATGGATAATAGTTGGGTTCTTAACCTGCTGAGCCACAACAGGAACTCCAGATACCCTCTTTCTTATTGTTGTCATGCCTCATTTCTTATATTTAGAGTCATTCATGACTATTTTGTTTCCAAGTAATAG
The DNA here is from genome assembly GCF_016906955.1 of Phacochoerus africanus. Taxonomy (NCBI): domain Eukaryota; kingdom Metazoa; phylum Chordata; class Mammalia; order Artiodactyla; family Suidae; genus Phacochoerus; species Phacochoerus africanus. The sequence goes on along the minus strand of NC_062556.1, from coordinate 44,742,226 downwards.
AAGCCAAACTCAAACTGGCTTAAACCTCAAAGAGGATTTATTATCTCAATTATTTGAAAAGTTAGGCTTAGCTGCATCCAGGGACTCAAAAAAGTCAACTGGTCTTTTTTTTTTTTTTTTTGTCTTTTTAGGGCTGCATCCACGGCATATGGAGGTTCCCAAGCTAGGGGTCTAATTGGAGCTGTAGCCGCCAGCCTACACCACAGCCACCGCAACTCAGGATCTGAGTCAAGACTGAGACCAACATCACAGCTCATGGCAACACTGGATCCTTAACCCACTGAGCGAGGTCAGGGATCGAACCTGCATCCTCATTGATGCTAATTGGGTTTGTTAACCACTGAGCCACGATGTCAACTCCTTTTTTTTTTTTTTTTCTTTTTTAGGCCACAGTCGCAGCATATGTAAGTTCCCAGGCTAGTCTACACAGCAAAGCGGGATCCAAGCTGTGTCTGTGACCTGCACCACAGCTCACAGCAATGCCAGATCCCCAACCCACTGAGCTGAGCGAGGCCAGGATTCTAACCTGCATCTTCATAGATCCTAGTCAGATTTGTTTCCGCTGCACCATGAAGGGAACTTCCAAAAGTCAGCTGGTCTTGTTCTCTGTCACACCTCCCGTCCAAACTTTTATTATCTCTGTTACTTAAAATCCCAAGGCTGTTGCCTTGTGGTGGCCAAAGTCAATTCTGGCCCTTCATTCCTACCAGCTTCAAATTAGCAGAAATTTGCTAATTAGGATCACACAACTTTTTCCCATCTTATCAGTTTGGCCAAGGGGATGGACTCTCTTGATTGTTCAGTCCAGTTACTGCCCTACTGCTGGTTTGGGGTCAGCCCTAGCTGGACCAAGTGGGCTAAGGTAGGGACAGGCTGGTCTTCCAAAAAAAGAAAGATGATCCTTTTACTAGTATCCTCTGCAGAAAGGGGAATGAATAGTGGACAGGCCAAAGAACAGATACCCCTCACAGAACTCTCTCTTGGAATTTGGAGCTTTAAATGCTTTCGACTGTTCAGTTGAATGTTAGGAATAAATCCTCATTTCTTTTCTTTTCTTTCTTTCTTTTTTTTTTTTTTTGGTCTTTTTGCCTTTTTCCAGGCCCTCTCCCATGGCATATGGAGGTTCCCAGGCTAGGGGTCTAATTGGAACTGTAGCCGCCGGCCTGTGCCAGAGCCACAGCAGTGCCAGATCAGAGCTGCGCCTTCGATCTACACCACAGCTCATGGCAACACCGGATCCTTAACCCACTGAGCAAGGCCAGCGATCAAACCTGCAATCTCATGGCTCCTAGTCGGATTTGTTAACCATGGAGCCACAACGGGAACTCTAATCCCCATTTCTAGGGAGTTCCTGTCGTGGCTCAACAGAAACCAATCTGACCAGTATTCATGAGGACTCAGTTTTGATCCCTGACCTCGCTCGGTGGTTAAGGATCCGGCATTGCCTTGAGCTATGGTGTAGGTCGCAGACACAGCTTGGATCTGGCGTTGCTGTGGCTGTGGTGTAGGCCAGTGGCAACAGCTCTGATTTGACCCCTAGTCTGGGAACCTCCATATGCCACGGGTGTGGCCCTAGAAGACATTAAAAAAAAAAAATCCTCATTTCTAGGTTGAATGCATTGCAGATGCCAGCATTTAAAATAACTATAAGCATGGAAACATGCTTGTGGTATGTTAAATATAAATATGGGTAGAAAAATATAAAACACAAATTTTATGTTAACAATGGCCACAATTACATACATTTTGGGAGGGAAAGTGAAAATATGAAAAGAGTTATTTTAGTTCCGATTAGAATGTTTATAATTTTCCCTTTAAGAATATCTTTATCTACATGGTTTCTAAAAAAATGAAAGAGAAGCGAAGTGAATGAATGAAAGTTGACCTCATTAGATAAAATATGTGTGTGTGTGTGTGTGTAACACATCTTGGCATGATGACAACTGCCTTTGATATCTTTGTAGTAGCTACAAGAAAGATTCCTGGGCCCTTCATAGCATAGGGCCTGGCTCAAACTTTCTCTCTTACTGGAGACTGGCCCTGCATTTCCCTGATTTTAAACATTACCAAGATACTACACTTTTCTTCCGTCTTACTAGATGTTAATCCCTCACATTTTCTAACCTTGATATCCCTCACTTTGATTTCTGATTTCTTCAGAGCATAGCATTAAATTATCCAATCTCTTCCCTCCACCCTGTTTCAAGGTTGCACTAGTCAGTTACGAGTCCTGGAATGAGGGTAGCTGAGAATAGGCATCTCAGGGTCAGAATGGTACCCCCGCCGTGCCACCTGGTTCCTGGTCTCTCTACATTTTTCCATTCTACCATCCTGACTTAAGAGCCTTGAAACTTGAAAGCCCAAGTTTATTATTATTATTATTTCATTATTATTATTATTATTCTTTGATCATTTGCCTGTTTATTTTTATTTAGAGTTCCTGACATTAGCTGTTTTAGAGAAAAAGGAGGACAAGTCCACTGATTTTATGAGTAAGCCTTTCCAATATTTAAAAATTATATCTCTGGGATATTTTTCTTTATTTTCAAGCTAATTTTGTGATGTAATCTGTTTTTTTCCTTCTGTCCTCTCTTAGCTAGAAGGGAAGAAGAGTGAATTATTATTATTCATGGAAGAGTTCTTAAAATTTATTATTTGTTGTTTCAGTATCATTATCTTCATGTTCAATCTTAGCCTGTATTCTTTATCCATAGTTATTCTCATGAATTCTTCTGTATCCCCATCTATCCTCAGAACATATCTTTGTGAGTGTAGGTGTGACAGTGGCACTTTGTTATTTTAAATCCAGGCTCCACCACTTCCCCAGGTGTCTGACTGAACACTAGTCACTTATCAATCTGAGTTTTAATTTTCTCAGCAATAAAATGGGGATGGTTATGTTTACTTTTCATGTCCTTCTTTCATTGAGGGTGTTGAGTAAAAAAAAATATTAGATTGATCATAGGTAATTGAATGTATTTGACATACAAAAGTGGCAATTGCAGGTGGCTCTGTCTAATGTGTGTGAGGTCTAAGCACAGTGCTGTTGGCGGTGTTTCTATAAATGGTGTTTGTCATAGTGACATGGGGGAAAGGGCGCATAAAGTTTAGGACCATAAGAGGTCTACTTTGCAATTCCAGTACCCAAAACCTTGTCACTCTAGTAACATCGGGTATTTTAGGGACCATCTATGACGTTTATACTGAAAGACTTACAAGGGGATGTGAAACAAAATTCTTGGGCTGCAAAGCTTCATCAGATTGAAATAAAACAGAAATGGTGAATGAAATACAATTAGTAACTCTGTGTGGTTCAGAGAGAAAGAAAATTTGTGCTTAAGCATTGAGCATTTGCAGGCAGAAAGACTGAGAACCCTTCAGCGTTAGCATGATGGCATCAAGGTGGACCTGTGCTGGCTAGCATGAGGATGAGGAAGGGACACTCTTCTGCCTCTTCAGAGAACTTCCTTTTTTTTTTTAAAGGGCCACACTTGTGGCATATGGAAGTTCCCGGGCCAGGGATCAAATTGGAGCTGCAGCTGCGACCTACACCACAGCCAGAGCAACGTAGGATCAAAGCGGCATCTGCAACCTATGCCGCAGCAAAAGTGGATACTTAACCCAGTGAGCAAGGTCAGGGATTGAACCTGCATCCTCATGGATACTAATCGGGTTCTTAATCTCCTGAGTCACAATGGGGATTCCAGAACTTCTCGATTCAATGATGATTGTCTATGATCACAAACTAAAGTTAAGAGTTATGACAGTGACCGAGGGAAAGAGATTAAGCCATGCTACAGGCAAGTTCAAAACCTTATGGCAGGGATGTATCTGGGCCTAGGCTTGACCACACAGGAGAAGGGATGGATGTTGGACATGGATGAGGAATGGAGGTGATGGAAACTAAGAGAGTCCCCTTTCTTGCCCCCTTTCTTTATCCACAAAGCCTTCTCAAGGAAACATGTGGAAACTAGAAAACAGACCCAGAGAAAAATACCCTCTTTCCCCCTCTCTTAAACCTTTGATTTGCATCCTCCTGTTCAGTAAGGATCTTTTCTACCAGTACCTCATTTGATCCATACAATCCCCAAACAAAGACTGATGGAAAATTTTTAATTTCCTGTGATGAAGTCACCAGGCCTCAAGAAAATTTAGTGATTTGCCTGATGTTGAGCTTCGATTGTAGCTTGGGCCTGCCATCTCCCAATATGTTTCTGTTTTCACTAAGACATTTATTCATGTGCATTATTTGACATTGAACTATACTCATTTTGTTACTTTGTGCTATTAATGTCTATTAAAAGGAAAATTGGAATCTGGGCAGTGGAGCAGTATAGGATTAGAAATCAAACAATATATGTCTAATTAATTCAATGAATACTTGATTAATATTTGGCAGTTGCATTTTCATTACAATATAATTAATTAGAATTTCTAGATAAACAACTTCACGCAGTTGCTCTGAGAATTAAATGTGATAATGTATGTGAACGTCTACCACAATGACTGGCAGTTAGAAGGGACTCCATTAGTTGAATATGAATCTTATCAAGACTAATTTTCATGAAGATGTCTTTAAGGCGAAACTTTACCCTTTAGTAAGGAACTAACAATGGGGAAGAATTTCAGGATTTCTGTTTGCATATCTGCAATCTCATCTTCATCTCAAAATTGCCATGTCTAAAATGTAACTTCTAATCCTCCCCTATAAATTTTTTCTCTCATTCCTTTCTTCTGCTAATTGTGTCCACCCAGCTCAAAGGGATGAATCTTCTTTTCCTTTTCAAGTACCAGTCACCAAAGTCTTTCGAATTTTCCCCGGAAATATTCCATTTTGGTTATTTTCTCTCCATTTCCTCTACTACTGACCTACTAGGTTTGTCAACTCATAGGTAGGTTACTTTTTCTGAACTGGCCTCCGTATCTTTTATCTTGTCCACATTGAAGAGCTTCTTGGAACAATTTTCCTAAACTTCTACTTTTAATGTACTAATCCTGTGATTAAGAAATTTCCAGGCTTCTTGGGATTCTGTGGTGCAGTGGGTTAAGAATCTGACTGCATCGCCTAGGGTCACTGCGGAAGTGCCAGAAGGGCTGGTTTGATTGCAGGCCTGGCACAGCAGATTAAAGGCTTTATCCACAAAGCCTTCGCAAGAAAAGACGTGGAAACTAGAAAAGGGACCCAGAGAAAAATACCCTCTTTCCCCCTCTCTTAAACCTTTGATTTGCATCCTCCTGTTCAGTAAGGATCTTTTCTACCAGTACCTCATTTGATCCATACAATCCCCAAAGACTGATGGAAAATCATTAATTTCCTGTGATGAAGTCACCAGCCCTCAAGAAAATTCTTGGGATTCTGTGGTGCAGTGGGTTAAGAATCTGACTCCACTGGTGCTGCTGTAGCTGCAGTGGGCTTTGCAGCTGTAATTCAGATTCAGTCCCTGGCCTGGGAACTTCCATATGTAGTGGACGTGGCCATAAAATTAAATTTTTTTTCTAGGCTTCTCATGCTCTTATATGTAGAATGGATAAACAACAAGGTCCTATTGTATAGCACAGGGAACTATATTCAATAGCTTGTATTAAACTATAAGGGAAAAGAAAAAAAAAAAAAGGAATTTCCAGGCTTCCCAACATCTCATCTACCAAGTCTAACAGTGTGCTTACTTTCAATCACTTTTATTATCTGGCCTCTTCCAATTTTTCTAAACACTATTTCAAGTCACACATCATGTAGAAACTTGAAAATCATGGTTCTTTTTTTCCTTTTTCTTCTGTTTATTGGTTATTTTTATGCTGTTCTATATTGCTTAGGAATTGCTTCTGCTTTATTGAGACATAATTGACAAATAAATATTGTCTATATTTAAGGTATATAACTTGATGTCTTGAAATATGTATACATTGTGAAATAATTACCACAAATTGACATATTCATTATCTCACATAGTTACAATTTTCTTTTCTTTTTCTTCTTTGTTGTGAGAACACTTAAGATTTACCCTTTTAATAAATTTCAGGTATATGATACAGTGTGTTTATAATTATAGTCACCTTGCTGTATGTAGATCTCCAGAATTTATGCATCTTGCACAACTGAATGTTTGTACTTCTTGACCAACATCTCTCCATTTCTCCCTCCCCACAGCACTTGGCAACCATCATTCTGCTCTTTGCTTCTATGAGTTTTAAATGCTTTAGATTTCAGTGTAAGTGAGAACATACAATATTTGCCTTTTTGGGTCTGGCTTATTTAATGTATTATCATCATCATCATCAGTATAATGTCCTCCACAGTCCTCCATGCTGTTGCAAATGGTGAGATTTCCTTCTTTTTAAAGGCTGAGTAATATTCCATTGTGTATTAGTTTCTTTAAATGTTTATTTGTCAGCAGATACTTAGGTTGTTTCTATATCTTGGCTGCTGTGAATAATGCTGCAGTGACCATGGGGTATACGGATTCATGTCCTGTAAATACATACCCAGAAGGGATTTTGCTGGATGATATGGTAGTTCTATTTTTATTTTTTTGAGTAATTTATATACGGTTTTCCACAATGGCTGTAACCAATTCACATTCCCACCAAAGTGTTCAGGGTTCCCCTTTAGTCATATGGTCATCAACACTTGTTGTCTTTTGTCTTTTGGATAGTGGACACAACAATTGCTTCTTTTACTTGTTTATTTTTCTTTCTCAATTATTAGTACCATTAAGGTAGGGTCCCTATATTATACTTTGTGTTTCTAACAGCATCAAAACCAATCTTAAAAAACATAGATATTCATTGAATTGAAATGGGTCAAACTAGACTTAAGTAATGGAGGTTTTACTTGGGGGTTTTTTATAATAAACTTGCACAGAGCTGTCACCAGGTGGCAGCAAGCATGGAAAGCTGCCAAATTCTTGACTTTGTTCAATAAAAAACCCAAATTGCTGGTCATATAATTTGCATAAAATTTAAAATTATGACTTTATACGACTTCCTTAAAATTTTCAACATTTACAGGGTGTGTGTATGTGTTTTAACTGAAATGCATTCTGAATAATATTAGTGCATTAGCAACTGGGTAATTTTTATGGTTGGGAAAGGTATTATTACATCTTTTGAGAATTAGAGATACAGCAAGGACATGATTTTAAATAGATGTATTTTGGGTTTAAAATGAAAAAAAAAATGCTAATCTTCATCAGTATTTTAAAAGGAGAAATGTATTCCCAAATTGTTCCATCTTCTGTGAAATTCAGAGCTACATAAGTTTTGTCATGAGCTGTGTAGAAACCTTACTGTGGTATGATTTTTGGTGAAATTTCTGTCATTGGTCCTTTTCATGAATATTTATTTAAATCCCTATGGAAATCATTGCTCATCTGAAAGGGAGTTAACAATCCCTCTTCTGATTTGATTGATGTTTTTGTCACGTTCCTTGAAGTAAATAGGTTCCATTAGCATAGCAAATATGCTGTCTGTCCTTTTACATCTACAGGCACTTAACTGACCACTCACTTAAGATTTAAACATCCCACCTAGGGTTTTGTTGTCAGTTCAGGGTCAGTGTTTCCAGGGAGAAAAGGAAAGCGCTTTAACTACTTAGCTAATGAGTTGTTCCAAAATGTAGGAAAAGTAGTTTTCTTTGTAATAAAATCTGCTCCAGTTAGACCAGTTATTTTTTTTCTGCTTTCGAAGTGTGTAAAATATCAAAATAGCTGAGATTATTGAAATCAGTGTGTATGGAGCAAAAAATTTTAAAAATGATTGGGAAGTGGTTAAACATTTAAGAGTGTTGACTCAAACAGATAAAAACAATTCTTGGGGAGTTCCCGTTGTGGCGCAGTGGTTAACGAATCCGACTAGGAATCATGAGGTTGCGGGTTTGGTCCCTGCCCTTGCTCAGTGGGTTAACGATCCGGCGTTGCCGTGAGCTGTGGTGCAGGTTGCAGATGGGGCTCCGATCCCGCGTTGCTGTGTCTCTGGTGTAGGCCGGTGGCTGCAGCTCCGATTCGACCCCTAGCCTGGGAACATCCATATGCTGCAGGAGTGGCCCAAGAAATAGCAAAAAAGACAAAAAAAAAAAAAAAAATTCTTGAAGCTAAAGCATGGCATCTGGAAATCAATAAGTCTGAGGAAAAGACCTATTCATATGTATTCTTCCAGGGTGTAAATGAATCCCAGAAAGACATTGTGTAGAATTGTGGTTACTTTTTCAGGCCCCTAGAAGTCAGAGTTAATTAAAGGGTATATGGAATGGTCTGGAAGAGGTCACTCTTGGGACAGTTCTCATTTTTCCCAGGCACTTGGGTACCATTCGGATGTGCTCAGGGCCAATAAGAAACTAGAGGTGCTCTACACCCTTGATTTAATATATTTCACTTTTCCCCTCCACACATTCCTTTTTCATTAGATTTCTTGGAGAATCCGAATATCTTGGCTATTGCCACATATTTGTGAGCCCAGTCCATGGCATAGTGATCGAGAGGGTTCTGTGGATGAGTATGAGGGGCGATCAGGGGCAGATCAGAGGGGCCCAAGACAGCACTGGTAGGACAGATAAGCTTTTGATGGGACTGATGCCTCTGGGTGTGAGAAAAAGGCTGTGTTCATTTATTTGACCAATTGTTTACAAAATGCTCCTTAATGACACCAGACTCTTCAAATGCCTCAAGGAAATCGATTCGAGTCATTTCTTAAATTATAAGAAGCAGAATGGGATGTTGAACAAATAACTCTGTGCTTCAAGTTGGAAGCCTTCGACTCTGAGTTCTGGCACTTTAATTAGATATTCTGACTTTGTTTTCTTTCTAAGGGAAAAAAGATAAAAGTGCTGTGAAATAAAGTAAAATGTGAAAACCTTTTGTTGCAGGAAGGGGGAACCCTTCTAGGGCCTGAGAATTTGCTCTTGTCTAACACTCGGAAATGAATTGTCCGAGGAGACACATGTGCTGATGAAACAAGAGATTTTATTGGGAACGACCTCCCCCCTCTCCCGGCAGAAATTAGCAGGGTAAGGGAACCCAGGGAAGCTGCTCTGCCAGTTGGCTCTTGGTCTCCAGTTTTATGGGAATGGGTTAGTTTCCGGGTTGTCTCTGGCCAATCATCCTGCTTGGCTGGTACTTGGTCTGGCTTAGGGTCCGTCCAGGTGACATGTTCATCTCTCAGCCAAGATGGATTCCAGCACCAAGGATCCTGGGAGGTTGGTCATCTCCTCTCTCCAATTGGCCCCTCCCAAATCCTCCTAGTTAGTCTTCAGGGCAGCACCATGTTCCTACCAAGGTCTCCTGCTGTGAGATAACTCTTGTAAGTGGCTACTGTCATGCATGGCCAATGTGGGCAGTTTCAGTCAATGGTTCCCTAACAATTTTACAAATGATAAATGACCAGTCAAAGGGCACTGTTGCCCTTTGGCTCTCTGCAGAACCATGGCGGCTGGCAAGAACAAGCACCTTACCAAAGGCGGCAAAAAGGAAGCTAAGAAGAAAGTGGTTGACCCATTTTCTAAGACAGATTGGTATGGTGTGAAAGCACAAACTATGTTCATTATAAGAAACAATGGGAAAACACTAATCACTAGAATTTGAGGAGCCAAAATCGCATCTGATGGCCTCCAGGGTTGGGGTTTGAAGTGAGCCTTGCTGAGCTGTGGAATAATGAAGTTGCATTTAGGAAATTCAAGCTGATTACTGAGGATGTTCAGGCCAGAAACAGCCTGACCAACTTCCATGGCATGGATCTTATCCATGACAAAATATGCTCAATGGTCAAAAAATGGCAGCACATGATTGAAGCTCATATTGATGTCAAGACTCCTGATGGCGGATTTCCTGTCATGGTGCAGCAGAAATGAATCTGACTGGGAACCATGAGGTTGTGGGTTGGATCCCTGGCCTAGCTCAGTGGGTTAAGGATCTGGCATTGCTGTGAGCTGTGGTGTAGGTCACAGACATGGCTCGGATCTGGTGTAGCTGTGGCTGTGGTGTAGCTCAGTGGCTACAGCTCCGATTAGACCCCTAGCTTGGGAACCTCCATATGCTGTGGGTGTGGCCCTAAAAAAGACAAAAAAAAAAAAAAGACTACCAATGGTTATTTGCTTTGTCTATTCTGTATTGGTTTTACTAAAAAACACAATAATCAAATTTGGAAGACCTCTTATGCCCAGCACCAACAGGTCTGCCAAATCCGGAAGAAGGTGATGGAAATCATGACCTGAGAGGTGCAGAAAAATGAATTAAAAGAAGTGGTCAATAAATTGATTCCAGACGGCACTGGAAAGGACATCGAAAGGGCTTGCCAATCTATTTATTTGCTCTATGATGTCTTTGTTAGAAAAGTAAAAATGCTGAAGAAGCCCAAGTTTGAATTGGGAAAACTTATGGAGCTACATGGTAAAGGTAGTAGTTCTGGAAACGCTAGTGGGGATGAGACAGGTGCTAAAGTCAAAATAGCTGATGGATATGAGCCCTCTGTCCAAAAATCTGCTTAAAATTCATACGTTTAATGGTGACAAATAAAAGATCTTATTTGCAAAAAACAAGACAAAACGAAACAAATAAAGGGCACTGTCAAAATAACTTTCTAAGCCCAAGATGGAGCAGCATCAGGTCACCAAATTAAAACAGATTATGCTCTGTCCCTGTAAGTGCTCCCCTTGACCAGAAACACAATCTATCCTATCAGCTGGTCCCCACATGTAGAGCCTGCTCTGGGCTCTGTGCTTATTTCCTTGTTCCTTCTTGCCCCCAAATAAGGTTGACTATATGCCACTAGCCCGTCAAATATCTTCTATTTTTCTCTCCCTTATTCTTTAGCATTAATTTTTAACATTTTTATTTTTTAAATTGAAGTATAGTTGATTTGCAATGTTCTGTTGATTTCTGCTGTAGAGCAAAATGACTCAATTATACACATGCACATATATATATATATAAACCATATGCATATGGTTTATCATGGGATATTGGATGTAGTTCCCTGTGTTATACAGTAGGACCTATGGTTGCTTATCCATCCTATATGTAATAGTTTACATCTGCTAAACACAAACTCCCACTCCTTCCCGCCCCTACTCCCCTCCCCCTTCCTCTCCTTGGTTCTTTAATCTTTATCCTGTACAAGCGCCCTGCTTCCTGTCCCGTTTTGCAGTTTCCCTCTGTTCCCTTCATAAAACATTAAAGTTTGCGTCACCTAAATTGTCTCCTTTAATCATGTTTTAGCATGACTATTAAAACAACTCTTTATTTTAAAGTAACAATAATTTCTGATTTATAGAAAAGTTACATAAATTAGCACCAAGAATTCTCATCTACTTTCACCCAAATGTTAACATTCTACTACATTTGCTTAGTCCTTTCCTCTCTTCTTTGCCTCTCTCTATGGATTTTTTTCACGATCAAATTGTGGAGATCATGTCTCTTTCCCCTAAATACTTCTGTATGTGTTTCCTAAAAACAAGAATGGTATCTTACATAATCACAGAACACAATAAGGGAATTAGCAGTACTAGTAGGAATATAGTACTATCATCCAATTTACTGAGCTTATTCAGATCTCACCATTTGCTTTCTAATGTCTGATTTACTGCTATCAAATGGCCAACAATTTTAGAAATGGGCACTGGAGCATATCAGGTTCCTGGGAATCAGAGAAGATGGAATGGAAAAATAATGAAGACAGCAAAGTGTGGTAGTTTTACTCTGAGTAAATTCCTTTTTTAATTCCTTACGAAAATCCTGTGTCCATCTTTGCATATATTGCCAGCACTGGAGAAGTGATCATGATTTATCCAATAATTCATGCTTCATGAATTCAGTGAGTGTTTCTTGAATAGCTACTATATGCCAAATACTCTGCATAAGCATTGAAAACTAAAATATGACTTTTGCCTGAAAAGAGCCCTGAATATAGTTGGGGAGATCATTTACCCTTAATATAGTTGGGGAGATTGTTTGCCCTTTTCAATATAGATAAATAATTGGTTCAAGGAAACATGGAGGGATGAGAAGAAAAGGTAAAAACAAGTCTCTCTGTCACATGATTTCAGATACAAAAGCGGGAATATAATTTCATGATTTGTGTTGCCAAGGCTGAGGACATGGGATGAAGGATTATTTGTCTCTCTGGCATAGGCAACAAGTACTTAAAATTTTTTTTTATTATAGTTGATTTATAATGTCCTATCAATTTCTGCTGTACAGTAAAGTGACCCAGTTATACACACACACACACACACACACACACACATATATTTATACATTTTTTTCTCGCATTATCCTCCGTCGTTTTCCATCACAAATGATTGGATGTAGTTCCCTATGCTATACAGCAGGATCTCATTGCTTATCTACTCTAAATGCTATAGTTTGCATCTCCTAACCCCAAACGCCCAGTCTATCCCTCTCCCTCCCCCTCCCACCTGGCAACCACGAGTCTGTTCTCCATGTCCACAAGTTTGTTTCTTTTCTGTAGGGAACACGTATTTTTAAATTCTATAAATCCCCAAATAGAAGTATCAGCTTACTTTTTAACTCTATGATTGGGAATTATGTGCTTATCTGCATCAACGGATTTCAAATTTTTTTGGACTTTGGAAAAATATTATTTTAAAGATTACAGCATAACAGATGTAGAATGTAAATTTTTCTACAAAATTTCACAGTTCCTTCATGCCACAGCAGTGACTCATGCCACCACAGTGACAACGCTGGATCCTTAACTTGATGAGCCAACAGGGGACTCTAGATAATCATTTCTTCTAATTACATTTCCTTAGTCTATATACGAATTTAGGTAAAGTATAATACAAAAATTATGCATATAATTTTTGAGAATAGATGCATTTCCACTAGGTGATACATATTTTGAGAAATAAAATATTCGAATGTAATCAATTTTTACAAAGACTACACGACACATATGTGCTAAAATAAAAATTGAAGGAAAAAAGGCACCAAAAATGAATTCAACTAACTATAATGATGATGGATTACTTTAGATTTTTTTCTGATAGTAGACAAGTGATATATGAAAATGGACATTTTTTTTTTTAATCAGAGTTGGGAAACATGATTATCTTTCAAGTATGAGGTATATTTCTGCCTGGTCAAAAGTCTATAAGGGCAATGATAGCAAAACTCACACACATGGGCAGTATGATGAATAAATAAAAAGGAAATATCCAGATATCATTTAAGCCTAAAATACTACGTTAGACATTAGGTTACCTCAGAACCAATAATTTGAAGAAAAACTGGAGCTAGGCCAGGAGAAAGCAATTGCGATGATTAAGAGAAAGAAGGGATTAATTTATAAGAAAAGATTTAAGTAGACAAATATCTAGCCAGGCAAGTAATAACTGGAGGGTATATTAAAAGATTCTACAAATATTTGAAAGTGAAAAAGGTGGGAGTAGAATTATTCAGAATGATGTAAAAGAGAGAGTTACCAGGAGTAATTTAGTCAGAAGAACTCTTTGACATTGAAAATCATCAGTTTTTGGAAAATTCTTCTAATAGGAAGTTAAAAGCACCTATTCTTTCTAAAGATTTGAAAGTGGGTAGGAAATGATTCTTGAGCAAGTGGAGAAACTGATCAACTCATTTGACCCTTTATCCACTTCCATGAACAAAAAAGTCAAAGATATTAAATCTAAGCTTGGTGAGCACAGTGTCTACCAATTACTCAAAAGCTCATGTTAGTCGCTGGTGCCCCAATAACATTTTTAGACTGTACTGCATAATTAAACTCTATCATATACTAACGTCAGAAGTTATTATCTTTATTTGGGGGCATAATAATTGCCTTGAGGCTTCATATTTTCATTCCCAACAGAGCCAACAATGTTGGGCACCTATTATTACCTTACCTTATACTTCATGAAGTCCAAAGCTATATTTATTGTGCAATTAGGGTATTTATATTTGAATTGATTCTAGAAAAAAATGTGAGATGTTACTTGTCCCACATCTGACTTGGAAGATTTGTTTACATGTAGCTTTTCCATTGCTTTATGCCCCACCAATTGGTTGTCAAATAAAAAGGTCTATCTGAGCTCTTCTATCCTTTCAATTCTCATTTCTATCTTCGTTTAGACCCTTTTCTTTTTCTTTTTTTGAATGATTTTTATTCTTTCCATTATAGTAAGTTTACAGTGTTCTGTCAATTTTCTACTGTACAGCAAAGTGACCCAGTCACACATAGAAATATGCATTCTTTTTCTTATGTGATCCTCCATCATGGTTCATCATAGGTGACTCGATATAGTTCCCAGTCCCATACATCAGGATCTCATTGCTTATCCATTCCAAAGGCAATAGTTTCCATCTCTTAACCCCAGATTTCCACCACCACCCTCCCTCCCCCTCCCTCTTGGCAACGGACTCCCCTAAGTCTATTCTCCAGGTCCATGAGTTTCTTTTCTGTGGAAAGGTTTATTTGTGCTGCATATTAGATTCCAGATGTCAATGATATGATACAGTGTTTGTCTTCCTCTTTCTGACTTACTTCACTTAGTATGAGAGTCTCTAGTTCCATCCATGTTGCTGTGAAGGCATTATTTTGTTCTTCTATATGGCTGAGTAGTATTCCATTGTGTATATATACCACATCTTCTTAATCCATTCATCTGTCAGTGGACATTTAGGTTGCTTCCATGTCTTGGCTATTGTGAATAGTGCTGTAATGAACATATGGGTGCATGTGTCTTTTTCAAGGAGAGTTTTGTCTGGATATATGCGCAACCGTAGGATTGCTGGAGTTTTAGACCCTTTTCATTTCCCATGAGTTTAATGCAAAACCTCATATGCTCCAACTTCTTTGTTACCCATTTTCTATTCCTCCTCTACCTTGTTTGCTGCCAGAGACATCTTTCTAGACTAAATCTGGCTAAAAATACCATTACCTTCAAGATATAATTCCCTTGAGGAGAAAGTTTCACCATATTATCTATTCACTAGACAAATTCTGCTGTTTCCAGGATCTGTCCTCATCTCTATCTCATCTCTAGCTGCTTCCTGGGCTTCAGATTCCAGAGACTATGCAGCCTTCCTCATCCCCACCTGTTCATACCATTCCTTTTCCCTAAATTCTTCTGACTATCCAGAGTTTTACTCAGATCCATTCAAGAGAAGCTTCAGATGAGATTAAGCATTCAAATTTTTGCATTTTTTGGTAGCATTTAATGTCACTTACATGGCACAAATTAGTTTTGTTTCTCCTTTTCCCACTATGATAAACTTTTTTTTTGAGACGAAATCTGGGTCTTACCACCACACTCCTTGTATATTGTAGGTTCTCAATATATTTTTATAGAATGCATGAAATGATAGAACACTCATCATCTTCATGTGGAAGAAATCCCAGAAACTAACAATATGGCAACATAAATCAGTTTTTCCAAGTATATTGGATTTTACTATACTCTCTAGTAGGACAAGCTATAATACACAACTTTTTTTTTTTAAGTTTTCCTTAGGTAGTTTTCAGATTTGACTTAACTCAAGCAACACAAGGATGTAATATTCTATAACACTCTTCATCCTCTGCAATATTCTGACTCCTTAGCAATGTGCTTTACTTTTCAGCCGTTATCTCCACCAGATGTATTATGTAATTATTTAATTATGAATTATTTTCTATCTTTGCACTCTGTAGTGTGAGCACCATGAAAGAAATGCTTTGTTTTTGTTTGTTGCTTTGTCCCTGTTGCTCTCAACAATACTTGACAAAGAGCAAGTGTATGATAATTATTTGTTGTATAAATAAGTGAACTTACTTTGTGCCATTTGTGTTTCTAAAAGAACTTTTTTGATAGTGTCAATTTTTGGATCATTAAATTTAGCATTTTATAAAGCACCAAAGCTTTGAGTCACTCAGAAAACTCCCATTGATTTCTCAGAATTTTTATTTGTATGTAGTAAATGGTTGACCATTGTCTGTGAATGGTAATAGGAGCTATTAGTAATGGCAGTCTTGCAGCACAGAAAAATACTATGTATTTATCTCTGTGGTCTTATCTTGTTACAGAAAATGGTATAAACTTGAAATCCAACTTAGCTCTGCAAACAATTCTTTGATTTGGGGGATAATAATGAATTTAATTTGATATTATTTTCAACACATTGTCATACATCATTTGTTTTTCATCATTCTTGTTGTTTTCATTGTCATTGAAAAAGCTGTTCCAGTTCTATTTTGAACTATCCTGCCAACCTGTGGTGGAATTTCTAAAAGGACTTACACATTTTAAGAGGTAGGCATATGTAACTTAAGGAGGAAAAGTCAAATGCATACCTACATTAAATTGTATGAGCCAATGATTGAGCCCTTGATCTTAGATTGGCTCGCTGAATATACTGCAACTTGTTCCATACCGTGTGCTCACCACCCATGAGTGTACATAAGGATTTTGTTAAAGGATTCTGAAAGTGGGAGTTCCCATTGTGGCTCAGCAGAAATAAATTCAGCTAGTATCCATGAAGAAGAATTTCGATCCCTGGCCTCACTCACTGGGTTAAGGATTCAGTGTTGCTGTGAGCTGTGGTGTAGGTAGCAGACATGGCTTGGATCCTGCATTGCTGTGGCTATGGAATAGGTCAGCAGCTGCAGCTCCAATTGCACCCCTAGCCTGGGAACCTCCACATGTAGCACACGTGGCCTTAAAAAGCAAAGCAAAGGAAAAATAAAAAGACTTTGAAAGTAAATATATTCTATTGGCTCTCTTTAAAAAAATTAAGCCAACACTCTTTCTGTCTTCTCTCTCTCTTCTTAAGACTTGAACATGTAAGTATTATGGTTATCAACTAATTTTGCATTACATTTTTAATGAAGTGAAATGAAAGTGAGATAGAAATCCTAGGCAATGTAGAAGAGAGTTGTAACACAATTTTTGACTTTTAAAATATTTCCCAAGGTTTAAGGGTGTTACTGTTTTGTTCTCTTAATATCAGGAAAGAACATCTAATTTCCTTTAAAGAGACAGCTTACTTTCTTGCTATGTGTGTGTGTATGTGTATATTGTTTTATTTTTCTTTATTATTTACTGATAATTTGGAGCTTCCATAACTAGTTTCTCTAAGTAAAAGACAATATTTTTTTTCAGGATTTTCAGGGTTTATATCAAAGCTTTTCTAAGATTAAAACCAGGCATAGTAAATGCCTAATTGAAGAGGAGAGTTTTGGTTTTTTCTTTTAAAGAATGAGGCATTGATTTTCCACCATTTTAGAGATTTATTCAATTAAAAAGGATAAATTCATGGTGCACACTTTTCAGATAATCATTAATATGATTTTAAACATGCTAATTTAGAGATAAATTAATGCCAGAGTTAGGACAAATTTGAGACGTATCATTGAGAAGAGATTGGAAAGGCTTTTGAATTTATAAAAGCACAAGTTCTATGCTTAGTTTTGCTACAGGTTTCCCTCTGATCTTGGCAAGTCACTAGCTCCATTTGTCTTAGTGTTCCCATCTGTAAAACTGTGGTCATTAGACTTGACACTGCCTTTCTTAAAAGGGGATGTTATGAGGATGAATAAGGTAATGCATTGTGGTAAAATGCTTTGAGGTCCTTAGAAAAAAGGTATTACATAAATACAGAGTATTATCTCATGTGAAAAATAGCTACAGTACTTTATAGTTACTAAGAGGCCCAGTCAACTACTAATCTATTTTTTTTCTCAGTGTGGAAAATTCCTTACTTCGAAGAAATGATGTTCATATACGGATTGACAAATATATCATCACTTCTTACTATTATTGCGTCACTAATACACTTTTAAAATTTAACTAGTTGTTAGAGTTCTTGCTGTAAAACAGTGGGTTAAGGATCTGGCATTGTCTCTGTCGTGGCTCAGGTTGCTGCTGGGGTGCAAGCTTGATCCCTGTCCTAGTGCAGTGGGTTAAGGTTCTGGTTGTTCTGCAGCTGTGGTGCAGGTTGGAGCTGTGGGTTGGATTCAGCCCCAGGCCCGGGAACTTCCATATGCTGTGGGTGCATCCGGAGAAAAAAATACCCAACTTAACTAGTTATCAAACACCCTTCTTGTTCTTCACACTGGAAACTTTGAAGTCATCTTCAGTTCCTTTCTCTCTTTTGACCCTTAATCCTTACAGCTCGGTGTGGTTAATGTTTATTAGCTCTTCCTTCTTTTTCTGTCCTGGGCACTCCTAGTGACTTGTAATAGCTAAGAGATCATATTTAGGAGCCAGAGCGCTTGAGTTCAAATCCCAGTTCCTTTATGCAAACTTGGGCATCTTATTTAACCACCTTGCACCTCAATTTCCTCATCTATAAAATGGGTATAATAATGATCCCTAGCTAAGCAGGTTGTAGAGGGAAATAAGTAGGCTGTATAACACATAAAGCTGTATCAATAAGTAGGCTGTGTAACAGGTAAAGCTGCTTATAACTATGCCTGGCACTTTGTAAACTCTCAATAAACTTTTGCTAATTTTATTACATGGACAACGGCAATAATCTTGGGTTCATTTATTATTCATTAGACTTATTAAGGCACTTGCATCTTCCAAGAATCTGCCTTTAACCACACTATTGAACTTTCTTTTGTAAGCTATTCCTTTTTTCAATTTTGCCATGTTTTTGTTTCTTGACATTTTAAATAAGGTGGGATTTATTTTCGAAAATGAATATGAAAATTAAATAAATGTCCATACAGATTAGGTTTAAACAAATCCAGAAATGTCATCAGCCAAGTGAGCAGAGGAGGTAAATTCTGGTCCTTCAGATCTATGCCCTTTCATGATTTCTCCTCCGTTCTCATCCTTTCAAATGTCTTACCTCCCATCTTCACTGTACAATCTGATAAAGTAAACTTGTTCTGAGCTGGTACTATGTTCCATACACCGTGCCAGGCTAAAAGATACAGAGATTAATACAACTCTTGAGGTTGTCTCATTCTCTAGGAACTCACATCTTAATGAGTGTGATAGTTTTTGGTGATAAGATGTAGAGATTTTAAGAGTATAAACCAATGGAAAGCAGTATTTACTTTCCGTAAAGTACATATTTTAGGCTTTGTGGACCACATGTAGCCCCTACTGAATATTCTCATTTTTCTTTTTTTTTCCCCTTTGTAACCCTATAAAAATGTAAAAGCCATTCTTAGCTCAAGATTCTTTTTTCAATCTTGAATTGAATCCTCCCCAAAGCCCCCAAATGATCATCTCCTAGTTCCTAATCATGAGCTTGACATCAAACCTTTAACATTTCTCATGAGCCACTTGCATCCATCCAAACAATCTCACCTCATTGCTAATAATGCAGGGGAAGGCATGCTCCTTCAGGCAGGTAAATGCCTCCACTCTGAGCTCTGCCATTTCTTTTTAAAAAGGTGTGCCCAGGAGTTCCTGCTGTGGCGCTTCAGGATCCCAGGCATCTCTGGAGCGCGGGGATGCAGGTTCAATCCCAGGCCCAGCACAGTGGGTTAAGGATCCTGTGTCACGACAGCTATGGTGTCAGCATGGGTCTCAGCTATGGCTCTGATCTGATCCCTGGCCCGGGAACTCCATATACCGCAGGGTGGCCAAAAGAGGAAAAAAAAAATCCTGTGCCCATCAGGAAGTTCTTTGGAGGGCCAGCATGTTAAGGATCAGGCCTTGCTGCAGCTGTTGTGCAGGTTGCAACGGCGGTGCAGTTTTGATCCCTGGCCTGGGAACTTCCACATGCCATGGATGCAGCCAAAAAAAAAGTCTATCCTTTCCACGCCAATAATTCCCTCTTCTTCTGTCCTCTCTAATCATTTCAGGAATATCAACATGTCAGCACATTGCATAGATCATTAAT
The DNA here is from genome assembly GCF_016906955.1 of Phacochoerus africanus. Classification (NCBI taxonomy): domain Eukaryota; kingdom Metazoa; phylum Chordata; class Mammalia; order Artiodactyla; family Suidae; genus Phacochoerus; species Phacochoerus africanus. The sequence goes on along the minus strand of NC_062556.1, from coordinate 44,722,436 downwards.
GTATAACTGAATTCGATTAAGTAGTTGGTGTGTTTGTATTTTTATGTACAGTATAACTTTATATTGCTTTTTGAATCAGGGCGAGGCATTATCCATACCAAAGAGAGGAGTCTGGAGATCTTTTCTCCCTTGCCAAGGGCCCTGTAAATTACACTGAAATGGGTCTTGTATGCACAGAGTTCTCTGACGAGCTTCTGAAATTATCTTTTGTTGAATTAGCAGTTCTATAGCATTCGGCTCCTCTGACTTCCTGTTTAGTCTCATAGGTTCCAAAATTTTAAATGAACTGCTTACTACCGCAAGTTTGGAGCTGAGTGGATATCATATGCAAATACAGTGTTTTAGGAAGGCTTAGAGAATAGTTCTAAACAAACAGTAATAACTACCCATAGAATCACAGAAGCTCCAGGATAAAAAGTCCTAAAAGGTCATCTATTTTTCTTTTCCTTTTTTGTCTTTTTAGTGGCATATGGAAGTTCCCAGGCTAGGGGTCCAATCACAGCCACAGCAACCCAGGATCTGAGCCGACCTACACCAGGGCTCATGGCAATGCCGGATCCTTAATCTACTGAGTGAGATCAGGGATTGAACCTGTGTCCTCATGGATACCACTCAGATTTGTTTCCACTGAGCCACGACAGGAACTCCCTAAAATGTCATCTCTTTTTCAAGACCAAGAAATCACAGTAGCCTCTGTTGCTGTTAACATAATAAAGGATGTCTGGCGAATGGTCTGATATTTCAATGTCTCCACAAGACTCTAATTTTAAATATCACTCATTTCTTCTCTCATGTAATTTTAGCTAAGCTTAGAGTCAGTAGAATGTCTTTTTTTTTCTTTTTATGGCTGCACCTGTTGCACATGGAAGTTCCCAGGTTAGGTGTGGAACTGGAGCTGCAGCTGCTGGCCTGCACCACAGCCACAGGCACGCTGGATGAGCTGCATCTACAACCTACTCTGCAGCTTGTGGCAATGCCAGATCCTTAACCCACTGAGTGAGGCCAGGGATTGAACCCTCATCCTTGTGGATATTGTGTTGGGTTCTTAACTGGCTGAGCCACAATGGGAACACCTCAGTAAAATTTCTGACTTGTGAATGAAAGTGGGCATGAGATGCCTGGTACTGAATTTGAAGTTAATACTACTGTACTGTGTCTACACTTATTTTGTCTCAACTTGTTTCCTTGAAACTTTAGTAAAATCTGTACTATTTAATCATGCTGTGTGTTTGTGTTTGTGTATAGAATGGGATGGTAAGGGAGGGAGGTTTGCCTCTGTAAAAACTGTGCGGAAAAGAAACAAGATACATAGAAACAGGTGTCCGAGGAGGCAGAATTAAACATAAGACTGAAAATTTACTTCCTCAGAGAATTCAGAAACCTTTAATAGGTTTTCAGAGCCAACTTATCGAGATCTGAAGGGACAGGTTGTCTTCACCTTATATCTGGGTTAGGCACATAACATCATTTAACAAATAAGGATAATTTTTATTGGGCACATTTATATATATATATATATTTTAAATTTAGAGCCAGAGATTATCTGCAATAGAATACTGTGGAATTTCATTAGAGTACTAGGCCCCTTCTCCAGATTTATCAAACGAGTCCCTGGGGTTGAGAGCAGAAAATCTTATGTACCTTGAAGTTTAAGAACCACTGCCTTTGAAGCATATCTCCTATTTTGTGTATATTTCCCTTTTAGACTATAGGTATCTTGAGAGCCATAATATTTTATATTTTTGCAAAGTTTATGGGATTTCTATTTAATTCGTAAGTCCCTTGGCCACCATCCCATCATAAATGCTCAATAAATATTGTTAAAATGAAATGGAATTACAACAAATGTATTTGCCAATTTATACACTTCCAGAAACTCTCACAAGATATCAGAAAAAAATACAGCTATAGAGAAATGCCTACTCTCTTTTGCTTTCTTCTTTTGCAGTTCCTGAGCACCAGTGCATTAGGTGACAGTTGAACTCTGATGTGAATTGATAAAGCCATTACAGTTTAAGGCAAATATAATATTCTTCCAATTCTCCAAGCTTTGACCAATTGGGAGCCTTCGGGCCATATTGAATGACCTTTGGCCCAGGCATTGTGGTAAAATTGTGAGAAGAGTAAGACCTCACCGACCTTCTTGTTCAATAATCCAATGAGTAGCTGCTAGTGACTCCTTATGCACCAGGTCGGTATTTCCAACTTCCTTCTTAGTCTCTACTTGATGTCTAACAAGCATCTCAAACTCCACTTCCCCATGTGCTCAGATCAAAGTCCTTGGAATCATTTTCAACTCGTTTCTTTTGTTTGGACAACATCTCTGTGAGCAGATATTTTAGAGCTGCTTTCAAAATATGTGTGCAGAACTCAACTGTTTTTTAATTTCTTCACTTGTCCTGGTTCAAGTCACCATCTTCTTTTGCCTAGATCATTGCAATAGCCTCTTGGCTGGTCTTTCTCCTTCTACATTTGTCTCTTGTAGTCTCTTCTCAGCACAACAGCCACTGTGCAAAACATTTACCAGATTATGTCATTATCTGGCTCAAAACCTTCAATGCTTCCCATTTTACTCAAAATAAAGCTGAAGTTCTTACAACAAAAATCAGTTTTATTTCTGCAACATAACCAGTTTTATTTTAGCACCATAGTATAATTATATTAAAAGAAAAAAATGCTGAATTTAGGCCTCTTTCTTCCTTCTGTCCTTCCTTTCCTTCCTTCCATCCTTCCTTTTCTTCCTTCCATCATTCCTTTCCTTTCCTCCATCCTTTCCTTCCTCCCTTTTTCTTTTTCTTTCTTTCTTTCTTTCTTCTTTCTTCTTTCTTTCTTTCTTTCTTCTTTCTTCTTTCTTTCTTTCTTTCTTTCTTCTTTCCTTCCTTCCTTCCTTCCTTCCTTCCTTCCTTCCTTCCTTCCCTTCCTCCCTCTCCCTCCCCTCCCTCCCTCCCTCCCTCTCTCCCTCCTTCCTTCCTTCCTTCCTCCCTTCCCCTTCCTTCCTTCCTTCCTTCCTTCCTTCCTTCCTTCCTTTCCTTCCTTCCTTCTTCTTTCTTTCTTCCTTTCTTTCTTTCTTTCTTTCTTTCTTTCTTCTTCTTTCTTTCCTTATCCTTCCTTCCTTCCTTCCTTCCTTCCTTCCTTCCTTCCTCTTCCTTCCCTCCCTCCTCTCCCTCCCTCCCTCCCTCCCCTTTCTTGTCCTTCTTCCCTGCTCACGTCTACCTTCCTCCCTTCCTTCGATTCCTTTCTTTTCTTTCTTTGCTTTCTTCTTTCTTTCTTTCTTTCTTTTCTTTCTTTGTTCTTTCTTTCTTTCTTCTTCTTTCCTTCTTTCTCTCTCTCTCTCTCTCTTTCTTTCTTTCTCCCTCCTTTATTTCTTTCAACTTTTTTGGCCATACCTGAGGCATATGGAGGCTCCTGGGCCAGGAGTGGAAACTGAGCTGCAGCTCTGACCTATGTCACAGCTCTGGCAATGCTGTATCTTAACCCATTCTGCCACAGTGGGAACTCCCTGTTAGCCTTCTTTAAATTAACTCTTACTATGTGCATTTTAAAAAGAGAATTAGTAGCTATATACAAGCTTTCATTGCACTCGATCCTTTAATATTTATCAAGCACAATATTTCTTTATTAGTATTTATTTATTAAGGAGAGCTCAGTGTTTGTCCAGGCACTATGAGTATCCAAGTGTGTGTAGAAAATATGGTGTGGTATAAACCTTTAGTAAACCTGGATAGCGTTGGATAGCCAACCACTGTAATTAAAGAAAGATCTTGGGGAGTTCCCATGGTGACACAGTGGAAACGAATCTTACTAGGAACGTTGTGGTTGCAGGTTTGATTCCTGGCCTCACTCAGTGGGTTAAGGATCTGGTGTTACCCTGAGGTGTAGGCCACAGATGTGGCTTGGATCTGATGTTGCTGTGGCTCTGGCGTAGGCTGGCAGCTACAGCTCTGATTAGACCCCTAGGCTGGGAACCTCCATATGCCATGTGAGCAGCCCTAAAAAAAAGAAAGACACAAAGAAAGATTTTCATTTCCTTTAGCTTATTTACTGCCAGAGATTGCAATTTGGTGATTTTTTTTTTCTTTATAAAGAAAAGTTTTATTACTCCTGTAGCATTACTTTAAACATTTCTTCTTTCCTTTGCATATGGCCTTTTCTTTTCTTTTTTGTTTTTAGGGCCGCACCTGTGGCACATGGAGGTTCCCAGGCTCGGGGTCCAATCGGAGCTATAGCTTCCAGCCTATACCACAGCCGCAGCAACATCAGAACTGAGTCACGTCTGTGAACTACACCACAGTTCGCGGCAATGCCGGATCCTCAACCCACTGAGCAAGGCCAGGGATCGCACCTGCAACCTCATGGTTCCTAGTTGGATTCGTTTCTGCTGCACCACGACGGGAACTCTGCATATGGCTTTTCTAACTTGCTACAGTTGTAATGTAGGTCATACATAGAGAAGATTTGTGAAAGAGTTGAAATTTGGACATGGTCTTCATAATTTTTATATCACTTTGTAATTACATCTGCCAAAGAAGAATGTGAACCCTAAAATGAAAAGAAAACCTATCATGTTCAATATAGCAGGTATTTGAAACCAAATAGAAAATGTAAGTTTTATTCATCTAAAAAATGAACTTCTTTGTCAGTCAGAATGCCGAATCCTAACCACTAGACCACCAGGGAAACTGAGACAGTGTTGTAAAGATAAAACTAAAATTCCTTTGTCATAAAACTCATAGCCTACTTAGAAATGATTATTATAGATTTGGCATACTTATATATTTTAATATGCAATCATATGAAATAATGTTAAATGACTAATAACTAAAATACTTTACAAACACTGGGACCTTTTATTTAATGATGAGAAAATCTGTGATTTCCTAAAATAGCCAATAGCATAAAAAAAAAAAGCAAATCCAGAGCTGTAGGAATGAAAAACTTTTACATCTTTTTTTTATATCTAAAAATCTGCCTGGGGCCAGATAGCCTATAGAAAATGTTTCACTACCGTATGCCTTTCAATGATTAGAAGTACTGCTGCCAGCTAGTCAGCCCTACTGTATTAGTGCTACAGCTGTTCAGTCATATTTTTTAGTATGTTATTTTCTTTTCAAGAGAAAAATTGAAAAGTGGTACTTAGACTAAAATATAATCCTATCAATTTTACATAAAATATTGATAAGAAATAAAAATTTAGCATCTCTGGTGTGAATTCACTAAACTGAATAAAATACAAATATATAGATTAAGGAAAGTTAACATAATCCTTTTATGGGAACTAAAATCAATTACATGTCAGCTTTGTAGTATTATAAATGTATTTAGTCAGCATAGAATTTTTCCAGCAGTGTTTCCTGCAGATTGAAATTGACTAACCAGATGTTAAATATTAAATAGAAGTAATCAAAGCATGGTTCAAGAGACTTTAAAAAACAATGATCAAAGGGAGCTATTTATTACCTGATTCATGGTACTGCTGAAATTTTGGTTCTGTGATATTATATTTAAAGTTAGTTTTTTCAAGATCCTATTTTCTAGCTTTACAGGAACAATAATTAATGTTAATAAATTAACTCATAAACTATGTAATTGAATCATTGTGTGTAATCATGGTTGGAAAACTGACCAAGAAATTTAAAGCTCAATTCATAGAAATAAAACCTTAGTGGGATATTTAGTACATATATAACTTTTAGTAATAATATAAATATTGAAAAATACTGGGATTCATTTGATCCATGTCTATAAACACACACACACACACACACACACACACACACACACACACACACACAAAGGAGCACAGTGAAGGCTCTTGGCACAATCATTTGCTCAAGACATTTACTTTCATAAAAGTAATTATGTGAAGTTTCTTTTGCAGCTCAGCAGATTAAGAACCTGCCATAGTGTCTGTGAGGATGTGGGTTCCATGCCTGGCCTCGGTCGGTGGGTTAAGGAGCCAGCATTGCCACAAGCTGCAGCGTAGGCTGCAAATGCGGCTCAGATCCTTTTGCTGTGGCTATGGTATAGGCTGGCATCTGTAGGTCCAATTCAACCCTTAGATTGGGAACTTCTGTATACTGCAGGTATGGCCCTAAAAATAAAAAAAAAATAAAAGAAGGAAAAAAGTAATTTTTCAATTTTTAAAAATATATAGATAAATTATTTGGGAGGAAGATTTCCAGAAAAGGCATTTCATAACCTCTCACAAACTTATCCCATTATGTTCCATTTGCCAATATTTTTTTTTGCTTACATTTAGCAATAACCCCTTCATAAGAGCTGATTGAGCCTGTTTTCTCTTAATATATATTTGGGAATGCAGAGCTGATAGACTTTTCATTATTTGATGTTAATTTTACTATTATCACAAAAATTTATACAGATGATTTAATTTAAGAAAACATCTTACAGAATTAAAATTATAATACCAATTAAATTCACAACTCTTCACACATCATTAAATATTTTTCGCTAATATGTAAAGGATTTTTTTTTCTTTTTCATGTTGGAAGAAAAAAGACAAATGAGGTCAAAGTAGTAAAACTATTCAGAATAAGTAAAACCTTATTCACAAATTTTCTGGCTTCTGCTAACTTATTTTTGAACCAATTTTCAGCTGTTTTCCATTTTATTAATTATATTCTGTTAGTAATCTTTTTTTTTTGCTTTTTTTTTTTTAGGGCTGCACTTGCGGCATGTGGAAGTTCCCAGGCTAGAGGTCCAATTGGAGCTGCAGCTGCTGGCCTACACCACAGCCACAGAAATGTGGGATCTGAGCCGAGACCGTGACCTACAGCACAGCTCACTGCAATGCCAGATATAATCCATTGAGCTAGGCTAGGGATCAAACTTACATCTTCATGGATACTAGTCGGGTGCATTACTGCTGAGCCACTACAGAAATTCCCAGTAATCACTTTTAAGCAATCCTTACTACAGGTTTTCAAAGAAAAGAAACTTTTGATATGGATAGTATTGGTTCTTCTACAGAAATGAAGATTCTTCTACAGAAATGACATTTGTATATTCTGCGCCTTGAACATGCTATGTTCTATTACAGTTTTAAAAGCAAAGCAAGACAAATTTATTGGAGAGAATTGTAAATATTCATATACCCCAACAGTACATGCCTATCTTTAAATGTCACTAATGCACTAAAAATCCTAAAATGGCCCTTTTCAGGTGATTCAGGACCCACCTTCTCCAAAAATTCTCCCCTCCCCAGAGAGATCATATTCCACTCTTACAGCTCCTTTGGCTTTCCCCTTCAATTTTACGGAGATATAATTGACATATGACATTGTATTAATTTTACATATAAAACATAATGATTTAGTACAGGCATATGTTGCAAAATGATAACCACAGTAAGTTTAGGTAACATCTATAACCTCCCATAATTACATTTTTTGTGTGTGTGAAGAGAGATTTTAAGGTTTACTTTCTCCTTTTTTTTTTTTTTTGGTCTTTTTGCCTTTTCTAGGGCCGAGCCTGTGGCATATGGAGATTCCCAGGCTAGGGGGCGAATCGGAGCTGTAGCCACCGGCCTATGCCAGAGCCACAGCAACGAGGGATCCGAGCTGTGTCTGCGACCTACATCACAGCTCACAGCAACACCAGATCCCCAACCCACCGAGCGAGGCCAGGGATCAAACCCGCAACCTCATGGTTCCTAGTTGGACTAGTCAACCACTACGCCACGACGGGAACTCCAAGGTTTACTTTCTTAAACTTTCAAATATACAGTTCAGCATTGTTAACTGTAGCCATCAGGCTGGGCATTACATCCCCAGACTTATTTATCTTACGACTGGAAATGTGCACCTTTGGCCCCATTCACCCTTTTCTCCACCTCCTACCTGCCACCTTCCGCAACTCCCAGTCCCTTCTCTCTACCTCTGAGTTTGGTTTTCCTACGTGCCACATATATGTGAGAGCATACAGATCTGTCATTCCCTGTCTTATTTCACGCAGCACAATGCCCTCAATGCATGTTGTCACAAATGGCAGAATTTCCTTCATTTTCTTATGGCAGAATAATATGCCACTGTATACACGTATATGCCACATTTTATCTTTTTTCTTTTCAGGGCTGTACTGTGGCATATGGAAGCTTCTGGGCTAGGGGTTGAATTGAAGCTGCAGCTGCAGGCCTATGCCATGGCCACAGCAACACCAGATCTGAGCCACATCTGTGAACTATGTCGAAGCTGGTGGCAATGCCAGATCTTTAACCTACTAAGTGAGGCCAGGGATCGAACTTGCATCCTCATGGAGACCATGCGGTGTTCTTAACCCACCGAGCCACAATGGGAACTCCTATATCACATTTTCTTTATCCGTTCATCCACTGATGGACATTTAAGTTGTTTCCATGTCTTGTCTATTATAAATAATGCTTCAATGAACATGGGCGTGCGCTATCTCCTTGAGAGAGTGATTTCATTTGCTTTGGATAAATACCCAAAAGCGGTATTGTAGTTCTACTTTTAATTTTTGGAGGAATCTCCATACTGTTTTCCATAGTGGATGCATCAACTTACATTCGCACCAATGGTGCACAAGAGTCCTTTTCCCCCACATGCTTGCTTACGCTGTTATCTCTTGTTTTTTTGATGATAGCTATTGTTGCAAGTGTGAGATGATATCTCATTGTGGTTTTGAGTTGCATTTCTGTTATGATAACGCGGATTATATGGTGATACATCAGTTTTTGTTTTCTGTTTGTTTCATTTGTTTTAGCTACCAAGCCAGTGTAAATGTTGCTGAACAAATATTTTTCAAAGGCCTTAGCTTCATGATGATTCCTTTGTTTACATGCATAAATCCTTGTGTACTTCATTATGGGACCCTGGTCTCCTTGAGCCTGATTTCATGCGACTTAGCATCTAGTCTCATCAGCTTCTCATGCTTATCAGACCGACCTCTGGCTCCCTGGACCACCTGGCCTGTGTTCACTTTCTTGCAGACACTCTTCTCTTGCTTCTTTGCCTGGTTAAACGAAGTCACATCCTTCAAAATGTCTGAGCTTCCCTTGGAAGTTGCCTCTGATTCCTCCAATCAGGCCACATTCCTATCTTGGGGGCTCCCAAGTCACTTGTAACATTATACTGCTCATATTTTGTTTTCTGTGTGCCTAGTGCCTTTGTAAAAATAGGGATTCAATATATTTTGAGTTACCTTGACCAAATTCCTTAACACCTTTTATATATGTCAATTTCCTCATCTATAAAATAGGGATGAAAACAGATCTGACTTTTTGTGAGGGTCAAATGAACTATCTGACTGGTCCAGTCCTAGCATGTGATAAGAATTGCATAAATGTTAGCTATTTATGGTTATTGTATGAATTGAATACTCTCAGCTCCTCATGAACCTCATTTGTTTTCATTTTGTACCGCCTTTAGGTGCAGGTTTTCTTAATTCAGGGTCTGCTGTGAGGAGGACTTACCTTTATGTGTATTAAATGCACCTCTCTGCTTCACAGCTCCCTCACTTTAGCAGTGTAATAATTTAAAAAATAAATTTGGATCCTAATTCCAGACATTATGTATCTATCTGAAATATTTAAATTTTAAAATCAACATTTAATAATGTATTTTCCTTCCTTTTTAATGTTTAATACATTTTTAATGTTTTTTAATCCATTGATCCAACCAGTTCATCTTTACTTATTGATCATCCTAACAGGTGTCACAATATTGTGGTGAATACATAAATATAAGTGAGATACTTACAGTCTAACTTGGAGTAATAATACTAATAAATGCAAAAAATTAGCAAATAAGCAATATTTGTATGTTGTGTGGTTCACTGTAATATTTTTGAATAGGAGATGAGATGTATTAGTAAAATGAATAATTTATATGAAGAAGGGGATATGTTAGCTGGATATTAAAAGATTTAAGTAGAAATAGCAGGGAGTGAAAAATGCAGTACAGACAAAGGGATTAATAAAGGTAAAGGCTGGGGGGAGTTCCCGTCGTGGTGCAGTGGTTAACGAATCCGACTAAGGACCATGAGGTTTCGGGTTCAATCCCTGGCCTTGCTCAGTGGGTTGAGGATCCGGCGTTTCCATGGGCTGTGGTGTGGGTCTCAGACTCGGCTCGGAGATCCCGCGTTGCTGTGGCTCTGGCGTAGGCCGGTGGCTACAGCTCCGATTCGACCCCTGGCCTGGGAACCTCCGTGTGCCGTGGGAGCGGCCCTGGAAAAAGCAAAAAGACAAAAAAAAAAAAAAAGGTAAAGACCAGGGTGCAGAAAGAGTCTTCAATAATTAGAGGGTAAAAATTTTCTTTAGTTCACAGCTGTGTATGAATGATACTATTTCTAAGCCTGTTTAATATTACAATCTAAAATTATAAGAGAATATGTTTAGAGAAAGGGAAAAATTTGACCCCTCCAAAAGAGGGTTAAAGCAGAAATCATTGCTGCGATAAAGCAATGCACAGCTTTTAGCCTCTGTCAGTTTTGCTTACATAAAATTAGGCACTAAGTGGTTAAGCAGAAGCCTTCCTCAAACTATTTAGCAAAGGCAGTAAAACAAGTGTGGGGTTGTAGAAAAATATTTTATATGAGAATGTTTTATGCTATTGCATTTCTTCATTGCCCATCTTGGTCATTGAAGCTCCCCCCCCCCCCCTTTTTTTTTTGTCTTTTCTGTCTTTTTTTCTAGGGCTGCTCCCATGGCATATGGAGGTTCCCAGGCTAAGTTAAGGGTCTAATCGGAGCTGTAGCTGCTGGCCTACACCACCACAGCCACAGCAACACCAGATCCGAGCCGCGTCTGCAACCAACACCACAGCTCATGGCAACGCCTGATCCTTAACCCACTGAGCGAGGCCAGGGATCGAACCGCAACCTCATCGTTCCTAGTCGGATTCCTTAACCACTGCGCCACGATGGGAACTGCTCCCCCCCCCCCCCTTTTTTTTTCCACTTAGAACATGAGTTAGGGATTCTGCTAAAAGGATATTAAACTGCCGCCTTTGTTTCAGCATTACATTAAGGTGAAGAATGCTGAAGGCAAAGGTGACAACATGAAAGACTCAAGGTGATGAGTACAAAGAATTTGGCAAAGCGTCTTTGACAAATTTGCTTCTTCAACATTTGAATGCTGAGAAAGGCAACTAAAACGAAATAGCAAGTGTTCTGATACCATGACAACATGATTTTGTAGATGACACTGGAGGGATAAAAATAATGTGGACACTAAGATCGTTGATAGAACTGTAAGAACACAAGGTCTCAAATCCAGATCCATAAGCAGGTGTTGTTTTATTATCCAGTTGGGGTTAAGAGATTTTACCAGGTCTCTAGTGAGGAGAAATTATCAATTACATGATATAATTATATTTTAGTTTACGCTATGATTATATACCTATGTAAAACATTTTATTTTTATTATTATGGGTTTTTGGGGAGCCACATCCACAGCATGCAGAAGTTCCTGGGGCCCCTCAGGATCAAACATGAGCCACAGCAGAGACCCAAGCTACTGCAGTGACAATTCTGGATCCTTAACCCGCTGAGATACATGGGAACTCTCAACATTTTATTTTTTATCTTTTTATTTATTTTTTATGGCCACACCTGTGGCATTTGGAAGTTTGGAGGCTAGGGGTCGAATGGGAGCTGCAGTGCTGGCCTTCACCACAGCCACAAAAACCTATGCCATGGCTGCGGGAATGCCGGATCCTTAACCCACTGAGTGAGGACAGGGATTGAACCCACTATGGGGACACTATGTCTGGTTCTTAACCCACTGAGCCACAATGGGAACTCCTCGACATTATATTTTTAAAGGTAGTTACCAATCTTAGCAAATCCTTTTGCTGTCTTCATGAAATTGTCTCAAATTTAAAAAATCATTTGGATAGGACTTATTTTCAAATATTGGACTTTATTTCATAAAGCCTGCAAAAGGTTCCTTTTTTTTCTAGGAATGGCAGTGATACCCAATGAATATTCTCTGATTGTTGTAATTGGGATACTATTGCCCAGAGCCCGGAAAGCTGGGTAATGACACCACTCAGAGAAAGTTACTTTAGAAAGCCTCCTGTCTCACGAGGTATGCTACAAATTACATAAGGAATCTAGGTTTTCTGAGTGGCAGTTTTCTATGTAGTAGGTTTTGTGTGCTTAACAGATTAACTGCTTTCTATGTTATTCTTTCTCCCAGGATTCAGGAAAGAAAATGACATAATAGATTTTTTTCCCCCTAGAATCACTGTAAACCTCCTTAGTCAAACCCAGTTGCTCCTTGGGAGGTAAAGAGAGAACTAACCTATGTTTCTACAAGTTACAGAATCATTTACATTTATTTCCCTTGCACAGTGAGGCCCCAAAGCCTCAGAGCTATGATTCTCCAAATCTCCACATTCTAAGCTTGACTGATTGGTTTAAAAGCTTCTGAGAGATTTATAATGATTCACTATGTAAGCCAATGATTTTACATTTAAGGCAGGAGACTGCTGATAAATGACAGAACACTTCAGTTTCTCTTTGGATGCAGCAGGTGACCAACTGTTTTCATAGGTTTAGCTAAAAGCAGCATTGCCTTTGCCTTGTTTGATGTCCACATTTATGAAGTGAACACACATTATAAGGTACACAAGCATTATAATATTGACTCCTCACTTATAGTGCTACCTTGGGATATGTTAGCTATATTAAGATCTGTGAGTATTTACCACAGTAACTTTAAACCCTCTGTTGCTTTTGAACTTGTTCTTTCATAAACTTGAATTGCTTCCCCCAATTTCAGATTAGTTATTTAAATAGCAGATATTGGCATATGCATCCTGTGGTGTATGGAAAGATTGGCCAGTGGGGACCCGCTGTACAGTACAGGGAACTCTACCCAATGTTCTGTGATAATCTCTATGGGAAACGAATCTGAAAAAGAATGAATGTGTGTACATGTGTAACTGAATCACTTAGTTGTACAGCAGAAATTACCACACAACATTGGAAATCAACTGTACTTCAATAAAACTTTAAAAAATGAAAACAATTTAAAAAAATAAAAAAAGGGAGTTCCCGTTATGGCTCCGTGGGTTAAGACCCCAGCCTAGTGTCTGTGAGGATTTGGGTTTGATCCCTGGCCTCACTCAGTGGGTTAATGATCGGGCATTGCAGCAAGCTGTGGTTTAGGCAGCAGCTGCAGCTCCGATTCAGCCCCCAGCCTGGGAACTTCCATATGCTGCAGGTGTGGCCCTAAAAAGAAAAATACAGCAGATATCACTATATGTTAAGTTTGGAACAATTACTATGCGTAGTTCACTGTGATGTTTGATAACAACATAAAATGGCATTATCTGTAACTGTTTACATGTTTATATAAATAAATTGCCATTATTTAAACATGGTATTGGAGGAGATGAATGAAGTAAAATTGATGGAGTAGATATTTTAATATTATTACACTTTATATGAAATTTTACCATCTTTGTTGAGTAAAGAAAATTTAAGATTTGTGAGGAAGACCACATCTTTTCACTAGGACATTATCAAGAGTAATAAAGTCATTAAGAGTAATTAAAGAGGAGGCTGCAGAAATATCTATTATATCAGCACCGTAAGAGTCTCTATCAACCAGTGTGTTCCTTTCCTGCCAGCAATGCTGAAGGCGCCAACTGGACTGAACACAACAGGCATTGGAGGTGCAGTCTGTAATGTCTTTATTAGGAGAAAATTAAGTCACACCATCACTCCAGTTGGCTTCATTAATAACAATTCAAGCCACCCTGTTCCTTCTGCATCTCCACAACCAAGTCCCTCTAACCTGTCTTCTGTTCTCTGGCTCCTTTCATTCCTTTCATCATCCCTTCTACTTAAGACACACAAGCTTTCTACTGCTGCCTTCTGACCCAGGCTCCTTCCTAACAGATCAGCTCTGCTCTGTTCTCTCCACATTGTCTGTTGCTGCTCTGCCTTATTTTGAGAAAGTCCCCCGTATTATCCCAAGTACAGTTTAGTAATTAAGAAAATGGCCCTTGGAACTCAGATCCAGCTTCTAATCTCCCTTCTTTTACCTGCTAGCTGTGTTCCTTTGGCCAGGTTATTTAACCTCTCTGAGCCTCAGTTTCCCTGTTCGTGAAAGGGGCAAATAATATCTATCTTAAAAGACTTGTAATGAAGACTAAGAAAAGCTAATTCATGACAAGTGCCTCGTTCCACATGTACTTGGCTTGTAGTAAACACTAAGTAAATCAATATTGTTGAAAAATTTTAGATAATTAAGGATTATATTATTATAATTAGGTTAAAATTAGATTGCACTAATTTCCTACCATAATGGAATAAGCTCTTCCTATACAAAGTAATTTCCCTAGAATCACTTTATAATAGTGACCACTCTCAAATTTCTATAGTTCCTGTTTCTTTTTCTCCCCCCTTCTTTTTGGGCCATACCTGCAGCATATGGAAGTTCCTGGGCTAGGGGTCCAATGGGAGCTGCAGCCGCCAGCCACAGTAACACTGGATCTGAGCTGCATCAGTGACCTACACTGTAGCTCATGGCAATGCCGGATCCTTAACCCACTGAGCAAGGCCAGGGATTGAACTCACATCCTCATGGTTCCTAGTTGGGTTCTTAACCTGCTGAGCCACATTGGGAACTCCTAATAGTCCCTGTTTCTGAAAATGCTCATTCTCCCCTTACTCAAGTTCATATATATCTATCTTATATATATAAATATCATGAAGGACTGTCTCACGCCTTGCTTAAATTTTGCTTATATGATGCCAGTTGATTTTACTGACCTGCTAATATATCTTATTCAAGAAAGCAATGAAGTAAATCCATCTGAGTTAATTCACTTTATCCTCTAGGGACTCCTAAGCACCTTTTTTTGTCACTTGCTGTGGATGCTTACCTAGATTTGTTGTCAAGAGTCTTGGCTGGGAGTTTACGGAATCTATCTCCCATTTTTTTTTTTTTTGGTAATTGTCTCTCATCCCTGTTCCCCCACCCCATCTCTGTTCTTTGAACATTCTTTCCGATTATTCAAAGTTCACAGTCAATGGCTGAGAAATCCCTATTGCAAGTTTTCCCAATAACCTTGACTATAATTTGTTTAGACCATGAACTTCAATTTGGAAGAGCAACAAAGTGCTCTCTTCAATTTCTTTCCTCATCTTAGGAACTGCATTTTTCTTCCTGTCCTTAACTGGGTAAGCTCATGACTTCCACCTTTCCTTTTCTTTCCCACCTATTTCTTATCCACTTCTGTGGTCTCCACCACTTCCTTCCATGCTCTGTCAGATTTGAAAGAGTTTGCATGTCACATCTCACATCAGAGGGGCTTGTCAACATCATGAATGAACTTTACTTGGTTGCCCACTGACTCTCTGATGGACCCACAAAAGTTATGAATTCTATGTATTAGCCTGGATTTTCTCATTGTTAGGGTAATGATGTACTTTGAGGTTTTCTATATCCTAAATTTAAGAGAAACCGCCCCTTCATCTTCATTCCTTAAAACTTTGGAAGCTGACTTTGGCATAACCAATCTGGAAACACTACTTTCTTGAAGATTTTCATGGGTCTTTGATTGGTGCATTAGTCAGCCTTGCTGCAATAACAGATAACCCCAAAGTAGCAACCCCTTAACTATTTTTTAGTTACATAACATATTGTTAGTTGTGGGTTAATTGTTGCTCCTCTTGATCTATTTTCTCCCATCCCTTGGATAACTTGACCATCCCTACTTGTGTCTCTGCTTGTCAGAAGGGAGGGGAAGGGGCAGCCCCAGTTTGGGATGTGGCAGATGGAAAGGATAAGAAAATTCATGGAAATTTCTGATGCCTCTTAAAGTATTTGATGCTTAGATGTAATAGAAGGCCCCCCCCCCCCGCCACATTTCATTGTCCATTCACATCCAAGGGAGGATATATGTACCTGTCATAGGAGTCTTGGGCAAGTCACGTGCCGAGGGACAGGAATATATATTCTTCTTTCAGGTATTGGGAGCTGGTAATTACGAACGAGAATATAGCTTACTCAACAGGCTGGTGGACACCTATAAAAGTATTTGCCTTGCCTGCAATATTTGTATTCTCTTAATCACACAATTGTGTTGGTTGGAAAGGCTTTTGTCTTTGGGAAATGGTTTTAAACAATGAGAAAATATATCATTTTATATAATAAGAAGCCAAGAGGAGGGTGGTACCTAGACAAAGCATGTTGGAGCTGTGAGAGCTTTGCTTGTTTGTGGATTATCTCTCCCTCCAGCTTGAGTTGGCTTTGTTCTGATACTGGCCTCACTCATGGTTGCAAGGTGGTTGCTAATGAGAGCTGTTGCTCCATGTTGCTTTGGGCATGTATCAGACTGTTATGATCATTATACAACCACAGATGTGATAAATTCATTTGAGTAATAAAAAAAAGAAAACCTTATCCTATTCGGAAATATAAATTCTTCTCTTAGGTATGATTGAGTCAAGATGAGAAATGTGTACTCTCCAGACTAATGTTAATTCCCAGAAGGAATACATTAGTCTGGTTGGTTTAGACTAATTGTCTTGGATAGAAAGGATGTTGAGGAGTCAACCTCAATGTCCATTAAAGTTACCTTTATCTTACATCCTCCTAAGGTTCTGTTTCTTGTGTGTGTATATATGCATACATACACATATAAACATACACTATTTATAGTTTTCTCTTCTTCACAATATACCCCCATCCAAGGCGAGAAGAATCGCACAAGAGTGTGAGTAGTGGTAGGTGGGAACAATTGGGGTGCATAGTAGAAGCTGGATGCTGTAGTTCTGAACATGCAAATTTGAAAATTAAGTACATGAAGACTTCTGAAATGTGCCTGACTATTGGAAAATGTTTCATAAAGGGCAATGCTATTGTCTCTTCCAACCAGTTGTAAAGGCAATCTTAAGAATTTACATTTGCGTACCACAATAATAGCACTTGTATCTACTACCTTGGGATATGGTTATTTGCGTATGCACTAAATTTCATTAGAGCATTATAAACTTTTGGAAGGCAGAGACATAACCTTTTGTATCCTGGAAGCTCTTCATGTCTAAAAGGATGCCTTACTCAGAGAGATGATTGATTATTTTTCCCTGGGCTCCCATGGTCCCGTTACACCTCATCTCACATGATGTTATAACTAGTTGTATACGCCTAATCCTCCTGCTAGACTGACTGTTCCCTGAGAGGAAAAGTAGACCGAGCCTTAATCTTTTCTTTTTGTTTTCATTTTTCCCTCTTCCCCCCATCCCACCTGCCTCTTATGAAGCGCCAAGTACAGTGCTTGGTATATGGTATATGCTCAAGAAATATATATGGTATATGCTCAAAAAACATATATTTTTGTTTCTTGTTCAGAAACAAAATAATAAAGGAAATTTAGAAGGTAGTGTCTACCATTCAAATCATAAGGAATCATACAACTATGGGATAAAAAAGTAAAAAAAGATATTGTTCCCCCACATTTCTATCTAAAAAGAAAGTTTTTTTTTTAATAAATTGATTTTTGAAAACAAGTAGGTAATAGAGTACGAAAGGGCCACAGTACACTAAAACTACAGAGCTGAGATCATGGTTCCCTTCTGATCCATAAAATTGCTGAAGCCCCTTCAAAGAAAACCAGGCATGTTTTAGTATCTGTTACTGTTTATTATTGTGTTGAATTTGATATTTTGAAAATCTGACATAATCTCCCTCATTAGGATTGTCATAGGGATCAAAGGAGGTAAGATGTAGAAAGTATTTAGCACAGTTAATTTCACAGCAATTTAAATTTCAGATTCTTGAAACACTGTTGAATCATTTTGCCAGCCTTAGGTGAAGGTGAAAAGTAGAATCTCCATGAATTCTTTTTTCAGGAAGCCTGATACCTCACATTTGAAACTCAGGAGGAATGTGAGTTAGTGTGCTGAGTCTAATATGAATTTTGAATTTTTATTTTGATTGTGGAGGTAAATGGCCTCATGGCCTTGTTAGGTGTTGAGTATTTTTTTGGTGAGAGTAGGATAAAGAGAACCAACTGTGTTCCCCCACAGTCTTGCTTTGCTGAGAGCTGCCAGGTTTCCACATAACCACCAGCAACTCTAGGGACTAGCTCTGTGCTTTGGGTGTGGGAGGTGCTCAAAAAATGACAATTGACTTGATGAATTAATAAATTGGCCCAGGAATCAGGATTCTTCAACAGACAGTGAATCTTTCAATGCAGAGACCACAAATTATTGTATGTATCTCCAGGTCCTGGCAGAGTCCAATCTCCACAAGGGTTGAAAAGAAGTGACTCAGCTGATAGGAAGTGCCTCCTTTCCTATTTTCAAAGACTATTATTTATAGTTTTCTCTGTTTGAGCAAGTGTTTGTACTTTGACCATCAGGTTTGGTGGTCAAAGTACCACCAAATGCCTGACTTGAGGGCCATGTGTCAACTCCATTTCATCCTGGAAACTTCCTTCATCATCCCTGTGGTCTGGTTTCCTCCCCTGCAGCTCTGCTGATGTGTTTTCTCCCCAATATTTTTAATGTTATAAAATGTATGTAACATATTTACCATTTTTTCCCTTTTAAGAGCCACACCTGCAGCATATGGAGGTTCCCAGGCTAGGGGTCTAATTGGAGCTACAGCTGCCAGCCTACATCACAGCCACAGCAATGCCAGATCTGAGCTACGTCTGCGATCTACACCAAAGCTCATGGCAACGCTGGATCCTTAACCCACTGATCGAAGCCAGAGGTTGAATCCACACCCTCATGGTTCCTACTCAGATTCATTTCCTCCATGCCATGACAGGAACTCCTAAAATTTACCATTTTTAATGTTTGAAAGTGTATAATTCAAAGTACTTAATGGTTTTAGGTACATTCACTATGTTGTGCAACCATCAATATCACGCATCTCCAGAACTTTTTCATATCCCAAACAGAGCTGTAAAACCATTAAACATTCCCCCTTCTCCTCCCCCACCCTCCTCCTCACCCCTGCCCCCAGCCCCTGGCAACCTTTATTCCACTTTCTGTCTCTATGAATTTGCCTCTTCTAGGTATCTCACGTAATAGGAATCACACAGTGTTTACCCAAAAGGACAGATGTGTTTGGCTTATTTCAGTTATCATCATTTCCTCAGTGTTCATCCACAAGGTAGCATGTGTCAGGATTTTATTCCTTTCTAAGGCTGACTAATACGCCTTTGTCAGTATATACTGACTAAATTTTGTTTATTGATTCATCTGTCGATGGATATTTGTGTTTTTTCCATGTTTTGGCTCTTATGAGTAATGCTGCTTTGAACATTGGTTCAAATACTTGTTCAAACACCTGTTTTCAATTCTTTTGAGTATATATCTGGTAATTTAATTATTGGATAATGTGGTAATTGTATGTTTAACTCTTTGTCATATTGGCCACACCATGTTACATTTCTACCAGCAATGCACAAGGGTTCCACTTTGTGTCCCATCCTCTCCAATACTCGTTCTTTCCTTCCTTTCTGCTCCTCTCTTTTCCTTTCCTTTCCTTTTCTCCTTCTCCTTTCCCTCCTCTTTTCTCCTCTTTGTCCTCCTCCCCTCCCTTCCTCCTCCTCCTTCTTCCTTTTCTTCTTTTTCTTCCTCTTCTCCTCCCCCTTCTCTTTCTTCTCGTCTTCCTTTCTTCTTATTTTTCTTCTTCTTCCTTTTTTTTTTCTTGCAAAATAAAAGCCATCCTAATGGGAGTAAGGTGGTATTTCATTGTGGTTTGGATTTGCATTTCCCTAATGATTACTCAACTTGAGTATATTTTCATGTGCTTATTGGCCAATTGTCTATCTTTTTGGATGATCTGTTATTAAAGCCACTAACTAGCACTGTTCCAGTAAGATTCGGCAGTGACTCTCAGCTGCTAGCTTTCCCAAATCTGTTTCTTTATTTGTGCATCATTGCTTTTTTCCTTAACTCAGTGTCATCTCTCAGTGCTTTGAGCTGCAGGTACCATAATCTCAGCAATTACTCTTTTGCCTGTTTCTTCTCTGTTATCTTTACTAGAAATGAGTGACCAAAGCTTAGGATCCTGTGGTTCCACTCCCGGTACCTTCCTTCTCACTGTATATTTAAGACATAATCATTTCTAGCTCTTTAATTCTAGTGAAATACCTTCAGCTGCCTCTAATACATCCTTGGTTACTTCGAGTAACTTCCAGTACTCTTACTGTTACTTTCAGCTCAGCATATAAGTTGATCTTGGGAGTTTCCGTCATGGTGCAGGGGAAACAAATCAGACTAAGAACTGTAAGGTTGTGGGTTCGATCCCTGGCCTAGCTCAGTGGGTTGAGGATCTGGGGTTGAGAATCTGGCATTTCCATGAGCTGTGGTGTAGGTCGCAGATGTGGCTCAGATCCTGTGTTGCTGTCTCTGTAGAGCAGGCCAGGAGCTGTGGCTCCAATTTGACCCCCAGCCTGGGAAACTCCATATGCTGTGGGTTCGGCCCTGAAAAGACAACAAACAAACAAACAAACAAACAAAAAAGCATATAAGTTGATCCTTGAACAATATGGGGAATTAGGGGCATCGACACTCTGAGTAGTAGGAAATCACGTATAATTTTAATCAGCCCTTTATATCTGTGGTTTCACATTCTCAGATTCAACAACCACAGATTTTGTAGACCGTAGTGTTTACTACTGAAAAGAATCCAGGGGAGTTCCCATCATGGCTCAGCGGGTAATGAACCCAACTAGCATCCATGAGGTTGCGGGTTCGATCCCCCGGCCTTGCTCAGTGGGTTAAGGATCAGGTGTTGCTTGAGCTGTGGTGTAGATCCCAGATGTGGCTCGGATCCTGCATTGCTGTGGCTCTGGCGTGGCCGGCAGCTACAGCTCCGATTAGACCCCTAGCCTGGGAACTTCCCATATGCCATGGGTGCGGCCCTAAAAAAAAAAAAAAAAAAAAAATTAAAAAAAAATGAAAAGAATCCATGTGTAAGTGGGACAGACCCACACTGGTCAAGGTCAACTCTATGCTACTTAGAGGGTCATCTTGGCCTCACCAGCTCTCTCCCAATTTCTGTCACTGTCTTGGTTTCTATGTTTACTTCATCTTTGGCTTTATCTTTATTTTTTCCATCTTCATCCTCTGTATTAGCTAGTCTCCAGCTCTTGTTTTTCCTTCCTTCACAGTTTTAAATTTTATCCCGAGGAGACGCAAACTAAGACATTCCCATGACTGGTGAATATACTTTCTGTTTAATGATTAAGTCTTTCGTGAATGATTGATTAAACAGTTTATACCTGAGGTGAGGGTGTGATAGTGTTGTTTAGCACAATGCCTCATGCATGAGGCAGTCAGTAAATATTTGCTGAATGATTTGAGTTCACTTTGACTATTGCACGTTAGTCAGCATACAAGTCTGTAGTCATTTATTGTTAAATTTCTTCCTGACATACATTTGGTGTAGGAGGAAAAGTGTGTGGGTTTCAGAAAAATACAGAGAATGGACAATTAAGTTTTCCTAGGGTGTGCCGCATCTGATGTGCTAAAAATGTAAGTTATGTTCTGTGCTTTTAAAAATGTTATATTTAATAGGTTTTTAAAATTTAAAATGTGCCTAGTAGTGCTTACATTTGGTATCAAATATAAGTGATTAATAATTCCATGTTCTCTGAATTCCTGATTTGTTTCCTGTGTCGGAGATTTGAGACTATTAAGAGGTGATTAGGGAGGATATCCTTGAAGTCTCCTTCACACCAAGAATCTCCCTTTTTTTGGTTCACTTAACTTAATGTGGGAGTTGCTTGTGATATTTTCTACATTTCACCTTCTGAGGTTATGGGCCCCATTCATATGCCAGATCTCCCTCTCAGATGAGGAAGTATGACTTTTATGAATTTTTCTTCACTTGTAGAATTTAATTTACATGAATAATTAGGAAAGGACCAAGCGAAATTTCCCTCTCCCTAGGCAAACAATCTTGTTAAGAAAATCAGCTGCAAACTTTTCCTTTAATATTTTTTTCTTTGTACCTTTAAATTTATTGCTTGCTGCAAAGAAGCAAAATAAGAAGAAATATAGGGTACTACAACATACTGCTCTTTTGCATATTGATATCTGAATAATTACCATAGGGCATATTGAGTTATAATATGAAATACTATTCCCTCGGGACATTATCTTAAAATATTTTACTTCTTTAGCATGCAGTTCAATATTTTAGAGTTATGTAAAGAGTATAGTTGTTCACTGACATAGAATGCACTGGCAGAAGCGAAAAATTAGAGGGATCTAAAAGGATAAGGGGATAGTTCTTGGAATGTTACAGTATTTAAATGATGTTGGAATATAGCTGGTCAATTATAAAAGCCAAGAGAGTGAAAGGGAAGAAGGCCGTGATTCTGTACAGATAGTTAATATATGTGTGTTTCCCTTTAAAGTGTATTTCACATGGGATTCTGTTTGATATCCATACCTGTAGTCTTGTTTTTTTAATCCCATTTACACACAGTTAGCACTTGGGGTTTTTAAAAAATTTTATTGACATAGAGTTGATTTACAATGTTCTGTTATTTTCTGATCAGCAAAGTGATTGAGTTAGTTTCTTGTGTTGTACAGTAGAACCTTGCCATTTATCCATCCTATATATATTAGTTTGCTTCTACTAATCCCAAACTTCTAATCCTTCCCTCCCTTCCCCCCACTCTGGCAACCACAAGTCTATTCTCTTTGTCTGTGTGTCTGTGTCTCATAGATATGTTCATTTATGTAACATTTTAGATTCCACATATAAGTGATATCATATGGTATTTGTCTTTCTCATTGTGATTTACTTTGTTTAACTACATTAATCTCTAGGTCCATCCATGTTGCTGCAAATGGCATTAGTTTGTCTTTTTTATGGCTGAGTAATATTCCATTGTATATATGTGCCACATCTTCTTAATTCATTCGTCTGTCATTGGACACTTAATTTGTTTCCATGTCTTGGCTATTGTGAATAATTCTGCCATGAACATAGGGGTGCATGTATCTTCTTGAATTATAGTTTTGTCTGAACATATGCCCAGAAATGGGATTGCAGGATCATACAGTCACTGTATTTTTAGGTTTTTGGAGAAAGCTTCATCCTGTTTTCCATAGTGGCTGCATCAGTTTACATTCCCATCAACAGTTTAGGAGGATTCTGTTTGCTTCACGCCCCCTCCAGCACAGTAATTCTTTTTTTTTTTTTTAATGTTACAAAGGCCTGAAAGAGGTTTGACAGAGAAATAGTGCCCCCAAACTAAGAACTATGTTATTCATAATGGGAGTCACTAGCCCACCCCGGGGAGCGGGGGGTTTGAACATAACAAAACACAGACATACAATGCAGGCTGCTGTGATGTACCAAATGCCTGCTTCTTAGAACTTGGTCCAAGAAGTCTAGTTGGGCTGTGTCTTAGTCTGTTTAGTCTGCTATAACAGAATACACAGACTGGGTTGCTTATAAATAGAAATTTGTTCTTCATAGTTCTGGAGACTGAGAAGTCCAAGATCAAGGCATCAGCATGGTCATGTTCTCATGAAGTCTCTCTTTCTGGTTCATACCCAGTGCCTTCTTGCTGTGTCTGTACATGGTGGAAGTGGTAGAAAGCTCCCTGAAGCCACTTATATAAGAGCACTAATTCCATTGATGAAGGCTTTGCCCTCATGGCTTTAAGCACATCTTCAAGTCCCATTTCCTGATTCCATCACCTAGGGTATAAGGATTTCAACATATGAATTTTGGGGGACACAAACTTTCATATCATAGGATGTGATCCCCAATAAGCCTAGACTAATAGGAAAGTCCACCAACACCAGAAGCACTGTCAGAGCTGATCACATTGGACCACTGAATTTTGCCATTCCAAGGGTTGTGTGGCTTTCGCCAAGTTTCTGAAACTCTCCAACTCCCAGTTTCCTCACCTGTAAAGTGAACTGTGTGAGTTAAATGAGATCATGCAAGGAGAGTGCTCCTTTTATTTCCTGATGTTATTACTATTATGGTCATTGCTGTAATGAGACCGGATTTTTACATTCATAAAAAATAATTACTGCCGGTTGACTATTAATTACAACTGTGAAAGCCATAATCTGCAGCATGAATTCCAAATAAAAGGGTAAAATGAAAACAAACCTTTATTTTACATCTGAGGTCGTGAAGTGTGTTTGCTTTTAAAATTGTTTTTGATATGCCTTCTTTAAAGCTGTAGGAAATTAAAGATGATTATATGTATGTTTTTATGAAATAACTTTCATCATGTGGCCATTTTGTAACCAAGGATGTATTTTTTTTAACTTGTTTATCATAATATAGGTCACTTTTTATTTTTAATGTGCTGAAATAGTTATTTCTCAGTTTCTGCTATTTGAGGAGGAACAGCATTATTATCCTAATTTTACAGATGAAGAAACCCCATGCAGGTTTCATAAGGGGATGGATATTACATTTTAGGTTTAGTGGCAAAGCAAACATGGAGTTGAACTACTTTATTCCCTGGATCTTGCAAGCTTCATTACTTTTCATGGTGCTGCTCTAAAAAAAGAACATTGGGCAGTTTGTACCAATGGGAACTAGGTTATGGGTATTTAGCAGCTCTAGTACCCACCAGCCAAAAGCTGAATTGACTTCTACTACATTAACAAATCATTTTTGTAAAACAGGTACATTGGACTAATAGATGAGATGCTTTAGCTGGTGCCGTCTCAATTGCAACAGCAAGATGGCAAAAGGAAATGTAAGTTGCCATGTATTAAAAATCAGTTGAAATAACATTTCGACCTTCAGAGGCAGCATATTCTCTAGGAGAATGAAACAAAATCCGGGTGATAGCAGTGAAGGTGATGTGGGGCCCTGCTATTCTAATCAATTAAATGCATGACTCTTAAGGCCTGCCAAGTTGATAATTTTGCTATCTGGATGTCCCCATCTCTGACCTTTCTTCTCTTTTCTTTATCTCATTTCTTAGGCACCTGTTTCTTTCCTGGCTTAGTTCCTCTTGTCACAGAAATATACCCCAAATTAACTTATACTTAGATTACTTAAATATTTTTGTACCAATAAAAGACCAAGTAATCTCTAATAAGGTGATTTCAGGCACTGTGCTACAGATTTTGCTGTTGGCAGGGTGTTTAGCCCCATCTCAGATCATATGCACTTTCTCGCTCAATACCGTGTCTCTGCTCTTTCTGGTTTCTGGGCAGATGTATCTGAGTGCGATTCTGTAGAAATGCTAATTTGGTCAACTGTTACCGTCTAATGAGGAACGAGAACTTCCCGCTAGCCACTATTTTAGAAGGATGATGGAGGTGTTAAGTGAGGCAGAGGAGAGGGTGATGAAATCTGCCGTGTAGAGATGGAGAAGGCCTGATGGATGTAGAAATGGATGGAAGGCTGTGCCTGTCCGAGAGTAATCTGAAGCGATACGTGAAAATTGGTAATATGTTTAGGGGCTGTTCAAAGTCTGCTGTGTGACAGTATGTGGGGAGATACATAGCAATGACCAATTGAAACCGGAATGTGGAGGGGTTTGAGTGTCATTGCTAGGAGTTTGGACTTGAACCTGGAAGGCAATAAGGCTCTGCCAAATTTCTCAATCTGAGTCCCTGTATTCACCTTGACTTCCTCACTGGAGATAGTCACCACCCCAGGACTATAGAAAAATTATAGTATTTGAAATCAGAATACTTGGGTCAGACCTCTTAAAGACTTGGGCAAATAACTGAAATGCAGAACTGGTGAACTGGTTGCGTTTAAGTCGATCTGGTCCAGTTAAATAGTGTGTGGCAGGCACACTGGGACTGGGCTTGGAACGAATCCTTTTTTCTAGGGTAGGACATAGCAGAGCACAGGTGTAGGAGAAAGCCTTTTTTTGTTGGGAGGACCAGGTAATCTAGAAGATCGGGCAAGAGATACAAATTTGAATGTCCAACAGGGACCTCTGTTTAGCACAATATTCTGTAATAATCTATGTGGGAAAAGAACTGGAAAGGGAATGGATGTGGGTACATGTATAACTGAATCACTTTGTTGTACTGCAGAAATTATCACAACATTTTAAATTAACTTTACTTCAATAAAACTAAAAAATGAAAAAAACCCCAAATATCATCTCCTCTGTAAAGACATCCCAAAGTCAGTTGCAGCTACTTCTCAGCTTTCAAAGCTTGTTCTATGTGCCTTTAAAATAGTTATTGTCTTACGCTAGTATATATGCTTTGTATTTTTTTACGTTTTAGTATTATTTTTTAATAGTGATTTCTCCAATACAATTTTTTTCTATTGTACTGTATAGTGACCCAGTTATACATACATGTACACATTCTATTTTCGCATATTATCATGTTCCATCATAAGTGACTAGAGATAGTTCCCAGTGCTACACAGCAGGATCTCATTGCTAATGCATTCCAAAGGCAATAGTTTGTATCAGTTAACCCCAAGCACCTCATTCATCCCACTCCCTCCCACTTCCCCTTGGCAATCACAAGTCTATTCTGCAAGTCCTTGATTTTCTTTTCTGTGGAAAGGTTCATTTGTGCCTTATATTAGATTCCAGATATAAGTGATATTATACGGTATTTGTCTTTCTCTTTCTGACTTATTTCACTCAGGATGAGAGTCTCTAGTTCCATCCATGTTTCTTCAAATAGTGTTATTTTGTTCTTTTTTATGGCTGAGTAGTATTCCATTGTGTAAAATGGTCTTTTGGTTTGAGGCAATGGAAACTACAGAGGATAGTTAGGAGAAAAGGCAATTTGAAGTTTACTTGGGGTGAAGAGGGGAAGCAGTCAGGGGCCCCAAGATTTGGAAAGGTACTTGATTTGAAATGAGTAATAAAAAGTCATCAGAGGAGTTCTGATTGTGGCTTAGTGGTAAAGAACCAGACTAGTACCCATGAAGATGCGGGTTTGATCTCTGGCCTCACTCAGTGGGTTGAGGATCTGGTGTTGCCATGAGTTGTTGGTGTAGGTTGCAGATGCAGCTCGGATCTGGAGCTGCTGTGGCTGTGGTGTAGGCTGGCAGCTGTAGCTCTGATTCGACCCCTAGCTAGGAACTTCCATATGCTGAGGGTACAACCCCAAAAATACCAAAAAAAAAAGTCATCAGAAATCCAGGCATTTTTTCCCCTCGTTTCATTAATTTTCCTTATTCTACAGACCATCTTCTCTGCTTCTCTGTACCCAGTGAAACACGTGCTGATTCAAAATTGGCATGAGTTGCCATTCTAATCACTTCCAGAAATGAGCTAGCTGTCCTTGAGTCTCAGTTTCTTCCTTTCCTAACTTCTTTTTCTTTCTTTCTTTCCTTCCTTCTTTCTTTCTTTCTTTTCTTTCTTTCTTTCTTTCTTTCTTTCTTTCTTTCTTTCTTTCTTTCTTGTCTTTCTTTATTCTTTCTTTTTCCTTCCGTCCTTCCTGCCTTACTTCCTCCTTCCTTCCTTCCTTACTTCGTACTTCCTTCAGTCCGTCCTTCACTTCCTTCCTTCCTTCCTTCCTTCCTCCCTCCAGTCTTTTTAGGGCTGCACCTGCTGCATATGGAGGTTCCCAAGCTAGGGGTCAAACCAGAGATACAGCTGCTGGCCTATGCCATGGCCATGCCACTTCTGAGCTGCATCTATGATCTACACCACAGCTCATGGCAATGCTGGATCCTTAACCCACTGAGCGAGGACAGGGATTGAACCTGCGTCCTCATGGATGCTAGTCAGATTCATTTCTCTTGAGCCACAAAGGGAACTCCGAGTCTCAATTTCTAATTCTCTGAAGAAGCATACTTGGGGGTTCAACTTCTCATGTGTCTATCCCTGTCCAATCCACCCTGTGCCCAGGGCATTGGAGTCACATGACCTGTGTCTGTCTGTACAGGCCTACCTGTGAGTATAAGACTCTCAAGGCAGAGAAACCCAGGCCTGGGCTGGAAGACACTTCCACTTGTTTCTATGACATTGATTTTGTGATTCTTCCAAGGCTAGCAACCATGTTTCATTGAAGTTTTTGTCATTAGCTCTTTGTACACTATTTTGCACATACCTAATAAACATTGATACCTTTTTGGCAAGTAAGTTAATAACTCCTGGCTAAGATGAGAATTCCTTCTAACAGTAATATTTGCAGAATTTTGTATTTTATTTAAAAAATTTTATTACAGTTGATTTACAATGTTTTGTCAATTTCTGTTGTACAGCAAAGTGAGCCAATTATACATTTATATATATTCTTTTTTTTCACATTATCCTCCATCATGTTCCATCACAAGTGATTGGATATAGTTCCCTGTGCTATACAGCAGGATCTCATTGTTTATCTACTCCAAATGCAATAGTTTGCAACTACTAACCCCAAACAACCAGTTCTTCCTCTTGGCAACCACAAGTCCTTTTCCATGTCCATGAATTTGTTTCTGTTCTGTAGATAGATTCATTTGCACTATATATTAGATTCCAGATATAAGTGATATCATATGGTATTTGTCTTTCTCTTTCTGACTTACTTCACTTAGTGTGAGAGTCTCTAGTTAAAGAGACTTTTATAATCCTCCCATGACATCTTCCCAATAATCTGGTGAGTGACTAGATTTAGAATTCCTTTTTGAGAGGAGGAAATAGACTCCAGATCATCAGGGTAAAATAGACCAGAGCTGAATTAGACTGCAGTCTGAAGAACCAAGTAGAAGGGTAAATAATTCAGCTGATGGATTAAGGTAGGGATGACTAAGATTAGGAGACTGTGAATGGACTCTGACTTGTTCGGAAACCTCAATGTATATACACATGGTTGTGTGTTAGGAACAGGAATAACAACAGTACTAACATGTACTGGGTGCTTCATACATACCAGACCCTACACTAACCACTTACATGCCTTAATTCCTTTAATCTTTGTAATACACTTCTGAGGCTGGTACTCTTATTATTCCCATTGTACAGACCAGGAAGCTGAGGCATAAAGAGGTTAAGCGGCTTATTTGGGGTCATATGGCTAATAACTAGCATGGTTAAAATTCAAACCTAAGTTTATTTGACAGCAGAACTCAAACTTTATAAACTGTTATTTTATGTTGGGAAGGTATGTATCTCTCGCCCTAAATCTGTTTTCTTTGTTTTCTAACAGGACCTAAGAAAGTCTAGTTCATTCCAGGTCAAGGTTGAACTACCCAGAGAAGGCTCTGTGCATATTGCAATGCTTGTTATCATGTAAATAATGATTATAAACATGAGAGTGTCGGGAGTTCCCGTCGTGGCGCAGTGGTTAACGAATCCGACTAGGAACCATGAGGTTGCGGGTTCGGTCCCTGCCCCTGCTCAGTGGGTTAACGATCCGGCGTTGCCGTGAGCTGTGGTGTAGGTTGCAGACACGGCTTGGATCCCGCGTTGCTGTGGCTCTGGCGTAGGCCGGTGGCTACAGCTCCAATTCAACCCCTAGCCTGGGAACCTCCATATGCCGTGGGAGCGGCCCAAGAAATAGCAACAACAACAACAACAAAAAGACAAAAAACAAACAAACAAAACAAAACAAAAAAAAACATGACAGTGTCTAAGATTTTGGAAATGTTAAATTCTGTAATAGGAGTTCCCGCCATGGTGCAGTGGATTAAGAATCTGACCGCAGTGGCTCCGGTTGCTGCTGAGGTGCAGGTTTGATCCTATGCCTGGCGTACTTCAGTGGGTTAAAAGATCAGGCATTACCGCAGCTGCAGCTTGGAGTCAATCCCTGGCCCAGGAACTTCCATGTGTGCAGGTATAGCCATAAAAATTCTGTAAGAGGACTGAATATTGAAATCAAATAATAAAAAAATTCTGATTTTTTGTTTAAAAGTAGATTGATTGCCTCTTCCTCCTTTTCACCTGGACTCAACATGCATGGATTTAGTTTCTGCTCATGACAAACTCATCATATTTGGACTACCCATTAATAAAAGTTGAAAGCTGGAGTTCCTGTCGTGGCTCAGTGGTAACGAACCCGACTAGTATCCGTGAGGAGGCAGGTTTGATCCCTGGCCCTGCTCAGTGGGTTAAGGATCTGGCTTTGCCCTGAGCTGTGGTATAGGTTGCAGACACAGCTTGGGTCTGGAGCTGCTGTGGCTGTTGCGTAGGCCAGCAGCTGCAGCTCTGATTCGACCCCTAGCCTGAGAATTTCCATATGCTGCAGGTGTGGCCCTAAAAAGACACACACACACCACACACACACACAAGTTGAAAGTTTATGATAGAGGCAGTTATCTAAATTCAACTATCTTTGAGCAAATTTATTGTTTTATTTTGGTTGGTTTGTTTTCTTCAGTGGATACGGGAACAATAGAAATTTCTGGGTAATTTAGTCAACTTTTAATTTCATTTATGGAATACTAACTTAAAGTAATAAGATAAGTAATAGAATATATTTTGTGATTTTTTTTTTCCTTTTTATGGCCACACTTGTAGCATATGGAAGTTCCCAGGCTAGGGGTCGAATCAGGGCTTTAGCTGAGGCCTACAAACAGCCACAGCAACACCAGATCTGAGCCTCATCTGCGACCTATGCTGCAGCTTGTGGTAATGCTGGGTCCTTAACCCACTGAGCTAGGCCAGGAATTGAACCTGGATCCCTAAGGAGACTATGTTGGGTCCTTAACTGATGAACCACAAAGGGATCTCCTCTTTTGTGATTTTTGGGGTAGAGTTTTGGAGAAAAAAAAAAGATTTAAAAAGCATGGCTATCTAATGTACACTTTGAGTTTGAGTAATAATTCACAATCAAGTTGTAAAGTCCTAGAAACAGGCAGAATATTCTATTAAGGGTGAAAACTAATATTATTTATCAGTTGACTACTGATTATCTTTTGATGAAAAAGAAAAGATTAAATAGCCATCTCATAATGATAATTAAACAAAGTTTGCTGAAATCCAGACTTTAGGAGCTTCTGTAAAGATAGTAAAGATTATATAGTAAAATGCACATATTTAAAAGATATTTTGATATTTCCCACAGGGAAGAAGATAATAACTATAAAGTAGAAAACATAAAAACAATGATAAAACTGTAATTTGTTTGTCCTGATCACTTGCTTGCCTTTCGTAATTTTTAAAAGATTTATGAGTCTCTGTCTTCGTACTTCAGCGACAAGTAGATTCATTATGATCATTAGTTTCCTGTGGCGTTGTTATATCAGGTATATTTTCATCAGGACTGTGGGTGAAATTATCAACCATAATATTAGGATTAGAATAAACAAGAGATTCTTTCCTTATACAATCAATTCACATTTTCATTTCATTAAAGTGTAAGATGGCAATGTTACTAAATTGCTATTTAGACTATTACCAGCCTGTGTTAATAGTCTTAATTTATCAACATTTATTTTAACCTTTGCTATAAAGCCTCGCAACTAAAGCTGATCATTATTAATTTTTAGGTAAAAACAAAACTAATATTCTGGGCCTGCGTTCTTTTATCACAGTCTGTTCCTAGCAGAAGTTTAAGTTCATGAAATCCTTTTCTCTGGTGTGTGTGTGTTGTTACAAGTCCAACTTGTTTCTTACATATTTATATATGTGTCTAACTTTTGAACAAAAACTCTAACATGGTGTTGTGCTATGTAATGAGAGAGTCTGCGTTTTGAATATAGAAGACCTAGGTTTGGATACTGACTCTGCTCATTTTAAGTCAAATACTTTGGGTAGTTTACCCTCTTGAAGCTTTACTTTCCTTATCTGTACTATGGGGTCACGACGCCTCCCTTGTAGGTATTCAAAAAATGGCCACACCTGTTATATAACCTACCATTTAAATACTGTGGCTAGTGAAACGTACTATGAAGATTTTTTTGCCGTGTGTTTTTTAAAAAATTGTATCATAATTGAATTACAATATTATATTAGTTTCAAGTGTACAACATAGTGACTCAATATTTTTATAACTTATACACCACTTAAAGTTCTTTCAAAATAATGGCTTTATTTCCCTGTGCTGTAGAATATATCTTTGTTGCTACCATGTGGTTTTGAGGTCAATCAGGCATTTTATTTCTTTACATGTAAATAATTCTATGCAGAATAGGCTGTGTTTTTTTTTTTTTTTTTTCAGAATTAGCATGACACTCTCATCCTGCCACCCTGGTACATTAGTCAAAACGAATAACATTGAAATGCTAAGGTTTTGATGACATCATTTTAATTATGAGTCTTCATTTTAGTTTATATTTACCTGTGAAAAACGAGAGGTGTGACAACATTTTCTTTTGTCCATTGTTAGCACAGATTCAGCATAGTATGAAGTACTTTATGGAGAGATAAATACATAAGGGTGTGGGTGGCAGAGTCTTAATGTAGGTACTGGACCCATCTGCTGAAATATTTCATCCAAACCTTCCTTGGAAGCCATTAAGCTCCATGGGGAGAGGGGCTTTCTAGCCAAAATGATTAATTAGTGTCCTGTGAAGCCTAAAGCTGTTTTACTGTTTCTCTGGGCTTCCTCCCACAATTTTACTCCTGTCTTCTGATTGGTCACTGGGTACAATGGGCCTTACTTTATGAGCTAAGGACTCATAATCCTGAGATCTGCGTCTTAGATCAAAACCTTAAGTTCCTTTACAAGGAAGGTCCCTTCAGTGGATCCCAGCTTCCTGTCCCTCCTTTCAAGTAGGATGAGGTTTTAAAGCAATCCTGCAACTTGGCGTTGGGATGTTTGTAGGCTGGGAAATCAGGCGCAATAGTATAGGCAAAAGATAATGTTAATTTCTAACCATAGTTATCCCCTTCACAACTATTTTAAATATAAATGTATATTGAAGGCATCCAGAAGATTTTTAAAGTGTTTGTTTATTTAAAAATGTTTATTGAGAGTCTGCTATATATATGCCAGACCCCAGGATGGGCCCTGAAAATGGTATTGATTTTGTCCTTAAAGGTAGTAAAGACACACACACACACACACACACACACACACACACACACACACACAGAGCCCATAATGAGCTTTAGAGTTTTAGATATCACAAGAGAGAAGCACATAAAGTACTCTGTGAGTTCACAGACAAATAACGTATAACACACAATGCCAGGCACATAGAAGGGTATTCGATAAAATTTAGTTCCTTTCCTTTTACTACTTGGAAGGATTACTTCGTGTGAATTATAGGTGTGTGATTTCATGTGTGTGTGTGTATAAAAAGGAGCAATGAAATACTTTCTGAAAAACTGGTCTACTGGATTTGGATATTAGATGATGGTGGGTAAAAGACATTCCCGGTAAAGGATATAGCATATGTTAAGAAATAAAGACAAGAAACGTGCACGAGGGAAAAATCTCCTTGTTCAGTTTCTTGACATATAGGGTTTGTGATGGGGACTTGTGAGGAATAAGCTTAAAGGGAAGTTTAGGGATTGTGATGGTGTAAGGCGAGCGTTCTCCAGATCACCTTACAGTCGTATCCATTCTGGTAATATTTGGAAATCAGTATGCCTGAAAGAAATATAAGCTCCTATGTGAATTTCCATTTTTTTGTTTGCCAGAAATTTAGAGTATCCTATGACTGGCGAAAATCAATGAAGTATTTGACAAGCCTAATGTCAACATTACTACGAAATTACTTCTGAGACTTGGTCACTGTCTGGTGCATCAGTCAGGATGAGCTATGTTACGCTTCAAAAACAAACCCTAAAACCCTGTGGCTTACTCTGTTATAGTTTCTTTCTCATTTTTACAAAGTGTGCTGTCCTACAAGAGCTCGCACAACATTCCAGAAGGCATTGATGTTCTGACTCTTTCCATTTAGATATTCTCACATGGTTTCTGTGGCAGGCAAAGAGTAGGATGGACAATGAAGCACCAGCAATTAATTGTTTCCTTGTGGACACATGTCGCATGCCATTTCCACCTACACAGTTTCGTTGGCTAAAGCAGATCATTTGGTCCTGCCTATCTTTCCTTCATATATTGTCTATTTCAGATTTCATTTTGTTCATATACATATGTTTTTCAACACCCAGCATTCAATAAAGTTTTTTCCTTTTATTTTTGCTTAAACTCTTTTATTAAATAAATACTTCATGATCAATGTAAGGATTAAAATAACCCAAGGTAAATAAAGTAGAAAGTGAAAATGCCCTTTCTCAACATGTTTCAAGAATAAGTGAATGCAAGGTAAATTTTAAACTGTTTAGAACAGCTTACAAGAGTCTTACTATCCCAACCCAGTTTATCTTTTCAGTCCATTTCCAGCATTTATCCATATCAGCTACTTTCTATTAAACACATTCCCAAATCTTACATTCTTAAGACATGGGCCCTTTGCTTGCTATTTTCTTACTTTCTTTTTTTCATTGTGGTTAAATACATGCAACATAAGATTTACTGCCTTAGCCATTTTTTTTTTTTTTTTGTCTTTTGTCTTTGTTGTTGTTGTTGTTGTTGCTATTTCTTGGGCCGCTCCCGTGGCACATGAAGGTTCCCAGGCTAGGGGTTGAATCGGAGCTGTAGCCACCGGCCTACGCCAGAGCCACAGCAACGCGGGATCCGAGCCGCGTCTGCAACCTACACCACAGCTCACGGCAACGCCGGATCGTTAACCCACTGAGCAAGGGCAGGGACCAAACCCGCAACCTCATGGTTCCTAGTCGGATTCGTTAACCACTGCGCCACGACGGGAACTCCTGTCTTAGCCATTTTTAAGTGCAGTTTGCTATTTTTCGTCTGGATTTTTTTTCTTTGCTTTTTTTTTTTTTTTTTTTTTTTTTTTGCTTTTCTGGGGCTGCACCTGTGGCACATGGGAGTTCCCAGGCTAGGGGTTGAAATGGGAGCTACAGCTGCCGGCCCTGCTGCAGCAACACAGGATCCAAGCTGCGTCTGTGGCCTACACCATAGCTCAAGGAAATGCTGGATCCTTAACCCACTGAGTGAAGTCAAGGATCAAACCCTCATCCTCATGGATACTAGTCAGGTTCATAACCCACTGAGCCACAACGGGAACTCCTCTTTGTCTGGAATTTTCATTCACTTCTCTGTTAAACTTCCTTTGCGAAGTTTTAAAAGCTCTTCTTGACAGTTCTAACCCCCTCGACGCTCTCATAACACATTGTGGAGAACTGTCTTATCTGTCTCCTCTCTCAGACCAGTTCCTCAAAGGCAGGGAGGGTCTGATTCATTTCGAATACCCAGTACCCATCGCAGGAATGGTGCAGAGGAAGAGTGCCACAGATGTTCCAACACTCCCTTGTATCTTCAATATCTATCTCTACTTTCTTCTTTCCATCAGCCCCTATATACACTCAGTGCTTGCACGTTCTGCCGGAAGTCCTCACCTGATCCTCTAGACGCAGCTTTAGCCCTCTCCTCTGCTTCGCCTTCAAATGTCTTGAAGAATTACCCATGCTTGCTGACCCTACTTCTCATTTAATTGCTGATAGATGGCTACCTGCTTTATTCTCTCAGAACTTCACAGAAATGATCTAGACGATCTGGCCAAGGATCTAAATGCCAAACCCAACAGCAGTGTTTCAGTTCTTATTTTAAGTAACCCCTCTAATGTATTCTTTAAAAATTGAATTAAATCAATATTTGCACATGGTCCAACAATTTTCTACCCTCTTCCTCAATCCCCACCCCATCCCCATCGTAATTGCTCTTCTCGAAATGTAATTTATTAAAAATTCTCAACAATTCCAAAAACAAAAACAATATAAAATGAGTTCCTGTCGTAGGTCAGCAGTTAACAAACCCAACTAGTACCCATGAGGACACGAGTTCAATCTCTGGCTTTGCTCAGTGGGCTAAGGATCCGGCATTGCTGTGAGTTGTGTTGTAGGTCGCAGATGCAGCTCGGATCCCATGTTGCTATGGCTGTGGCATAGGCTGGCAGCTACAGCTCCAACTGGACCCCTAGCCTGGGAACCTACATATACCACAGGTACGGCCCCCAAAAGACAAAAAAACAAACAAACAGAAAACCCCCAAGGAAACAATTCTTCTGGTGGTAACTTCTGCAACTAAAAATAATGTGAGTAGACTGATATTTTTTGTTGTGTAATTAAAAAATATAATCCTATGAATTTTTCCCTGACATAGGGATATATTCCACTTTCCAATTCCTCTTATATTTCTAGCAGGTAGTTATATATTGTTACTTTTGGTTATGTTACTACTTTTGGTTTTTTAATAGGTAAGTTAAAGTAATTTACTTTTAGTTATTGTTCCATCATCCACAACAGTTATTCCTTAATCCTACTTTGTGATATATCAACATTCTCTTAGTTTCTCTTCTCCTTCTTTAATTCCTGATGTATATGCTTTTAGTTTTGTTAAGTCACACTGTGTGCAATAGACATCTTTATGTATCTCCCTGTACATGAGAATTTACTGCAGATATATATATATATCCATTTCTAGTTTTTGTTCACCTGTTTGTATGAACACTCTGGCTTTAGTAGATATTGCTCTCTACCATGGTTGTACGAATCTTCACCTCCAACAGCAGAATTTGAGATTCTCATTTCTTTAATTTTTTTTTTTTTTTGGCTTTTTAGGGCTGCACCTGTGGCCTATGGAAGTCTCCAGGCTAGGGTTTGAATTGGAACTAAAGCTGCTGGCCTATGCCACAGCCACAGCAACGTGGGATTAAGAGCCTGATCTGCGACCTACACCACAGCTCATGGCAACGCTGGATCCTTAACCCACTGAGCAAGGCCAGTGATCAAAATCACAGTCTCATGGATACTAGTTGGATTCATTTCCTCTGCGCCACAATGGAACTCTGAGATTCTCACTTCTTATCCTCACCAATGCTAGGTATTACCAGGCTTTTTTTGTTTGTTTGTTTTTAAAGTGGGAGACGGAAGAATTTATTACCTGGAGCAAGTAAGGGGAACACTGGGATCTTTTCCAAAGCAGTGTCTCCTTGAAAAGCAAAAATGGGGATGTTTTTAAGCTAAGAGTACATGCATATTCATCTATCAGACTTTCAGTTTTTGCCAAAATGTGTATAATGGAATCTCATTGTGTCAATGAATTTTCTATTGTTCTCAAATTTGTGGTTATCTTTTGTCAGTTTCTTCTCCTTTTCCATTATGTTTTACCTTATATTTTTACATTAAACATTGTGCCTCTATGATTTTTACAGTGGGTTAGGAAGAAGTTGAAATTAACATGTATATTAAATATGTCATGTTGCTTAATTTTATTTCATTGCCTTGCAATGTCGGCTCTCAAGATGCACAATACTCTATGTTACCAAGGACTAAGTGTGCATGATATAACTTAATCTCTCTACTGGATCTACTCTGATCCAAAAAAATTGAGAAGTTTTGATGTGTGTGCTTTGCTCTGCTGCTATTTTCTCCTTTATGTTTTGGAGGGTAGATTTAATAAGATTTTGCTGGTTAATATACTCATCAATTTTTAAATCTCCCCGAAATCTGAAAAATCAAAAGTGGAAACCATCTTTACTTTCACAAAGATCACTAATCATCATAAATGATGTCCAAATCCATTGACATTTTCTTAGTTTCGTCATTTTTGATCTCTTCACGGCATTTGATAGTGTTTACCGTTTTATCCTTAAAATCTTCCCATCTCTTTCCTTTCTATGACACAATAAAATGGACAGATGATGTTCTGATCCATTCATTTATTTGTTCACTTAATGTGCCAAGTGTCTATTATATGTTAGGAAAGCTTGCTGATGTAGATGAAACAATAACATTTTTTTCTCTACTAGTCCAGTATCCTTTTGATTTGCTACTTGTTAAATTGTATAGAGATCAGCTAGGATTTTTTTCTGAGATGTACATAAAATTTCTATGTAGATTTCAGACTTGGTATTCAAAGTAATTTCCTTAATTTTATAATACTTGATGCTCATTAAATGTGGGGATTTAGGTTGATTAAAGGTCCAATCTGAGAAAAACATTACCAGCAAGTTATAAGACAAGAAGAAATACCATCCAAATGTAATATGTTGAATTTGTAAAAAAAAAAAAAAATCCAGGACAAATAAAGAGAAACCTAAGGTTTATGTGAAATCGGGAAAGAACGAACAAATATAAACTGACTGCAAACGTGCCTAATATTTAGAGGACATGAGTGAGTTAAATAACCACTTAATTGGACTAAACTCAGCCTTAGTTTTATATGATTCTTTTTTTTTTTTTTTTTTGTCTTTTGTCTTTTGTTGTTGTTGTTGCTATTTCTTGGGCCGCTCCTGCGGCATATGGAGGTTCCCAGGCTAGGGGTTGAATCGGAGCTGCAGCCACCGGCCTACGCCAGAGCCACAGCAACGCGGGATCCGAGCCGCGTCTGCAACCTACACCACAGCTCACGGCAACGCCGGATCGTTAACCCACTGAGCAAGGGCAGGGAGCGAACCTGCAACCTCATGGTTCCTAGTCGGATTCGTTAACCACTGCGCCACGAAGGGAACTCCATATAT
Source organism: Phacochoerus africanus (assembly GCF_016906955.1). Lineage (NCBI taxonomy): Eukaryota > Metazoa > Chordata > Mammalia > Artiodactyla > Suidae > Phacochoerus > Phacochoerus africanus. The sequence goes on along the minus strand of NC_062556.1, from coordinate 44,684,074 downwards.
GATTCTTTATGAATATAAATTGGGTAGTGAGAACAGGGATACTTATAGTATAGAAGACAGATTGTTTTCACAGTAGCAAAGAGTCTTGCACCAGACAACATTCAAAACAGAGCAGAAGGAATTTGCCCTTCAGATGCACATGTAACCTCAGCTTCTCCAGGTGCCATTCTTTGGATGTGAGAATTCACCATTGATACTACAAATAATAGCATTTTTGAGGGAAATGGAACTGATAAACAGCAAGAAATTGAGACCAAAAAAATGTACACCTTAAAGACTGAACCAAGAGCAGTTGAGAACAGAGAAACTAAGACATATTGTGACAGACAAAGAGCGTTAGGGTAGGACTGTGGACTTAGCACAATGTGATTACAAAACCGGCAAAGTCAGGTAAAAAGAAGATTCATACGGCACTTCGAATACCTCCTGGAAGTCCAGTCTTATTTTTCATTCCTTTCTTTTATACTTCATTGCTCTAACCAAACTAGGCAGTAGAACTTGTAGAGCTTTACTTTTGCTGTAAAGTTCTGGAAATTCCAGATCTGCCTTTCTGTTCAATTTATTACATTAGTCGTTTCCATATCTTTAGAAATTTGGAAAATTGTACCTTCATGTATTTGTCACTTTTCTGGATGATCATTTGTTTTTGTTTGTTAACTCTTCCTCTTGAATTTCAAGAATTAGTTACTAACTCATTATCATCATTGACATTTCCTGTGCTTTCGTTCGTTTCTCTACCACTGACTCTTTCCTCAATTTCATTATTATCAAACAGTGATAGACTGCTGTTCCCCATCTTCATATTGATTAATTTCATTTTCACATGCATCATTCTGATTTCCAGCATCTTCAGAGCCGTCTTCAGAAGATGAGTCATTTGCAAAGACAGATTTTCATTAGTGGAGTCATCCTCAGAGTCAGAATGTGATGGTCTGTTCGCAGGAATATTATTTGCTCCGCTGTGTCTTTCATTATCTCTTGGAAGGGATGTGCCTGATGTACTTGCTTAGTCATTATCCAAGTAATTAAAATCAAATGTACTTATTTTGTAGATTAAACAAGAACATTCTTTATTATGATTGTTTGCAATTGAAGCTTCAGGGACACTTTAGGCTAGATATTACATTAAATATTATTTTCCATTTAAATTAAAACATTTAATCAGAAATTCTGAAAAGCAAGATGTGTGCACTAAGGCCTCAGATGTGAAGTTAATGAAGACGTAGTTCCACTGTAACATTCTTCTATGAAGTTAATGTGTGAAAAGTTTAAGAGATTATCAACACTGACTATAGAGTCTAGTCACTAACCTAGTTACTATTCTGTGTGTGTGTGTATAAGTTTTCAAATAGGTGATAAATCGATTAGGATCGGCTCCTTTAAATTTTTTAATGATTCCCTGATTCTCCCCTCCTCCACCCCAAGGGCCCCACTATAGGGATATTTTTGTGAGTAAGGCTATTTTAGGTGATTAATTGATTAAAACTTTTATGTAAAAATGTGTAGTCTGATAACTAAGTTAGTGTTGGAAGGAAACAAGAAGGGAAATAATTTTGTGTATCCCAAAGCTATGAAGTCTATGCAATCTAAGTGTGTGTTTCTTTTCTTATTTATTTATTTATTTATTTATTTATTGTCTGTTTCTTGTATTAGAGGATCAAGAAAGTCAGTGACCAGGTGCTCTGGGGATCGTACAAAAATGTATTTTGGGAATCATAAAAGTTTAGGGGTCTGGAGGAGAAACATGAGACAAGTATAGGCTTGTCCTTATTGAAAGTGGGTCAGCAAATATCATACCTGAAGAATTTAAGAGCCAAAGGAAGGAAGAGAGTGGCCTTTGTATATGAAGTTCCCCCTGAGCTGCTCTCTCTGCTACAGCTCTTGAGGTAGTGAACCCCCTTGCCTGGGCATCCAGAAGGTCAGGCTAGTAAGGATTCTGGCTTCTTGAGGTGAACCAGAGTACAAGAGGACAAAGAGAGAGCTGAGAGATGTCACTGGAATCAGTATAAAAAGCAAACACTGTAGAGATGTATTTCTTCTCCCGACATGGCAAGAACTATGCCCAGAGCTCCTTCAGGTCTGCTTCCTACACAGCAGGAAGGTAGAGTTGCTTTGGAGGAATTGCTGCAAGGTACCACCTACTCTCTTGTGGAGCTGTAGTCTAGGGACAGCTTGGAGCAAGCCCAGCCTTGAGCCTGGCAAGGGAAAGGGGACAGTGTGATACTCAGCCTTCAGCCCATGAATACCAGATGCCCCGAGGGCCTGGTTGCTCTGAGGAGGGCCGTTTCAGCTAGACTTTGAGAAACCTTTGGTAGATGGTGATGCTGTAGATGTGTGAGAAAGTTACCCATCACTAGTGTATCAAACTAGGTGTCTTAGTCAGCTAGGGCTGCCATAACAAGAAGGCCATGGACTGGCTGGCTTAGGCAACAAACATTTCTCACAGACCTCAAGGCTGGAAGTTCGAGTCCAAGGTGCCAGCATGATCGACTTCTGGTGAGGGGCTCTCTTCTTGGCTTGCAGATGGCTACCTTCTTGCTACATCCTCCCATGCTACAGAGAAAGAGTGAGCTTTTTCTGTCTCTTTGTATAAGGGCCCATCTCCATGTACCATCACATTGTTTCTACATATGAATTTTTTTTCCAAATTCAGGAATTATGTTCATACAAAGAGTGAAGATATTTAAGCAATACGTGTTGCATATAGCTCTCCACAATAATTAGTGTTATATACACATAATTTAAAACCAGTATATTCTTTTCTACCTACCTTGAAGAATAACTCCTGGAAATTTTATTCATCTAATATGTTATACTATGGAAGCTCTGATCTTTTTTTAAGGTTTTTATTTTTTTCTATTATAGCTGACTTTCAATGTTCTGTCAATTTCCGCTGTACAGCAAATTGACCCAGTAGTCATACATATGCATCCTTTTTCTCACATTATCCTCCATCGTGTTCCATCACAAGTGACTAGATAGAGTTCCCTGTGCTATAGAGCAGGATCTCATTGCTTATCCACTTCAAATGCAATAGTTTGCATCTACTAACCTCAACCTTCCAGTCAATCCCACTCCCTCCCCCTCCTCCTTGGTAACCACAAGTCTCTTCTCCATGTCCATGAGTTTATTTCTTTTCTGTAGATAGGTTCATTTGTGGGTTTATTAGATTCCAGATACAAGTGATAGCACATGGTATTTGTCTTTATCTTTTTTTTTTTTTTTTTTTTTTTGCTTTTAGTGCCTCATTCATGGCATATGGAACTTCCCAGCCTAGGGGTGAAATCTGAGCCACAGCTGCCGGCCTACGCCACAGTCTCAGCCACGTAGGATCCTAGCTGCATCTGTGACCTACACCATAGCTCATGGCAACACCAGATCCTTAACCCACTGAGCAAGGCCAGGAATCAAACCTGGAACCTCATGGTTCCTGGTTGGATTTGTTTCCACTGTGCCACGATGGTAAATCCTATCTTTCTCTTTCTGACTTACTTCACTTAGTTTGAGAGTCTCTAGTTCCATCCATGTTGCTGCAAATGGCATTATTTTGTTCTTTATTACGGCTAAGTAGTATTCAATTGTGTATTTATACCATATCTTCATAATCCATTCATCTGTTGATCGACATTTAGGTTGTTTCCATGTCTTGGCTTTTGTGAATAGTGCTGCAATGAACATAGGGGTGCATGTATCTTTTTCAGTGAAAGTTTTGTCCAGATATATGCCCAGGAGTGACACATGAATTTTAAGGGGACAAGAGTGTTCAGTCCATAGTGCTAGGTGACGCTGTCCCCTGACTGTGGCTTCAGGAGTGTTTTAATGGAGAAGAGTTTCATAGCTGAAGGGAAAACGTACATACTCTCTTTCCTATCCTGAGGCAGGAGGTACTCAGTGGACCATAATTCTAGAGCCTGACTTGACCATATAGCCTCTGAAATGTTGGGTCTGGTCCCCATGCCTTGGTGGTGGGAAGTGGGTTTGGACACTGCCGATATAGGGCTGACACAAGTGATGAAAACCCATGTTGACTTGAGACTAATGGGGCTTTGGAAGCCCTGTTCGATATTTTCACCTCATTCTTGATTTTATCTATTGGATTTGTGTCTACTCAGTAGAACATTTTAGGATTTTTCTTGCTTTTCTTTTTAACTAATGTATTTGTTGTTGTTGTTGTTGTTGCTATTTCTTGGGCTGCTCCCGCGGCATATGGAGGTTCCCAGGCTAGGGGTCCAATCGGAGCTGTAGCCGCCGGCCTACGCCAGAGCCACAGCAACGCTGGATCTGAGCCGCGTCTGCAACCTACACCACAGCTCACGCAACGCCGGATCGTTAACCCACTGAGCAAGGGCAGGGACCGAACCCGCAACCTCATGGTTCCTAGTTGGATTCATTAACCACTGCGCCACGACAGGAACTCCGTAATGTATTTTTTTCAGTTAATTTCTTTTTGTGTTATTTACTAGATTTGTCCCCCTTAGTCCTTCTGTGTGTGTGTGTGTGTGTGTGTGTGTGTGTGTGCATGTGTGTATACACAGCATAATGTATATTTTTAAATACTCTCAGTTGTCCTATAGTTTTTAGGACAACTGCACTACCTAGGGTTTTGTATTTTGATTTTAAGGGAATACAACCACAATTCTATTGTGTGTTACCACACGGCTCAGACCATGCAGAGTTTACCTGGAGTTCTTTACGCTAATAAAAAATAAAACAAAGCAAACATATTTAGCTGTTACTGACATTGAGTTTGATATTTCCCCCCTTCTTTAAACAAGTTAAATTTATTAAAATAATAATTTATGAGTGACCACTGCAGGGAAATGGATTGCCTTAGTGGGACTCCATTGTTAACTAATGAGAAAAATGAAGTTGAAAAAACAAAGAACTAGATCTGAGTTCTACATAGAAACTCTTAAAAATAAACAGAAAAAAATCCAGAAACTTCCAGAAGAATATATACCACACAACCCAGATAGGCACTTAAAAAAAAAAGCACTAACTGATAAGCTCTAAATGATCATAATTTGGGGATATAGAAAGGAAAGTGCAAGGAACATTGGAAAATTTAAAATCAGAAAAATATTATTTTCTTACCTCCTCCTCTGTCATTTTTTCTTCTTGATAAAATTTAGGATATGTATCGTGGTAAAATACGATTTCCCTATTTTTAAAAATCACACAGAAAGTGATACTGAGACACTGGTTTAATCACCCATCCCTCCTTACCATCTATTTAAGTCTGGGCTCTTTGTTTCAAGGTCCTGTTGAAATAAAACAGAATGAAATTAGTGACCTTCATACTGACTTCCCTAACCAGCTTATGGCAGCCGACCCAGCCATCAGTCTGTCAATACTTGTGCAGTTTCAGATTTCATTTGCAAAAAAAAAAAAAAAAAAAAAATTCAATTCCTTGCCATAAACATCATATTTCAATTGTTCCTTTTCAAATAGCTAATTGCACTTACACATGTTACATACTAATAGAGACTTATTTTGTTGGTAAGATTTCCGCAGCAATGCAGCTTGATTGGAAATGTTTTATTTGAGGCATATGGAGAAAGCTGCATTAGTGAAGCAAAATATTTATAATTCTTCCCTGTTGGGTTTAGATTTGTCAATCTTTTCCCTTCTTTACATAAAACAACATCTTGCATACAAACTGTTTAAAAGTTGAAATAGTTGGGTTCCAAATACAGTAAGAGAAAGGAAGCTATGGATACATTTAGAAAGGAAAACTAGCACAGGAGAAAAATGCTGTCAGCTAAGATTTGGATGTCCACGAAGAGCTTCAAAATCTTAAAAAAGATGAGAAAGTGCTAGTTCCTGTGAGTAAAAACAGAGAGAAAATAGGCACATAGCTCAATCTTTATCTTTTAATCTTTGTCCTAAATTAGTTTGTTTAGTACCTTATTTCATTTCTCCCCCCCTTTTTTTTTTATCTTGCAGTACCCATCTTTTCATTACATTCTTAAAAAATTTCCATCTTTCTGTTTTTCCTTGTTTCATATATTTAATTTCCTGCCTGGCTTCAAGAAATGGCACATTGAAAATTTTGTCCTTTTTAAAGGTATACCCAGTTGTTTCTGTAGAGCATGCATAGAAATTCTTGACGTTCTGTCCCATGCAAGTCTTCTGCAGAATAAGAAGCTATTTAGTTTCAGCTGTACCAACAAATAATGCCTCCTTTTCGGTAGGGGATTTTCTATTAGTGAATTCCTCAGGGTGTGACACATTTCCTCAAAGTCAGATTTCCTGAAGTCACCAACATTTAATTATTTCCTTTATTATTTCATGACTTTGCATTTCAACCCTTGTAGTATTTACGATCCCTGGATCGTAGATGTTTCCTTACCATGACCTTAAATTGCGTCTCATCCAGGCTAATATGCTTGTGTTTGGTCTAGAATGGCTTCACTTTGCCATGGTCCTGTGCCCTTTGAAGATCTGTTCCATCAAGGGTTAGAATTTTGGTCTTAAGGAAAAATTCGCCTCCAGGATTATTGCTAATAATTCATATTTTTATACAATACTTGGGGGGGAATTCTTGAGCCTCAATAGGTTTTATGTAAAGGAAATACTGTGGGCATGTCCAGCATCCTAGGAGGAACAACTCAATGTGTGTTTTTCAAAAAACAGTCACTGATGTGTTTTTGAAAGAGTTTCTTCTGTATTTTAGACAAGCTAATGTAGTTACTACTTTGAGAGGCAGGGGGAAATAGGAAGAGATGGCTTGTATTTATTTATTTTCTAGACTTCTATAGTCTGTTTGTGGTGGACACTGGTCCTATTTTTTTCCCCCGATCTTCTCTCAGAGTTGGAATAATCTGTCATTTCAAATGTGCTGCTATGAGAAAGGGTTGTCTTAGGATATACAATTTTTTCTTTTTAGGGCCATTCCCATGGCATATGGAAGTTCCTGCATGAAGGGTCGAATCGGAGTTGTAGTTGCCAGCCTTAGCCACAGTCATAGCGACACCCTATCCGAGGTACATTGGTGACCTATGTTGCAACCTGTGGTAATACAAGATACTTAACCCACTGAGCAAGGCCAGAGGTTGAACCCACATCAGCACAGATAGTAGTTGGGTTGTTAACCCACTGAGCCACAGCGGGAACTCCATCTTAGGATATTTTTCATATTTTCTCCTGAGGTTATTACTTTCAAAAATATCTTTTTCCGTACACTCTTCCTCCTGTGATTCTCCTGAGGCAAGAACAGACTCCTTTGTCTGTTTTGAAATACCCTCCTGGGATTCTTTTCCCCTTAGAATGAATAAATCCAGAAAGCCATAAGACCAAAGGTCTTGTTGAGGAGTAGTGCGGTGAGAAAGAGCTTCTGGCTTTGGGGTTTGATAGCCCTAGGTTCAGATAATCAGCTCAAGCTTGATACATTAGGGAAACTTGCTACACTCTGTGGAGCCTCAGTTTACTCATCCACTAAATGGGGTAATAATATGCATTGCAAGGAATAAGTAGCATGTAGTATATGTGAAGTTCTCCATAGACATCAGTGAATGGTCACTGATAATGGTAATAAAATTGTGTTTCATTCAGTGTCTCGAGATGTGCCTTTTGGGATTCACATTCTTGATTATATCCTGAGTGTGCCCCTCTTACCATCTCCGTTGGGTTTCTTTTTTATGCCTTTGGATATGGAATATCTTTTTTTTTTTGGTAGGTTCCAGTCTTTTTTAAAAGATGGTTGTTTGGCAGTTAGCTGTGATTTTGGTGTTCTGGTGAGAGGAGGTGAGTTTAATTTCCTTCTACTCCACCATCTTGTCTCCAGTCTTCGAGATTTAAGTCCTTGGAGTACAAACAAACAAACAAAAAACCAACCATGTCTCCTGCATTTCTCATCTCCAAGTCTCTTTTCCTTATGGCAGGAGCATCCCTGAGTGGGAAGGGAGGCCTTTACATAGTACAGAATGCTGTCTGGCCTAGGAAACCTGGCCTGCTTCTCAAATACATCTCCATGGGGCTAAAGTCACGTGGTACATTGACTGGGATACCTGGGTCAAATTCTTGTTCTGCCACCAAGGCTGTGGTGTTTTGGGCCGTTTGCCTTATCCTCCCTGAACTTCCCTTTCCTTATCTACAAATGGTGTTAACTATATTTCCTGTTCAGATTGTCAATTGTTTGGAATTGAGTATGTGCAGTACCTGGAAGAGGTTGCTGGGCTTGCAAACTTAGGTGGCTGCAAAAAACCATGAAAAAACCCTTGGGTTTGAGTTTCCATCTTAATTTTGCTGCTATCACCCTAGGTGAATAGGACAGGTGACTTAATCTTGAGCTCTACATTGATATGTTAGAATGAAACATTTTTAAAGGGATTACCATTTTTTTAATGTCTCCTTGAAACTGACAGCATTTATGACTTGAACCTAGCCAGAACCCAGGTTAGGACTTGAACCCACATGCTGGGACTTGAACCCAGACTAAACACAAATTGGGACTTGTATCCGTATGCTGGAACGCAAATCCAGCCTAAATTCAGGTTGGGACGTGAACCCACAGTTTATAAATTAGAATCATATACCTGGTGTCTGGACTTACTGAGGTTCAGGTTCTTTTTGCCTCCTCAAAGAAGGAATTCAGTGAGAGCCACAGTGATAGGCAAGAAATATATTTATTAAGATAGGATGCTCATGAGAGATGCAAGCCAGCAGGCAAGGAGGCTCTGCCCTGAGGATGAGGTGGGCTACAGTTTTATCATCCCAGAGGAGTGGGGGTGGGAAAAGACTGCCTCTTCCTCTTTATTTGATGAGTATCTCCTCCTTGGTATCTAGTAAGAGAGATTTGACCCTATAAGGCCATACTAGGACTATCATGGTGCTTATACAAATCAGCAGAAGTGTGGCTCTTCAACTCCTGCCCTTGATCTGAACCTGAATGTAGGCCTCACCCCATCCCCCACCCAAAGACCTGAGGCTTATCTTATTCCTCCGCTAGTCAAGCAAGCCTGCCTAGTTCTGATGGCTTTCTTGAGCAATTATTTTCTGAACAGTGATCTCCCAGAGTACCCTAGGTTTCCCTCTCTATCTATGGTCTCTTACTGGGACTCCTGGAACTACCTGAGTAACTATCCTATTCCATCCCTATCCTTCCCAAACATATCAGGGGTATAGAGAGGTTAACGGCAATTCCAGAATATTTTTTCACACATTGTCTTTTAGTGCATTTTAGGAAAGAGGATGGAGTTGGAATCAGGATACGGTCTACCATTTGGTGACTTATTTTGTTCTTTTGATGTGAAAGGAATGTGGGGGCAAGTCCTGGGTCTTATTTGGGCTCCTTGGAATGCAGACTGAAGGGCTGGGTAATGAACTCTTTCTTTTAAAAATTCCCCCCCACAATCTAAAAATAATCCAAACTTAAAACACACATTCCTAACTACTGCAGACTGAAGTGCATCCTGAGAGTTAAGTGAAGTGAATCTCAGAGTTTCTGAGAACATGTTAACACTGATCAGGCAGCAGATGGCAACTGGCTGTTGGGGGTTGCACAATACATTGGGTTAAAAATGCTTTTCAAGGAAAGAAAGGTTAACGTGTATTTTCCAAAAGAAACCTGAAGCTTTTCATGCATTTCAAATGTTTGTTGTGTTTAACTTGCTTTCCCTTTTTGAGATGGAAAGGTGCAATTCCAGATGAATTTTCAGCTTATTTAATTGTATGGGGAGTTTCTGTCTCATAAGTCTCCAGGAAATAATGAGTAGATAAGAAAGGCCTTAATGGTGGCATCTGCATAGAAGTCCATGACACATTTATCTGCATACAAAGCTCTTCTTATTGCTAAGGAGTAGTAAAGACAAATAAAAAGTACACTCGATTGAATGACAAAGGAAATAGTGGTGCCCCTTGAAGGTTTGCGCTGGACCTCCCTGGCCTGAAGGCTGTGACAGGGGTTGCTAAATGGCAGACAGTGGCTCACTTCTGCTGTCACCGTTTCAGCAATTGTCACTGTCAAAATGTAGCGCATTCATTATTCAGGTACAAAACTATAATTAAGAACATTGGCCAAGAAAGGGGGAGGGGAATTGGACGGTTCAGGGAGCTGGAAGTAGGATAAAGAGCAGTTCTCCTCTAGGTCACTAGTTCAAACTTCGCCCATCTTGGTAATGACTGACAGTCATTAAGAGATGATGGCTGTTTGATGGTCTATATGAGTAGGTGCCCATATCAGAAAAGTCACCATTGTAATTGGCATTAATTGGCACTTCTGTTGGCAGCGTCAGCCGAAAGGCTGAAGATTGAATGGGCTATAGCGAGTGAATTATCCTCTTATCCTGAGAAGTGGGCCTCCCAGGGCAGAGATGAAGCACCGTCGCAGGGCATTGTGGGAGGGCTGCTGCGGTCCCTGCTCCTCCGGCTCTAGAAACAGAGGGCATCCAGGTGTAGGGCTCTCTGTTTGGCATCTTGCTTGATGAGCGCTGAATCTGCTTAAAATCCAGCCTCCCTGAAATGAACAGAGGCCTTCCTGGGGGGAAGAAAAAAAGGGCGGGGGGGGGGGGGGCTGAATGTGAGATAATGAGGGGGGTACCTACAGGGCCCCACCCTCCCCTGATTTGTTCCCTGGAAAAGTACACTTGGTCAAAGAGCTGAGCGGCTTCTTCTGTGATCTGCCCCGATGACTGATTGTAACGTGGGCTGAAGGAGAATATACACTGTTTGGAAATGAAAAAGCAAAAGGTTCTCTTAACGGCCTGCAGTAAAACACTGTTGAACAAGCCACCATGTTGACTTTTTTTTATAGTTGAAAATTAAAGGTCCACTGTAATCATTTTTTGCTCTTCATTGATTTAAGGACCCAGTCGAATAATAATTTAGACTCAACTTTTCATCTCTGCGTAGATGCATGATTTGTAAGCTCTTTCTGGCAACTATCTCTGTAATACCAATGAAATGTCTTTTTATTCATCTTACTTTTTGGCTCAACTCCCTCATAATTAGCTTTTGGGTCAAAGGAACAAGTATTTAAGACTAAATTTCTGTGGATATCAACTCCGAAAGGACATTTCGCAGAAGTAGTACTAGTCACTATTTCCTTAGCATTCTTCATTTATCTTATGTTTATGCTGAAGTAGAGTATTCGGGCAGTGTGTTTTCTAAAAAAATGAAACATCAGAAAGAAGTTTATTTATTTGTACTCTAAATGGTTATTGTTTTCAGGTTTCAGAAAAGCAGATTGCTACAAGTAGTTAGCAAAAAGCAAAATAGAGGAATGCTTAAAGAATAGCAAAAAGGTAATGCTTGTGTTTGAACTTTAAATTAGAAGAAAAGTTATTCTTGTGATTTTAACTTATCTGCAAAATCAGAGAGCTTTTTCCTAAATAGAAAAAGTTGTGTCTTAGACTATATTTTTTATTCAAAAAATTTTCATAGTTTCCTTTTATTGATGTGCTTTGGACTTATAAATAAAACTAAATATCTCATTTCCTTTTTTTTTGTTTGTTTTCCTTCTTTAAATTTTCTGCTTTAAAACCTCATTTTCTGGGCGTTTAGCATTGTAAAATAAATGTGGAAGTTTTACTATAGGTGGCGCTCTTGCATATGTCTTGTTTTTAGAATCATCCCTCTACATAGAATGAGTTTGGCAGGCAAGTTTAATGGAAGCTGCTTAATAGTATACATTATATATCATAAATTCTACTTAATGATTCTGCCCAGATAAAGAGCCATGAGCCCATTCTTCAATGATTGATATGCTTGTTTCATCCAAATTACCACCATTTGGTATATTATGACTTTTATTAGCAATCCAAGAATTTTAACAAGTAGATCATGGCTCACCCACATTAAAGAGTGAGAGAAATTTGGATCTCTCTGTTTTCTCCCCAACTGCAGAGATGGCACCATTTATGTTTCCCATTTTCAAAATAAAAATTTCCAGACATGAATAAAGGAAAATGGACAGTATATTACAGAGCGAATTCAGTCTTGGTGAAAGCTGCTGGATGAATAGTTTTCACACGGACCCAAGTAAGGGGGGTATTTATGAGTCAAAATGTTACTCAATAATTTGACAAAGAAACATTACACACTATACATATTATCATTTACTTCAGGTGAAGGAAGGAAGGAAACCATGGAAATTTGAATTTTTGAGAAAAAGACTAGATGAAGAAAGGTAAGAATATAGCTGTCTGCACTTGAGAGAGGAGACAGGAGGAAAATGAGAGACAAGAGAAAAAAGAAGGGAAAAGAGAGAGGAAAAGACTTCTTCCTAAGGAGCAAGTGGATTGGCTTTCACTAGGTTGGAAGGGTCTTTTCTTCATTGGTGTCAAAGCTCTTCTCTGGAGTGAACTCCAGGAATGATGGTGTTCTTCCCAGAGGGGCCCCATTCGTAATCTGATTCACATCTGGTTTCAAGGGAGATATTTTGCTAATTGGTTAAATCTGTACTGTGGTTTAGCCACACACAAATATCCCACTTACCAAGTATCTCAAAGACAATGTTTAGGCGAAGATATCACTCCCATTCCATAAATCTTTTCCTGCTATTTTGGAAAATTTGGGGGTAAATTAATTGCCTCTGATCCAAAGATATATCACCTTAGTGCACTAAGAATGAAGAAAAACCCCTTTCTGTTTGACCTTTCATATTCGGAGAGAGCGCCTTGATTTTTTTTTCTCAGGTCTTTATATAACAAGTTAAAAATAACCTTCCTTGATGATTTAGTGGCATGAACTGAGATTAGAACTTCAAAGACAGTTGCATGCAAGATGCACTTACTGTTCCTGTGGTCCCTTTAACTGTTCTAAAATGTCATGTTAAAAATGTCATTGCCAGTTATTTACTTTTTGTTCTAATTTGTTTGTATGGAAAAAAATTCTTCATTGTACCATTTTTAAGACCTTCACATTTCCGCTTAAAATAACAACTTATATTTACATGAAATCAAATACAGAGGAAGGTTGTAGCTCACTAAATGTAATTCCATTCATAATCTTTTAAAAAACAAAATTAGGGGGTTCCTGTCATGGCTCAGTGATTAACGAACCCAATTAGGAACCATGAGGATGTGGGTGCAATCCCTGGCCTTGCTCAGTGGGTTAAGGATCTGGTATTGCTGTGAGCGGTGGTGTAGGTCGAAGAGGCGGCTCAGATCTGGCATTGCCATGGCTGTGGCATGAGTTGGTGGCTACAGCTCCAACTGGACCCCTAGCCTGAGGACCTCCATGTGCCCCAGGTGTGTCCCTAAAAATAAAGACCAAAAAAAAAAAAAGAGCAAAAACAAAATCAGCAGTTTGATGTTAAATCTTGAGCACAGCAGAAAATACTTATTTAACAGTCAGTGAGATATATCAAATACTGCAAGATTTCTGAAATAAGTTCTTTTTTAATGTGTGAGTAGATGCACATTGCATTGTCCCCCACTTCCCTCAGCACTCCAGTTTATAATGATGAACTAGGAAGGATATGGAGTTTCCAAAAGAACATGTGCGTTCATTATCTACACATTTCCCTTAATGTCAGTGTTTTAGCAATGATGCTGTTCACATCGACAATTTGGTGAGATGGTCCCCATGTTAGCTAGGAAAATTCATTCATTAGCAAAACTTTATCAAATGTCTATGTATTAGGCAGTGTATTAAGTACTTTAAATAAATGAATTAATTTAATCTTCCCCCAGACTCTGAGAGATAAGTGTTATCAGCCTCATCTTACACATGGAACGCTGAGACACAGACAGCTTTAATCACCAGGTTATTAAAGTGAGGTTCCATGGCTAGTGAGTAGCACTTCCGGGATCTGACAGCCACCATCTTGCTCATTCGTCCCCCACTGAGGTGCCTTCTCAGCTGTGCCAGGAACTTTTGGGAAATACTGACCACAGTTTTACCCAATAGCATATGTATAGAGTGAGCCTACTTCTGTGACGGGGGCTCTCAGAGATTTTCTGTCTTCTTGGTATCTGGCCATGATAGGTTTTTAACCAGGACTTGAGGTTGAGAGCTAAAGAGAAACAAAGGGGTTTCAAATGATGATGAAATGAGAAAGGACAATGTCGGACTTCACAGGGTACCTGGAACTAAGATAAGGGATTTGGAATTCCAGCCTTAGGTTCATGTGGGATTGTACACATTTCAGGGCAGTTGTACATGTATTGGCTCACTTGTGGGAGCCCTTCGGCCCACTTTGGTAAGTGGAAGGGAATGAAGGTAAGGCAGGAAGTGTCAGCCAAAGAAGTTATTTTTCTGCTTTAAACTTGTTGAACCACTAAGGATGGAGACTCAAATAAGGAGACCAGTAGGAGTTCAGGCAGGGGAGAACGTCCTGTGCTTCATCTGTATTGCTACGTTATTTGCTCTGAGCATTTAAGAAGTCTCAGAATACCAGATACACAGAGAGTCAGATAAAACCAGAAAATATTGTTGGGAGATCTTCTCCACGGGTCTGTTGTGTTTCTGTGCTGTTTGCAGGTGGAGGCACCCACTGTATCTCTTCTGGAATCTCTTTCCAGGCATGTTTATATAGTGAATGGCCTTGGAAGATAGAGATAGTGTCTCCCTCTGGAGCAAAGGGCAGACACGCTTACTGTCTGTTATAAACAATTCAGGAAACCCAAGTTCAGGGTTTCTCTCCTCTATGGCAACCTCCTGCATGTGCAGGTATCACCTGGCCCTCTTTGCATTGCCCTGTGAGAAGTAGGGCAAAAATCAAAGCAAAATAATGATAATCTAGCTACTGCTACTACCATCCTTTTTAAAATTTTCCGAGTTAGGAGTATTGTGTCTTCTGCCACTATCTGTGACTCTATCGCAGGTCAACTTGATAGCTTGCAAATAGGGTAAAATATTAGGTCCTTTATAGTTTTTGAGAAACACATGCTATTACTGAAAGGTGTTTGGATTATTCCTTGGATGCTGATCTTCTGTCACTGATGTGTATCATTGAATGTAGCTATAGCCTCTATATACTCATATAGATTATATCATTTATTATCTGAAAAAGTTTCCATGCAAATTTAATGATTCCTTCCTAAGTCTGTCTTTTCCCTTTTCCTGTCCACATTCTTTAACACTCTTCTGCTTCTGCTTTAGAAGATCCACATTTTGATATTCATATCCAAAAAGAGAAAGTATGCACAGGGCTATGTCAAGGAGAACTGAGAAAAACCACCTGGAATTATGGTATAGGCTACAATTTGGAAATCATTGTTTGAAACTATTACACCCCTGCAAGATGATCAAACTCCATTTCTGCCCCCTGCATGAGCATAGAATATATTATTCATCAGAGACCTTCCAGTTAGTTTAGGAGCAAAGTGGTTTAACAGAGTTCTTGATTAGTATCAGGACACCTAACTTCTAGTCTTCACTTGGTCAAGAGTGCTGTGTCAGCAAAGTGTCTCATTGTCTCTTTTTTTTATAAGAATGGGGATAATAAACCTTGCCACCTGCCTGCCTCACAGCAATATTGAGAATACTAATGAGAGTCTCTTGAGAGATTTTGAAATCTGCAGGAGGAATATGCTCTATAAATACGCAGCCTCAAACCGTATCATTTTAGAACTGAAAAAACACATAGGAAGCACTCAGGCTAATCCCCTTATTTTGTAGGTGAAGAAAATAAGGTCCATAAAGGTGAACTGGCTAATCTAAGGTCATCTATGGTCTTCTACTTGATTTGCGTGTAACAGAGTACAGGAAGTTTGGTCACCGGGTTTTCATTTTTAAAAGAGCTGCTTAGGAGTGGCGGAAAAATCCCAGACAGTCCCAAATATACAGTGGTGTTATTCCCTCGGTGGCTTGGCATAAGGCAGGCTGCTCCCCAGGGGCAAGTCAATTTGGTAATTGCACTTCATCAAGGATTTTTCGTTGCATCAAATGAATGTTTGACTTTTGGCAGCTATAGCGACTCTACCTGGGTGAACAATATTCTTAAAGATATTCCTGGAAGAGCTGGTACTTCGGTTAAATGTGAAAAGAGTTGATGACCTCTTTCACGTGACTGGAGTACTAACTTAGGCTCAACAGGAAGCAGCTACATGTGAATATGTCACCATATCGACTCCCATATTTTCTCTTCGGTAGTTTCCTTGGTGTGATTGGTTTTCTCCAATTGCTTCGAATGTTTACTAGTGTAGCCTTGCCAAGGAGCCTCAGCACCGCTCCTCAGCTGAGAGCTGTCGCACAGCCAAGACTCACTAGAAACTGTTTACCCACATCCGGATACAAACACTGGGGCCCAGACCTGCATCACTTATCATGTTGACGCTCTTCATTAGGTACTCATTAAATATTGTGGCCAGAAACTTCCTTTTTCTGTGGCATGGAAGCCTCACTTGAAGCAAATGTTATTTGACCCGAAACAGGCAAATATGGTAACTCACCAGGAATTTTCAGGTGTCATACCCTCCTAAATCCTTATTTAGTGTGTAGTATACCCAGTTTACCAAAAGTTTGTCTACATACCTTCTGGGAATATGTCTTTATTCTGGTTTGGTCCATTCAGGGTTCCAGAATTTTAATCTTCATTTGTCTTCTAATTTTTGAAGTTACATTTTAAATGAAATTGAAGGATTTTTGAAAAAGATCGTAGGATTTGTTGAGACTGGCTAAAACCATGTTCTGAAAAATAGCACTTGTTTTGCTGCATGTACAATGTACACTAAAGGGAATACGGTGAGTTCTTAATTTCCAGTCCTTGATCAATTTCCAGTCCTTCTGCTATCGAGAACAGATAAGAACCTTAACCCTTCACTGGCATGGCAAGGGGATTAATCTCTGCCCTGGTCCAGCCAGCAATCCCTTCAGCGAGCCCAACATGGCTGTCGCCTCAGACCCTCTGCCCCAGGTCATGAACTCCTGTTCCACTTACAGGAAGTATCTTCTAAGTAGCAACTTTTGCACTTGCTCTCAAAGTCCCAGCTGCCTGACCTAACAGTTACTGGGCTGTTGGCGTGATGCTGCCATGCTGTTTTTGCAACTTGAATGTCTTTGTTCTCTTCCTCGCATTCTCCGTCTGCCCTGACCAGCAATGCACTTGGCATGAAAGGAACAATTGAAATTCACTTTGGTAAGTTCACCAGTGGGCCAACTCCCCTGTCCTTCTTCTACCTCTCCTTTGCTCAGTGCCATGACTCTAGCAGTATGACACCATTCATCATCGCCTGAAACGTATGGCTCAAAGCCATTATGTGTTTCCTCACAGTTTCAATATCATATGTATATATATATATATATACATATATGTATATATATATATATATATATATATATATATGCTGTTTATTTAATAGGACACATCAGTGAGAGTCTCCTCTTCTAAGGTATTCCTGCCTTAATTTGGACCAAATAACTCTTACTAATAATGATATTACAGCTCACATTTTTTGAACACTTACAGTGTGCTAAGAAACTGCTTTAAAAGATTTACAGGTTTTAACTTATTTAATCTTCAAAATTTGGAGGATAGATATTCATCTAAGTTATAGATATCCTGTCTTTTAGAGAGCAAGAGGGGGACAAATAGACAAATTTTTAGGTTAAAGGATGATGATTCTATTGTGCATCCCATGTTAGAGCAGAGGTGATCCACGAAGTGTTTTTTGTTGCTTTTTTTTTTTTTTTTTTTTAATCTTTTTAGGGCTACACCTGAGGCATATGGAGGTATAGCTGCCGGCCACAGCTACAGCCACGCCAGATCCCAGCTGCATCTGTGACCTACACCATAGTTCATGGCATGCCAGATTCTTTAACTCACTGAGCGAGGCCAGGGATTGAACCCGAGTCCTCAGGGATACTAGTTGGGTTTTTTTTTCTGCTGCGCCATGATGGGAACTCCCTTGTGTTGCAATAGTTTATCAGTTAGTTTATCACAAGTGATAGGGGCCCTTGTACTTCAGGAAGCTTATCTCTGATAGGAGAAAAGAAACTCCTTCCAAACATTTCTTCAGAGACTGAAAAGTAACTGTTTAAAATGTCAGTAAAAAATGTGTGATTTATTGGCATGATAAAATAAGACTATAGTGGAGTACTCTGTGATCGAGTAAGTTTACATTGCTATATAATTGTTAAAACAAAAAGCATTATCAGCAGGTTATAGATGAATGCTTATTTGGAAGAAGTGAGGGAACTGAACATTTGTTTTTTTAAAAAATATCAAGTATTTGGTTCATGTGAAAGTTAAGGATCCATCCCATATTAGGATTTCTAAGGCATTATAAACAACTGTTTAGGCAATAGTATTAAGTAAAAGCTTTCTTTTAAATAAAAAATATGCTATAAAAATATCAGTTTGTGGTTTGACTTTCAAAGTTATGTATGTTATGTCTTTAAAAAACCATACAGAAAACTCAAATTTCACATGGACAAACTGATATATACATCCATCCCCTTTATGATTTCCATTCGTTGTGATGTCTAGTCACTTATGATGGAGCATGATAATGTGAGAGAAAAGAATGTATACATGTATGTGTGACTGGGTCACCATGCTGTACAGTAGAAAATGGACAGAACACTGGAAACCAGCTATAATGGAAAAAAAAATCATTATACATAATTAAAAAAACAAACCCCACAAACAAACAAAAAAATAGGCCCCATTTTAAAATTACAGCCCATCATAGTTTTCTTCTAATAGCTTATAGACTTATCCTAGAACCTAGAAAGTTTGATTTATCTGGAATTTGTTATAAAGACTGAAGTCATTACCTAGATTTATTGGGATTATTATTATTTTCACAAACAGTAAGAGTTTGCCCTAGTTGTATCTATTGAATAGTTCAGATTTGATTTGAAATGACACATTTATCTTATGAAACACCACTATGTACTTCCTGGAATGTATATTCTCTTCCATTCATCTCCTTATATATTCCTGTGCTGGCACCACATTGTTTTAATCATGATAGCTGTATAATACATTCCCATCTTTTACTGTACTTTCCTTCTCCTCCTTGTCCTTCTGATCCTCCTCCTTCTTTTCAAATTGTCCTAAATATTCTTAATATTCTTGCATACTTATTTAGATAGCATTCAGAATCATTAAAAAAAATCCTCTGGGATTTTGAAATGGGATGCCATTAAATTTTTGCAATCATTTAGGGAGAACTAGCCTTATTACAATATTGAATCTTCATATCTAAGACAAGGTTTATCTTTCCCTTTATTCAAGTCTTATTTTTATCTTTTAGTGCAATTTTATAATTTTCTTGTTACAGGAACTACGTATTTCTTTCTGTACTTTTAGGAATAAAAACATGTTTTTAAAGTATACTGTGTTAATATATAACATGGTAGTTGTTTAAATTCCTGTGAGTGGGATCTCATTTTTGACAAACTTTTTAAAAAATATTTTTTATTTGGTTACAAGGATGACCAGAGGGAGAAGTTAGTCACATTTCATAAAATGCTTACAAAAGAATATTTGAAGTGTTCATCAATGATAGACTAAGTACATTTTGCTTACATGTTCTAATGAATACAATACGGTAAGGAACGTGGTGATATAGATCCACATTTACTGAGATAAGTAGGACGGCCACAGCATATGGTTAAAGAAAACATATTAAGGAATACCATTTGGCATGATATAATTAATGAAATATCATATACACATAATTCATATGTGTATATATGTTTGGAGAGAGATCTAACATGATTATTTCCCAAAGTATTAACAAAGATTTTTTTTTCTGAGTGGGTTTTTTGGATGATTTTTACCTTCTTTTGTGCATTATTTTCCAGTGGCATTTACCATGTTTTTACCAAAACAGCGATGTAGTAAAATACAAATAGAAAACACTAGAAATTTTTATAGGGATTAAAAAGAAACACACAAAATTAGGGCTTAGCATCATTTTTTTTTTTCCTTTTCAAAGACATCCTTACGGATTTGATACAGTGTTTATGGGTAGCCTTGAAAATAGCTTAAAATTGTATTTGGTCTACCAAAATCTATTCAGCCTGCAAAATTGTTAGTAATTCTGTTTATTCAAGCTGTACCAATCACACTGGCAATGACACCTGCCGAAACCTTTTCACATCTGAAGGACAGGCTGACTTGGACTAGATTTCTATTGTTGTGCAATCACTTGTCTGTCCTGGAGCAATATATTAATAACACTCTGCTTCCCTCAAATGTAAAACTAAATCATTAGATTCTGCAGTGGTTATTTTAAAAATTCCATGTGAAACTTTAAAGTTGTGAATATTTAAATAAAACCTTTTAAATAAAAGAGGCAAGCTGTGATGGCAAATTATTTT
The DNA here is from genome assembly GCF_016906955.1 of Phacochoerus africanus. Classification (NCBI taxonomy): domain Eukaryota; kingdom Metazoa; phylum Chordata; class Mammalia; order Artiodactyla; family Suidae; genus Phacochoerus; species Phacochoerus africanus. Next base: position 44,663,857 of record NC_062556.1, on the reverse strand, counting down.
TCTACTTTCATGTATTTCATATATTTAGCACAGTTCATGTATTTCATATATTTGAGTGCTGTCCCTGAAAACTAAAAGAAGGAATTAAGTTGAGCTAGGCCTTGTGCCATGTATTTCATATAGTTTGTGTAGTTTATAATGACTTTGTGAATTGATAGGAGAGTTAGTTATAAAATTACTAAATTTCCCTATTGATAGAGTGATCATCATTCTTATCTTGACCAGAACACTGGTTATTATACGTTTACTATGTGTCAACCTTATGCTTTACATGCATAATCTCATTACTGACTATTTCTGAAGTAGGGATTGCTACTAAACTGTAATCCAGGTGGGGATTGTTAGGCTCAGACTTGGCAAGGAATTTGTCAGTCATCGCACAGCCTTGGGAGAAGCTGGAATTTGACCAAGGTCAATCTGCCTAGAAAGTTCAAATTACAAAATACTATGACCATGGAATTCCCTGGTGGCCAGTGGCCTAGCATTTAAAGATCCAGTGTTTCATTGCTGTGGCTCCAGTCACTGCTGTGGCTTGGGTTTGATCTCTGGCCGGGGAACTTCCGCATGCTGCAGGCATGACCAAAAACAAACAAACCAAAAACCAAAAAGCACTATGATCCTACTAGCAGTTTCTAAAGATTAAATTTGCAACAACCCTACTCTTTTTTTTCCTTCTGCTTTACCTCTCTTTTTATATTACATAGTTTCCTTTTTGAATTATACCTTGAAGGGGTGACACAGCAGAGTTCAAAGGTTGTGCAATTACTTCATATTACAGAGAAAGTAATCAAGGATCAGACAGTCAAATCTGATTTGTCTAAGTTCACGCAGTGACTTGCCTAATTTTGTTTCAATGACAAAAATTGATCCACTATTTACTTTGTTCCATGTGTTGTTTTTGTTGTTTTATGTGCTTTACAATATTTAATCCTGGTGCTAACTCAATAGGGTAGATGCAATTATTATCATTCCCATTTAATAGATGAGGAAACGGACACATCATGAAGTTGAGGGACAGGGCCCCTGTCACATAGCTAGTAAGTGTTGGAGTCAGCTTTGGAATGCAGGTGGCTGGTCAAGTCTTTGCCCTTAATCACTCTGCCATGTTTCCTAGAATAAGAATCCTGGCTCTTGGTTTCCATCCACTTTTTCTTTTACCATATTGGCCAATTATTTCAACTATTGATTTGGAAAAAAGTTCTCTGGAATCTGGTATTGAAAAATATTAGTTTTTTACATTTTAGAAAAATGAACTTCAAGAATCCTATTAAAAAATTACCACAGTGTAAACAAGGAGCTGTATATATTTTTAAAATGATATTCTGAAGCTATTTATGGTTATAGAGGACTTTCTTATTGATGATGGCTTTTTCACCCAATACCTGCTGATCTTCCATAATGCTAATAGACAGCCAGTGTTGACACTTGTTAGACTGTCTTTGCAAGCATAAATATTAGACATACTGAAATCTGATTTTGGCTCATCCTTTACTTTGAATAAAGAGATCTAAAAATCAATCCTTATGCTATGTTTCATTTTCTTTGAATAGAGGTCAAATATACCAGAGCAAGGGTAGTATTAAAGGTAATCTATGATGTCAAGGTAAATGTATTAGCTAAGCAGTTTTTCAAATTCTGATTTTAATAGGATACACAAACCTTGTATGTTTTCTTTATTTTTCACCATCTTGCAACAGACCTATGTGAAAAATTAGTATTATTTCTTCCTGGAGTATGTGTGTGTATATGTGAGTGTGTTCAATTTCCTTTCTTTTCTTTTTCTTTTCTTTTTTTTGTCTTTTTGCAGTGGGTCACAGGCTTGGTTAGGATTTACTTAATTGGATTCTAATCTGGGCTCCACTACAATACTCTCTGTGCAAGTCAGGGAAAATGTCTGGGACTCAGACCCTTGTGTACAATCAAAGGGCTGGACTAGGAGAACTTTAAGGTTCTTATCACATCAGAAGTTTAATGTTTGTGGTGTTTTGTATCACTTGCGGTCTACTGACCTGAGCACATGGCTGGGATCACAAGTCATAGAGCTAAAATGTTGGTGTTTGACACTGATTTGGTGCATATAGGAATGGAAATTATGTAACTTTATAAGCACCTAGTCTTCCTCTTTTAAAAATAGGAGTTGGCATAACTATGGAAAGACTTTCTTTCAAATCCAGAAGTTCTCAATCCTTTTTTTTAAAGCTACTAATCCTTTTACAAATAAAATTATGTCATGAACCCAAATATGTAAAAAATATATAAAATAAGCAAAAATGCAGATTCTTCCCTAAAAATAAAGACCTAACAATTGAACTCATTGTCTTCCTCTCTAAACCCACCCTTCTTTACTCCTATTACCCAGTTGCTTAAGATTGAGTACCAGTGATTTATCTTGGACTTTCATTCATACTTACTTTGATATGCCATTGATCACCAAGATAATTTTTCCCTTCTATGTAATTCTTGATTCCTTTTTTTTTTTTTTTTTTCTTTTTTAGAGCCTTGCCTGCAGCACACGAAGTTCCCAGGCTAGGGGTCTAATTGGAGCTGTAGCTGCTGGCCTAGGCCACAGCCCAGCAAAGCCAGATCCAAGCTGTGTCTGTGACCTATACCACAGCTTGTGGCAACGCCAGATCCTTAATCCACTGAGCGAGGCCCGGATCGAACCCACATCCTCAAGGATACTAGTCAAGTGTGTTTCTGCTGAGCCACAATGGGAACTCCCAATTCTTGATTCTTTTTTTTCCCTGTCCACCTTCACTGCTACTCTGCTCCATTGGCCTTCTTGCTTGGACTATTATAATAACCATCAAGTTGGTCTTCCTGCTACTTGTCTCCCCCCTTCTAGTCCATTACACTACAGCTAAGTGATCTTTATGATGTATAAACATGAATGCACCCATTTCTCCTCCCACTTACCAAAAGGACCCCTAAAACACTCTGATAAAATATGAGGTCTTTGATGAAAAACTGAAAAAAAAAAAAAAAGACTTGGAGTCATAGTCACCTGTATACATACTTGATTTTCATGGGGTCTTCATAGGGGGAGAAACACCAGAAATCCCCACAGGTTAAATTTCTCCTATTGAAGCAGTCCAATTTATGGCATTCCCTTCTTTAGATAAACTCTAGTTTGTTAGTGTTCTCCTTATTTTGAAAATGCAGTCTAAGTTTACATGAGCTTTTTTTGGCCAGCCATATGTTCAGTTGTGTCAGAGTGTGTGATTGTAGTCCACTGAAGTCATGTAATTATTGTAGCTTCACAACAGCTTTACAAAAATACTTTTAATATCTGTCAGGGCAAATCCCCATGCAGTTTTCTTTCTAAAAATGTTCTTGGTTATATGGGCACATTATTCTTCCAGATGAACTTTAGATTCATTTTGTCAAAAATTCTATTGATGATTTCAGTGGAAAAATCTTAACTTTGTAGGTTAAAAAAGAATGAACATTTATGCAGTATTAAGTCATCTCAATAACTTGCTGTGCTTAATTATTTTATTTGCCCAAAAATATTTTGTCTTTTTTCTGCATGTAGATCTGTATATTTTGAACTTAATTTCTTCTCAGATATTTCACATATTTTGATGCAATTGTGAGAGGGATTTAAAAACTACGTATTTCTGGAGTTTTCATTGTGGCTTAGTGGGTTAGGGACCGGATGTTGTCTCTTTTAGGATGTGGGTTTGATCCCCTGGCCTCGCTCAGTGGGTTAAGAATCCAGCATTGCTGCAAGCTGCAGTGTAGGTTGCAGATGCAGCTCGGATCCCATGTTGCTGTGGCTGTGGCGTAGACCAGCCGCTGCAGCTCCTGTTTGACCTCTAGCCCAGGAACTTTCATGTGCTGCAGGTGCAGCCATAAAAAGAAGAAGAAAAAAAAAACAACCCATGTATTTCTAATTGAATATGGCTGATATTTAGGAAACAGACTGTTGTTAGTGTATTTCTTTATCTGATCATTTGTAGACATCCGTTATTGAAATATACATGGGGCCTTGATTTTATATCAAAGACTTATTGATTTAAAATTTTTTCTCCTTCCTTTCAGGATCAATGATAATTATTCATAAGTGAAACAAATTTTATTTTTCAGAACTTCTTCACTCTTAGTTTGTTTTCCCAGTTAGAATCTATGCCTATGTGATAACTACATTTTCCATGAATGTTCTCTAGGTTTGACTTAACATTTAGCCCTCTTAATTTTCTCCTTTTCAAGTCTAGTGTCCTCAGAGGATATGTTTGATGCCTCATCCATAGAGCAAAAGTGCCAAATACCATGACTGTTACTATAACAGTGAATTTGATCTTTTCCTCTCAGTGTTTATCAGACTCCCCATAGATGTGACTTCTACAATATATCTAGGCTTTTAAAATTTTGGTTGACTATTTCTTTAACATCCCTTTGCTTTCATTGTAAAAGTACTTGTTCTCACATAAGATGAGCTGAACTTTATCATTTGTATATATCCAACTACATCACTTGTATAAATAGCATAATCTCAGTTATTCATCATTGTCAGGAAACAAGCTTTTTGGGCAAGTAAATTTTTGGAGGACATTATCTCTTCAAGAGTCAGAATTTTTAATTAATTTATTTTTTTATTTAATGATCTTTATTTTTTCCCCATTATAGCTGGTTTACAGTATTCTGCCAATTTTCTGCTGTACAGCGAGGTGACTCAGTCACACATACATATATACATTCTTTTTTCTCACATTATCATTCTCCATCATAAGTGACTAGATATAGTTCCCAGTGCTATGCAGCAGGATCTCATTGCTTATCCATTCCAAAGGCAATAGTTTGTATCTATTAACCTCAAATTCCCAATCCATCCCACTCCCTCCCCCTCCCCCTTGGCAACCCCAAGTCTGTTTTCCATGTCCATGATTTTTCTTTTCTGTGGAAAGGTTCATTTGTGCCATATTTTAGATTCCAGGTATAAGTGATATCATATGGTATTTATCTTGCTCTTTCTGACTTACTTCACTTAGTATGAGAGTCTCTAGCTCCATCCAGGTTGCTGTAAATGGCATTATTTTGTTCTTTTTTTTTTTGTCTTTTTGCCATTTCTTGGGCCGCTCCAGGGGCATATGGAGGTTCCCAGGCTAGGGGTCGAATCGGAGCTGTAGCCACCGGCCTACGCCAGAGCCACAGCAACGCGGGATCCGAGCCGCGTCTGCAACCTACACCACAGCTCACGGCAATGCCGGATGGTTAACCCACTGAGCAAGGGCAGGGACTGAACCGGCAACCTCATGGTTCCTAGTCGGGTTCATTAACCACTGTGCCACGACGGGAACTCCTATTTTGTTCTTTTTTATGGCTGAGTAGTGTTCCATTGTGTATATATGTACCACATCTTCTCAATCCTTTCATCTGTTGATGGACATTTAGGTTGTTTCCATGTCTTGGCTATTGTGAATAGTGCTGCAATGAACATACGGGTGCATGTGTCTTTTTCAAGGAAAGTTTTGTCTGCATATATGCCCAAGAATGGGATTGCTGGGTCATATGATAGTTCTATATATAGTTTTCTGAGGTACCTCCATACCGTTTTCCATAGCGGTTGTACCAGCTTACATTCCCACCAACAGTGCAGGAGGGTTTCCTTTTCTCTGCACCCCCTCCAGCATTTGTTATTGTGGACTTATTAATGATGGCCATTCTGACTGGTGTGAGGTGGTCCCTCATAGTAGTTTTGATTTGCATTTCTCTAATAATCAGGGATGTTGAGCGTTTTTTCATGTGCTTGTTGGCCATATGTTTATCTTTGGGGAAATGTCTATTAAGGTCTTTTGCCCATTTTTCCATTGGGTTGTTGGCTTTTTTGCTGTTGAGTTGTATAAGTTGTTTGTATATTTTAGAGATAAACCCTTGTCAGTTGCATCATTTGCACCTATTTCCCCCCATTCTGAATGTTGTCTTTTTGTTTTTTTTTTTATGGTTTCCTTTGCTGTGCAAAAGCTTGTCAGTTTGATTATGTCCCACTGGTTTATTTTTGCTTTTATTTCTATTGCCTTGGGAGGTTAACCTGAGACAACAGTTGTAAGGCTGATGTCAGAGAATGTTTTACTTATATTCTCTTCTAGGAGTTTGATGGTGTTTTGTCTTATATTTAAGTCTTTAAGCCATTTTGAGTTTATTTTTGTGCATGGCGTGAGGGTTTCATTGATTTGCATTCAACTCTCTAGTTTTGCTAGCGCCACTTGCTGAAAAGACTGTCTTTTTCTCATTTTATATTCTTGCCTCCCTCGTCAAAGATTAATTGACCATAGTTGTCTGGGTTTATTTCTGGATTCTCTGTTCTGTTCCATTGGTCTGTCTGTCTGTTTTGGTACCAATACCGCATTGTCTTGATGACTGTGGCTTTGTAATAGTGCTTGAAGTCTGGGAGAGTTATGTCTCCTGCTTGCTTTTTGTTCCTCAGGGTTGCTTTGGCAATTCTGGGCCTTTTGTGGTTCCATATAAAGTTTTGAATTGTTTATTGTAGTTCTGTGAAAAATGTCATGGGTAATTTGATCAGGGTTGCATTGGATCCGTAGATTGTTTTGGGTAGTATGGCTATTTTTACAATATTATTTTTTCCAACCCAGGAGCATGGAATATCTTTCCATTTCTTTGAATCCTCTTTAATTTCCTTGATTAATGTTTTATGGTTCTCCACATATAAGTCTTTCATCTCCTTGGTCAGGCTTATTCCCAGGTATTTGATTTTTTGGGCTGCAATTTTAAAAAGTATTGAATTTTGGATTCATTTTCTAATATTTCATTGTTGGTATACAGAAATGTGACTGATTTCTTTTTTTCCCTTTTTTTTCTTCTTTTTGTCTTTTTAGGGCTGCACCTGCAGCATATGGAGGTTCCCAGGTTAGGGGTAAAATCTGCACTTTAGCCGCTGGCATATGCCACAGCCACATCAATGCCAGATCCAAGCCATGTGTGTGACCTACACCACAGCTCATGGCAATGCTGGATCCTTAACCCACTGATAGAGGCCAGGGATCGAACCTGCAACATCATGGTTCCTAGTCAGATTCGTTTCCGCTGCACCATTATGGGAACTTCCGTGACTGATTTCTGAATGTTAATCTTATATCTTGCTACTTTGCTGAATTTGTCGATCAGTTGAGTAGTTCTTGGGTTGAGTCCTTAGAGTTTTCTATATATAGTATCATGTCATCTGCATACAGTGATAATTTTTACCTCTTCTCTTCCAATTTGGATATCTTTTATTTCTTTTGTTTGATTTCTGTGGTTAGTACTTCCAATTCAATGTTGAATAACAGTGGTGAGAATGGGCATCCTTGTCTTTTAAGATTTTAGTGGGAAGGCTTTCAGCTTTTCTCCGTTGAGTATAATATGTGCTATGGGTTTGTCATAAATGGCTTTGTTATGTTAGGGTATGTTCTCTCTATACCCACTTTGGTAAGAGTTTTTGTCATTCACACTGTCTTGATTTCTGTGTATTTGTAATATTGCCTTAAGTCTGGAAGAGTTATTCTTCCTGCTTGTTTTTTTTTTTTTTCTCCTTAGAATTGCTTTGGCAATCCTGGGTGTTTTGCAGTTCCATATTAAAAAAAAACTTTAAATTTATTTTAGATCACCATCTTTCCAAAATATATGCAATACTATATATAATATTTATTTTCCAGCTGTGGTAGCTACATTCTTTAAAAACACTACATGGGAGGAATTTAACCATTAAATGTAAAGGAGAATGAGAGGGCACCAATGTCTAAGTAAAGCTATTAAGTCTCTTTTAAATATTTTTACACTAGTGTCTAGTGTGTGTCTAGTGAGTGAATATGCTCACTAAACTAGTATAGAGCAACTAAATTAAAAGAATACCAATAATGTTTTAGAAAGTTAAGTAACACTGGGTAATTTCTACTAATTTTTACTTACTATGTTTTTGTTAGTGGGATATCATCTCCATGTCAGTGAGAAGCTTAAATAATAATTTCATTTTATTTTGTTGCAGATAATAAGCATTCTAGGTAGCACTTATTTTTCATAACTGTTATGGCTGAATTGTCTTCCCCCCAAAATTCATATATTCATATGTTGAAGTCTTAACCATCCAGCACCTTTGATAGGGTCTTTACAGAGGTAATCAAGATAAAATGAGATCATTAGGGTGGGCCCTAATCCATATGACTGATGTCTTTTAAAAAGAAGAAGTGTGGAGATGTGCAGACACACACACACACACACACACACACACACACTCACACGGGAAATGTTATATGAACATTAAGGCAGAGCCTTGGTTGATGCATTTCCAGGCTAAGGAATGCCAAAGATTGCCACCAGAGGAGAGAGGGATAGAATGTATTTTTTTTTACAGCTTTCGGATGGCACCAGCCCTGCCAACATCTTGATCTCAGACTTCTAGTCTTCAGAATTGTGAGATAATAAATTTCTGTTGTTTAACCCATGCTGTTTGTGGTCTTTTGCTATGGCTGCCCTAGTAAATTAATACAATGCTCTTCCATCAACATTTACTGCCTGGATGATTTTATAAAGAGAATTATTGACTTCTACCCTATAGATCCCATCTTCCAAACCTCGCCATGGTTTCAGAGACTTAGGACAGCTTGACTCCTGAAGATGAAAAATGCTTAGGATATTTATAAGTATGCCTTCCCCTCATATATCCGTCCCTCCCCATTTGTCCACCCATTCATATACCCACAATACCCATCCATCCATCCATCCAATATTTATTGCTTACACGTGCCAGGCTCTGTGCTAGGCTCTGGGAATACAGTCAGTAAAGCAAACATTGGCTTTACCCTAGCAAAACTTGCATTGTGCCAATTATATATGGTGTTCATACAATTTGCCAAGATTACATTAGCTCAGTTCATGAAAACTGCAAACAAAAAGACATGAACTCCTCTTTTTTTTTTTGGTCTTTTTTTTAGGGCTGCACCTGTGGCATATGGAGGTTCCCAGGCTAGGGGTTGAACTGGAGCTGGGGCTGCCAGCCTACACCACAGCCACAGCAACGCTGGATCTGAGCTGAGTCTGTGACCTATACCACAGCTCATGGCAATGCCAGATCCTTAACACATCGAGCGAGACCAGGGATCAAACCCATGTCCTCATGGATGCTAATGGGGTTGGCTAACCGCTGAGCCATGACAGGAACTCCATGAACTCCTCTTAAACAGATCTAAATACCCTCCTTCTTCAGTGGTACAGTGACTAGACTTCATTATAATGCCTAAGTTTACCTTTTCTCATCATTTCATTTTCCTTAAGGCTCTTAGCATTTGCACTTGCTAAGTCCTCTATCTCCTACCTTTTGTCATTGACTTCCTCTATTTTCTCATTTAATATCAACAATAGTGTAGTTTATAGTCTACGTAATTCTGAAAGGAAATAGTGTTCCAGAAAGGACTATCAAGACAAATTCTCATCTACTGGTAGTAATGGTTGAAGAGAAAACTCTCCAGTCATTCATTCAGCAAATATTTATATTTTCACCTTTTCTGGTTGATGGAAGCCATGGTGAAAGTGCCCATGTGAGTGATACAGATCATAGAGCTGGCTGATTACTAACCCTAGCAGTGGAGTTGAAATTTAATTTTTGGAAAAAGAAAAACCTTACATCACTCTACCTTTAGGTCATTTATTAAAGACGTAGAAGGAAGCATATGCAGGACCTCTTGGGCAGCTGACTTTAATGAATGAAAGTTGAGCACTATCTCTCCCAAGTGTTTGTTTGCCCTTAAAATCACCTCCCTTACTGTTCTCCTCATGTCTTTGACTTATCAGCTGACTTACTAAACAAAGCATCCTGTATTACTGCTTCCCAGCTGGGCAGACGAGTCTGCTCACCCTCTCCTTTCTGGTTGGAACTAGGTGTCTTTGTGGAGAGCAAAGGCAGAACCCTTGCATCTCCAGCAGCCTGGTTAGGCCAAGTTTCCCAGACTTGCCTGGTGAGAGATACTGAATTAGAGGCCCGAAAACTTCTATTATTAATAAGTATTCCAGGTGATCTTTATAATTAGGCATGTGTGGAAAGTTCTGGGCTATGGTGTTTTGAGGTAAGTCTACTTCAATTGATTTAGATCTTGATGAATGCAAGCTTCAATTCTCTAAATATTGAAACCAAAACAAATAATAAGGAAAGTCGCAATGTGACATAGGAGAAAATTTAAAGAGTCTGTGTTTTAGTTTCAGTTTGCTACTAGTCCTGGACAAATTCCTTAGCTTCTGTGGGTCTTATGTGGAAAACAAAGAGACTGAATCAGATTCACTAAGTTATTCATTTATTTATCTATTTATTAAATATGTATCAAGGTTCTACTGTGTGTTAGCTCTTGTCCTAGTTCCTGGAGGAACATAAAATGAGCCACTCAATTACTGCCTGTCTTTAAAACAGGCCCCTTTCTTGGTTATTGTCCACCCACCCTGCATTCAGTACTTGGTGGAAGATTAGAGCTTTTTATTGATTTATCACATTTTCATTATAGTGCCTCCCCCTCTTCCCAGAGGAACCTTGGAATTCTAGTCATGGTCCACTTGCTAAATAAAAATCTGAAATTTTCTTTATTGGAAGGAGTATTTTCCTAACAAAGGTATCCTAAAGATACCTACAGAGGTAACTTTAAGATTTCCTTAAAGATCTTGGTGGAATTATTATAACTCCAGCCATCTCCTACTTGGGTTTCAGAAAGAAATGCATTGAGAAATTAATATTAGATAATTCCATTTTGAAGCCAAGGTGGATAGGTCTAATTGGGCTATTTTGAAGACAAATCATAAGATGAGGTCTCCAAATAACTTAAGTGAGGCAACAAAGCACCCAAAGAGTTATGAGTACAAGGTCTTAGGTTGAATCATGGGTCGAATTGAAGCTAGGATGGGTGCTAAATTTATCTTACCCACTTCAGTATTTGCTTCTAAGTCAACATGATTCCCATCAAACATTTGGACAATTTTGTCTTACAGATTAAGTCTCTATCAAAATCACACCCAGGGGTTCCCCAAGTCTGACCTTTCCTTGATGTCTCCTAAGGTTATAACACAGATTTTTGGAGCCATCTGGCTAATTTCAAAAAGTCCTATAAGTTCAAGACCCTAGATTTTAAACAATTAAGTTCTTCGAGGACTGAAAAGTCCTTGAGATGAGAGGGCAACACTTTTCCTGTAGCTTTCCCAAACTGTCTTTGGATCTGGATTCACTGTTATTTTGTGAGAAACTTGAAATTCATAACTAAGTTATGAAGAACAGTGGTTTTAGGTATCTCACTCCCACAGAGCATTGTCTTTAAGGTTAAGAGGACAATTTAAAATTGGAATGGAGATCTGTTAGGAGGGGTCAGAATCTATTTTGAGGGCTAATTATCCTTTGTTGCTGGCTTATCCTTAGGCCTTTGAGCCATATGCTGTCATTTCATTTGCTAAAGACTAGGAAGAGAAAATCTTGAAAATTTATAAAATTTCGTGAATGAATTACAGCAGGAAAATAGTCAATCTATGTTTTTTTTTTTTTTTTTTTAAATTGAAGTATAATTGTGTCAGTTTCAGGTGAACAGCCAAGTGATATATGTGTATGTGTGTGTGTGTATATGTATACTTTTTCAGATTCTTCTCCATTGTAGATTATTACAAGATATCAAATGTAGTTCCCTGTGCTATACAGTGGGTACTTGTTTATGTATTTTATATGTAAGTGTGTATTTGTTAATCCCCAACTCCTGATTTACTCCTCCTCATCTTTCCCCTTTGGTAACCATGAATTTGTTTTCTATGTCCTTGAATCTATTTCAGTTTTGTAAATAAGTTCATTTGTATCATTTGTTTTAACAAAGGATAAATCCATTATCTGAAATAAAGTGGAAAAAATGTTGCCAGAAGATGACAGTCTTGATGGAGGACTCCAGGATAGAAGATTCTTTTTTGTTGTTGTTGTTGTTGTTGTTGTTGTTGCTATTTCTTGGGCCGCTCCCGTGGCATATGGAGGTTCCCAGGCTAGGGGTTGAATCGGAGCTGTAGCCACTGGCCTACGCCAGAGCCACAGCAACGAGGGATCCAAGCCGCGTCTGCAACCTACACCACAGCTCACGGCAACGCCGGATCGTTAACCCACTGAGCAAGGGCAGGGACCGAACCCGCAACCTCATGGTTCCTAGTCGGATTCGTTAACCACTGCGCCACGACGGGAACTCCAGGATACAAGATTCTTATTCAAAGACCTGGAAAGAGAGAGGAAACACCTGAGGCTTGAGGCTCTAAGCTCAGGCAGAAGGCGAGCATGTTCTAGTCCTGTCATCCTCCAACAATGCAGCTGCAATCAGATCTACCCTGTCAGAGGGGAAAAGCATTCTTCTAAAATATATCATCTGAGGCAAGTCATAACCTCTCTCATTCTTAGTTTGTCACCCATTAAAAGAGGAAAATAGCACATACCCAGCAGAGCGTAGCTGTTAGGTTTGAATGTGAAATTACGAGAAAATTGTCTTGCACAAACTGGACATAGAGTAGGTGGTCAAACAATCTTTCCTGAATCTACGGCCATGTACAATAGAAACTGTATGGGCATATTTCTTAAATGTAGAAAATAAGCTTTGAATTTACAGGTTATTTAGACTTAAAATGTATCTTGTTAGGACCAAAGAAATACTGTTGAAAATATGTTGGGTCCATCTCTGACGATACAGGAGTATATCAACTGAGCCTTGGCAGGCTTGGATTAAAGGTACTCAGAGGCTAGCCCATGGAATGATTTGAGGTTCCCACCTGTAGAAATGAAAATGCATAAATGTCATAACTCTTCTTGTGTGTTACTGGGCAGCCAACTCCTGTTCCATACCTCACTCTGCCACCCGCTATCTGATGTGTTGTCACCTCCTCAATTATCTAATCCTTTGCTTTGATTCATTCCCTTACAGTGTGTTTGTCCTCTTGTAAAAGCTACCTGTCTTGCACAGGGTTGGTTATAGACCTCATATCAGATTTCGAGGACTGCAAGATTTGATTCCTCCCTTCTCAGTATTTTATGGTGATTTGACATTGGTGAAAAAACAGGCAGACATCATTTTATTACAGATGTTGCTGTGCTGCAATCGCTCTCTGAGGTTAATACAGCAAACAATTGTCTTTTTGTCTCAGCTGTGTTTCCACCTTTGATATATGTTTTTGGTACCTAAGATCACAAAAAATCAGGCAATATTGTAAAGAGTAGATACTAAGGCCATCAAGGTTTTTAATAATTTTCTTTGTCCCTTAACTGTGTTGCATCTACAAATGGTACATCTATGAAAGTAAATAATTGAAGATGAAAGAAAGAAGTTGCGGCCAATATTTTTTTTCTTTCAAATCTATCAAATTAAGAATTTTTTACCTTTATAGTTGTTGGCGATTTATACTGCCATCACATTTACATGTGCTCTGATCCTTTCACCTCTTATAGCAAGAGTCAAAATTTATATCTTAGACAGATTTTGTCTGACTTTTAATTTGGCTTCCTTATGTATTCTTCATTTATACCCATTGAAAATGAATATTCCCTATCGAGAAAGTTTCTGTCATTGGAGAGAGAAAATAGTATTTTGGGGTACTTACAATTTACTAGGTACTTTATGCAAATTATTTTGATTAATCTTTATGGCAAGAGTTTTGTTTCTATTTATATGAGATGACTTTTTAAAAAGGCTTTAATCCATACACAATATTATATTTTAGTTATATCTTAATTATAAAAAATTTAAAAATGCTTCAACATTTAATAGTACATGATTTTTTTTTATTTTGTACTGCCTCTATTTATTTATTTTATTACTCCTGATTGCTCTTCATCCAGTTAATGGTTCTAACAAGTACTTACTGATAGCATTATATGCCAGCCGTGTATGAAGAAGGAACATACAAGATGGTTCTCTCTTTTCAAGGTGATTGAACTCTAATGGGGCAAAACTGAACACAGGAAAATAAGCACTCAAGAACAAGTAACTATTAAACAGCAAAAAGGAGCCTAGGGACGTTTCAGAATCAGGGATATAAACTGGGCTTGAGGGAAGGAGAGGATCTGGACAAGGAAGAGAAAATTAAAGGCATTTAATGGACAACAAGCATATGCAACAAACAATGGACTGGAGGTAAGAAGAAGTATTGAATGTGGGAAGATACTGAAGAAATCTTCTTTCCTGGAGTTTGGGGCAAGGATAGAAGGCAGTGGGGAGTGACTATTAGGGTGGACCCCCCAGGGAGAAATGGATACAGTACCTGTAGCTTCTCATTCTTATAGCTTCTCTCTTCTTGTTGCCTGTTAATTGTGTAAGAGCCAAAGCATCTTGTGGACAGACTTGAATCCAGACAAACCTCAAGCAAATGACTTGTCTTCTGTTTCTTTCTTTTCTGTATCACATATAATTGGTATGATAATAGCATCAATCTCATCAGGTCTTTCTGAAATTTAAATAAGTTAGTGCATCTAAAACACTTAGAACCTGTCACAGGAAACACTAATAAGTGCTAGATTTTGTTATTTAAATAAAAGAGAGATCAGCAGATATGTGCATCCATATGCATGTGAGTGTGTATAGTTTAAAGCTCTCTATTTGGCCAATGAGAAGTGTTAAAAGACCAGTGAGAGAAAGTGGACAGTTATCCTAAATATTTTGAGTTGGTACAAATATTCATGGGATTGTTCTTCTTCTTTTTTTTTTCTTTTTACAGCTGTACCCATGGCATATAGAAGTTCCCAGGCTAAGGGTTGAATCAGAGCTGCAGCTATAGTACTATGCCACAGCCATGGTAATGCCAGATCTGAGCCACATCTGCAGCCTATGATGCATCTTGCAGCAATGGCGGAAACTTAGCTCACCAAGCAAGGCCAGGGATTGAACCTGCATCCTCATGGACACTATGTTAGTCTTAATCCACTGAGCAACAATGGGAACTCTGGGATTGTTCATTTTGGTGGTATCTCTAGAACTTAGTTCCTGGAACTCAAAGGGTATCCCAAAGTGAGAAATAAAGTTTTATAGGGATAAGATGCAAAGAGTTATATTTAGATTTTATATTTGGATTTTTGAACAAAGGGAAAAAACGCTAGTGATAGAAAAGGTTTTGTCATTTTCAGAGTAAAAAAACGGTCTCCCACAAACCTTAACTCACAGTCTTGTCTTTACAGTAACTGTGTTTTTACTTCAGTGGTCTCCAAACATTTTTGATCATACACTCTATCACTAAAATTATTTATGCTTGTATCACACACACTCACCTATTAGATTCATGTACTAATATACTACGTCTCTTCATTTTAGTTGGAACATTTTGTATAACTCCTAGATGTGTGTTCCTTGTTTTATATACCACCTCTGTGGCTAATGGGTCTGATTAATGTAAAGGAAGCTTGCTTTTCATTTTTTTTTTTTGTGTCTGCTCTACTTTCCCTTAAAAAAAAAATGTTGTGGTCCCATGACGGGAGTTCTATAGGTAGCTAGATGTGATATTATGAGCTGTTCTACAGATAGTTGGCTATACGGTTCTGACTGCAGAAGGGAGGTCTGGGCTGGAAACTGACAGGGGATGGTGAAAGGTGCTGGTGATAACCTTGAGAATGGTGATGCACCCTAAAGGAAGATGCATACCGTGAAAACAAATCTTTCAGGAACTCAACCTTTAAAGGTAGAAAAAGAAGCAGAACCCACAAAGGATCCCGAGAGGTAGGAGAAGGTGTACAAGAACATCTGAATGTGTGTCCAAGCCAAGGAAATAGTCTGTTAAAATGAGGGAAAGCACAGAGGTTCTAAGGGGCAACAGAGGTCCAAGAAAATAAGGATGGAAAGGGACAATGTGATTTGGCATCCAGGAGGTACTTGTTTTCTAAGTGGGGGAAAAATGTCAATGAAGGGGTAGGCTGAGATGTAAGTGGGAAGGCAGAAACATGGACTAATCTTTCAAGAAATTTGCAGAAGATGGGAGGAGAGAGGAAAAGAATGGGAGAATCCGAAAGTCAGGAGGAGATCCTGTTTGTTTGTCTATCTGGCTATCCTAAGGAAAGGATGACTCTATATGTTTATTTTTTGCTCTGTCTGGACACCTTGTCTCTTTTGGGTAAGACTTGACAGGGTTCATTCAGCTTCCATGTCTTCTCCTCGGGAGGTGTTAATAACAATTTTTCGCCAAATACCTACTGCATGTTGTGAAGACATACATACATATAGCACTGACCACTCCACTAGTCCCTTAGGTGACTGTCACTCTGGATAGGTTTTGAGCTACTTAAACAAAGATACCATGTCTTCTTCATCTGTAAGCTCACAGTCTCTACCATGCCACCCAGCCTGAGTTAATTGCTCAGACTTGCTCCTCCAGTGTGTGAATGAACAAAAAAGGCAAACAGGCGAGCAAAGAGTCCTGTGGGAAGGTCAGTCTGGCAGTAGTGTTGGGGACAGAGAGGAGGGCAGGCAGGGTGCAGACAGAAGCAGTAAAGCCCACTTGCGGGTGCTGAGATGACCTAGTTAGAAGGGCTTGGTGCCCTAAATCAGGGACTAAAGAAGAAGGAGCTGTTTTAAGATGCACTTTAATGGAAGACATGTCAAAGTTTGGATAAAAAAGAAGACAGAATTAAAGATAAAGATAACAGATGTCTAATTTTTAAAACAAGAAGAAGAATGATGAGGAAGCAAGGTCTTGATTGCAGGGCTTGGGGGAGGGAAAGTGCACAGTGATAGGAGATGAGTTTGAGTTTCAGTTTCTGGGGTGGTCTCTTGAGTCTTTTATTTTTGTCTTCACGTCCTGTTCTTAGATCTTTTCCAGAAGCATGCTATCTTCTCTCTCTCTTCTTTTTGGTACTTGTGTCAAGCAGCAACCTATTCTCTAGTCATTTCCCTCCACAAGAAAAAAGAAAACATTCCTTCATAAAGACTTGCAGCAGTGATCCTCCACTTACATCAAAAACATGTCAGAACAAAGAGAAACTTCCAGCTACCAAGATGTAACAAGCCTGGCACAACTTGACCAAACTTGGAACATCTGATTTAGGAATATTTACTGCTTTCTAAGAACATACCATTTATTGGTCAGACATGATAAATTATGTAGAACACCCAATGTAACCATCTTTGTTAATGTATGTATGTATGTATTTATTTACTTTTATTTATTTATTTTTTCCTCTAAACAATGTCCACATTTGGGTCTTTACCGTCCCTCAGTGGTTGAACCCAAACTCTTCTTTTTAGGTGAGATTAACGTCACTCTTTTTATTAGCACTTGCATTTATAGAAATCTTTTGATAAGGATTAGAAACTATTCTGAGGCTTCTGTCCATTTTAAGAATTAAAAAGATGAAAAGAAAGGCATTATGAACAGCAGAGCAGCAGATTTGGGGGAAGAAAGTGTTAGGTATTATCATTCGGCACTTGTCACTATCCATTTCCTGAACCTATCCCCTGTCTAAATCTTTCGAAGGCCTCTTCCACTTCTTTTCTCTCTTTCTGTAGCACACCAATAAAATCAGTCATCCCCTCAGCCATGAGCATGTAAAATGACTTCTTTTGTAGAACAAACCCTTTGTGTGTAAATAATTTGTTAGCCCCTTCCTCCCCCCAAGCATTGTGTTGGAAAAAATATCCAACATAAATTGATTGTATAGATAGCCTGATTGTAAAGCAAGATTAATATGAAAACACAAGGAGTCTGCAATAAAACCTACTAACTTAAATCATTCATATTTGTGCACAAGCATTCATATTTAGCAACAGTCCCAAGGCTGAGATTAAAGCTGTTTGGTAGGTTACTTCAAGGCCTTTTTATTGCTAAATCTTATTATGTCTCTAAAATGTAGAAATTAATCACCTGTCATCAAAGCTGCAGTGGATTATTGACTTCTAAATGTCTCTACAAATTGATTCATGACAGAATGAAACAGGAGACTGAACTAGCATTGAAATTCTTTTGCATGTGATAAAAAAGGTCTATTAAAAGCATTTCAACAAATGCTGCCTATTAGGTAATCATCACAAAGTACTTTCCTATCAAAATGAGGTGCTTCTGGAATAGTTTTGATGAGATACATTTTTTTTTCCAACACTGATATGGTAACATGAAATTATTCTGAAACCCCAGGAAGCTGATTTGGAAATCCATTTAATTTTTATATTACAGAGCACATGACTTATTTCTTACTAGTAACACGATACAAAGATGGTTAGGGAAAATCTACTTCATTTGTGTGTATCTTTGCTTGTGTTTGTATATGTGCCTGTGTGTCAGATCCTAAGGATGATTCAGGTCAAGAATTTTGGAGAACACTTATAATCTGCAATAGTGGGGCTACAATAATTCTTACCATAAAGATTCCTTCCATTGTCTCACTATATTCTTTTGACTATGCCCTGCCAACCTGTCCCTGTTAGTTTAATCAATAGTTCTTGAAACAGGTCAGTTTCGCTTCCCATGGGACATTAGGCAGTGTTTGGAGACATTTTTTGTTTGTCACAGCTTCTGTGTGTTTGGGGTCTTAGTGGCATGAGGGGATAGAGGTCGGGGGTGCTGTTTGATGTGCCACCACACACAGGACAGCCCCCCACAATACAGAATTACTCAATCCAAAATGTTAATGGTGCCAAAGTTGAGAAACCTTGGTCTGAAATAAGATTTCAAGAAAACATTCCTTGAATCAGAGTAAGGGGAGATTTTTAAGTAGAATCCAGAACATTTTTCTTTAATCAAATTTGCCTCCTTGCTTTAGTTCCCTGGTCTTTCCTTTTTGGTCAACAATTAACTGCCAGTGATGGTTTCCTTTCTTTTCGGAACTTTCTCTCAGGGAGTTTCTTCTTCCAGCACATTCTCTGCTGTGTCCACACCCTGCACGTGTCCATCTCCCTTTCACCTCGATTCAGCTCTTTAACTTTTTAGCTCCGTAGAGAATGTCAAGGGCCAGTGGAAGAACAGTTACTGAGGTAATTGCTGACCAAAATACATTCCGATGTTCAATTAGCATTCAAGAATAGGAGTGACTATTTTTGACTACTATTACTATTTTTGAGTCATAGGAGAGAGAACATTGTGGAGTAGGTGACTTCTATTTTGGGTTTCTGTCTCAGAAGACTATCTACTCAGCCCAAGTACTCACAAACAATTTAGAAACTTTTCATGAAACTGAATAACCAGTGTTACTGTTTGTTGATGTTGCTTTGGACAACAGGCAAGTTAAAATATGGCTTCCTCCAGACGGTGAGCTCCGCAAAGCCAAGAACAACACTTTATCTTTTTTTTTGGAGAGGGGGGAAATCTCAGTGCATAAATCTCTCAATAAGTGAGCGAATTTTATTTTAATCCTTACCACTCAAGGATAGCTTAAGACAAGCACACAATTGAATGCATAAAGTCTTTTGTGAAGACAGCAATACCATATAAATGTCTTGTAGGAACAGATGTAGTCATACAATAGTGATACATGCTGTTCCCACCTGCCCTGTGTCCTGTGCAGTTCCAGGAATACATCATGCCGTCTCCCTAGGCTTTGCTGGGGAGGGATCCTGTTGTCACCCCCTTTACTTGTCCGCTGCTTGCTTCTCTCAGACATCAGATCCTCTAGGACTGCCTATGACTTGGTGGGAGCCCTTCCCCTGAGCTTTTGTGGTCCTAACCATGATATATCAGACCTGCCTGTTCACTCATCTAGATTTTGCTTTAGATAATCGGCTCCTTGAGGAGAGGGGTTGTGTCTTGATCACCATTAAATGTCCCCACACTTAACACAGAACATGGGACTGGCACATAGTCACCCACCAAATGCAGGTGGCATGAAGAGAGGAAAAGTGGAACGCAGCATTTGGATGACATTGAAAACCTCTTCCATCGGTAGAGGTAGCACGGTTGACATGTTAGATACCTGTCAAGAGTTGTCCTCTGGAAAGGGCCCCAGGGATATGGTACAGGACATGTCACAGAGTCCCCAAGCCAAGGGGCACAGGCAGAGGCAGATGCATGTAGCCTAGACACTGTGTCTTCTAAACTGAAGAGTGAGGAGGAAAAGGCTACCAGAGTCATGCATGATGGCTGGTTCTGGAGCTCTGACTTCTGCTTTGTATTTCACGGAGAGGAATTGCATTTGTTTTCTAGGATCTGGAGGGAATAGAACTAAGGCCAGTGGGTAGATAATATATTTTTTGTTCCTGAGAAAAATTGGTTTCGGAGAGTCAGAGCTGTCCAGAGATGAAACAGAGCTGCCTTGGGGGCAATATATTCCCTGTCTGTGTCTGTGCAGCTGGGTGAGACCTGGGTAAAAGTCTAGGAAAGGATACGTGTGCTCTCAGCCGGATGTTGAACCAGGACCCCTGTGAAGCCCCCATCAATGGAAGACTCTGTGGTGGTGTCATATGTGCCTGTTGTAGAAGATCTGACAAAACCTTAGCAAACCTTTCCTGGAAGCCAGGTAGGGCACTTATAGCAATCACCCTGGTAAAGAAAGGGAATCCCTGGATAATGCTAGAAACCCCGCCCAGCGTCCTCTCACGGGAAGTCACAACCCTTCTGTCCATTAAAGTCTCCATGCAGGAAGGGCTTCTGGTCACCTCGGAGTCCTGGGAGTGACTCCTTACTGGTAGTTTACTGTTAATACGAGATATTTGTGAATATTAAGAGAATTCCTGACCTGGGTTCACAGGGGAGCATCCACTTCTGTTTTTTCCCACTCCCACTCTCTCTCTCTCTCTCATCTTTGAGTTTCAGTTCTCACTCAAGCAGACTATCTAGCACAATGTGTTAAGCAGTGGAGAGAGATGATGAAACGAATACCCAGTCTCCACAGAAGACTTGAATATATGCAGTGAATTGTTAGGCAACTGCGGCAAAAGATCGAAAATGGAATCCATAGAGATTACCTTGATATATAAAGATAGTTTTAGACTTTGGACCCGATTTATCAAAGAGCTGAGGATAAGCCTCATAGCTCTGGTAGAGAGTCACCTGCACTGTTATAAAGACGCTGCTTCATGCTTCTGTGACATTCCTCTTCAAGGCTTCTGAGGACTCTCTCTGGAGATATTCTTGGGAAAGTGGTGGCAGTGATCTTGAACTCTCAGCGCTTTGCAGTCTGATGGCCATCGGCCATTTCAGCGTGTATATTATCTGGGCATTCATTCCATGAGGTTTTCTCTAGTTCTTTTTTTTTTTTTCTTTCAAAACTCCGAGATCATTTCTGGCACTAGTTCCCTGAAACCTAAATTAGTTAAATTTTCACTGATATTTAGAGAAAGCTTTTGTTCATCTCATAAAGAACCTCCAGTCTTTTTGAAGACAGAGAACTTAAAAGTCAGCTTTGGGGCAGAATTCATGTGTCTTTGTCTCTTTCAGTTGATCTTGGCAACACCACACATGTAACCCAAGACCAAAATAAAGTTATGTTCGGAAGGCAGTCACGATTCAGTGATCTTATCCTGCAGAACGCCTTCTCTTGGCGTTTACATCATATAATTTGGTAAGCGGTTTACACATTGACTCCTGTGATTTTCAAGGGGCTTTTATGATCTGCCAAGTGGACAAATGTCAACAGGCTTTAAGGATTGATTTACCAGGATTTCTGTCTCTTGTGAACAGCTTACTGCAGCTCAGAATGAAACACATGTAAACAAGCTCAGCAATCTTAGTGGAAAATGTGGTTCCCACCAGACGTGGTGGCTTGATCAGAAATCCTGGTGGAGCTGTCTCTGTCCCTGCTTGGTCTTGGAAGTGTAACAGTTTTCCCTTTCACAGAATCGTCCTGGAAAAGTTCTGAGTCTGCAAAACTGCCAGTGTGCAGCCAGAGGATGAAAGTGGTGAGGTGTCAGCCCCCAGGAGCCCGAGGCTCACAGGCTGCAAGTCTTACCCCAAACGCCTGCTCTACTTTCTCCTGGCACTCACCCAATGGGCCCAACCCTCAGAACCTTGAACATGTTTGTGTAACCAGAGGTAATGCCCTGCCATGGGTACCAGGGGTGCAGACCTGCAGATTTCAACTTCAAGTGGGAACTGAGGTGAGCACCTTGCTAAGCGGTTGGAATTTCCAAGATTTCTTATTTTTGGTAAAAGAAAATAAAATAGCATATGGCACATATCTTTTCACTTCCACACTTGAAAGTCTCTGAGCCTTGATTCCCACCCATTTTTTTTTTTTTTTTAACTTTACCCATGATGAAGGCCAAAAAAGAAGATAAGAAAAATAAGGAGTTCCTGTCGTGGCGCAGTGGTTAACGAATCCGACTAGGAACCATGAGGTTGTGGGTTCGATCCCTGCCCTTGCTCAGTGGGTTAAGGATCCGGGATTGCGGTGAGCTGTGGTGTAGGTTGCAGACGCAGCTCGGATCCCGCGTTGCTGTGGCTCTGGCGTAGGCTCGCAGCTACAGCTCCGATTCGACCCCTAGCCTGGGAACCTCCATGTGCCACGGGAGCGGCCCAAGAAATGGCAAAAAGACAACAACAACAACAACAAAAAAAAAAAAAAGAAAGAAAGAAAGAAAAAAAAAGAAAAATAAGAGTTCTTGGTTTTCCAGCCTTGCTTTGTTATGTACCTTACCACTGGGTTGCTAGGAGATGGGACCACGTTCTCTGGGCTGTCAAGGGACCCTGGCTGTTTTGTGGCGGGGGGACTAGAGGAGAGTCATTGCAGAGGGCATAAAGGCCCATTGCCTTGCATGACAACTCCGCTAGAATTAGCACTTGGGTTATTTTTTTAGCATCTCCACAGCTGTCCTAACCATGTGGGAAGGGGTAGGGCAGCCTAATTAGCTTATTCCCTTCCCTCCCAGCTCTGTGTCCAAGTCCAGGCAGGCCTAGAAATCCACAGGTCTCAAGGGGAAGTCGAATGTAGATTCTCCCTAAAATTTCCATTTGCTGCAGATTTGCATACAATATTTATATCTTCCACTTACCGGCTTTGCAATCTTAAGGAAATGACTTCATGTCTGTTTACAAGGGGGATCCTAATATTAACATCTCTCCCATAAGCTTGCTGTGAAGGTGAATGAAGAAACCTATATACAAAGCCCTGCACACAGGAGACGCTCACAAAACCTTACTGCTCGCACTTCCCATCCAAGGAAACCCGAGGTATCAGTTCCTGCCTGTGTGGGCCTGGGACAACTCACGCGGGCTCTTTCAAATCACATTCTAAGCCCTGTTGGACCGGCCCCAGACATATGACAGGGGCCGATTGGATTGAATTGGTTCCCCTGTGTCGACAGTCTGTGTGATAGCAAGCCTCTACTTCAGGGAGAAAGAGGCTATTTGGGCATGGCTATTATTTTCTTAAATGCAGAATAAAACAGGATCAGCAGGATATTTCAGTGAAATATCTCGTTTGAACTTTCCTATTCATTTGCTCTTTTATGCATTCGCAGCCAGGGGTTTCCAGCTGATGCATTTGATTGCTCTCATGTACGGAGCAGAGAGACAGCAGAGAGGGGGTTCCTGGAGATTCTTAACTCATTGACAAAGGCTGTTGTGACTGTGGCAAGCCCTGGCGCTGACAGCCAGTTTCAGTCCTTTGTTGGGGTGAGGAGAGGGAGACAAGACCGGGATAGAGAAGGAGGAAGTTTTAATAGAGATCCCGAGGCTGATGAGCGCCAGGGCGTAGAGAAGGGCCGGGAGGAGGGAAGCCTGGAGTCCCGGGAGCATCGCCAGTGGGACCCTGGACTTGGAGACTCTCAGTTTGTTCCTGCTGGGTAGATGTCCTGGGACTCGGATGCCTCTCTTGTGACCTGAGTGCTGGACCCAAGCCCCAGGAGACCCAGGCCAGGCTCAGGACGATCAGCTGTGCGGTCGTGGGCACACCCCATCGGTTTTCTGTGGCTATGTCTACTTTTTTTGCTGGGTTTTACATTTTAACATGTGGGGGTCATTTACACATAGTTATAAACAGGGTTGCTTTGAGGTTCAATTGCAAAAAAGGTATCATATAAATAAAACACTGTGAAATATATATATTTAGTATGGTCAATTCTCTGCCTCGCTCAGCATCTACAGCATATAAAGTCCCTGCTGTGGTGTGGCAGGTTAGGAATCTGGCTGAGGTGGCTCAGGTTGCTGCAGAGGTGGGGGGTTTGATCCCTAACCTGGTGCAGTGGGTTAAAGGATCTGGTGTTGCCATAGCTGTGGTTCAGATTCAATCCCTGGCCTGGGAACTTCTGCATGACATGTGTGCTGCCATAAAAAAGAAAAAAAGAAAAGAACCTATAGTGTGAATATTCTTATGTGACATTCTGGGCCTGGGATAAGGGTAGGGGGCTTACATTGGAGAGGCTGTAGAGGAACGCTGGAAATGATGGTATAGTACTTTTAACCGAAAAAAATAGGCATTAAGTCGGTACGCTTACCATTGTCATGTGTTAAACCCAAAAGCATGTGTAAGACAGATGCAGCTGAAGGTGTTCTACCAACATATTCCTTCCCAACAACAAGCCTCAGCGATGTAACTGGACCACAGAGCTAACAAGATGGCCTCTCCCCACTCCCTTGGTCTCTCAGCTTGTTTTCTGCAGCAGCACAGAGCTATTTGTGTGTGTGTGTATCTTTCTGGCCTTTTTTAAATTGACATACAGTTGATTTACAATGTTGTATTAATTTCTGCTGTACAGCAAAGTGATTCAGTTACACATGCATGTACATTCTTTTTCATAGACTTTTCGATTATGGTGTATCACTGGACATTAGTGGTTCATCACCAGATCTTGAATAGAGCTCCCTGGGCTATGCAGTAGGACTCTGCTGTTTATCCATTCTATATGTAATATTTTGCATCCGCTAACCCCAAACTCCAAATCCCTCCCTCCCCCACTGCCCCCTCCCTCTTAGCAACCCCAAGTCAGTATAGAGCTATTTACCAGGACTTTGCTTTCGAGTTTGAAAGGATTTCACTCAGGGTGGCATATGGGTTTTTGTCAGCTTGAACCTACATTTACAGAAATCACCAGTGGCCTTTGGTTCCTATCATGGCTGTTGTGAACAGCTTAAGATGTCTGATGCCTGCTTTTCCCTTTACTTACCCTGAAGCAATTTCATAACAGTAATCCCACCCCCAAGCCAAAGAGTCTTCGACAAGTGTGGATAACAGGGAAAGGTGAAAGGAAAACCAGCAGTAAAATGAGTTAATTCTCAAAATGCATCTTTTTTTTGGTGGGGGAGTTCTACCCCAGGACTTCTAGTTGGCAATCTCTAGGCTGTTTTATAGTTTGCTTTAATTTATCTAACTAATGACACGAAAGATATAAAATTGGTAAAACTATAGTGTTTGGCTTGCTTAAATTAAGTTTATGAGCTTTGCTTAAGCCTGCCAAACAAGTTAAATATTTCATGGCTTTCACAGGCTACAGTTCTAATATTTATAACTCTTGTGTACAGATTTCAAAAAATTATAATTACAACTCCCAGGATCCCAGATATAGCAGATGTTCAATATTTTCTACAATGTTGGCAGAAATGCTTCTCATGCTCTTTTTGATCCCCAACCCATGTATTGTATCTGTTGGAACAAGCTGTTGATAAGAAAGTCTACTGTCATTCTTCCATTTTAACGACCTTGGGAAAAAAAAAAAGAATGTGAAATAGGAAGGGAGATGGAAAAGGTGATTTCTACCCTCCTAAAAGTATATTACTGCATGGAAATCATGTCTTACCTAAAGGAGAATGACATAAAAGTGCATTTTGCCATGAGCCACATTTTATTTACTTTACGACCACAATATTTTTCTGTATAATTTCCATCTTTCTTTAATTAAAAATGCAAATTTCCTCTTTGGCTGTGCCTGACTTTCCTTGACCCCCTTTAACAAAACAGCTCTCTCATGTGCCTTCTAGAAAAATTCTAAAACCCTCTATCTGTCACTCTGTAAGACTTCAAAGGTCTCTGTATAAAGGAAATGTTATCCCTGGTACACAAATGTATTCATCCAGGTTTTTTTTTTTTTTTTTTTTTTTTTGGTGTTATAGACAGGCTCAGAGAGAATGGGCACACAAAAAATTAATTTTGTATTTGAAAGTTTCTGGCTTATGGTTCTAGAAAGCCTTCTGGCAGGGTGCCGGTTTAGAGGGCTCTAAAATAGTCAACTTCTTTTACTCTCCAATTTGCCTTAGGCCCGCCTTGGATAGAAGGAAGACACACTCATGCTAAAATGAAATAGATCTGATTCTATTCTTCGCTCAGCTTAGGCACGCAATTAATAGCAAAAAGAGAAATTAAAAACTACCCATTATGTTTGAGTTGATTTTCTCCGTGTTTACATTTAAAAATTTGAGAGACTTCAAAACCTCACACTCTTTGGAACATTACTGGTACCTATAATCTATGAGAGATGTTTAAAAAATATAAAAATTTTCTGAAAAAAATAACGAAGCTCAAGTTCACAGATTCATGTTATTTCTCTCCTCACAGCACAGGAGACTTCTTCATTTTCTTTCTCAGACTCTAACTTTAAAATTGCTCTGTGATGAAATGAGATGTGACTTCCAGAAGAGCTTCCAGCCTGAGGAGATGCCTGAGGGGGTGTGCCTGAGAGAGACAGAACTACCAGAAATGGATGTATGAACAGTTATACTTTTAAGAAACTAGGAATTAGAAAATGCAACCAACATGACTAACTATGTTATTCGGGAATGTGACCTGGTTTCCAGGAGGCCCCCAGCTGGGGAACAAGTGTCACCTGGATAGTATGATATCATGCCATCTCAAGTGCTCATTCTGCAGTGTAGACACAGCCAGGGCATCCAGGTACATGGAGGCTCCTCTCTACCCAGGTGTTGAGTGCACACAGGAACACCTGAGAGGAAAGCTTTATATGGGCTGGAGGGCTTTTCCCACCTCTTTGCACTCTTCCAGGGTGTGATCTCCAGGGTTCTTAATTAATTCCTCCCTAGACCTTGTTAAGTGATACTGAAGGGACAATAGGAAAGAGTGTCTGTCATGAATTCTATGTCTACGTGGCTGTTGGGGATGAGGAAGCCCAAAGAAGCTCTTTCTAGAGGCTATAAATTAGGGATGCCCTGGGGAATTAGCAAAGTCAGGCTGATAACACCTGGCAATGCTAGAGCTGGTCTGTAGGTAGAAGCGTAGGAAAAGGTATAGACTATGGGTCCAGAGGTGGGTGCCTCCAAAGGCCCAAGGGGGTTACTGAAGGGATTTTAGAGTTCATCTACGAAACAAGGAAAAGAATCAATCTACAGAGTTGCAGGTTTCAATGGGTACACAAAGTGCCAGGCAACCAGCAAATGCTTGGTGCTCCTTTCCCAGAATTCCCTTTTATGTACAGGGCATGGACCATGAAGACACTTTGAGTGACATATGGAAGATGCAAGAGAAACTACAGCCGTATTCTTTTGGGCTGGAAGATTTGATCATGACAGGAAGCTGTTGCAGCTCGTGTACATCATCACTTATCTGTTGGCTCACGTGGTTGGTGTGGAGCAGCCTTTGGATCCCCTGGATCTTTAGCTTCTCTCACCCTCAGGCAAGGTGTGTCTTTACTTCCCTGATGAAGAGCATGGCTTTGCCTGAGGAACATCCTTATCACTTATGGTGGAGTGTCAGAGCTGGTGAGGCACGGATGTGGGTTCTCGTTTGTCTTTGTCGATTCAAATTATTTCTTTATTTTGGCTTCACCAGCAGCAGACAGAAATTCCCAGGCCAGAAACTGAACCCATGCCAAGGCAGTGACCCAAGCCACAGCAGTGACAATGCTGGATCCTTAATCGGCTAGGCCACCAGGGAACTCTTGATTCCCAATTATTTTTGAAGGTTCCGTCTTGTCCTTGTTTCCCCCACTCAGGGTCATCTTTTCTTCCTGCCTGCTTGTTCTGATGACTTTAGGCTTCAGCATAGAAGCAGCAGTCTCCATGTACCACCTAACCGGCTCCTACAATTGAGCAGAGCCCTGTGGCCAATCCCTTAGTTTGTATGTATTTCCTAGTGGTTCTGCCTCTTTGTTTGAACATAGACTCATGTATCTGTCTAAGTGCCTATCATAGTCCTCTGCCCGTAGCAGACATCTCATTCATTTCACTTTCATCCTTGGTCATTTGGTGAGTTAACTCTCCTGGATGCTTTGGATACAGAGGTGGACAAAGCAGGATCTGGGCCCACAAGTTGTACACACTCTGGTGGAAGAGTGTAAAACTTCTGCATTAATGTGATTAGCTCCTGGAAACTACTCCTCTGGCCTTATTTGCCAAGGAATTGGATAGGCTGGTCCCCTTGGGCTGGTGGGGGAGCTTGCTTGGCCATGAGGTTATTTTGATGAAGAGGAAAGCTCTAAATGGACACTATAATTTCCCAGGTATGAATAATGCTCACATTTATAGGTCTAAAGCACTCATAATTCAAAATCTCTTTCTAATGCGTTATCTCATTGACCCTCACTAGGACCTTGGGAAGTGGGTTGGACAGGTATTATCAGACAATTTTATAGACAGAAAACCTGGGCCCTGGTGCAGGATTTGAATCCCAAATTTCTGACTCCTAGGATAGAGCCCTTTCCATTACAGTATGTATTTTTCCTCTTGACAATCCCGAACTAGGATCTTGTTTAGTAAAATGAAAAGGCCAGAGGCTTTAAAGGCTTATGGACTGTCCTATAAAATGTGTGGTTATCTGAAGGATCACATATGTGCCATGTTTTCTGTCCTGAGTAACCAAATCCAGGCCATGGAGAAACCAGTGTTTAAATCTTAAATGCTTTTCTTCTGGATGCCATCTAGGATTCATAAATAATAGCCCCATTTCTCAAAATCAGCACCCTACATTCTCATTAGGCATCCCTTATATGTGCTTTCCATAACAAAATCCACTTAATTGCCCACAGAGATTTGTCATGGTGGATTTATCTTGCTGCCAGCTTCCAGAAATGCGTAAATGCTACCATCTCCCTTTTTTCCTTTTAGATTTAAATCTGGTTCATTTTCCCCAAGTTTAAATAACCCATAAGCCATTTTTAGGCTAGAGAACCTGAAGCAAAGACCACTGCTGTTGGAAAAAAAGAAAAAGAAAAAGAAAAAAGAGAGACACACACATCCTTGGGGTTCTGTCTTACCTTCTAGAAAACACGGTATGCATTATTACGTATTTTGGAAAAATCAGTGTTAGGCATGTGCTTGCAAGTTTTAGTAGGTGATTGTTCATATTATTATGGTACACTTTATCACCAACTGCTCAGAGAACAAAATAGCACAGTAAGTTGTGGAAATGATTTGCAAACTCATAAGGCCGGGAATGATCTGCTTGCGGTAATCTCTTACTTCATTTAGCATGAAGTATTACCTGAGAAATCTCAGT
This sequence comes from Phacochoerus africanus, assembly GCF_016906955.1. NCBI lineage: Eukaryota > Metazoa > Chordata > Mammalia > Artiodactyla > Suidae > Phacochoerus > Phacochoerus africanus. The sequence continues at coordinate 44,634,591 of NC_062556.1, read as the reverse complement.
GCCTAAGAAACATCCAAAGACAACTTAATGCTCATCTAATGCCTAAAAGAGAGTTATCTCTGGTTGAGGCCAGTGTTATAGGATGGTGTGAAAGAGAGAGGCATAACACGAAGTGTTTCGTAATCCTTCATTAGATGGATTGTCGATATTAACATTTTTCTATTCTCCTTCTTTAAAATGACTGTAGAGTGAAGATTGCTAAAAATATCAAGACCTGTTACAGAACTTCACTAAAACGTAATGTAAAATCACAAACGTGTTGTAATGTACCAGTGTGAATTTAGCACAGAAGAACATACATTTTCTTCCATGATTCAGTGATGTTTCCATGCTTCTGTACATAGGTGAAAAGTCCATGTAATCTCATAAAACAAAGTGAAGCAAAACAATCAAACAAACCAACCATGATCTGGAGATGTGAGTCATTAGGAAGTGCTGTAGTATAAATGCCCTGTTTGTTGGTCTTAACCCTCAATCTTTATTCTTACTCAAAGTGTTTTAACTCCACTCATTGCTTTCTTTTTTTTTTGTCTTTTTGCCATTTCTTGGGCTGCTCCAGGGGCATATGGAGGTTCCCAGGCTAGGGGTTGAATCGGAGCTGTAGCTGCCGGCCTATGCCAGAGCCACAGCAACACGGGATCCAAGCCTCATCTGCAACCTACACCACAGCTCACGGCAATACCGGATTGTTAACCCACTGAGCAAGGGCAGGGATCGAGCCCGCAACCTCATGGTTCCTAGTCCGATTCGTTAACCACTGCACCACAATGGGAACTCCCAATCCACTCATTGCTTTCTTAAACTACTGCTTGACTGTCTGAATATCTTTGTGAAATAATTTTGGAAACACAGAAAGCTTCCAGTACCAACTTCCACCATAGCTCGTTAGTCTATGGCACATCGTGAGGTAAGACCTGCCCTTGATGGTGCTGTTTGCGATGTGATTCTTGCAGACAGCAAAGGAGAAAGCACAGTAGGGCCATTTGGTCTCAGGTGGATGGTTTCTAGCCTTTCTAATACTGTTTGTGGATCTTAGTTGGTATACCAGGTTTCATTTATCTTAAAAAAGAAATTATTTTCCAGGTCTAAAAAGACCAAAAGGGAATTCCCATTGCAGCTCAGAGGGTTAAGAACCTGATGTAATATCCATGAGGATACGGGTTTGATCCCTGTCCTCATTCAGTGGGTTAAAGATACGGCGTTGCTGCAAACTGTGGCATAGGTTGCAGATGATGCTGGATCCAGCGTTGCCGTGGCTGTGGCATAGGCCTCAGCTGCAGCTCTGATTCGATCCCTAGCCCAAGAACTTCCATATGCTGCAGCTGTGGCTATAAAAAGAAAAACAAATAAAAAAAAAAAAGACTAAGAAAAAGTTGAACAAAAAAGTGCCAAAGGACTTTCATTCATTTCCCATGGTACTTAGCTACAACAACAACAAAATACCTCCTTTTATGAAAAAGTAAGTTTTCAGATTTTCCCTCTCACAGTGAGTTCTGAGTGTTGGGGAGTCAGAATAATGGAAACTTACTCTTCACCATATGTCCTTCTATACCTTTGAAATTTTTTCATCATCTATTACATAATTGAAAAAATTAATAGGAAATTTGAAAGGGAGGTTTAAAAGAGGATGACTCCAATGAGTAAGATCTGAAGCAGTGTGTTTATATATTTATTTTTGTTGACACCAAATGGCTGTTACTGAGTCAATTCAATTCAATTTAACAGATAACCACGATGTACAAAGCTATAGGGGGGTCTGCAGGGGGTTACAAAGAACCTGCCTTAAAGGAACTTAGCCTCCTAGGCCATGTTAACAGAACCTAGGCCAAAAGTTCAAGGCCTCTCTTTGTTTGGACAATAATCTTACCCAGGAGCCATTGTCCAACATTGGTGGCTGGAAGCAATTCATCTCTTTGTAAAACAAAGTGGTTACATGTTGGGGGAAGTGATTAAACACAGAGGTTATAACTGAGGAATTGATTCACTCATCAGTGACGTATCTGTCACTGAGGGCCCTGTGCAAGTGACCGATGACAAGCATGCAGAGTTCCTGTTCTCAAGACCTTACAATCTAGATGTAGATTCCGTTTGGGTCTCCTGATGTCTGAGAAAGGTACTGTATTTTAAAAATGGGGTGGAAGTTCCCGCTGTGGTGCAATGAGATGTTTGAGTCTTGGGAGTGCTGGGATGCAGGTTCGATCCCCTGCCGGGCACAGTGGGTTAAGGATCCCAAACTGCCACAGCTGCAGCTTAGGTCACAGCTCTGACTTGGATCTGATCTCTGGCCCAGGAGCTCCATATGTCATGGCGTAGCCAAAAAAAAAAAAAAAAAAGTGGTACAGGAGATTTTGTTAGGGCAGCACTAATTCAATAACTTTTAATATTCTTAAAGGTTTAATATATTGCATATATAGGAATATTTCAAATATACATGATATCTTTTAGACAAATGATTCCTTCATGCAGGGAGGGCTAAGCCCTTTATGAGATAAATACACAGAACACAAATAGGATAACTGAGTAGCTTTAATTCTATACACAGCACAGATGGAATGATCCTACTTCTTTCTTCAGGTAGGTGGTGGATTATGCAACGTGATTTGTTAATAAAGTCTGCTGCCTGAAAGTAGGTAGCAGAAAGATTTCCACCACTTGCAATGAAGAACCATGAATTCTCTAATTCCCACAAGACTAAGAGGAATTTTAAATGCAGCAGCAAACCAGCATCAAGAAAAAAATGACTTACATAGAGAAATATTAGATTAGAAAAGCAGAACTATTTGAAGTAGGAGGCATTCTGTATGGGAGACAGCTTAGAATTCTGATTTATTTGTGTGGGAAAGATTTTATTTTATTTATTTATTTTTTGCCTTTTTTGGGGGGTAGGGGCGCATCTTCGGCATATATAGAAGTTCCCAGGCTAGGGCTCCAAATGGAGCTACAGCTGCCGATCTACACCACAGCCACAGCAATGTGGGATCCAAACCACTTCTGTGAACTGCATCACAGCTCATGGCAATGCTGGATCCTTAACCCACTGAGTGAGGCTAGGGATCGAACCTACATCCTCATGGATACTAGTCAGGTTTGTGACCCCAGAACCATGATGGGAACTCCCAGTTTTTTTCTTTTTAATGTTTGTAAGAAAAAAAGACAGACCATAGAGCTGACAATAATTGAGTTCAAAGCATCTCTTAGGTTCTAATAGTTTACTTATTTTTTTTCACCATGTCTTCACCTTTCAAAAGGAAACCACATATGAAAATTAAAAAGTTTCTGTGTTTATATGTTTACGTGGCGAAGGTAATATGTACATAATATGTACCTAACATGCCATAATACTTACATTATTAATATCACTTGTGGGGGGTTGTTCTGAAAATCGAAATATTTTCTCATGGATTTTACTGTAAAACATCATCAAAATGATATTTGCTGCTTGCTGAGTTGTGGTCTAAAATAAAGCTGTAATTCTCAGTCTGCATCAGGGTTAGGCCTTATATGGCAGGATAGACAAATTGAAATCTTAAAAGATTTAATCTTCACTGCCTTTTTCTTTTTGTAGCTGTTCTTTTCCAAAAGCTAATAGAAAGCTTTTGGAGCCTGAATTGTTTTATGTTGTATATTTGTCTTTGTTTTTATAAATTTAATAGTCTGTGAGTTCATCCTCAAACACTAAACCACTGCATAGTCGAGATGAAATCTGATTTGAACCATTCAGCTTTGTATTGCCAGGGATGTTATCAGAAGAGCTGCAAGAAAAATTTCTCCAAATGGTCGTATAAATCTCACAAATGTGAAGCTGGTGTTCCGATTTGTATTCCATGTAATGGGAAGCCTTGTTTGAATGAAGCGCCTGTTGTGATGCTAGGTTCATATTGGATCATTGACACTTAACCCAGTGACTCTTGAGCCTAAAACAACTCCCTGATGGAAATGCACGGGGCGTTTTCAGCTTACTTTGCTTCTGACCAAAATTCCTGTCACCACTGCGTCCGTATTTAGACATGAAACAAGCCCATTCATGGGAAACACAAGGAAAGTCTTCATGGAATGACAGGAAAAAGCAAAAGAAGGACTGAAAAGATTGCCCTCCAAGGAAACAAGATTTATGTTAACAGGGAAAAGACGGCCAAGTAATACTTCATCTTGGTCTCCCTGCTCAGTGCAGTGCCCAGCAGTATGGTCCCCACCACGATGGGTCTAGCCCCTTGCTTGACGACTGCACTTTCCAATTGGTGTATCTAGTCAGTTTCACAAAGCAGGACTTCCTGGGGACATGGCAATGCCAAGACCCTGGATTTGTGTCATTCATACCCGGGGGCGGGGGGGGGGGTCGGGTAGGGGGGCTCCTCTTGCAAGCACCCTACAGCAGGTGCTCACAGCCTTTTATTGGTTCCACGTTCCCCATCGATGCTCTAGAATGGAGCTTCTCAAACCTTAGTGGGCACACAAACCACCTGGAGATCTAGCGAAACGCCCGCTGTGGTTTGGCAGAGTGTTTCTAACACGGTCTGGGTGAATCTGGATGACCCGAAGTTTGTGAAGTGTGACCCCTATACCAGCAGCCTCAGAATTAACTGGTCATTTGTTAGAAATACAAATTCTTCTCCTCTACTCTAGACCTACAGAATCAGAAACTCTGGGGGCTAGGTTTAGCTGCCTGCCTTTAAATAAATTCTTCCAAGTGAGTCAGAGGTACCCCGAAACTTGAGAATCAAGGCCCTACGCTAATGGTTTTGACCCACACCTGTATGTTATAGTGTGCTGGGGCCTTAAAAAATACAAAGGTTTGGGTTTTATTCCAAGTTAGGAACATAAGACAGCATTATTGGCATTATTATTATTATTTCTACTGCTATCTCCATCTTGCAAGTGAGGGAAAGAAGGGGAGGTAAAATACTTGTCCAGTTTTGCAGTTAGTGAGTGGTGGGGCTCGGAAGGAAATCCAAGACTTGTCATCCCAGAGTTCTTTCAGCTCCCTTACTCTGATGCTGATGGCATTTACAGGATGGAATCCAAAAGCAGAGGCCGATATTGCTTGTGCCGTTCTGCCTACTATCTAGGCCGAAGAGCCCATCCATCTCGCTTCTTTCAAGAGAACTCGATTCTGTGAGGTCCTTTTCATCACTTGGCATTGCTCCCAATCAGTCACCAAGTATACACTTAATTTCTTTTTAAAAGCCACCTGGTTTTGTTTTTTGTTCGTGCGTATGCCTTTTTGTTAAGTGGGTGAGGGATGTGTAATCTATCTCATGCATAATTTGTTTAAGACAAGTCATTAAAAATGCACTCAAATTTAATATGCGGTATATGTTCCTGCTAGAGTTCTTTTCCCGTGTAAATGATTTTGAAAGTTTTAAAAATAGTTTTTAAGGCTTTATTGCATGCCGTTGTTTGCAATCCCTCATTTTTAAAACTCTAAAATTAACATTTCTTTCCTATCAATTTTATCTTCTGTTTGCCTGTTATTGATTTTTTTTCTTTTTCTTTTTCTTTTTCTTTTTTTTTTTTTTTACCCTCTGCGTGTCTAATGGAAACAGAGCTAATGGGTCTTTGCTTTGTTTATTCCCTTGCTTATGCAGCAGCCTTGTTTTGATGTGGTCAGCATAGCTCTAGGAATAGGACTTTGAGCTGCAGTAGGAGTTTACCAACACACTCCATTTTATTTGTTTAGATTGGAAAAGAATCCCCTACATGGCCCCTTGTACACTGTCACTGTTCCTTTTGGTTTTTGTTTCATTTAGTTGTCTTTCGGGGAGGCTGCCTCGTTTTTCCCTTCAAGGATATCCTTGTGAGTGATAATCACAAAAGATATATCACCTCCAAGAGTGACTAGGAAGATCAAACTAACTGCCACCCCTGTGAAGCTTCACCCTGATTCATGAGGCAATCACGGCTTCTAACTAATCTGCCACCACCAGCACTGGCTCTTTAAGGGGGAGAATCCTTGAGGGGGGGTGGGGCTCCAGGATGCCCATTGCCGTATTTTATCTTCCCACCCACAAATAATCGGGAACAAGCACACCTTTCATTTATTCCTTAATACATGTAAGATGTATTTATTGAGGCTCCTCCCCGCCCCCCAAAGGGTGGGGAAATGGAGAGTTTAAAAACGTGACCATCGTCCGAATCCGCCAGGCAGAGAGGACAGTCTTTTGTGAAATTTCAGTTACCTGCGATAATAAGCATCAAGCACAGAATTAGAGAAAAGTAGGTGTGTAGAATAGAAGGCAAAAAGGAGTGGACCTTCCTGGGACAAACGAGCTGCATGATCATTGGCGATGGAGTTCACTACCTGATCTGGTATGGACGGATTAAACCTGAAAATAAACATGATATTGTTAGAGATTCAATGCTTTCTCTTTGCCCACCAAATCTTTTTACCAGACTCACCCGCAAAGCAGCCAGTCTGGCCTCGGATACAAATATTAACGAGCAGTGAAATGGCCCAAAGGCAGGAAGCCGGAGAGAAGAAAGGGGCCTTGATAAACCACAAATGGATAATTATCCCTCTAGGTAATTAAAAGCTGACGCTATGTAAGGGATTCAACTCAAAATGCCGATAGGACAAAAAATAGTCCTTTCCCTTGCGGAATTCTCTTCTGAACTTTCCAGATATTTCGCTTGTGGACTTTTCTTTGGTGTGTTCCAAAAGTGATCAGAATGGGGCCCTTTTATCCTGCGTTTTGCGATTCCCAAGCACTAGCTTCTAGCTGTTCTTACGCTCCTGAGCCAATAGGGGTGCCCGCGGCCCAGAGCAAGGATGAGAACTTAGACTCCATCTCTCTCCCTGATTTGTTGCGCAGCTTTAAACAAGTCACCTTATCACCAGCTCTCCATTTTCTTATCTGTTTAGGCAGGATTATGTTGGCTGCTCACCCAGCAAATATATTTTAAAGATTAATGGAAGCACGTTTGTGCAGTAACTCGGAATTCCTTATGTCCAAGCAAAGCCATACACCACTCTTGTTATGCCACTAAAATTAATAAAGAAATATTGAACTCATTTTTATCTAAACAAAAAAACAACACCCACCCAAAGGCTGTATTGAGAAGACCCAAGCATTTGGTTTCAATAGAGGCAGGGAGCAGGGAAGCTTCAGCATAGCTTCTGGCCAGTCTTTTCTCTCAGAAGTCTATTGCTGGTGCATCTTTAGGATTTTTCCCAAATCAGTTGATTAGCCTTTTAAAATATTTCTTTCGCACCTTTTCCTCTGTTCAACCCATCACCTTTATTCCTGGCTGTTCAGGAATGAGAGAAGCTGCCTGTGCCCATCGACTCTTTTGGGTGCAGAGCACCTACTCTTTTTCTTTTTCTATTTTTTGGTTTGTTTGTTTGTTTTTCTTTTTTGGCCACCCCATTGCAAGTGGAGCCCCTGGGCCAGGGATCAGATCTAAGCTGCAGTTGCAATGGAGGAGCAGGTGCAGCAATGCAGGATCCTTAACCCACTGTGTGGGGCAGGGGATCCAACTTGCATCCCAATGCTCCAGAGATGCTGCCAATCCCGTCACACCACAGCAGGAACTCCTCTTTCTCTTTTCAAAATTAAAAACAGTTTTAAAAATTGAGGTATAGTTGATTTATGATATAGTAGTTTCAGGTGTGTGACATAGTGGCAGCTCTTCTTTTGTGTGACTTTAGAAATCAGTGATGAGGTAGGAAAGTGACTTTAATTTGGCCCTTGAAGACTTTGGAGGAATGAACTAAACACAGGAAATAAAAGGCTAAGAGAAATAATAATAAATGGTCATGATCATAGAAGAATAATATCTATTAGGGCTGAAAAATAATTTGACTCTGCTGGTGGCTTTTCAAAACTCTTCAAATATAAAATATAGAACTACATATTACATTGCAAGTTGGTAAATATGTATTAGAGATTCACAATGTAAGCAGCATTACTGAGTCCTGGATAAGATGCAAAAAAGAACACAGTCTCATTGAATAATTGAAATGACATGAAATCTAGAAAACTCTAAAATTAATGCGTTGATCTCTTCAGTAATTAAAACCTCCATTAAAACCATGGAAAAGGAGATTTAAAGTCAAAAGCTATATCATGTATATATCTTTGCTAATAAATGCTTACCTTCTCCTATATAAAGTATTTTTAAAGCCAAATATACTCTAAATGTTGTGTAAACCTCGCTAATTATACATACCTACGGACTATCAGACCATATTAAGGTAGCATTAAGGTGTAGCTAGCTCAGAAAGAGAAAGGGACAATTATTTAAAAGTTCTTCATAATTAGAAAGAGCCTTTTAGGTCAGGAAATGAGGACTATAACATCTGGTTAAAACTCAAAGAGAATTTTAACTAATTGTTCGAGCTGGACAATGGCCAAAACCCTGGAGTTAGCACACCTGGATAAGATCCATATAATGTTTCTAGAGAAATATATTCTGGTAAGGAAGCAAATAATGAAACCTTTAAAGATTAATGAGGGGAATGGAGAAATTTTAGGAAACAAATTTATAGATTGATGTTGTATAGTCATGTTTGAAGCTTTGGAAGACAAACCAGGTTAAACATAGAAAATAAGAAGAAGCACCATGAAATTGTGTTGTTTCTTAAAATAAAATGTCTTTAAACTCCTGTTTACACAAACAGGCCAAGGAGGTTTCTTTTTTCAGTTTTCTTCAGAGATTTAGGTTTAACTTTCCTTTCAATTTTGATAAATATTTCAATTCCCCTTAAATCTAGTGAGAGTGCATTATGTGTGAGTGAGTCACAGTTAGTGAAGACAAAAGAGAAAAAGAGGAAATTTCAAGCTTTAGATTAGAAGTAAGAAAAATGAAAATCCTTAGAAAATGTGTTTAGTAACCCTTTGGCACTCTTGTGGCTCAGCCAGCTCAAAAAGAAAAAAATGGCCAGTATATTTAAAAATAAGTTACTGAGTGATTGAATTAAAAATGATAACTTTCACAGTTCAAATGGATTTCATACTGTTGTATGGTATTCAGTGGTCCCACATGGCTATGTGTAGAATTCATTTTAAGACTCGTTGATAAGACCATCTCGTGCTCTTTTTTTTTTTTTAATTTCCCCAGTACATTATTTTTTTTCCTACTGTACAGCATCATGATCCAGTTACACATACATGTATACATTCTTTTTTCTCACATTATCATGCTCCATCATAAGTGACTAGAGGGCCCCATCTCTGGTTCTGTTGCCTGATGCTCATCAGTATGTATGGTGATCTGCTCAAACTGAATGCCTGGGCTTCAGATTGGATATTTGGGGATTGAATCAAAATTTTGGTGTACAGCTGTGAGTTGGAAAGGAAGACAGTGGGAACAGTAAACCAAAGACCACAGTTGCTACCACTGAAATCATAGTGTTAATGAAGGGAGGTATGACACAGCCCTAATTCCAGGCAATAACTTGCCCGTCTGTATAGGATGCCCAAGCACCAGTTATTGATGGGACACAGATCTGGTTTTAGAGAACCAGTATGAAACTTTAGGCTTCTAAATATAAATTAAAAAGCAATGCCTTATGGGTCAGGTAATTGTAGGTACTAGATATATCAGATCAATCTCAACTAAAACGTTGGAATAAATATTAAGCAGGAAAATTACTAATCAACCTCTAGGTAAGAGCAGAATAATGAGCCATAAGCATTTAAAAAAGAATAAATAATGATAAGGAAATCTGATTACTTTTTTGACAGAATTCTGGGAGATTAAGTCAATGAAATTGCTGTATTATACTTTGATTTTGGTTTTACAGATCATGAAATTATATTTGCAAATTTTATGCAAATTTACTAAGAGATTAATGTTGTCATGTTCTATAGACTTAGGACAAAGAAAATCCTGTTAACACTATTGGTTAAAAAATGTATAAAGAGATTCCAAGGTCATGAATTTTGTGTCTGGAAGAGCTGAATAGTTTCATTCTCTTTTTATAGCCACATTTCTCCCCTTTTTTGAATGCACATATAATGTAATGCTTGTGGTCAGTCACAGGAATGGGCCAGAGAAGGCAGCACACCTACTGACAAAGGCTTATGTGGCATCATCATCACATCATTTATTCTTTCAATAAGTAATATTCTGAGTACTTAGACACTGTTTGAAGTATGTGGGTTATATCAGTGGACCAAACAGATGAATTCCTCTCCCTGATGGAAGGGATATTACGTGGCTAGAGGCAAACAATAAACATAATAAATATGTAAATTATATAGTATGTGTGAAGGTGATTCACGCTGTAGAAAAAAGAAAAATTAGAACAGAGTAAGGGAATTGGGTACATGGCGGAGGAGTGCAATTTGAAGTACAGAGTCATCAGCGCAGGTCCAGTTGGGAAGAGGACATTTGAACAAAGACTTGAATGCCATGAGTGAATTAGCTGCATGGGGGAGGAAAGTGTTCAGGCAGGGGAACTGATGACAGAGAGGTCCTGAGGGTGGAATGTGGATCTGGGGAACTCAATAGTGGTAAGATCAGAGAGTTAACAAGGGACCCAATCATATCTTTTTGATCATTGTCAGCACTTTAGCTTCTACTCTGAGCAATGGGGGAATCATTGCGTAGATTTAAATAGAGGAGTGAAATGACGTGTTTTTTGACTAGATCATTTGGTCAGCTGTTGGAAATGGACCCCAGGTAGACAAACATAGAAGCATTGTGATCTTAGGAGGCTCTTATTACTATACAGGGTTAATTTTATAGAATATAAATTCCAAGAATACAAATATTTTTATTTCAATATATGTTTAAAAGGAAATTATTTTCCAGAGTCATCTGCTGAAACAATATTTGATCCTGAAATTTTCAAGACAATAAATCAAATACATAATTTAATTAGTGTAATGATTTATGTGTGCAATATTTTACAGCTTTCCATATGCTTTCCCAAGGCAAGAACTTATTTAAACAGTAAAGACCCTGTGAAGCTGGAGAGATGATTATCATCATCTCATCTAAGGTAAAGATAGTTTATCAAGCTAGTTAGTGGCAGAACCAGGATGGGAATCCTAGTGTTCTTACACCAAGCCCAAAGCTCTTTCCACTCTATCACTTTGCTTCAGACAAGTCTTTGAAATTTGTTACAGTAGGACATGACCTACATTAAAATTACTGTTAATGACTTACAAATGAAGGAAATTTTCAGAAAGTGTTAAACTGGAGGGGAAGAGGTAGTGTACAGGCAATTAATGAGAAAGAAATAAAAAAAAATCAATCCTGATATCTTTGGTACTTTATTTCCTGACCTCTACTTTCATCTAAAAGTGACTTATTCAAATACCACTAGAAACTGGAGTTCACTCAAGGTCAAAAGTTATGGTGGTATGGCTACTAGCCAAAGCTAACTTACTTTCTGTCAAGATTATCTTTAAAAGAGGCTAGGCTGAAGGTGCCTTCGAGGTCAAATATAAAGGTATTTCAAAAACCTTGGGTCAAACACATCTCTTAAAAAAAGTTAATGTGAGATTGTCAAAAATAAGATCTGTGAAACTCCATTTAAGAAGTTAAACTACTATTATCCTGATGCTTGCCAGTCTTTAAAGCTTTAAAACTCTTTTTCCAAATCAGGTTGACAAACAGTCGAATTGTTACTTTAAACTTCATTACCAATGGCTGTCCTTTCCCTCCCTGTTTGCATCTCAAAACCCCTGAACGACCCTTCCTATACTTGCTGAACATGAGATATTTCATGATATAAGAGTTCAAACTCCTTAACAAATTTGACCTTGAGTAACTTGGCCCTACATTTCTGGGATTCCACCACCATCATGCAACACTAGCCTGTCTTAGAAACCACATTTTCCAGGTTGACCAGTAGGCCTTCTTGGTTAGGTCCCACTGGGATTCCAGAGAATTCATTGTTTCTCCATGGTTCCTCTGGGTGAGAGGGAAGCACAGTATGAGGAACAAAGTTAGGAAAGTTGGGATGCTAAAATAGCAGAATCTCTCCATAAATAAAGTGGACTAATCAAACTAGATTGAGTGTAAAATAATTTTTATTGAGCTCTTGCAGTCTGTCAGGCTCTGAGTTGGATGCTTTCACGTTTATTATTTTGTTTATTTCTCTCAATCCTGTGAAGGCAATGTAAAATATATTTATATTTTATTAATATGCAAATTGAGTCTCAGAGAATTTAAGTAACTCCTCTAAGGAAAAAAATATTCCAACCAAAGATGTGAAATTAATCTAACCCCAGGTCTTATACTTAATCCTCTGAACACCATTGCTCTTGTATATTATACACTGAGTAGAGATGTGAATGCCTTTGAGTGTGTGGGGATGCCATGTCCACACATATTGAGGCTATAGATTAAATTCACTCGCTTATTGGGCAACTACTTATTGGATTGAGGACAGCTCAGTCAATATAAACTGTGGTGAAAACAGAAGTTAATTAGCTGTGATAGATATATCCCAGGGCCAAATATTATTCAATGACACCTACCCTGTGTAAGTGTTCTTGGTACAAAACCCAAGACTCCATTGACCTTCAACAGTGATGACACGGTTAAAGGTCAGAATCCACGTTTGGAGAATCTCTTTTATCAGTTTCTAGTTTGGTTAAATATAATTACTAAGGTGCAATATTATTCAAACTGAAATAATTCCCAAGCAAAATGATTATATTTATCCAAGTAAAATATTGATGATTTCTGAAAGGACTGCTGACAAACTATAGGTGAAATCTGATTAGAAAATTAATGTCAGCTATATTAGCCAGAGATGATCTCCTCATATTGATTTAAATTGCATCACTCAAAAGAAGGACCCCTCCTAAGTCTCTGTGGTCTTTCAGCCACAGATTTAGATTTAGACCTAGATTTAGGGCAATACCTGACATTCAGCTCTCGCATCCTCTTCATTGTCCTCGAGAACCTATTTGTCTTTCCTCCCCTGAAGTCCAAAAGTTTGTTCCCCCAAGATCATTATACTTTCCTCAAATTAAAAAGAAAAAAAAATTTTTCCCACTGATAAAAATTATATCTCCTAATGTGTCATTATGTTATGTTGAATAGAACTATCACTTCTTGAGATGAGTCACTAAGATGTCACTAGCAGTCAGTAAAACTTCATTTGGTAGAAGTTTAACAAAGTGAATTTACGAGGAACATTATAACATAAAGCTTTCCCAATCTCATTTCCCCCTACTTTTCTTAATATTTGAGTTTCATTCCATGAAGGGAAGAAATTACACTTGCTCACAAACTGTCAGGTAGAGGCAGCCGTTCTTAGGTTTGCATGTTAAAAGTTGGAAGCATCATGAGAAAAAAATCGAGGCGAGACCAAATGATCCTCTGCCCCTCTCCCTCCATGGTCTCCCATGCCTCTCTTTTTCTTCTCCTTCATCCCTTTTCCTTTTATTCTTTTATTTATTAACTTCGTACATGAAAATGGCAATGATCAGAATAGGAATGGCAAAATAAATAGGTATGGTTCCTTAATACCACAGTGTAAAAAAGATGTCAACACTGATAACTACGTATGTGGTGATACACATGGATTCCCCAAGCCATGCTAGGAAACAGCTGCACCGTATTTCATGAGAAATATGCACAGCTCATGATTCTAAATAAGGGTATTTTAACTAAATACAAGTCAGTGTTTATCATTGTTCTTCTTATTCCTTTCTTTTGCCTAACAAAATCAGTCCTTTGCTATGCAAATAATCAAGATATTCTGATAATCATTTTCTATACATGTGAAATGTTGATGTTGGACAGGGCTATCTAAATTTCTTTTCAGTTCTAAATTACCGTGACAATGAAACACCTCAGGAAACATGAGGTTTGGTATCTATAGGTGCTGCTTTTTTTTTTTTTTGTATTATGAGTCTGTCTTTTTCATTTTTTTTTTCCATTTTACGGCTGCACTTGAGTCATAGGGAAGTTCCTGGGCTAGAGGTTGAATTGGAGCTGCAACTGCAGGTCTATGTCATAACCATGGCAACACTGGATCCAAGTTATGTCTGCAACCTATGCCACCACTTGCGGCAATACTGGATCCTTAATCCACTGGGAGAAGTCAGGGATTGAACCTGCATCCTTACAGACACTATGTTGGGTTCTTATTGAACCTGCTGAGCCACAATGGGAACTCTCATCTTGCAACTCTCATAAGAATTACCTTTACCCCCAAAGCTTAGAGTTTTCAATTACAGTTTCCTTGGAAATGACAAGACATGGAATCTCCTAGCTTTAGATTTTCCAAGTTGTAGAGAAGATGTACTGAGTGGCTGATTCCTGGTGGATGTTTAATAATGGTATTGATTGATAATAAGGAGCATGAACTCTGCTATTAGAGAACCACTGCCACATTTCTCACCACTGAAGATCATGCATTGAGAGGTGTGGATTTGGCTCAAATGATAAGGCAACTTGATTTGATTTTAGATCCAGAATGGTTTAGGGCCATCTTGTATTCATCCAATGGGAAACAGAACAAAGGTACAAGCTTACAATTGAGGAGAAGCATACCTCAAAAGAGATCGAAGGGGCATAGTTTTGTTAGTTCTCCTTCTATGTTGTAATACATTTAATAATTCCTTTAGGAGTTCCCATTATGGCTCAGCGGGTTAAGAACCTTACATAGCATCCATGAGGACTGGGTTTGATCCCTGGCCTTGCTCAGTGTGTTAAGAGATCCAGTGTTGCCACAAGCTGCAGCATAGGCTGCAGGTGCAGCTGAGATCTGGTGTTGCTGTGGCTGTGGCATAGGCTCAAGGTGCAGCTTGGATTAGACCCCTGGCCCAGGATCTTCCATATGTCATAGGTATAGCCATTAAAAAAAAAACTCCTTAAACATCTAAGTGAATTGCATATAGGGTGGATGATAAAACCTAACCTTGCCTATTTTGACAAAGGTTCAAGAAACTTTACAAAGATTTCAGATTCAGCAAAACACAAAAGACATTTCATTAAGCATTTTTCTCTTAATCGTTAGGCACATGTATCCACAGAATTTTATTTAATTTTTCATCATTTAGGCTAATTTATGAGAACCTGGATAGCTCATCAGGCAGAGCATCGTTTAGGCTACTTTATTACAATTCACTTAGCAGGACCGCTTTACAAGCTAAGAAGCCTGGTGAGTTCATTTTCCCAATACAAATAAAATATTTTCATTTTGAAACTGAAACACAGCGTTTTTTCCCAAGAAAATAATTCTACATTTAGAAAGTTCTGCTGAAAACAAACTATGGTTTTAATAAGGGTCCTGAAATTCAAGGACATGTGAATGTTCCTATATTAGAGTACAGCTTACATTCATTAGGTGTGTGACTGAATTTCCTGTTTAATTTTAGGTTAATGAAATAAATACTTTAATATAGCTCTCGCTCTCTTTTTTAAAAAATCCTGATATTTTATGAATGAACAGGGCAGTAATCCAAGTTCTGGGCCTCTCACACAGGGTCAGAAGGCTGGAATTACTTAGCAGACTAGTTATTCCACTTTGAGGACAAAGGAGGTTGCATGAAATCTTTTGGTAATAACAGAAATGCGACGAAGAACTCATAAGATGAAAGCAGTGTTTTCTCTGGGGAAGGGACGTTTTACCCCCAAACCTGAGGGGAGGCCACGAAATGAATGCAGAGATTGCTTTGGGGGACGTGAGTATTAGTGGTTTCACGAAGCTACACGGACAAAGTGAAACACCTTTGCAGTTTCCAGCGGCTCCGAAAACTCCATTCTGACATTTCATTTTTACCTTGGCCAACAACGGCAATGAAAAATAGCCCAGACACATTATAGGATATGCCCTTATGCATGATATTTTGTATCAGATATATCAGTCACATTGCAAAGGACTTAGATCAACTTAAAAAAATAAAACCCAATAGAATGATTACAGCCGCTGCCTAGAATGACAAGTATTATCAACAAAAATTAATCAGGCGCATCTTTTAGTGAACTCAATTAATAATGTGCAACAACAGGGTCTCTTTTCTTAAGATGAAAATTAATTAGTGGAGGGAAGGTCACTTGGAGATGCTGACATCACTCATCAGAATGCTCTGGCAGCTCTAATTATTTGTCTTCCAGGCTTGGGTGATCAGAAATTATTGCAATACCTGAGCAACATTTTGAAAAAGCTTTGTGCATGGCTCTTTTAATTAGACCTGGTATTTGATTAATGCAGTGGAAACGTTTAGATCAGCCTCTTATCATTGAGTGACTTAGAAGTTTTAGGGAATTATACTGTGTGAGACAGGGTCACTGAAGAGGTTTGGAATCTATATATTTTTATTATTAAAAGAGTTATAATGTTAAATTAGATTTATCTTTCCCTTATAAGCACTCCATTCATCGCCAAGCCAGATAATGTATGGGATAGAATTTTATTAATTCATATTTCAAGCATTTTTTTTGGTCTTTCAACTAAAATAACCATGCTTGGAGTTTTAGAATTGAACAATTTAATTTGAAAATCTTTAAGGACTTAATGTAGGACAACATCTCAAAAGATGGATATAATCATTACGTCAAAATGCAACATTAAGAAAATTCAATTAGCTCTTGTTGCAGACTCATGATGTGAATATAGAGACAAACTATCTTGGGAAAATAGACCAGGAAAAATATTGTGACATTGACAAGGTTGATATAAATGTACTTATTTCCGAAGCTGAATAGCTGCATTTCTAAATTTTGAGAGGATTGAAAGAATTAGGTGATAAAACTTGCCTGTATGAAATATATAATAGTTTACGTATTTTTTGGTTCTTAAGGCGATTTACCTGGTATTCAGACCTTTAGGCTGATGCTCATATCATGCATCTTAATGTCAGCTATGGTTTGGCTGTTGGTTTTTTTCAAAATCCACAGAATGAAGTGGAATTAGGGAAAATTTTCTAATAACACTTTTATTTGCAGGAGGACATCTTCACATCTTTAGAGCTATGATCTAGAAAACACATTTAATATTGTACCTAACTTTCTGCAATTAAAGATTCATACCTGAAATGAACAATCTCAAATTTGAAATGAACAATCTCAAACTTCCCTTTTATCCCAGGACTGCGGATAAGGCTCAGTTGTATTGATCCCTCTGCAGGGACCATGTAGGGATTCACAGCCTCTGCCTGGAGGTCCCCGCTCAAGACGATTTAAGATGGAGGCACCAAGGATGCCTCTAATCCAGGGGACGCAGCCCTGTGTGGGCAACTTTACAAAGGGAGAGACATCCTGAAATGAGATTTCAGAACACTGGTAACAGTTGGAAGGTGATATTTCATACCTTGACAGGAAACATCTCCAACACCATGTCTTATATTTGTCCCCTCTGTGTTTGTTGGTCCTAGTTCTTTCCCTTCCTCCCTTGGGAGCAGGCACATCTCTAAATGGGTGTGATCCCTTTTTTTTTTTTGTCTGATTGCAAAAGAAGATCTAAGGCAGAGAAAAGAGTATCAAGCAAAGACATCTCCCACTCCACCAACCATCTTATGGACCTTCAAGTGCCCAAAGCCCTTCTTGCTGGAAGAAAGAACTACAAAGCAGTGTATGTTCACAGGGGGCTGGCAGGGCTCTACTTGTTGAGCAAAGGAGGAGTAAGTGGATAATAGACCCCTAATTTGGACATTTCAGTTTTGCTGCCCAGTTATTCACTGACTTAATAGGATGGATAATATACACTTCAAATGCATAGCTTATTTTAGATACTACTGTTGGTCCCATTAGAGAAGTAGCATGGGGGTAATAAAAGGAACTTGGCTTTATTTAGAGCAAAGAAACCTGGGGTGAAATCTTGACTCTGCTGTCCCATATCTGTGTGATCACACGTGAGTTCCTTGATCTCTCTGGACCTGAGTGCCTTCACCTGTAAACGGAGAAAATAGCCCTGATCTCATAGGCGGTTAGAAAGATTAAAAGAGATAATGGGAATTCCTGTTGTAGTGCAGTGGAAATGAATCCAACTAGCATCCATGAGGATGTGGGTTCATTCCCTGGCCTTGCCCAGTGGGTTAAGGATCTGGCATTGCTTTTAGCCATAGCATAGGTAGCAGACACTGCTCAGATCCCACGTTGTTGTGGCTGTGGCTGTGGCTGGCAGCTGCAGTTCTTATTTGACCCCTGGTCTGGTTAAGAAGAGAGAGAGAGAGAGATAATAGATTTACTGTAGAGATCAAAGTACTGCAGGAGTTCTGTATATGTTGATGCATTCATAATCTTGGGATATTTTGATGATGTTTCCATTATGTGTAAAATGATCTAACTGGTTTGATGACTTTCAGTTTTAGAGATCACCCTTAAAACTGGAAGGGCTCTATTTTAAAACAATAAATATACCCTAACATCAACAACTCGAGGATCTTCATCTGCCTTAGATATACAGCGGGCATAGCTCAAATGATCTATATTGGAATTGTCTGGGATGTAGGTACGATTCAGATATTAATGAAAATTAAAGTAACTTGTCCTATACTCACTGGTAAAACATTTTGGATACTTATTTCGACTGATGAATTATGCATGCACAGGCCGAATGAGGCACACTGATTTATTTTCCCTCTTTTATGCCTTGATTTTCAGGCTGTGTGCAAAGCAGTGTATATTTTTTTCTGTCCTGCACTCCCACTGACTATATTATGCTCCTGGGGCTCTTCAAGTGGAGGAGACACGCAGCTATGCTCACGGATGGCAGGTTGGCCTATAAAGCCAAGGTAGTGAGCGGGCATTTGGGAGAAAAGATTTTAAAATTAGTGTCAGATGTGGAATTGTTACGCTAAAGTACAGCATCTCCACTCAGATGTCAGTTCCGTTCACATTTCTATTACACCTCTCAAAACCTCACCCTTTAAAAAATCTATGAACAAACATCTTAAAAACTTAAAATTACGACCACAGGGAAGACATGTAAAATATTGAACCTGAATAGTTTTAGAAATCTGGGAGTTCCCAACGTGGTGCAGTGGTTAACGAATCTGACTAGGAACCATGAGGTTGCCAGTTCGGTCCCTGCCCTTGCTCAGTGGGTTAAGGATCCGGCGTTGCCATGAGCTGTGGTGTAGGTTGCAGACGCGGCTCGGATCCCGCGTTGCTGTGGCTCTGGCGTAGGCTGGTGGCTACGGCTCCGATTCGACCCCTAGCCTGGGAATCTCCATATGCTGCAGAAGCAGCCCAAGAAATAGCAAAAAAAGACAAAAAAAATCTGACAAATATTTATCTAGCACTTACTATAGGCCAGGCATTATTCCAGGTCATTCGTGAGAAGGAAAACCCCGTACTAGGAACAGTGTGCTATTTCTAGACGGCAGCAGAGAACAAGTAAGAAAAAAAAAATGCCTTAAAACATGTATTTGACTGTCTTACATATCAGTTGGTAACATATGCCACCTGCCCCTCAATGATGAGAAACCCTAAGTCAATAGTTGCCATTGAGAGGGAGGTTTTCCATTGCCAATCCTGTTCAGATTATCTGGTTAGGGGACCCTTTCCGTTGTGAAAGGGTGGTGTGTTATTGGCTGACTCCAGCCAGTGCTGATGCTCTTGTGTAAATTGCGAGAGTCCCCAGGTATAGGAGCATGGTCTCTTGACAGCTTTCTTCTCCTGTGTTCACCCACTTCCAGGGCTATGGGATAGGGGATGGAGCCTACAAAGCAAGTTGGGGAAGCCGAAGCACAGGACTAGGAGTGTGGAGAAATGGCTTCAGGTCCTGCTCTGGTCAATAATCCACATCTTTAAGCTCTTCAAGGTCACATCTAGCTCTGTAATACTAGGGATATGTGTCGATGAGATTGGTAAGTTTATCCATATCAGCAACTCTATCTAATTCATGTTTGTATCTCTAGTGATCAAGAAGAAAGGGCAGGAGAGAAAATTTCCCACACCAGGCAAAACTTCCTCCTATCTTTCCTCACCCTGCTTACTTGATGTAGCACCAACTTCCTCTTTAAAGGGCAGGTAATTCCTGGCATGATGACCACTAATTCATTTTATGGTTAGAGAAATGCAGGCAGAGATCATCAGCCTATGGTGCCATGAGCAACACCCCATTTCAATATGAATTGCGACTTCTTTTCACCATGATTTTAACTGATTTTCTTAAAATGGGACCTCTGCTTCTTAAAAGTGGTGAACATATTTTGTTAGCCAGCCTTTTAGTTATTTCTTTGTGATAGAACTCACTTTGGATATCCTTGCTAATTGTTTGAAACTTGATTAACTTCTAAGAGTATGTACTGAAAGTTCTCAATAATATTGTCAAAGGTAGAAAACTGAAAACGTATTGCATGTAAAAGAAGCAAAACATCATGGAAAAGATAATAAACTTGTCTTATAAGAATCTAAAGTGAGAATTTTCAGTGCATTGTTTGGAGATGTCCCTGCTGACTGATTATTAAATGCAGCTAACCCTGACTGGCCATGGGAACTTAGATAAGAAGCTTCACCCCCATCCTCAGGTACTTTATTTTTTTTCATTTTTTTGTCTTTTTGCCATTTCTTGGGCTGCTCCCGCGGCATATGGGGATTCCCAGGCTAGGGGTCCAATCGGAGCTGTAGCTGCCAGCCTATGCCAGAGCCACAGCAACGCAGGATCCGAGCCGCGTCTGCGACCTACACCACAGCTCATGGCAATGCCGGATCCTTAACCCACTGAGCAAGGGCAGGGATCAAACCCACGACTTCTCAGTTCCTAGTTGGATTTGTTAACCACTGCGCCACGACAGGAACTCCGGTGCTTTATTTTTAAACTGAGTTTGTGCAGAGAAGAGGTACCTGGGCTTTGCAACTTGTTGGTTTATCAAAATCCTGAAAATGGTGTTCCAGTAACCTGAAGGGTTGCAAAAATCACAAGTCTTTTCCTAAGAGAAAAACCCTAACATATCCAAACTACAAAGTGAGCTCAGATTTTCTACAACATCTATTTTTCTGTTTTAGGTAAACTGTAATATCATTTAAAATTCAATGATAGCTTTAAAATATCCTACTTTATTTACCCTTTCCTCTCTTCCAATTGTGAGAAAGAAAATTAGAAAAACATTTTCCCTAGGGTTATTTATCAAACAGACTTCCATTTATCCACCCAGCTTGCCTGAAAATTTTAAATACATTATTTAAATTGAAAGAACATTGTATGGCGTTCCCGTCGTGGCTCAGTGGTTAATGTGTCTGACTAGGAACAATGAGGTTGTGGGTTCGATCCCTGGCCTTGCTCAGTAGGTCAAGGATCTGGCGTTGCTGTGAATTGTGGTGTAGATCGCAGACACGGCTCGGATCTGGCGTTGCTGTGGCTCTGGCATAGGCCAGTGACTACAGCTCCGATTAGACCCCTAGCCTGGGAACCTCCATAAGCCATAGGTGCGGCCCCAGGACAAAAAAAAAAAAAAAAAAAAAAAAAAAAAAAAAAAAACCAAAAAGAAGAAAGAACACTGTAAATCAACCATACTTAAAAAAATGTAAAAAATACATTATTTAAAGCTGGGTAGACTTAAGGTGTTTTCAGATTTGAAACAAAATATGGTACTTTGAAAAGACTCTATTATCAATTGCCTGCAGGAATTTGTATTAATTTATAGCATTTGAAGCAAATTATAATAAACAAGCCCTTTACTTCTCAGTGTCATACATCTTATTGTCTCCATGATCTGATGAGTATCTGATTAAATTAGCACAACCTTTCTCTGCATTGAGACACGGGGAGTTATTGGCAATAGTGTATATCATTTCTTAACGAATTCCTCTGTGATTTTTCTTAAGCCTGTTTGCCTGATTCTATTCAATCAATAGAAAATGTTCCAAAGAAAAATATTGCTAGTAAATTCCTATTCTTTCTCAGGACACATCATAGTTTAACTTGTCAGAACTATTTCTGTGTAGATACAAGAAGACCTTTCTGTTTGACAAATAGAAGGATGCCCACATTGTTTTGTCAAGTGCGTCACCTCAAGCGGTATAGCTAACGATACCCATTTGATCACCTTGCCAACTGTTTTATATCTGAGAAACAAAGGCAACTACACATGTATATTAAAACTGATTAGCGTTGTACCCTAAAGCAATTAAATAAATATTAGAAGAAACTCCCACAGCCCTTTGTTTTGCTATAAGGGGCTCAGCTGTGCTCCTTCTAACCCTAACTACATCACTTCAAATTACCAGTAAATTAACAGAGGAACACTTTCAACCTCAGAGCAGATTTGATCCAAATAGTCTTTAAATGCCATTTCTGTTCCTATTAACCTAAAGATCGGCATAGCAGATATTTTCTCGAGGCTGCCCAGCAGTCTAGGGCATTAACGGCGAAGTTGTGACAGCACTTTTCATGATGATTTATGATTCCGTGTTTAACTTGATTACGCCAATGCTGACTCTGAATACTATTTCAATTAGTGCACAGAAGGTCACATCACAAATATTCCTCTATAATCTATTCCTATTAACACTAATACACAGAGTAACCAAATCTTTTCACCCTTGTTGATTCACATCATCCATAGCCCTAACTGCAGGCTTGTTTACCAGTTTAGTGCTTTGGACACTTCCGAAATGGTAATTTTCACTCCTTTGAGTATCATTAATAGCTGTACTATGACATGGGGATAAAGCATCTCTCGGCTGGCATTTGTGCATTAATAATTATCAAAGTCTCAGATTTATTAAACAGGAGGTATGCTTTCTAAAATGCCTGTCTAAAGCATTATTTCATGATCAATTACTAAATAAATATACAAAAGATTTTTTTAGGGAAATGAACCTGGCTTCCGCCTAAAATCAATTTCAGCAACAACTTTCTCTCATTATTGCCCCCTTAACGACTTCAGGGAATTGCTCCTGGATATATGTAACCAATCATAACGCAGTTTTCTTTTTTTGACTAATTTCTACGTCTAATCATTGGGGAAAACAGAGAATATTGGGTCATCAGGTCTTTCTTTTCTACCTGCAAACTGCTTATTAAACAGTCCCTGTGGTACAAAATTAAGACTACAAAGAGGAATGGAGTTTTCCAGAAAAAAAAAAAAAAGTTTTCGGTTTGTCCAAAGGTTAAAATGAAACCAACTGCCAGAGACAAAATCCACACATCATTTAAACAATTAGTGGGGAATGTTCAAAGTCTGTACGTTCAATGTGCACACAATCTGTATTTTAAGTTGTATGTGGAGGGAATCTAGACTTAAAGTTAATGAACAATAAACCAAGAGGGCTTCAGCACAGACGTTTAACTGTGCGGAGAGGCTGGCGTCCAGCGGAGAGCGTGGCGGGAAGTGGGGGAGGGGGCTGGAATGTCGCAGTGCTCAGTGGGTCCCCAATAAATGCCTTATTAACAACGATGATGTCAGCCTTGCCAAATATTAAAGGGGGCTTGTCCCTGTGGCTTGCTTTTTTTTCTTATTTTTAGTGACCTGAAACGCATTTTTTATAGCAAGTTATTTACACAAGGAACAAAAAAAGCAAGAGTATTGTTTCACAACCCAGTTTTGCCAGTTCATTGGCAACTTGCTCTCAGAGCTTCTCTAGCCATCACAAATCATATGCACAGTCTTCTTACAGACGATTTCCGTGTTTTTTCATGGAATAGTTGATAGACGCTTAATGCGTATTGGAGCAAAAGAACAGCTTTCCTTTTTTGGTGAGAGAGGCTGAATTCGCATGATTGTGGCATTCACTTATTTCTTCCCTAACATGTTTTCTGATTTATTTAGTTTTCGTTTAAAAAAATTTTTTTGGAATATAGTTGATGTACAATGGTTGTGGTAATTTTTGCTGTGCAACCAAGTGATTCAGCTATACATGCACACACATTTTAGATTCTTTTCCCATATAGAATACTGGGTAGAGTTCTCTGTGCTACATAGCAGGTCCCCGTTGGCCAATCGTTCCATTTACCTCAGTGTGCATATGCCAATCCCAAATCCCCAGCCCATCCGGCACTCACTTTTTAAAAGTCAAAACAGCTGGTAGAATTTATGAAAATGTCAATCGACATGGCCTTATTTCTTTTCAGGGTTCTTATACAATTGTTCCACACACCGCTTCAGTAAAGTGTAGACAGCTAGCCAATACTGATTATGTATCAATCTATTCCGTTCTCCCCATGTCACCCACACAATTCTCTTCGCAATGGCTTTCTACCCATCCATCCTTTCCCTAGACTGGATTCCCAGGTTGTCCTTTAGGCCCATGTCCCATATTCCAAAGGAATTCATCATCTCCCATCGTCTTATCTCTGACGAGATAAGATGGTACTTTAAACTGAAATAATACGTGACTCCCCCCATTGATAGATTTAAAAAGGAAATCTTGGATAAATATTTTTTTTAAATGACATGGGTTAAGGTAACAACTTATGGATGCGGGTGCTGCTAAATAATTCCTCTAACCCGCTAGAGAATTATCTATTTCATCTGGAAAGCTTTCCCTGCTCATTGGGATGCTAGAGACCCAGGGGCTGCCGGTCTAGGGAGGACGCAGTCTTGTTTCTAAGCTGTGTGTATCCAGTTTTACATACCCAGGATCCCCACAGTCAAGGAAAAAAACACCCAAGCTCATAAATTTCCAACTATCTATGACTTTCATGTTACAAAATTAATTCCAAAAACCTGAGAAATTGGGAAGAAATCATCCGTTATGATAGTATACATACTATGGACAGTGCCTGGCACATAATCGCTGCCCAAGGAAAATGAGTTTTCGCCTTCCCATCCTCTCTATTGCTTCGTTCTCTCCCTCTCTCATTTCTCTTACCTGGGACTCAACTTTCAAAGGTGAATTGACTGGAAGACGAAAGTTGGTTATCCTGGAGGTAAGCATTCTATAATCCCCCTCCCCCATATCCTTCACCACTGGTCGATGCCAAAACAGTTGGAACAAAGAGTTAGTTGCAAAGATTTTTTTTTTTTTTTTAAATAAAGGATTAACTTCAGCTTCCAGCACTGGAATGCTGATTGAAAACTTATTTAGGAGTAGAGGGGCAATCCAGAAGGGGGAGGGGAGAAGAATTTCATGGCAGGGTAGCAAAGTGGGAGAGAAAAACCATCTAATTTCTCTTGGTTGCCTGAAGATACACTTAAGGGGGCTTAAGTATGGACTGACAAAGATGAATGAACCTCCTTATTGTTGCATTAATAGGATAGTTAGAGTTAAGGATCAGTGAACATTTATTCTCATAATAAAAGCTTTCTTTAGTTTTCCATATAAATGCACTTCTTTGTATAATAGTATCTGTGTAGTAATCATAAGTGATGCTTAGCCTACACGTCTGAGTGATTAGGGAATAGTTATAAATTTTTATATGCATATATCTATATTTCCACGTGAATATAGCCTTCCTTCCTTTTACAGGTGGTTCATAAAAGGGTTGTAATAGAAAAGATCCACTTCAAATGAAAGGTTGAGCTGTTACATCTAGATTGAGAGCGATCACAGAGATTAGCCCCTTGCCCTGAGTAATTTATAAAAAGCAAATGAGGGACTGGTGGCCATGAAAATAAATATAATTAACCCACTTAGAAAAACCTTCACCCTTGCTACAGAAGGTTTCTGCTTGATCAGACCGGCTAGAGTGACACGCAAATAAATTAAGAGAAAGATTCCAAGATTTTAAAGTTTCTTTCTAATTTCTTCATAAATAATTGGACTGTAGAAGAATAGGCCCATTTTTCAAACTCTGAATAAGCACCTCATGTAGATGAGCCAGTTCATAATTTTTGCACAGATGTCACACTCCACAGGATATAAAAACAAACTAAAGATAGCCAGCCATATAATGTGTAGATATATCATCGTTACAGATGCTCGGTAGAGCTTGTGCATTTTTTTTCCCCCAAACAAATCTCAAATCTACATATTTTGAAGATATAAATTTTGCATTTGTTATTCTTGGACATGTTCTCTTTTTTTTTTTTTAAAGAGAATTTTTAAAAAGTTCCAGGCGCACAAAGCTGGCATGAAGCTGACACGGCTGGAGAAGCCTCCCCTCTCCACACAAAGAAGAGGCAACAAAGACAGTGTGTTTTCCTGACACTGCCTACGAGAGAGTCTGCTTATTGAGAATGAACTGCGTCCTCCCCCAATTAATTCAGGCTTTTGGCTCAGCCATTTGGAGTCCTGTCCACTGACAAAGAGCCCACAAATGGCACTGGCACGTGTAATTTACTGCAACTCTTCCTTTCAGGCCTGGCACAAGGCACGACTTAGAACTGAGTGGAAGGGGAAAATAATCTTGCCTAGATGGGTCTTCTGGTTTGTGTGCACAAGTGATTCATGTGAGCAAAGCCATTCTCTTGATGGGCTGATGAAATTATGTGATGGCCATTCTGCTCTAGTTCTACAATCCCCTAAACGGAGGGCTGAATGGGATTAGAGTGCTTGTCTGGGGATTCTGGGACAGCTGCTTTGTCAAATGGAGACTGTCAAATACTGATCATGATCCTTTCTTCAGGAAACACCGGAAGCGGAAATGCCTAGGTGGCATTTGGGTGGCAGAATATTGCTCTATTGGGAGGTGGGGAGGGGGGGAAGGGGCAGTGACTGAGAGCTTGGGTTTGAATCCTGACTCGATCTCAGTGTGAAATTTATTGAATTATTTAACTTGAAATGCCTCAGTTTTCCCATCCGTAAAATTGGAACCATAATAGTACTAAGCTTGAATTGACTGTGAGGATTAAATAAAACAGTGCGTGTAAAGTGCCTGGCCCTTAGATCTTAATCTTTGTTTCTATTGTTGTCATTCTCCATGTTACCTGGAAGGAATTCCTGTGGAGGATTCTGCCATATTCCTCTGTAGATGGATGGCTGAAATGTTCGCAGTAAGTGTGATGTTTGAGGGAGTTTTCTCTGGTCTCTGAGTATCTGCTCTCAGTTTGCTCTGGTCTCTGAGCATGCTACTCTTTTGTGCAAAGGTAGCATAAGGAACAAGAATAAGGCACATCTTTGCAGTCACAGTTTGTTGTAAGCATTTTTTCGCCCATCTATTGCCATCCTAAATTTTTCTTTCTTTTTTTTGTCCTTTTTTGCCATTTCTTGGGCTGCTCCAGGGGCATATGGAGGTTCCCAGGCTAGGGGTCTAATGGGAGCTGTAGCCACTGGCCTACACCAGAGCCACAGCAACACGGGATCCGAGCCGAGTCTGCAACCTACACCACAGCTCACGGCAATGCCGGACCCTTAACCCACTGAGCGAGGCCAGGGATCGAACCTGCAACCTCATGGTTCCTAGTCGGATTCGTTAACCACTGAGCCACGACGGGCATGCCTAAATTTTGCTTTCTACTTCCCTCTTTCTTTGGGTAAGACCATCAAGTGTCCATACCTGCAATATAAATATACCTCAAAAACTACATTATGGAGAAACTCTGCTATGATAGTGAAAATGACCAAGGCTGCATGTGGATGGGGCCACAGGAGTGCCATCTGAGGCAGATCAGGAAGACTGAAATTCTGCTGGAGGTTGATAAAGGTAGGAGTTCCCGTCGTGGCTCAGTGGAAATGAATCTGACTAGCTTCCATGAGGATGCAGGTTCAATCCCTGGCCTCACTCCGTGGGCTAAGGATCTGGCATTGTTGTGAGCTGTGGTGTAGTTTGCAGATGCAGCTCGGATCTGGCATTCCTGTGGCCTAGGCCAGAAGCTACAGCTCTGATTCAACCGCTAGCCTGGGAATTTCTGTATGCCACAGGTGCAGCCCTAAAAAAAAGACAAACAAAACAAAACAACCTCTTTCCTCTAAACATTGAATGGACAGATATGGATTCAAGCACCACCTGAGCTAGAAGGGGTGTGGCATGAAGGTCAGAAGACCTGCATTTCTGTTAACCCTCTACCTTCTGGTAGTGTGACTTTACACAGGTCACTTATCCCTTGCAAAATTTAATCTTCTTATGCTTATCACCATCTTACCTGCCTCATAAGTGTGTATTAAGAATCCAGAAAGTTATTAGATTACACATGAAAATCTTTGGAGATTATGAGTACCACCTGCATGATGGTTATTAATAATGACAATTTATTTAACGACTAAATAACAATGTTCTTTCTTTCTTTTTATAGCTGCACCTGCTGCATATGGAAGTTCCCAGGCTAAGGGTTGAGTTGGAGTTGCAGGTGTTGGCCCATGCCACAGCCACAGCAATGCAGGATCCGAGTCTGATCTGGACCTATGCCAAAGCTTGTGGCAACACCAGATCTTTACCCCACTGAGTGAGGCCAGGGATCAAACCTGAATCCTCATGGATACTGGTTGGGCTCTTAACCCACTGAGTCACAAAGGGAACTACCCTAAATAGTAACTTAATAATGTCTATTCAAGTTCTCCAAAACTGTGGAAGAATGATAATGTGGCAATGAATGAGACTGAAGAAGCAGGCTTTAAAACTTGAAAAAATATCACTTGAGAAGCAACCATCTAACGTAATAGTCTGGGTTCAGAACTTTTTTTTTTTCTGCAAAGTTTGTAGGAAATACAATAAAGGGAAGGACTATTTCAAATGGAAGGAAGAAAATCCAGGAAGCTCACTCTTTCAGGGGTGACATAGATTGAAGACAATACTGTGGAGATTTTTTTTTTTTTGGCAATAATAATAACAATAGCAATAACAATAACAACAATATAGTAATGACTGTAATAGTAGCTAACATTTTCACTATCTCATTAAACCAAACCAGAATATTGTGGAATGATTCCAGTACTACAATGAAAAATTAATCCTTTAATTACGAAAAATCTTTGCAAGCGTCTTGTTTGATATTGACCTTGATGGAGAGGAGAGCTATAGTATGAACAATTAATGCTTGAAAGCTGAGCCCAGAGAAAGAGGAGGAGGGGAGAAAGAGCTAGAATGGAAGGAAGGGGGAGACGGATAGTCCTTAGGTACCTACTATGCGCCAGAACCGTGTGCAGGGGCAGAGCACGTTATGTGTGTATGTACCATGTGAGGGATAAAGAGAGACCTCCTAGGTCTTCAGAGTCACGATGCCAGTGTGAAAGGAATGGAAATTGAAGACAACGAGAACAAGCATCTCCTAGTTGGAGTCCTCAGCTACTTTGAATAATTTAGATTATTGGGCTGGATAGACTACGAATCCAATCATTGTGGTCATTCTTTTGTCCTTATGTTCCCTATTCTAAAATTCTCACAGAAGTCAGTGTGTAAATGAACTTCTTTACCACGGCTGCTTGGGAAGATACTTTCCCTGATATGAAGAGGCGAATTCAGGTTTATTGTTATGATTGTTGCAACTGATCGAGGGTAATGTGATGAAGCAAAAATATAGTAAAACAAATAACAATATATTTGCGGTCCCAAAAGCTCGGCATGATTCCCATATTTTCCTTCTCTTCCTCCCTCCCTCCCTTTCTTCCTTTCTCTGTTCCTCATTCATCCCTTCCTCCCTCCTTCCCTTTTCCTTCTCTCCTGCTTTCCCTTGCTCCCTTCTAGTTCGTCCTCTTCTCATTAATTTAAAACTGAGATAAAATGCTTTCCACCTCACATCCTTTACTATGTTCCTGACACTTCTTGATCTTTTATAAGTGTTCAGTAATTATTTATTTATTTTTTTGGCTGCACCCACAGCATGCGGAAGTTCCTAGACCAGGGATCGAACCTGTGCCATGGCAGCAACTTGGGCTGCTGCAGTGACAACACCGGATCCTTTTAACTTGCTGCACTACCAGAGAACGCCAGTTATTTCTTATTACTATACTGTAAATATCCTTTCCTAATCAAAGTGAATGCAAGGATACCCACACTGCAATGGACAGACATAGAATTAAAAATGTGCTGTGAAAAGAAACTTCTGTTAAAATATAGAATTAAAAATGTGATAGCGGCCTGCACAGCCTCTGCCCTCTGTTATAGATTCTGGAAAGACACATATACACACACAGACAGTAATAGGATCTCACTTCTGAGGTAAAGCTAATTTTTAATAAACTTATGTGCTAGAAATTCTTCTTTAAATGAAAAAGTCCCCAAATGTTCACATTTAACACGAACCATTTAACAAAAACAAGCTTTGTCCACTATATTTGTAGACTCAGGGTAGATATGCTTGGAGATATATATATATATATAAGTGAAAGTTAATAATTGCTTGCTGTGAATTTTAAACCTTGGATTTGGGAAAACAGGTCAAGATTTCTTTTGCCCAAACTGACTTTGTCCATATTGAATGCTTTCTATAAAAAGTGACAATGCTTATGGTTATGGCAGCTAAAGAGCCTCTTGGGGCTGCACCAGCCTGCAATAAATGAAAAGCTCTTTTCAGACTGAATTTTAGTTGTGTATTGTTATTTGTCTTAGAGTCCATTTATTAGTCCAGAGATAATGTGACAGTTGACTCTTACAGTAACACAGTACTCATTAGCTCGCTTGACAGGGAGGTGCCAACATCCGCTGGAGATTGTATTTTATTAATCTTCATGGCTCATTTGGAAGCCTGGCTGGCTATCTTGTAATGTGCCCTCGTGCTGACTGGGACAGGGATGTGTAGCCATGCTTACGACTGAAGAATATAAACTTGCGTGATAGCATCTTTCCCTTTCTTTGACCTGAAACGCAGACGCGTAAAGCTCAAGTTAAAAGCTATGGTATCCAGTGAAAATTTCCTTCCTAAGAATCTGTAATATGCGTTTTACCTGCTAAGTACCATTTGATTTTAAAACTGCCCAGTCCCTGGTTGATACCTAGGCAAAAATCACAAGATTGAGATTGAATTAAGTTTAAGGTGAGGTGAAATGCCTTGAAAGAGTAATATTTGCTGTCATATCTTTGTTGCCTCCATTTGTGTGTGGGCGTGGTGATAAAAATAGCCTTCTGAGTTGATCTAGATTTTTTTCAAACTTACTGCATTTGCGTAAATCACGCTCTTTGGGTGTGGGGAAAACTTAGCTTGTGTTTGAACAAGTTAAATTAAATATGATTCATAGCTTCCGAGGGTCTTATTCCATTGACTTTTTGTTTTCCATTGGATTTTTGTTGAATATTTGCTTTGGATTTTATCATACCGAAATCTCTTATAAGGTAGTTGCTTATTTAAAAAAATGATCTTCATAAGAAATATCTTGCAAGAAAGTTGAAAACTTTCCAAACCATTACACCGTGATGACTTTTCTGGCCAAATAAGCTATTATTCAATTTCTAAACTCTGTATGGAATATCCTCAGTCTCTATTTCTCAAAGAGTTTTCCCTTGTTTCTTACCAATTCCAATGTGTTTTATTCCATATTAACTGAAAATAGATTCGATTTGGATGTTTTCTTTGGCACTAGTGCTAATAAGGCCAATCAAGATGAGATTCCAAGCCTTAAAAAAATGAAATCAACATGTGGTTTAATTCTCACTACTAATACTACCCTGAAAGACTGTTAAGCTTCTGATAGAAAACAATAAAAAACAAGGAAATTCACTGTTAAAACGGCAACATACCATATGTCCTTTAATACCTAATTACAACAGGGGCACAATGAGAGAGTCATTAAACCTGCACCCTATTGTGCATAGGTATCAGAGGACATATGGTGTATTTCAACCATTAGTATGAATTTGATTGCATCTGTGATTTTGTGTTACAACTTTGACTGTATTTTCCAGAAGAAAATGTTGGTAGACATATTGGTCATTGAGAAGAATTGCCAACAATGAGAAAAGGGACCATTTTTACCCCTCCAGAGATAGGTGATTATAAATTGCATAAAGGCCTGCTAATAACCTTGTTTTCTCTTCTGACTTTCAATG
The DNA here is from genome assembly GCF_016906955.1 of Phacochoerus africanus. NCBI lineage: Eukaryota > Metazoa > Chordata > Mammalia > Artiodactyla > Suidae > Phacochoerus > Phacochoerus africanus. The sequence continues at coordinate 44,602,934 of NC_062556.1, read as the reverse complement.
TCTTTTGGTGCATTTCTCATTCAAACAAATTATTTTTGCTTGCCAGATAAGGGAATTTGATGTGAGTCCTTGCAAAATATGCATTTCTCACTAAAGGGTCCTTGTAGTATTGGAAATTTACATGCCTATGTGTCAGCCATTATAGACAATGAGAGGGAATACCATGTCTTTACTTCTTCTTTCTCTTATGGAGGTGGAATTAATAGTCAAAGTTAGTAATATTTTCTCTGAGGCTTGGCTTCAAAGTCATGTATGTGTAAGTATATATGTACGTATAGATATGTATGTGTTTCTATTTCTATACATGCATAAATGTTGTCTGCATATTTCTCTTTATATATGTGAAATGCATATCTCTCTATATACATATACATATATAAATATATATACTTTTTTTTTTTAGGGCCACACCTGTGGCATATGGAAGTTCCCAGGCTAGGGGCTAAATCGGATCTACAGCTGCTAGTTTACACCACTGCCACATCAATGCCAGGTCCGAGCTGTGTTTGCAACCTACGCCACAGCTCATGACAATGCCAGATTGCCAGCCCACTGAGTGAGGCCAGGGATTGAACCTGCATCCTCACGGATGCTAATCAGATTCATTTCTGTTGCGCCACAATGAGAACTCTCCACACATTTTTAAAGCAAATATCAGATTCCAAGGATCAAGGATTAGTAGAACAAGGCAGCAAGTCTCACCCTTCATCTCCGTATCATGTCTCTGACACCTAGGTGTAGTAGCACCTAGTTGTCATACTGTAGTGACGTATCAGTGCCTGACGCATTTAAATGCATGATAAATATAATTTTATTTAAGTCTGATTCATATGATTTCTCTGTATTTCATTCATTCATTCATTCCTTCTTCCTATGACAATATTTATCCAGCCCCAGATGCTTAATATAGTAGCCTAATTAGTGATTTGCTGGGAGCTGTTCTAGTGTTTCCTCTACAACAGTATGAAAATCAGACAAGCTTTCACCAACTTTACTATGTCCTCATGAAGAGAAACAGTGAGACAAATGTAAATGCAGTCTTTCAGATGCTGACAAATGCTATGCCAAGTGTCAAGGCAGTGAGGAGGTTAAGAGTAGGTAAGGGATTTGTTGCTTCTCAAGTGTCTGGGGTGAAGGACCAGCTTGGGTTCCTGGGCGTCATGTAACCAGTGGAAATGGGGATAAAGGGCTGAGACTAATCAGGAGGCAGATGGTAGGTGGGGAAGGAGTGCGTGTGGAATGACAAAGGGGTAGGATCTTGCCCTAGGCCCTGGCATTCTGGGTCCCTCTCCCCAGGGAGTGGGGGTAACCTTATCTGAAACTCCTGGAGCATTTGGGCTTTATCCTGAGTCCCTTGAATTGAAAGGAGTGGGCCAGACTTGGGGACACTTCTGTCCAGCACATATTGTTTAATGCTGCTCTTGTTCCAGAACCAGGTTACAGATGCCCCAAATCCTGAGGATATTTACTGCTATTCAGGTTTGTGGCTAAGTATATTTTTCCTATAGCTGGCAAATCATCATTTATTTAGAAAGCTTGAAAAAATTCTAAAAAGTTAAGTTTCATGTTCCATGAAGTCTCTGTAATTGAGAATGCTGTCATGTGTTGAAAATGTATCCTGGAACAAAGCAATGAATTGTTTAGGCTGTAAATATTACATATTGTCTTTGCTGTAAAAATGCTAGTTTTATCACTATTTACACATGCAGGTCTAATTGAAACACATACTTTTTCCCAAAAGACATCTACCATTTTGGTTTAGGGAACTGTACTCTTTGTTGCATGCTAGGGGCTGAAATCAGAGTAGGACCTTGACCCAAAGCCCAAATTACTGGTCTTTAATTCTTGAGTTTAGGACATTCTTGCACTAAATGCTATACCAAGAAGTGAAACCAAACACAAGACTCTTGAAGATGGTAGATTTAGTATTATGCAATTAATGAGTCTTAGTCAACCTAAATTTATATACTTTTTATAGAACTTTTGAAGCTTAGAATTTTTAGCAGAGGGCAGAGAGATGGAGGGGAACCCATTTTAAAAACTGGCTTTGGTGGGTAAAAATGAGGACTGTGCCGTGGTGAGGGGTCACTATTCATCCTAATAAATTCTTAACGTGGTAGCCTAATTAGTGATGTTTAAATATCACTTCATTTCTCTTGATCCTCATCTCACCAAAAGCATTAAAGGCCAACCCATTGGGACATAATTGCAAGTTTATTTATTTATTTAGTATTTGTAGGGCCACACCCACGACATATGGAAGTTCCCAGGCTTGGGGGCGAATCGGAGCAGTAGCTACAAGCCTACATCACAGCCACACCTATGCGGGATCTGAGCTGCATCTGTGACCTACACCACAGCTCACAGCAACATCAGGTCCTTAACCCACTGAGTGAGGCCACAGATCGAACCTGTGTCCTCATGGATGCTAGTCAGATTTGTTTCTGCTGAGCCACAACAGGAACTTCCCATAATTGCAAGTTTAAAATATATGAAGTTGGAGTTCCTGTTGTGGCTCAGCGGTAATAAAGCTGACTAGTATCTGTGAGGATTCAGGTTCAATCTCTGGCCCTGCTCAGTGGGTTAAGGATCTGGCATTGCTGTGGCTGTGGCATAGGCTGGTAGTTGCAGCTCTGATTCGACCCCTAACCTGGAAACTTTCATATGCCGCAGGTCCAACCCTAAAAATAAAAATAAAAAATGAAATGTACGAAGTCAAACACTCATTCAATCACTAAAATACAGTTAAATTACTCTTTCAATTTTTTAAAGAGATTCACTTTTGACACGTGTTAAAAGGGGTGCATTTTACTAAATTTTTGGTGTAAATATGCATTGAGAAACTTTCTAGCATGCATCCCTGAACATAGATCTTTGTTTCTTACTTTTTTTTTTTCTTTTTGCCATTTTCTTGGGCCGCTCACACGGCATATGGAGGTTCTCAGGCTAGGGGTCGAATTGGAGCTGTAGCCGCTGGTCTACTCCAGAGCCACAGCAACGCAGGATCCGAGCCGCGTCTGCAACCTACACCACAGCTCACGGCAATGCCGGATCCTTAACCCACTGGGCAAAGCCAGGGATTGAACCCACAACCTCATGGTTCCTAGTCGGATTCGTTAACCACTGAGCCATGAGCGGGAACTCCTGTTTCTTACATTTTTTTGAACCTTGTGTGAATTTCCAAAACTGTGAAGTGCATCAGAGACCAGTCACACCAAGATATCTCTGAGGCATGTGAAGATGGACTGAAAAATTTTTTTTCAGTTCTATGCATCTTCATGAATGGAGTAGAACTAAAAATCAGGAGTTGAAATTTAACGTTAGAGGGCTGAATTTGCAACTGAACGCTTGGAGGGGCCGACCCAGGCACTTTTTCCCTGTCTTTTGATAGCATTGTGAATGTGACTTTGGCTGCTTACTTTCCAGGGAAGTAGTCAACTTGTTATAGAAAGCACTTGATGAACTAGGATAAGCATACAAAAAATACTATTAATGTAATTAACATAACCGAGACATTTACATATTATCTACCTTCACTGGTCCCGAAACCACCCACAGTGATTCCTTAGCACTTTTGGACACGCCACTTAGAGTTAAGATAGATAATCCATCCCTCTCTATTTTATTGCCCCCTTTTCATCTCTGCTGTAAATAGACTGAGTGCAGCAGTGACAGGGACTGTTGGAACTGTATCTGGCCCATAGTAAGTGCTCAATAAATGTTCATTATTCATAGGGGTGAGGATAGATCTCTGTACACAGTAGATACACAGCCAGGCTATTGTAATTGGTCTGTTTAGCAGGATTATTTATTGAGAATTAAAAATTTAATCTTTTTTTTTTCTCTTCTCCTATGCCAAGAAATTAACCAGAACCTTTTGTTCCCTTTCTTCAAGGTCATTGTTTCAAAGAGCAGAAAATAGAAAACAGAAAATCTCTAGTTACACTCTTCCCACATTTGACCATGTCCAAGTTTGTGAATTCTCCAACATCTTCCAATGTAAGTTAGGATCTTTGAATGGCCACGTTGGAATCGTAACTTTTTTTGTACCTTGATGTCACTATGATGATAAATCTGAATCAGGCGTCTTGGCTGCTTGAATAGTTTGTTTCCGATTAAAAAGGAATTAGTACAAATTAGTACAAAAGAAGAGTAATATTTGCCATGGGTTTTGAGATGATTTGTAATTCTGAAAAGTTTAGGATTAGTCATGTAAAATATACACATTTAACTGAGTGGTTAGAAATAGGAGGAAATGTTGGGAAGAGCTGGGCTGAACAGAACTTTGGGCTGGTCTGCCATGCACTGCGTAACGGGCCCTTCTTTCTTGCTCTCATCTACATGTGTTCTCATACTCAGGTATGAACCTTTCCAAAGGAGACAGCTGCTAAAGCCCAAATGGGATGAAAAATGACACCAGAGCTTGGAAAAGGGTGATTAAAATCACATAAGCTATTAGAGTCTCCAGGGCCTATGGTGGCCATTGCCCAAACTGGGCACTCTGCACTGGGGGCCTCCTAAAAATCAATGTCTCTCATGGCTTTTGTGAACTCACCAACCTGAGAAGAGGAAGTGTTCAAACCTCTTCCGACATTTTAACCCTCTCAGTATAAATAAAGAAACTGGGAGTTCCCGTGGTGGTGCAGCAGTAACGAACCAGACCAGTATCCATGAGAATGTGGGTTTGATCACTGGTCTTGCTCAGAGGGTTAAGGATCCGGTGTTGCCGTGAGCTGTGGTATGGGTCGCAGACACGTCTCAGATCTGGTGTTGTTATGGCTGTATCTTTGATTCGACCCCTAGCCTGGACTTCCACATGCTGTGGGTGTGGCCATAAAAAGACAGTAAACAAATAAAGAAAGAAATATAAGTAAATAAATACAGAAACTAGACACTCCTCGATGCACAAAAGGAAGTCTTAAAGTGGCTGTATTTTATTTTTCTATTTCAGGCCTTAGCAGATTGAAGTCTAAGTGTAACTTTTGGGGGGGCTGGAACCCATGGTTCTTTGTGACTTTAAAAGACAACATAATATGCAAACTATTACATTTAGAATAGATAGGCAATGAGATCCTACTGTATAGCACAGGGAGCTTTAGCCAATCTCTCCAATCTCTTGGGATAGAACATGATGGAAGGCAGTATGAGAAAAGAATATATATATGATTGGGTCACTATGCTGTATAGCAGAAATTGTCATGACATTGTAAATCAACTATGCTTTAATACAAAATAAAAATAAAAGACACTATAGCTTATTGTTTCTATTGAAAACTAGGGTCTATTTAAATTAGAACCTTGATTTCTCTTTAATCCTTGCTAAGTTTTTTTAAAATGCATTATTCAGCCGGGGTAAAAAATCATCTAGGGGTGTAGCTCTTTGAATAACTTTTGTTAGGTGAAGGAACTGCTTTTAATAATTATTCCTTACTACCCATGCAGACTGTAAAAAATTCAGTTTCAGTGTACCTTGTGAACCTAATATGGTTACTATGTGCATTAGAACTAAGTTTTTAAAACCCATAGTTTAATACAGGGGGAAGCAGGCCACCATGCAGACATGCTTATCAATGATTCAGAGGGAACTGAAGTATAAGAGATAAAATCACACATTTATTCTGCAGACATAATATGATCATATTAAGTTACTCCAATTTTAAAATGAATTTGAGAGAGCGATGGAAGTCAAGGAACATGAGTTTGTTTCTTGACATCACGTAATAGCTACATAACCTCAGTGAAAATGCTTATCTTCCTTAGCCTCAGTTTTCTTTTTGTTAATTAAAAAATTAGCACCAAGCTAATTTCAGTCGTAGGGTTTCTTGCCGTCGATATGTGCTAATCAAAGCATTTTTTGAGGACAGAACTTTATTTTAAAGGGAATGTCTATAATGCTTCCAAATGGCTTAGATGAACTGTAGTGGGCATTGTATTTATCTAGAATATTCTATTTTATCTCCTCAGAAGAAAAAGCATAATCGTTGAAGGCCACAGACTTTTATCAAATGGAAGAGATGAGAGAGACATACTGTAACCATTGTTTCTTTTCTGCATTTGTAATTTGTCCTGGTAATGAAAGACAGGCTGTAGAGTAATTTAGTTTGTGAATGGTAAGGAGAATACATATTATCAAAGAGAAGAAAACCATCTAAAAGTTTGCAATTATTTCTGAGATCTTTGAGCAGAACAGACTTGACAATGAAAGAGTTTAAGGTGGTTTCAGGTGTCGCTGGGCACTTTCATTCTTAGGGTCATTTAAATATTATGCTAATGACAAGAGAAAGGAAGAAAGTAGTATTCTGTTAATGAACTTAAAAGTAGACCTTGGTAGGACTATATGATAAATAAATACAGTGTCAAGTTAGAAAAAATGTTGTAGTTTCATGTTGTTGGTTTGCAAATTGAATTTTTACATAAAATTTACACTAAATGGAACCTCATTATATAGTGATGAGGTCCAGTATGATCCAAATCATTAAAATCACTGTACTGCTTAATGATTCACTAAGTGGTACTGCAGTGCCATAAATTTAGCACTAGTTTCATGATTCAAAACACCAGACTGAGACACCAGCAAATCGTATGTGGATCATTAAATTTACAATGAATGTCAGAGATGAAATAAGGGGGAAAAAACACTTTGAGAGATCGGGATAATATGTGCTCTAAGGTGACATACATCAAGATAAATGATCTTATACCACTTGTGCTTGGATAATAATGGGGGGTAGTTTTTTTTGTTATTCCTCATTTCATAATTTCCAGAGGGGCTGGAAGTCTAAACTCCTACGAATTAAAGCAGCTGTCACTTTTTGACTACCCTGTGATCTGTTTCATTTATATTTATAATATATACATTTATATATGCCATTACATTTTAAACTTAGCTGATTTTGCCCAGACATTATGGCTCATCTAATTTCCTATCATATTAGTTCAAAATGATTTTTATGGTTGGATGAAATTTAGACTGGTATTACATGAAAGCTGCTCAGAATATAAGGTTTAATTCTGAAATCCCGTTAATGATGTTTTAAATCACACCCTAAATGAAATCTTAGCATTGTCTTAGTGTTTATCCTGCAGTATTTCTTTGTGTGAAAATCTGTGTGTTGCAACTTATAAAGTATGGAGTTAAGTATTAAGCATAGGGGAGATGCTCACAATCCATAAGTTTTGCTGCTCAGGGAACTGATGAGTTCACATTTGAGACTGCCTTTCCGGTGTACATGATTTGGAATATGAAAGGTGATCATTTATTTGGGCCACAAGTATATCTGCCCACAGGCCTTTTACATGGAGTCCAGTATATGAGACGTTATGATTTTTTATAGCTTAACACCGACAAGCTCAGCAAACAGTGATATAGTATCTGTAATACATTGTCTTAGCCAAAAGTGCTATTCTTTGTCAGGAAAACCCTAATATTTCCCAAATGATGAAGATTACGAGAGGCTGGTCTGGAGCACTCAGACATGTTATGCTCACTTCTGGATCTGGGGCAATTTATGAATCTTAGGATGTAACTGAGTTTAGTTGATCGTATCAGTCAAACACTGTGGGCATGCAGATTAGAACCTTGCCCACATGTTTCCTTCATCGAGTAGGGTGTACTGAATAGCCTCTGGGGTCAGGATTTTTATTTTTCATTTTTATTTATTTATTTTCTGGTCATGCCCGCAGCACGTGGAAATTCCCTGGTCAGGGTTGAGCACATGCTACGACGGCAGTGACCCAAGCCACAGTGGTGACAATGCCGGGTCCTTTAACTGCTAGGACAACAGAGAGTGCCAGGATTTTTATTTTTATTTTTGGCTTGCCTATTTATGTCTGTCAGGGGAATGACATGGCTGACAACAAATGCCTGGGAGACTGAAAAAAAAAGAACTGCAAACTTGAGGTGGGGTAGGTCATGGGGATCATGCTTCCCCCCCCCCCCAGTGATTTACCTATGAAAAAGTTATATGAAAGCAAAAGCTGTGTGTTAGTAAAGATCATTCATGGATATGGCATATGGCAAGCACTGCTTTCTTTGACTGGTCCAGGATGGAGAAAGAGGAATTTTTTTTTTTTTTTTTTCCCCCTCAAGAGACAAGGATAGTTTGATTCTGGCTACTGAGCCCTGAAGTGGAACATTGAGAAGGGGATTATTTATTCCTTCTTGTAAAAATAAAAATACTTTAAAATCTGCTTTTGATGGGGGGAAAATCCAATTGAAGATAAGGAGAGAGGAAATGAGGTTTCAGTGAGAGCCTTTAAGATTGATTAGTTTACTTAACCTTTGGGATTTTCCCCACTTACCTCAGGGATATGGAGTTTTATTCAAGTTGGCTAAATACTTCAGACTTGTCTTCTTTTGGGAAGAGTATTATTAGTTGTAACCATAAAAATGAATTTGAACAGCCTCCCCACCTCACCCAACATTTATGAAGGTCTTAGACCATCCAAGTCAAACACAGGACAACAAACAAATCAAACACCAAAAGACCAAAGGGAACTATAAAAAAGACATGTATCCACTCTGTCCTTGAAACTATGAAAACAATTTCTAGAATAAACAGGTTACGAAAAACAGGAAAGGACATTCTGTCATCCCATGCAGTCTGTTATCTAGAAATTGCTTATAGCACAGTGGTATAGATAGTTAGAAGAGAAGATGAAAAGGGCTATTGTAGTCTTCCATAATAAGCCTCAGGACAAGACTGTAAAATGTGGCAGTTGAGTTCAGTTCTGAGACAAAACAAATGGTATAGAGCTTTTTACTGCTTATCCTGAAATCCTCCTCTGGTCAAAGGCTGGGCTCTAAAAGAAGTCTCTCGCTTTCTTCTCCGTCCCTGAGATTTCTCCTAAATCGAGGTAAGAAGTATAATATTTCATAAACTTTCCTGACTTGTGTTCCCTTAATAATACATCAATTTCCTTCTCTCAGCGCTGGGTCCGGGTAAGAGGGAAAACAGATCATTTTGGTAGAGGAAGATAGGATATAAGAGAAGATTCTATTCGCTTAGGCAGAGAAAGTGGATAGCCATCCTTCCCTTTCAATTTCCCTCATCTTCAGGCTGGGGATTTGATGGAGAAAAGATGAGAGGGTTGGGGTGGGGGTGGGGGGAGTTATCAGAAATATCTCTCAACATTCTCTTCTTGATGGCCTCAAAGATCTGAATGGGGAGGTGGTGAGTTAGCCATGCCTGGATGCAAGCAGAAGTAGAGGGGCTTTTGTTTTATTGTTTTTTTTTTCCGATTTGTTTTTTGTTTTTTGATTTGTTGGTATTGGGGGCTCTGAAGAATTCCTGAAGAGGGTGACCATATACTCATATAGGGCAGCAGAGCAAAGGGCTCAAACAGATAGAGGTTTTAGTTTGCAGCCTTGAACTTCCATTGGTTACAATACAGTGTGAATAAAAAGATGACAGTCAGAGGGCAACCCTGGAGCTTGACATGTGAGGGGCTGAGAGGGACCCTGGAGGTCTGGAGTTGGATACAGGATATGACCGAGACTCAAGAGGGGTCTGTAGCACCAGCAAGAGTAGAGGAGTAGGAGCTGTGACTCAGTGGGTTAGGAACCCGACGTAGTGTCCATGAGGATGCAGGTTTGATCCTTGGCCTCACTCAGTGGGTTAAGAATCCAGTGTTCCTGCAAGTTGTGGCATAGGTTGCAGGTGTAGCTGGATCTGGCGTTGCTATGGCTGTGGTGTAGGCTGGCAGCTGCAGCTCTGATTCAACATGGAAACATCCATGTGCTGCAGGTACAGCCCTAAAAAGAAGAAGAAATAATGGAGGAGTAGAGCAGAGGTCAAGTGCATAGGACAAGTCACCAAGCAAAGGCCACGCCAAGAAAAAATGAACCACTGTTTTGTCAGCTGAAATTATTAGCTGTAGAGTATCAAGAATGCCCATGTGTGAGAATGAACCAGGCATTGCACAGAAGATGCCAGAAAAACAATGCATATCCAAGAGCTGGTGCAAGGCAAAGAGATCTCATTAATCCCCACACGCTGAAGTTCTGTCTCACCATTTCACACTGTAGCAAGGAAGGCAGGGAACCATCTAATGATGAACATCTTCCAAAGACTGATTTAAACCAAGAGAGGGACTTTCAATTATTGGTTCTGGTACCTTTTCATCCAGATTGCACTCAATTTAATTTTCCCTCCATTACTTGATTGGTTGGAGTCTGTGTGAGAAAGATCACATCAGTTATAAAGGGGCCATATTTTCTTTGCCCTATTTGAATTGTAATGTGATAAACATATGTAATGGGGCAGAAAATTTAATCATCTCAATCGTTGTTGGTTCTCGATGGGTTGAAACTAGGAGGAACTGCACTTCCTTGAGCCTGAACAAAGCTGGAGAGACCAGGGGGATGGAATCTCTACAACAAGGTCATTAGGCTGGGGGCCAGCGGAGTGTGCTGCCCAGACAAGGCCTCGAGGTCCCATAAAGGAACACATATGTCTAGCTTGCAGAGTATATGCAACAGCATCATTATTAAGCCACTGGTGGAAAATTTCAGTCTGAAAATGAGAGCATCTGGGATGAATGACTTCTCTGTAAATATCTGGCTGGTGTCTGAATGATCTGTTTCTCCACCATTGTGAGCATTGACTATCCATAAAAAGCTCATCATGGTCGGAAACAATGTTCGTTCAGCTGTTGGTCAACAATATAAACAGTCTTGTTTGGATCAGGTCTTCCATCTCTTTAATGTGATTCCAGGACTTAATATATTTTGCATACTAATGCCTTTTGACTAGAGAAATATCTCTCTTGCGATCTCCCTTCTGAATCGTGAGCTGTTTCTTTTGCTTAATGGAAGATGCTGGCAGTTTCTTTAGTTTAGGGATGAGAGGTTGTGCTTCAATCATTTGAGGAAGAATGTTAACCTAATCTCATACTCACTGGGTTGATTTCCTCTCTTTTGTGAACAGTGATGAAAAGTAAGGAAGAAAATGAGGTAGAGTTGAGAGAGAAGGCAGAGAAATGTGTAATTATTTCCCCTTTTTAGCATTGCATATATTAGTTTATGCAGGTGTCTATTTTTACTCATATCACCACATTTCTGAACTTTATAGATCCTTGAGACTTTGTCTGAAACCAGGACATAGAAGAAGTTCCCTTTAAGAATGCTATCCAAAAAGCTGCATTCAGTTTACTTTCTCTTTAAGATGGGGGTTCTGAAAATATCTATGTACATTTCAGGTCCCTTTTCAGATAACCTCTGATAAGAACCATCAATCAATGTGTTCTCAGTATCTATGATGGACTAAAGCCAAAGAGAGATGCTATCTCCCACCTCATGGAAGCTTCCAGCAACAACAACAACAACAACAAAAACAAAAATAATTTCTTTTGGGGGGAGCATGGTTGCTGGGGCGGGAGAAATGGTCGAAAAATCAAATATGGAAAAATCTCCCTTTCCACATGTAGGTATTAATGAGCTGAACAAGAAGTTGAATGCTCTCGTTTCTAGCCCTACTCTGCTCTAATGCCACAGTGACTTTGTCATGTCCACTTTCTCCCCCTCCTAAAATAAGCACTGATTTCCCAGAGTTGGTGTGGGTGTAAAACGAGCTCAAATCTGTGAAAGTATTTAGGTCGTTGTAAGTTCCCACCACATCATGAAATATTAACCATATTATAATTATGAAATCTATCTCATATTTTTGCATATTACTCTCAGATAATCTGTTCAACATGACTTTCTTCTTGTTCCCATTCTTTGTTCAGAACCATGAAGCTGCTGCTTCTTATCCCATTAGGGTGTCTTCCTTATCAGGGTCAGAGGAGCTTCTGGTTTCCCTGTCTTTTGGAAGCACAAGGAAACCCATATCCCCATCTCTGCCAAGCCTGTGACAGCTGATTGATTGTTAATAACCTCGACACTGTTATTTTTCTTAGAGAAAAGGGAGACTTGATGACTTCTTTGTTCAATTTCACCTAAAGAGTAGTCTTGCCTGGTGCTCACTGTAAGTGTCATTGGTAGGGAATTGTCCAGGAGGCATTCAGTATGTAAATGTTCTAATTAGATCAATGTAAAAGAGCAGTCGTACATTCTGTTATAGCAGTGTGTCTGGTTCCATTAATAAAACCTCCCGAAGGCATGCACTACTAGTTTTCTCAATTAGTTTGTCCCAGATCATTTCATCTTAGGGTAGGGAGGGGAGGAAGGGTGGAATGAGAGGGTGAAGGGAGGTGGCAAATTTACCACCAGGTATTTTCTCCATCTCAGAGAGCTGTCCAAATTTGTCCCCTATTCCTCCTGGTCACTATCTCGAACCTTAGAAAACCCCATCATTGTGTAATATTTGGGAAAATTAAAAGTCAAACAACTTCTTTCCACTTTCCCTGATGAAACTAACATCATCAGCACGAGCTCCCCCCTTTATCCTCCTTCTCCTCTTTCTCCACCTCCTACATCTCCTTATTTTCACTTTCCAAAGAAAGTATCACTATGTAAAATTCCTAGCTCAGTGTTTGGCACATAATAACAATTTAATTAAACATTTGCTCCCTTCCCTTTCTCAAGGATGCAGCATGCTCCAGGCTCCTGAAAATGCAGAACAGATATCATAGGTATTGGATGCATGCTAAGGGGACCCAATTTATAATGATCTGAAAGATTGCAGTCCTTTCTCTTTACATGTGACTTTGAACTCACGGGGTTATAGAGCTTTTTGTCTAAGAAGGATCTGAAACATTTTAAAGACACACGCAAAAAAAAAATAGCTTTTTTAATCTCTAGGACTCCAGGGGAGCAGAGTGAGATAAAGGTGCATAAAATATTGGCAAAGAATTTGTGTTGTGTTGTTGGCTGTAATACTGTGTTCTTCATCTCCCTTTCTCACCATTCTTTTTTTTGCTTTTTAGGGCTGCACCTGCATTATATGGAGGTTGCCAGACTAGGGGTCAAATCTGAGCTACAGCTGCCAGCCTACACCACAGCCACAGAAATGCAGGATCTGACCCGAGTCTGCAACTTACACCATAGCTCAAGGCAACACTGAATCCTTAACCCACTGAGTGAGACCATAGGATCGAACTCACAACCTCATGGTTCCTAGTCAGATTTGTTTCTGCTGTGCCACTATGGGAACTCCCCTTTCACACTATTCTCTCTCCAATTATTTCCTACACTATTTGGGAGAAAGGCTTGGCTCAGCACTATCTCCAAACACCCCTCTTCAATCCCCACTCCCCCTCCCAGCTCCGGGGTTCAGAAGCCACTGGGGAATATGGAGAGAAGTTCCGGGTTGACCAGTATGGTAGGGAGTTACGGCAAGGGTAGAGACTTTAGGAAGGCTAGTAACAATGGACAAGCATAAATGCCTCGAGGCTCTGAGAAGTCCTAGTTTATCAACTCCATCTAGTCTATCCAAGGAAGCCAAAGAATTTGCTTTGAGAAGCCATCCTGACTCTCTGCAATTGCCTTCCATCCTTCCTGAAAGATACAAACCAAGGAGAAGATGAAGTCGTATGGAAGGACCTTAGAATTAGATTCAGAAGAAGTGAGCACTAGTCTGACTTTATTGCTTCCCAATTACTATATTATAATCACTTACATCTCTGAGACTCTTGATCACTTCCTAATTCTATTATAATCACATCTCTGAGACTCAGTTTTCCCATCTGTAAAATGGAGACATCATCATTCTTATAAAATTTACAGACGTGTGCCTCAAATATGATAAACTATGTGAACATCTTATGCAAGTTGTATTACCTTGTGTTCTTCTTTGCTCATTTTGGGCAGAAACCACAAATATAGCACCAGTGGAGTCTTCCAGAGTAGCTGTTTTGAGAAGGATGACAGAGAAAAATAACTAAATAATAGTTTATTGTTATTGGTTGGGCTATTCTACAGAATGGAAAGAAATGCTTTTTGAGCAGAAATAGAAAGAGAGGAATAGGTTATATTTTAAAAAGATTTTACTGGTTATGAAGTAGTGGGGTGGGTGATTTTTGATTACAAAACTTTTTCCTTGGAAGTCTTAATAACCAAGACAAGTAGGCATTCAGTGCTGGGTTACAATAAAAATTTAAAGGAAAGTACATTGTTGAAATTGGTTATAATGATGGCCAATTCCCATACAGATTTATTCTATAATATGTTCGTTTAACCATATAAAATTTCTGATACTTAACCAAGGCTCGACCTACAGAAAAGGTGATTTCATCTTGTTCAGCTATTTTAGGAACAAGAAGTAACAGAATGAATTGTGGAGCTCATCTAGAATGTATGTTTGGGCATGAGAGGGTGGGTTTGGAAAAAGGTAAAGGCATCTAGCTTGCTCAGGAAGGCACATTAAATTATTTAACCATGAGAAGTTCCCCTGTGGCTCAACCAGTTAAGGATCTGGAATTGTCACCGCTGCGGCTCAGGTTGCTGCTGTGGCACGGGGTTGATTCCCTGGCCCTGGCACCTCTGCAAGTGTGGATAAAAAGAAAAAAAAAGTCTAACGAGGGATCTAGGTTGGAGAGAGTCCAGAACAGTCATGAGAGTGTGTTAAGATATTTTTAAAAATTGAGATGGTGTGAGCACTAGTCTCGGCTCAAAATGCCCTTCTCCCACATTGCAGTCTGGCTCATTTCTACTCATCTTTCCAGTCGTCTTGAAGAGACGCCTTTCCTGTCCAGGCAGAACAGATTTTCTCCCTCTGATATGCTTTTGTAATATTGTGTGATTTTTCTTCACATCGCTTAAGAAAATGGTTGTTGTGTCTGCAAGTATGTTTACAATTCATGGGGTGGGGGGGTCATGCTTGCCTCATTCACTGCCATAGCTCCAGTGTTCAGCACATGGTCGGGCTTTCATGAGTTTCAAAATGTCATGGAGAATAAGGCTGAATAATGCCAAGGAGAATGAAGGGTAATCAGTGAGAATGGTGATTGGTTAAGTGCAAAGCTGAATGGTACAGTGAAGAGGAAGAATGTGAATCAGAGGCCAAGGGAAACAGAAGACCTAGGTCTAGTGCTGTGGGCTATGGGCAAAGAGGCAACTAACAATCATTGTGGTTTGAAGAATTGGGAACAGACAAATTGACTTTAAATTGTTAGTTATGGAGTTCCTGTTGTGGCGCAGTGGAAATGAATCTGACTAGGAACCATGAGGTTGCAGGTTCGATCCCTGGCCTTGCTCAGTGGGTTAAGGATCTGGCATTGCTGTGAGCTGTGGCGTAGGTCACAGATGTGGCTCAGATGCTCATATCTGGCGTTGCCTAGGCAGTGGCGTAGGCCAGCAGGTACAGCTCCGATTGGACCCCTAGCCTGGGAACCTCCAAATGCTGCAGCTGCAGCCCTAGAAAAAGACAAAAGACAAAAAAAAATTATGAGAGTTATGAAAAGAAGTGACTCTATGATATAGCTTTGGAAGTGGCCTTAACACATGAGAATGTTGCTTCCTCTTTCCCCATGGCTCCACTCTCTGAAAAAGCAGATATTGAGAGATGATGGTTTTCCTGAGAGAAGCCATTGGAAGACATTGTGACTTGAAGACGTCAAGTTCTTAAGGAGATAAGAATGTGATGAATGAGGTGAGATAAAAGACAAGGGGGAATGGGGAGGGAATGGGATGGACTGGGAGTTTGGGGTTGGTGCATGCAAACTATTCCATTTAGGATGAATAGGCAATGAGATCCTACTGTATAGCACAGGGCACTATATCAAAATTTGGGGGCGGGGGTAGGATATGAAGGAAGATAGTATGAGAAGAAGAACGTATATATATATGTATGACTGGGTCACTATGTTGTACAGCAGAAACTGACACAGCACTGTGAATCAGCTACACTTTAATAATACAAAAAGGTAATGAACCCACCACTGGGCTGCAGTCTCAGGGGGCAAGAGGAAGGTGCTGAGGGAGAGCCAGGGGTAGGATAGAAGGAATAAAAATAGGATGGATGTTAGCAAGTTTTCAGTGGAAGTTGGATGAGTGGGAAAGGGGCTAGAGTAAAATGACGAGGTCTCTGAGGAAAGGTGTGGAATGAAGGAGAGGAAAATTGCTCCCTGTGATGAATATACCCAAGCAGGGCTATGGAGCTGCAGCTCAAAGTCCCAGGCTGTTCCGAAGACCTGGGGTTTCAGACAAGATGGCGAGTCAGGCAGTGTTTCCACAGCCTTCTTCTCAAGCTCATTTAAGATAGAAAAGGTAAAGGGTGAAGTCCCTGCCCTAAAATTTAGTGTTGAATTAGGAGAACAAGCAAATCTCTCTCTAATTATTCAAGTTGTTTAATGATATGCTTTAACAGTTATTTTGCTGCATGGCAATTAGATTCAAATGGTAAGTCAGTCACATAAATGAATATAATTAGTAGTGTTTTTGCATAGTTAAATCAAGCATTTAGGGGCCTGTTAGGCAAATGGTGGTCCAGGGAGAAGGTACATTTGTGGCTCCTAGCACTTCCTCTGCTAAAGGGAAGGATTGTTGATTGTTTCAAAATTCCCTCCTTGGTGTGGTCCTTATGCAGGTGGGTGTCTGCTTCCCAGTAAGCGCATCACATGACTATTTACAATTTATCCTTGTCCTTCACCCCAAACCAGGGCACAGAGGAAGAAGGAGGGAACTGGGTGGGTAAACACCTTCCTGCCAGGAGAGTACAGAAAGTTCCAAATTTTGAGAAAGTATCCTGTTATCTCTTCCCTCCATTTTTTTCCTATTTTATAATAGTAAAATATTACAATTTTATTATTTAAAAAAATTTAAACAGAAAAATAAGGGGAGAGAATAAGTGTCTCCACTAATAATGAACCTTAACTGATTTTAATATTTGTTACATTTACTTCAGGATTTTTTTTTTTCCTTTTTTTTTGGCCACCCCACAGCATAAGGAGTTCCCGGGCCAGGGATCAAATCCCAGCTGCAGTTGCAACCTGTGCTGAAGCTGAGACAATGCTGGATCATTTAACCCACTGTGCCTGTTTGGGGATTGAATGTGCATTCTAGTGCTGCAGAGATGCCTCAGATCCCATTGTGCCATAGTGGGAACTCCTTTCAGAATTTAAAAAGTAAAGTAAATGTTATATGACAGGTACAGATGAAGCCCCCTTTTGCAGCACTCTCAGATCTAATTTTCCCCACTTTTGAGGAACCTCTTATGTTAAAGTAGGTTTGTATTATTCTTAAGCATATTTTTATACCTTTACTACCTAGGTATGCTTTCTGAAATAAATACACAATTTTTGCATGTTTTAAAATTTCAAAAAAATAATATGCTGTAATAATGACTTTGAAAGGGTTTATTCAGAGCAAGTTAGAAAATCCCTAAATATCAAAATTAAGCCATGAAACTATAATTTGAAAAGATACATGCACTTAAATGGTCATTGCTGCACTATTTATAATATACAAGACATGGAAACAACCTAAATGTCTATTGATAGATGAATGGATAAAGAAGATGTAGCACATATATAAATGGAATACTACTCAGCCATAAACAAGAACAAAATAATGCCATTTGCAGCAATACGGATGGCACTAGAGACTATCATACTAAGTGAAGTAAGTTGGACATAAAAAGACAAACAACATATGATATCACTTATATGTGGAATCTAAAAAAATGATATGAATGAACTTATATATAAAACAGAAATAGAGCCACAGACATGGAAAACAAACTTCTGGTTACCAAAGGAGAAAGGGATGGGAAGGGATAAATTAGGAGTTTGGCATTAACATACATACACTACTATATATAAAATAAATAACCAGGATTTCCTGCTGTGGTGCAGTGGGTTAATGATCCAGCTTGTCTCTGTGGAGGTGCCCATTTTATGCCCAGCCCAGCACGGTGGGTTAAGTATCCAGCATTGCTGCAGCTGTGGTGTAGGTGGCGGCTTTGGCTCATTTTCGATCCCTTGCCCAGGAACTTGCATATGCTATGGGTGTGGCCAAAAAAAAATAATAAAATAACCAACAAGGACCTACTGTATAACACAGAGAACTATATTCAATATTTTGTAATAATCTATAAGGGAAAAGAATCTGAAAAATATGTACAACTGAATCTCTGCTCTACACCTAAACTAATACAGCATTGTAAATTAGCTATCCTTCAATTTAAAAAGAGCAATAAATATCATGTGATCCTATAAAAAATGATTATTGTGAAATTACTTATGAAATAAAAATATGTTTTGAGATTAAAAAATAAAGTATCCTTTTTTTGAAAAAAAAAAAAAGCCACCTGACTTCTGCATTAAGAACAGGTAATCATTTTATAGATTAAGAATTCTGGAGGCAGATGATGCTAGATGAGATACAGCAGTTCAGTGCTGTATGTCATCAAAGACTTGGGCTGTTGCTATCCTTCTCCTCAACCATGCTTAAGAAGCTACATCTCTCTCCCTTGTCTTGTTGTAAGGCCAAGGGTAGCACGACGACAGCAACTGAGAATCATAGTCTAACATAGTCTAATTGCATTCAAGGCAGAAGAAAAAGGATAGAGGAGAATGTATTTTCCATATTAACTCCCCTCACCTGCATGTGTACACGCTGTATAGTCCTAGGGACTGTGAATATAATGGGTTTAACTCCTATGATTATGCTTTATGGCAGTTACCTCTAAAATAGAGAGATTATACCTGGATAACCTGAGCTAATTCCATGACCCCTTTTAAAGTAGAGTTTTTTCTAGCTGGTTACAGGTTAGGAAGTCAGAGGTTCAAGGCAGAAAATGATGCAATATCTTATTGCCTGTGTTTAGATGGAGGACATCATGTGGCAAGGGACACAGGTTGTCACTTGGAACCGAGATAGACCCCTGGCAGACAGCAAGTAAGGAGACAGGTACCTCACTCCTGAAATTGCAAGGAACTGAATTCTGACCAGAATGAGCTTGGAAGTAGATTTTTATCCCTGCACAGGTCACTTAGTCTAGTCAACAGCTTGGTTTCAGACTTGAGCTATGTAAAGCACAGAAACCACCCATGTCATGCCAGACTCTAACCTATAGATGGGGAGCTAATTGATGACTATGGTTTTAAGCTACTGATTTTGTGGCAATTTGTTATACAACAATAGGAAATTAATACGACCTAGCCAATAACATTGAGTTAAATTAAAATATGCTCCATGAATAAAATATTATATTACTACTAGAAACTGTGTTGTCAAACATATTTAATGAAAGAACATGCTCATAATATGTTAAGCAAAAAAAAAAAAAAGCAAGCAAGATACAAAACTGTATGTAACTTAAGGTAACTGTATATAACTACCTGTACGATCCCAAATGTAGGATCTCAATTAGCCAGGGACCTTGGTCAAGTTACTTAACTTCACTGGACTTAAGTATCTTCATCTGTAAATGAAGGTCTTACATTTTACATGTAAAATAAAGATTTTATATCCCACCCCCAAGGTAACCTTATTAACTCTTTGGTTTCCCTAAAATATAATCAAGAAAAGCAGGGTGAATGCTTGATTCCTTCCTTTTATTTACTAAATTGCAGAATAATAATTCAGAACTCTATCAATCTGCAAAACTGAGGTTTTCAAAAGACATTATTATGAACTCATGGATTTTTAAAAAATTTGATTCATTTTAACATTTTAATTCATGGAATTCCTGTCTTGGCTAAATGGTTAATGAATCCGACTAGGAACCATGAGGTTGCAGGTTTGATCCCTGGCCTTGCTCAGTGGGTTAAGGATCTGGCGTTGCCATAAGCTGTGGTGTAGGTCCCAGACGTGGCTCAGATCCCAAGTTACTGTGGCTCTGCCGTAGGCTGGCAGCTACAGCTCTGATTAGACCCCTAGCCTGGGAACCTCCATATGCCGCGGGTGTGTCCCTAGAAAAGACAAAAAAATTTTTTTTAATTCATTGTGGTTTTTACTCTGATACTCCATCAAAATTTTCATCTTTAGCTAGTGGGAACACCTTTAAGTTGGTTCCTGTGTTTTTAAACCTAACCCCATTGGTCTTGGATAACTCTTTGCTTTCAGGCATGGCCACATACTTCAGACACAGCTTGGTCCCTTTCCTGCCTCAGAACAGCAATTAGCCATTACTCTAAGGAGCTCGGACTAATTTTAACAGGAAATAGTATGTAGAGACCAAAGTCTAAGTGATAGTAATAGATAAAATCAATGCTATTTAGTTCAAATGGTTTCTAGAACTTTCTTTTGTATATAGCCGGAAGAAAATCTTGCTTACTAATGACGTTAATGTAAAACTTATTTGCCTGATTCTTCCATCTATTTGATAAATTAAATAACATTACCAACAGCAATAAGACTGCTGAATACCATTTAAGATTTTTCTGTGCTTTTTTTTCTTTGTCCTTATG
This sequence comes from Phacochoerus africanus, assembly GCF_016906955.1. Taxonomy (NCBI): domain Eukaryota; kingdom Metazoa; phylum Chordata; class Mammalia; order Artiodactyla; family Suidae; genus Phacochoerus; species Phacochoerus africanus. The sequence goes on along the minus strand of NC_062556.1, from coordinate 44,582,642 downwards.
TTATATTCAGCTAAGAACGTACAGTTGTAGTGCTGTGTTTTAAAAAGTGCGTGAGGAATTTCCCTGGAGGCTGATCATGTTAAGGGTCTGGCATTGTCCCTGCTGTAGCTGGAGTCACTGCTGTGGCATGGCTTCGATCTCCAGCCTGGCACCTTCTGTATGCCATGGCCGTGGCCAAAAAATAAATAAATAAAAGCACTTTATATCATTAGTCTCTGTGTGATTATGATTCTAATTGGATATGCAATTAGGTATTGTTCCTTTGTTCTGATTTGCTTTTGATCATTCACGTTTGTTTGATTCCCTTTTCTATCCATTTTTTTTTTCTTTTTATGGCCGCAGGTACAGCATATGAAAGTTCCCAGGCTAGTGGTCAAATTGGAGCTGCAGTTGATGGTCTACACTATAGCCATAGCAACTTGGGATCCCAGCCGCATCTGAGACCTACACCACAGCTTGCCTCATGGCAATGCCTGATCCTTAATCCAGTGAGTGAGGCCAAGGATTGAACCCACATCCTCATGAACACTGGTTGGGTTTGTTACTGCTGAACCACAATGAGAACACCCTCTTTTCAAAAATTTTTTTATTGTTATTTCCCCAATACAGCTTTTTTTCTACTGTACAGCAGGGTGACCCAGTTACACATATATGTATGCATTCTTTTTTCTCACATTGTCATGCTCCATCATAAGTGACTAGACATAGTTTCCAGTGCTACACAGCAGGATCTCATTACTAATCCATTCCAAAGGCAATAGATAGCATTTATTAACCTCAAGCTCCCAATCCATCCCACTCCCACAATAGCCAAGGCATGGGAAACAATCCAAATGTCCATGACAGATGATTGGATTAGGAAGATGTGGTATACATACACAACGGAATACTATTCAGCCATAAAAAAACCCCAAATAATGCCATTTGCAGCAACATGGATGGAACTAGAGACTCTCATACTGAATTAAGTCAGAAAGAGAAAGACAAATACCTCTTTTCTATTTAATTTAAAAAGTGTCTATATTATTTATTTATTTCCAAAGTCAAAATTGCAAACCAAGGTGTATTAAAAAAGGATTTAGTTACTTGGTGCTGCATTGATTAGAATGGATTCATGTTAATCTAGAGGGTGACAGTGATTCCTCTTACCAGAATGGATACCTGTTTGTTGACTTAGAGTTGGCTTCCTTTCCTATAGAGGATCTCTAAGAACCATTTGAAGACTTAAAAGAATGCCTGAATATGAATAATATCCTGCTTAACATTATTTAAGATTAAAGTTCCCATTTTAGAGCCCCTTACATAAAGAGATGTGACAATAGGCACATTATTGACTGGCCTTACCTAAACCTTGTCAACTTAAGCAGAATGGTGGAATGGCCTGGTGAGTGGGTGGTTAAAGCAAAAGCTAGGGGTTAACACTGCTAAGGTTGGGGTGCTGTCCTCCAAGAGTTGGTATATGCATTGCACCTCTGGCTTGGTTATGAGTTCAATAGTTAGAATATGAGTCTGGAAGCCAATGGGTTCAAGTAAGGTTGGTCCTTCTCCTAATAACCCCCAGGGGCCCATTTGTGGCATTTGTACTTCTTATTCTCATAAACTGGTTCTGTTAGACTAGAAGTTCTAATTTATAATGAAGGTAGGGCAACATTTCCTTCAAAGTGAACTTGAAGGTATTACTACCACCTCAGCGTTGTAGACTCTTTATACGAAAGAACCATTGGTAAAAAGAAAAAAAATGCTGTTTGGGGAAATTGAACCTTATTGTCATGAAGAGTTAATTAAGGTTGCCACTACACAGTAAGGTAGAGAGTGGTATGCCTCAAAGAGGAATTCACTAGGGTGTTTCTTGGAGCTTCAATGCCTGGTGACCACGTTGAACAAGCAGTTGAAACAAGCTCAACAAGTTAATTAAGGTCACAGACCCTATAAGGTTGATGGCCTGGTTCTTCCCAAGGCGTGAAATCTAGAATAGCCAAAATTCCTGTCAAGGGCCAAAAAAATCTAGAGTAGGTGATTAAAAAAAGAATTATAGATTCAGGACCAGCTGCAGCCATGAGGAGTACAGTTTGTTCTGTGAAATCCTCTGTATTAAATCCATGCATGGAATACAGCATGCCGCCATCATAAGAGAGCCTCCATGATGATGTGCTTTAATGCCTGGCATAGGTGCATCTCCTGGTCCCCACATTTTACCTTACCCACTTAAAATATTTTTATTTTGGTTTATACTGCTGCACTCGCAGGATATGGAAGTTCCCAGGCTGGGGGCAAATGAAAACTACAACTGCCAACCTATGCCACAGCTCACGGCAGTGCCAGATCCTTAACCCACTGAGCAAGGCCAGGCAGGGATTCAGCCTGCATCCTCATGGATACTAGTTAGGCTTGTAACCATTAAGCCTCCATGGGAACTCCTTTACCCACTTCTGAGGTGACCAGTTCTGTGCATATTCTGACCATCAGTGTGCAAGTGTAATCTGACAGTACTTCACCTTGGGCTCTGCTGTGTACCCCTCACTTCTAGTGAAAACATGTCCTGTACTCATGCATATTCAGCTTAGCATTTCAGGGAAGTTAATGCCTATGGCCACCTTTGACCAAAGGGTCATGAGGGCCAAAGAATAATGCCTGTTTTTCACAACCTTTAGAAAGACAGTTAAATTTTCTTTTTATTAGAGTATAGTTGATTTACAATGTTGTGCCAATTTCTGCTGTATAGCAGTGGCCCAGTCATACAGATACATATATAAACATTCTCTTTCTTATATTATCTTCCCTTATGTTCTATCCCAAGAGATTGGATAATGTTCCCCATGCTGTACAGTAGGACCTCTTGCTTATCCATTCTAAATATAATAGTTTACACCTACTAACCCCAAACGCCTGGTCCATCTCACAGACAGTTTTGAGAAGCATTTCATGGGTCTCCTCAGAGGGTCCTGCAGCATTAAGCACCAGTCAACTTTTTGGGGGTCAACTTGATAATGTACCCTTACACTGATTTTATCTCCTTTCCTTTTCATTTCCCTTACATCTCACTTCTACTTCCTAGAGTAACTTCCCAACAAACCATCTTCACTTAAACCTTTGTTTTAAGCTTTTCTCACAGAGGAACCCAGGCTAAAACATGATAGAAAAGCCAGCGCACTCTTGACTCTGTTCATTGCTTTATCATTGCTCCTAAGAAGAATCCCTGGCACTTAGCAGGTGCTCAGTAAATATTTGCTAATTAATAAGTGGGTGAATGAATGAGTTCCCCTTCTATTTAGACCTACAGAAAAATGAGTCTATATTTTTAACATCTAAAATATGTAGGAGTGAGAAATGGAAAGCAATGGGGTCAAGGCAAGTTCAAAGAACAAATTTAAAAGGCCTACCTAAGGCAAGCTGAAAGAATGAATTTGTAAGACTCTACCTGCATATTTATTTATTTATTTTTCTTTTCAGGGCTGCACCTATGGCATATGGAACTCCTCAGGCCAGGGGTCAAATCAGAGCTGCAGCAACATGGGATTTGAGCCATATCTGGGACCTATACCGCAGCTCACCACAACACCGGATCCTTGACCCACTGGACAGAGCCAGAGATTAAACTCGCATCCTCATTGTTGCTAGTCGGATTCGTCACTGCTGAGCCACAACAGGAACTCCTGCATATTTATTAAATAGATTTTTGTTTATCTTCTAGCATCTAGCAGAAGGACCCCTCCTAGTACCAAATGTTTTAGGTCATGTTTTCTAGAAGCAGGATCTGAGACAGAGATTCAGGTGGATATTATTTATTGTCTCAGGAGAAAAGGAGAGAAATAGACACTTAAGCTAGGATGATATTCTAGATAAAGTCTAGCTCTGTGGGAGCTCAAGGACATGCATTGCAGCATCTATTTTTTTTTTTTTTTATGGCTGCACCTGTGGCAAATGGAAGTTCCCAGCCCAGGGTTCAATTTGGAGCTGTAGCTGCATGGCCACAGCAACACTGGATCAGAGCAGTACCTGATCAGACCTACTCTGCAGCTTTGAGCAATGCCAGATCCTTAACCCACTGGGCAGGCTAGGAATCGAACCTGATTCCTCACAGAGACAACATTGGGCCCTTAACCCACTAAGCCACATTGGGAATGCTTCAATTTGGTTTCTGAAGCAACCTTACCCCTGCCTCCAGGGAGTCATTGGCTGTGATCTGTTCCCAGGAATGGAGATGAGACATAACCTTCCAGATTAGTCAACTCTTCCTTGGTTGGGGGCAATTACCTGGAAAATTTTTTAATTTCATGCCATTAGTAGCCAACAACAACTAAGGGAGGGTTACACGAGTCTTGGTCAAAGGGATCTGGCCAGGACACCAGCAGCATTCACTAGGCAAGAAGTACACTTTCAGATCAGAATAGAGAATTTGACCAAATGGATTGAAATATCAGTTAAGTTAATAATTTCAGGGATACTTTATCTTCTAGGTGGGCACAATTTACACAATCCTTTTCTCGTGAAATTGAATGATGCTTATAGTGCAGACATTTGTTAGTTTAGACACATCTGGATATTACCTCTAAAGACAGCTACAGACATTAGCATGATTTGTATTCTGTAAACTCTATGAATCTCTCCTAAAATTATGGTGTTATTTCCATCAATTAATTCTGCAGTTCCTCAAAAGTTTTGAATATTTGAGCTCTGAATGTTCAGGCATGGGTAGTGAGTATCATCCCCAGTTGCCATCTGCTCAGTCCACATGTCCACATGGAATCTGCATACTTGTACTTTGAGCAAATCAGCAATGCTCTTTTGTTCCCCCGCAGGCTCCAGTTCAGGGTGTTTAGACGTCTTGTCATTTTCACAAGGATGTACAGCTGAGCCACTGGGGGTCTGACAAGTTGGGTCTCTCAGAGCCTATTAATTCTAAAAAGTCCTTCATCTGAGGTAGCAGCTCAATAAATATCTTCAACAAGTTTCTATGACTCTGTCAACTGAATGTTTAAAATAAAAGTCTCCCCACTCCTGTTATTTCACATTCTTCTTCTTTCAAAAGTATATAAACTCTTTATGATTAAGGGTATCCAATGGAGAAAATTCAGTTTTGATCACTTCCATATCATGAAATGAACTTGAATTGCACAGTTCACAGCACAATGGTGCTTAGGAAACAGAATGTGTCATCCTTATTTTTTTGAGTTGAGTAAATTGCTGACACTTTTTCTTTTCACTTCAGGTGTCTAATGATGGTACCTGAACTTAACTTTTCCTCTTTAAAGCCTGTCCCTCAAGTTTCTTAGATTCTAGGCCATTAGATTTTATTAGTTCTTGAGTGCTAGCTAATTAGATGAAACTTGTTTTCGTTTTCTTTCTTATCTTTCATTTTCTTTGTACCCTTCCTTTCTTCTTTCCCCCCTCCCTCCTTCCCTCCCTTCTTCTCTGTTAAAATCTTTGACTGAAAAGACACTGGCCACTCTAGGGGGAAGAGATGATTGAATTTGACCTACAGGGTTCACTTTTACTTTGGATCAAGTGAATTACTTTTTTTTCTTTTCTTTCTTTCTTTTTTTTCCTCTTTCTTTCTTTTTTCCCTTCTTTCTTTTTCTTTCTTTCTTTCTTTCTTTCTTTCTTTCTTTCTTTCTTTCTTTCTTTCTTTCTTTCTTTCTTTCTTTCTTTCTTTCTTTCTTTCTTTCTTTCTCTTTCTTCTTTTCTTTCTTTCTTTCTTCTTTTCTTTCTTTTTCTTTCTTTTTCTTTTCCTTTCTTTCTTTCTTTCTTTCCTTTCTTTCCTTCCTTTCCTTCCTTCCTTCTCCTTCCTTCCTTCCTTCCTATCCTCCTTCCTTCCTTCCTCCCTTCCCTCCCTCCCCCTCCCCTCCCTTCCCTCCCTCCTTCCTTTGCAGCACCTGTGGCATATGGAAGTTCCTAGGCTAGGGGTCAAATAAGAACTGCTTCTGCCAGCCTGTGCCACAGCCACAGAAACGCTGGATCCTTAACCCACTGAGCAAGGCCAGGGACTAACCCTCATCTTCACAGACACTATGTTGGGTTCTTAACCTGCTGACCACAATGGGAACTCTGACCTATTTTCTACACAGCAGAAAGTTTCAGAAGGTAAAGAGTAATCTATAAATTTCATATTGCAGAGATTGAAGAAATATTCAGATAGCTTTTGAACTTAAAACTGAGTTTATTCTTCAGAAATGTCATGCAAGGGACTTTTTAAAACTCAAGTTATTCCTTTATTTCTAGGGCAAATGTCTTGGAGTTCTGAGAAAAAAATATGTATTTCTCGAAAAAATTAGCTTAGATGTATCGAAAGCCAAACAAAAAAAAAAAAAAAGACCAGATATCCATATAGCAACACTTATAACCAAAACTTCAAGGACAATATATTTTATCAAATTTATTTATTTAAATCATTTATTTAAAATTAACTTGATCTCTTTTCAAGGAATTCAGGGTATGTAGGGAAAAGAAGAGATTAAAATGTATACAACATTTTCTGTGACTTTTTTTTTTTAATCCGAAAAAAGGATCCCAGAGAAGTAGAATAATTCAAGGTGTGTTTTTCAGATAGAATGGTCAGGGCCTGGTTATGGATTAGATGTGGTTTTGGAAGACAGAAAATTGTCAAATATTTGTTTATAGAAACAGGGTGGGTCATAATACCATTTTCTGAGATAGGGAAGACTGAATGGATTATTTGGAGGCAGAAGAATGCATAGAATTATAGTTTGGAGCACACTGAATTTAGATGCTTATGGGCCAAGTGGAAAAGTAGAAATTCAAAGAGGCCATTGGCTAAAGGAATTTTGGGCTCAGTAGGATGGCCTAAGCTGGAGATGAAAGTTTTAGAAGTTGTCTACATAAAGATGGTAGTGAATATCTCAATCACCTAAAGGAGTGTAGAAAAAAAAATGTGCCTTACATAGTGCCTGGAATAACCTCAACATTGGGGGTCAGGAGAATATAAGAAGCTGGCCAAAGACGCTAAGAAGAACAAGAGGCCAGATTTCAAAGAGGATCAAGAACCAACTATGCTGAGACCTGCTTGGAGAGCTCTCTTTAAGAAGGATGAGGCTAGAAATGTACTAATTAGGGTTGCACTATGGAGGTTGTACTGTTCTTGACAAAAATTAATTTTAGTGTGAGTGTAGGTAAAGAAACACCATCGAGGTAGCTGAAGAGTGAATAGAAGGTGAGAGTTTTGATGCGGTGTTTGGAATCAAGGTTTTAAAGAAGTTTGATTATGACAGAAAGCAGAGCAAAGGGGTCGCAACTAAAAGGAGATGAAGTCTGTTTTGGAAAGATGGGAGGATACACAAATCGGTGTGGTAGTAAGAATGACTTTATCTCACTTACAAGAGAAAAATTCTGGGCCAGTTCTGGTTTCTTTGGGGGACCCTAAT